>NC_090934.1:56634153-57273439 GCF_040938575.1 Ambystoma mexicanum | reverse complement strand
CTGCGGTGGGTCTAGAATACAGGAGGCTGCCGCTTTCTCCGGCTGGGGGAATATAACAGAGCTGTACACTCACTCCACTGGCTGAGGCTGAAGGTTAGATTGGCATTTAAACCTCTGTGTATGGTCCATCTCGCAACAAAGGGTCTAGATGTCTTACCGCTGATAGAAAGAAATGTGGCTGGAAATGCTTTCTGCTGTTTCTTTGTATGCTTCTGAAATCGGAGTGATCTGAATTCAGACAATAATGGCAAAAAACGCTATTATAACACATGGCACAGCTCGTATTCTGACATTTCTGATTGGCTGTGAGCACCAGCGAAGTGCTTGTGGAGGTTGTTGACCGCCTTGAGCATCTAGTCTGGTCATATCACTCTCCTGTCAGGGTGGTGTCCATGTCTGCCTTTGGTCAGTACTTTATTTCAGCCATCCCTATTGGCTGTTAGGTGAGAGGTGGGGGGCATGGGGAGGTGAATGTACATGCATTAACCCTCCTCTTCTGTGAAGAGCACCTTTTTTTTTTAATTGAAAAACTACATTATACTACAAACTTTTGTTTCAAAAGAAGCCAAGACAACTCATCAAACCAAAAACCAACATATCAAATCAGAACTAATCATATCAAATCAAAAGGCAAGAAGAAGAACACCAGAAGAAAGTAAGGAAATCCAAAAGAGCACAGCCAAAGAGAAATGAAGAAGACTAGAGCTCAAGATGAAGGTGAGCTTCAAAGCTAAACTAGCCAAAACAAGTCATTCACAGCTGCCACTCTCTGGAGCAACATTCCTTAAACGCGAATTTAGAATTTAGAATTTAAACATCTATTTTTAGAATCATATCTAGATGGATGTTTAGCAGTTTCTATCGAAGATCCACAAAAACGACACAGATTGTCTTTTAAAGATTGGTCCCTTCTTTGCCATAGAGCTTCCTTGGATTTTAGGATGTTAGCTCAAAACCGTAAGAATTGATCTCTATGATGACGAGATGGACAGTGTGATAGGTAGCGAGCTGGTTCATTTAATTTCCTAGATTCATGATCCATCACTTTTTTTTTCCCAACAACATTCTATTGATTTTTACAAGATGGGATATTACATGCAACAATGCAATACAGGTCAATATGAGCGTTAATTAAAGCCTTTATAGTCTTATTCGAGTCGTAGAGTGGAGGAGAAAGTGGGTGGTTCCTGGATGCGGCGGTTGGGCGGGCGAGATCTGAGTGACTGTTCCCCTATGTTCTGGAGTGTTCGGGGACCGGTCGGGGATTAGTAGAGGGGGCTGCATTGGAGCCATCTGGTGAGTGGCGGCCTCCTGGTGAGGGTTGGGTATTTGGCCGCGTAGTAAAGGAAAGGGTCCCATATATTTGTGGGTTCTATTTAAGGAGTCAGAGCGGATTGCAGTGATTTTTTCTGATACTGCAATCTCCCAGCATTTGGCCCACCATAGGGCAATTGAGGGGCCACTTTTGTCTTTCCATAATCGAGCCATTGCGATCTTCGCGGCCAGCAGTAGATGGTTGCAGAGGCGGGAGATATGGCCTGAAATTGGGAATGCTCCATCGCCGTTTTCGCCCAGAAGGACGATGCCTGGGTCCCATGGAATTGAGAGGCCAGTTATTTCCTTAATGTGCTTCAGCACTTCTTTCCAATGTATTTCTGCCTTTGGGCATGTCCATACTAAGTGGTAGAGGGAACCGGAGGTTTGACAGCCTCGCCAGCATGAAGCGGAAAATCCGGGTTGGCTTTATTGATTTGTGTGGGGGTGATGTAGTATCTGAAGCACAGTTTATAGCCTCCTTCTTTATTCGTGACGCATTGAGAGCTTTTATGTAGTCTAGTCCAAATTTGCTCCCAGCTTTCTACTGCTATTTCCCGGCCAATATCCTTTTCCCATTCCGTCATATATCTTTCTTTCTTTGCTGGGTCCGATCTGTCGAGGAGTCGGTATATGGTGGATATTCTACCTTTGTTGGTCGGGGATGTTAGCGTGAGTTCCAGGGCTGTTGGCTCTCTCGAGCATTTGTCCCGAGTCCTTCTGTGGGACATCCAATGCCTAATTTGCGAGTATCAGAATCTTTCCCGTTCACCCACTCCGAATTTTGTTTTACACCTCTCGAAGGTGATGGGGTAGCCCTCTTCCATGAAGTCGCTAGTTTTTGCCAGCCCCCTGCTATCCATGCATGGAAGTCTCGAGGTGGGTTACCAGGGGAGAAGTCTGGGTTGTTCCAGATGGGAGACATGGGTCCCAGGTAGCTGCGAAGTCCCCATTTCCGCGCTGCGGTTTTCCAGCAATGGGTTGTGGTAGTCGTGGCCGATAGTGGCCCTGAGTTGGGTTGTGGTTTTAGTGTTGGCAGGTGTGGGAGATCCTGTAGTGGGACCGGGCACCAGGATTCTTAGATTTGACGCCATAATGGTGGGTCTGCTTCTTGCACCCAGGCGAAAGCATGGGATAGTTGAGCCGCTAGTGAGTATCTGGCCAGGTCAGGGACTCCCATTCCACCTAGGGGTTTGCTTTTCATCATGATTCGTTTATTGATCCTGGGCCTCTTCCCTCCCCAGACAAATTCCATTAATTTCTTCTGTAGTGCTCGTATGGCCGGGTGTGGGATTTGCAGTGGTTGGGATGCACATTGATATAACCATCTGGGTATTAGGTTCATTTTCACGGCTGAGATTCGACCAAACCATGAGATTTCTTGTTGCTTCCATCTTTTGAGATCGTTTTGCAGCGCCCTGAGTAATTGTGGGATGTTTTTTGAGTATAGGCGCGTTGGATTTCCGGTGATCTGTACTCCGAGGTATTCTATGGCATCTTTGGCCCAGGGAATCGGTGAGAGTTGGGCGAGGGCGGCCTCGTCTAGGTGAGATAGATTGATGGGGAGTGCTGAAGGTTTTGTTAGGTTGACTTTAAATCCTGACATGGTGCCGAATGTCTTAATCTCTTTCCATAGGGTCCCCAGGGAGGCTGGGAGGTCCGTCATCGTTAACATCATGTCGTCAGCATAGAGTGCAATTTTATACTCATGGTTTCCCACCTGGATGCCTTTTATGGTTTTGCTTCATCTGATTCTGGCGGCGAAGGGCTCCATGGATAGGGCGAAGACCAGGGGTGAGAGCGGGCAGCCCTGTCTAGTGCCTCTAGTGATACGGATGTGGTCGGATCTCGTGCCATTAACTTGGAGTTGTGTAGTGGGGATTTGATAATTTGCCATGACCCATGCTGTAAAGTTAGGGCCGGAGCCAAAGCGTTGGAGGACTTTGTGTATGTATCCCCAGTCCACTTGATCAAAGGCTTTGTGGGCATCTAGTGAAATTACAGCCATTTTTGTTTTGGATTTGTGAGCACCTTCAATTAGATTTAGTACTCGCCGTATGTTGTCGTGGGTCCCTCTGCCAGGGATGAATCCTGTTTGGTCACGGTCGATTAGGCTTGGGAGAGTTGGGCCCAGTCTTCTGGCTAGCACTTTGGCAAAGATCTTCCCGTCATTGTTCAGGAGCGATATGGGCCGATAGGAATCTGTCAGTTCGGGGTCTTTTCCGGGTTTGTGCAGCAGGATCGTGATTGATTCAGCCATGGATTTAGTGACGGTTTTCGTAGATAGGAAGGAATTGAATAGGGTAGTTAGTTGTGGGGCTAGGACTCTGGCAAATCTTTTGTAAAAGGTTGCGGTTAGACCGTCTGGGCCTGGTGCGGAGGGTTTGAGAGCTTTGATGGCTTCGATAATTTCTTCTTCTTTGATGGGGGCCTCCAGGTGCTCCAGGTGGTTGGTATTGCGGGGCGGTAGTGTGTTTAAGTATTCTGGTAGGTATTTTAGATTTAACGGAACGCTGGACATTATAGAAGTATGGTATCTCAGTAGTTCGCTTATTTTCTCCGATTGGGAGAAGAGCAGTTTTCCATTTCCCCCTCGTAATTTGAGTATGTTGTTCCGACTACGGAGCGCTCTTAGATTCTGTACTAATATTCTATTTGCTTTGTTTCCTTTGGTGTAGTAAAATTGCTTTGTGTACGCTAAGGATTTGGTTGTTCGGTCAGCGCAGTGCATTTCCAAGGCTGTTTTTGCCTTCCTCAGGGCTCGCTCGGTTTTCCTTGAGTATTGCATTTTTAGCTGTGACTCATGGAGGGCTACTTCCTTTTCTAGTTTGGAGGAGGCTATGTTTGATATTCTTCGCTGCTCTGCTCCGGCCCCTATTAATACGCCCCTAACTACCGCCTTCATTGTGTCCCAGATTATGCTGATGGGAGATGTTTGTGTGGTGTTCTCTTCAAAGTATTTTATCAATGAGTCCTCAACTTCGACCCTTATACTCATGTCTAGGAGGAGTGAGTCATTCAGTTTCCAGTACCTTTGAGGGGGGATTTCTGGCCTGAGATGGCTACATTTACAGATATCGGGGAGTGGTCGGAGATCATGCGTGTGTGGATATCTGTGTTGATGACACAGGGGACGAAGATGCCGGGGATTAAAATTAGGTCAATTCTTGAGTATCCCTTATGAACGTTGGAGAAATGTGTATAATCTCTTGTGGCGTTGTTTTGTATTCTCATGCATCTACTGTCTCTGTTTCTCTGAACAGTTTAAGTAAGGCGAGGGCCTGTGTGTAATCATTGTTCGTGGCGGGAAGAGATTTGTCTAGCAATGGGTTGGGGATGGTATTGAAATCTCCGCCGATGAATAGGTGGCCTTCAGGGAAGGATAGGATTGTTGGTAAAATGTTGTTTAAGAACTTGCTTTGGGCGGTATTGGGACTGTAAATTGAGGCTAACGTGATGGGAAGTTCTTCAAAGATGCCTTTGAGAAGCAGGTAACGGCCTTCTGGGTCTCTTCTTATTGTGATGTTGAGGAGAGGAATTTTGTCGCTGAGCAGGATTGCCACCCCCCTTTTCTTTGAGCCAGAAGTGGCGAAGAAGGACTGTTTGTATCTCTTTAATTTTATGCGGCGTTCATCCTCTGCGAGTAGATGTGTTTCTTGCATTAGGACAATGTCTCCGGCCAGTTGTCCCAGGCGGTGTTCCACCGATCTGCGTTTTCTTGGTGAGTTCATCTCCTGTATATTCCAGGAGAGAAATCTTAACTCGCTTATGTTAGTCATCTCTGGCGGTGTGGCGATGAGGATGCATCGTGGGATTTATCATGGGCTGCTCTGTGGGATTTGAGTAAGGCCTGTTGAGTGGAATGAGTTGTGGGCTTGTTTTCATATGTTGTTGCATGTTGTATTGCGGAGTCTTTGAATGGCTCTGGGGACGGTGAATAACCGTGCTGCGTGAAGCATTCTTGTAAGTTTCCGAACTTTTCCTGTATCTTTTACTTTTTTCCCAACGTTGAACTGGTAGATGGAACTTCTACCTACTGCCACTGGGGAACTTGTGGCACCAATGCGCTCATTGTGGCCTACTGGGCCGTCGAGACGAACCGGGTGCAAGCTTGTCAAAAGACCTGCCTCTGTGTGTGAGTGTATGAGTTGCTTGCGATGATATCAGAGGGGCTTCATGCTTCATTTGGTCTTGGGAGACCATTGCTTGAGGAAACCATTGTTTCAAGGACCGGGGAGCTGCCGCTGTGTGCTCAGCCCCTGTCGCCGTCTTTTTTCGGGGGGCCTCTGAGTCTGCGCCGTCTGTTGGACTTGGACCATGACCCTCCTGGGGAATCGTCTCGGGGAGGGTGAGCTGGTTCTTCCGGCACAGCGCTGGGGTCGGCCCTGCTTATGCCCATGAGTTTCCCTGCCTCCCTCAATGACTGTATTTGTCTCTGCGTTCCGTCCCATTTGAATTTCACTGAGGTGGGAAATCCCCAGTGGTATGGGATTTTGTTCACTTGTAGCCAGGTTGTCAGGGGCCACGTTGCTTTCCGTTTCAGGAGTGTTGCGTTCGCCAGGTCTTGATACAGGGAGATCGTAGACCCTCTGAAAGTGATCTGTCACTTTTAAAGGTCCCTCTGGAGGAATCCATCACTTTTATTGACTTCAGCTTTTTTCTTGCGTCGTTATTAATGATCCATGCCCAATTATCAAATTTCTTTTTTGCATGTTGTGGGCGAGATAGGAGTTCTTCATTGCTGATGTTTGCTGCATATAGATACGGCACTAGTTTGCCGAACCAGGCATTAAGAAGATCGCACTTATTCGGCATCTGGTTGAACGCAATTTATATGCGGGTGCCGGCGCATCGAAGGACATTTTGCGCAGAGTTGCTAATGAGTTCCATACCATTTTCATGTGTAGAGAGTTAGTGGCTAATTCGTATCTCACAATAGCGATAGAAGTTGACTGTGGAAGCTTCAGCACTTTCCGCCAAAAATGACCTTCTAAGACGTGCCAGATTTGCTCGCGTATATTCCAACCTGCAACAGCACCAAAGATTATTGCTGGCACAACTTTTTGTTGATAGAATTTGATGACAGGCTCTAACGAGAATTTACCATAGTTCCTATTAATTTTTACAGCTTGCAGAGTTAGTTTCTTCATCTTTGAAGTTAATTCTGTGACCCATTGCTGTTCTCTGATGGAATTATTAAATTGAATACCCAAGTATCTTATTGTGCCAACAGATGATATAAAAACTTCTGCAATTTTCCACCTAAATGATTTGTCTTTTTTGCTTCTGACATTTCCAATAGAGACAATCTTTGTTTTGGTGGTATTTATGGTTAGTTCATTTAGAGCCATATATTTTTGCAATGAAGAGCACCTTCAAACTGTTCTACAGCCACTACCCCACTCATATATATTCCACCCCCACAACCCGCCTCCGCATGTGTATCTCAGTGTGTTTTAAAAGGCTATTCTCATAGGAGCATCTGGGTATGTGTGCAATAATGTAATGCGTGCCCTAGAAGATGTGACATTTAGATTGGAAACTTGCATGTGAATGTGTAGAGTTTAGAGAGAGACTGTTCACATTAGAAACATTGCATTAAAACATCAACACCAAATAGTGGGTTTACTTTCAAACATCTATTCCTAAGGTTTATTCGCTGGATTCTTTTTTAGTAGGTTCTTTCTTTCTTATTTTTAATGCATCTTTCTCTTTCCTTGAAACCCTTTTATGTCTCTCGTTTACCTTTGAATTGTTTTCGTTCTCCGTGTCTACCTTTCTCTCTGTTACAGTTTTCTTTCATGATCTGTGTTTTTCCATATTTCTTTCATGTATCTTTCAATGTATTTCTCTATTTATATTCTCTTTATTTTAATTGCAGGAAGGGACTCCTTTATATTCCGACTTTAAACCTATCCCTCGGACTCTCCTTTCTTTCTGTTCCTTTCCTGGTTTGTTCTAGCGCCCCCCCCCCCCTTTACTCCTCCAGCCTCCCCACCCATCTCTCCCCCTCCCTTTCTCTTTCCTCTCTATCTATTTTTTTCCTCTACCTCTCCTTTCTCCCCCTTGAATTCCTCTCTTTCTATTACTCTCATGTTTTCGTTTCTTTTGCACCTTATTTTCCCTCCCTCCCTCCCTCCCTCCCTCCCTCCCTCCCTCCCTCCCTCCCTCCCTCCCTCCCTCCCTCCCTCCCTCCCTTCCTTCCTTCCTTCCTTCCTTCCTTCCTTCCTTCCTTCCTTCCTTCCTTCCTTCCTTCCTTCCTTCCTTCCTTCCTTCCTTCCTTCCTTCCTTCCTTCCTTCCTTCCTTCCTTCCTTCCTTCCTTCCTTCCTCCCTCCCTCCCTCCTTCCTTCCTTCCTTCCTTCTTTCCTTTTTTCCTTTCTTCCTTCCTTCCTTCCTCCCGCCTTCCTTCCTTCCTTCCTTCCTTCCTCCCTCCCTCCCGTCTTTTTTCTTTGTTTCTTTTTTCTGTTTCTTTCGCTGTTTCTTTCTTTTTCATTCATTTCGTTTTCTCTCCCTCGTTCTCTCTTTCTCTATGTCTGTCTTTTTTGCTTTCTTTCTCTCTTTCTCTCTTTCTTTCTTTCTTTCTTTCTTTCTTTCTTTCTTTCTTTCTTTCTTTCTTTCTTTCTTTCTTTCTTTCTTTCTTTCTTTCTTTCTTTCTTCGGGAATTCTGTGCTGCAGCGGCTGTAGGGTAATTATAAAATGTGTGATAGGTCAGGTGTCAACAGAAGAATGAACAGGAACGTGACAGTTCAGCTCAGCGGGGAGAGGGGGGTCTGTCGCCGGCGTGCCCCCGCTGCCCAGCCCGCTGGCAGGCGGGCACACCCTGCCCCTGCCTCGCGCAGAGGAGGCTGGCTCGCGCGCGCACTCGAGCTAATGATTTGCCTGGCTGTGGGTGTGTGCTCAGGGGATCGCACTGTACATAAGCCCGTGCCAGGCGGTGCTCCCGCAGAGTGGGAGCGAGAGTGCGGGGCCGACAGGAGAAGAGACCGCGGGAACACAGAGACCCTGGGACAGGAGACACGGGGAGGCCCTGGGACAGGAGAGACCCCCGAGAGACAGCTGACAGCACAGCCAGAAGAGACCTCTAGCGCTGCCTGGCAGACAGGAGACTTCAGTGCGCCCGTGTCGCAGGAGCACTGATTCGGAGTGGAATAGACCCCCTAAACTCGCTGGTGGACAGAAGATAAAGTAGACCCCCTCACTGCTTTCATCAACTGTTAAAACAGCCCGCCAGGATTAACGGCTGCACCTGGCAATCTTTCTGACAGCCTCACGCACAGGTAAGGAGGGGAGTCCGAGTCCGGGATTATGGGTTATGGGGTCTCTCTCTCTCTCTCTCTCTCTCTCTCTCTCTCTCTCTCTCTCTCTCTCTCTCTCTCTCTCTCTCTCTCTCTCTCTCACTCTCTCTCTCTCTCTCTCTCTCTCTCTCTCTCACCCTCTCCTTCGCCCAACTCTCTCTCTCTCTCTCACCCTCTCCCTCGCCCCTCTCTTTCCCTCTCTCGCGCTCTCCCTCGCGCTTCCTCGCGCTCCCCCCCCCTCTCTCGCTCCCTCGTCACTTTCCCAGGATGTCTGATGGAAGATGCAAGGCGAGTGTCACTCACGTGTCTCAAGGCGCTGCCGTCTCTTCTGGTGGGGATGGCAGAGGACACGGACGCCTCGTCTAGGGCCCAGGAGCTTCAGGAAAAGCTCTCCAAATGCGCAACATCGTCTCCTGGCAGGGTCTCGAGTGGCGCAGCAGCCTCTCCCAAAGGCGGTCTCAAGAGGCACAGCAGCCTCTTATGAAGATGTCTCAGGAGGCGCAGCAGCCTCTTATGGAGATGTCTCAGGAGGTGCAGCAGCCTCTTATGGAGAGGTCTCAAGAGGCGCAGTAGCCTCTTCTGGAGATGTCTCAGGAGGTGCAGCAGCCTCTTATGGAGAGGTCTCAAGAGGTGCAGCGGTCTCAAGAGGTGCAGCAGCTTCTTATGGAGAGGTCTCAAGAGGTACAGCGGTCTCAAGAGGTGCAGCGGCCTCTTATGGAGATGTCTCAGGAGGCGCAGCAGGCTCTTATGGAGAGGTCTCAAGAGGCGCGGCAGCCTCATATGGAGAGGTCTGAAAAGGCGTGGCAGCCTCTTATGGAGAGGTCTCAAGAGGTGCAGCAGCCTCTTAGCAAGAGGTCTCAAGACGCGCAGCAGCCTCTCCTCAAGGCGGTCTCTAGAGGTGCACCAGCCTCTCATGGAGAGGTCAAAAGAGGTACAGCAGCCTCTTAGCAAGAGGTCTCAAGAGGCGCTGCAGCCTCTCCTGAAGACGGTCTCAGGAGGTGCAACTGCCTCTTATGGAGAGGTCTCAAGAGGCGCAGCAGCCTCTCCTAAAGGCGGTCTCTAGAGGTGTATCAGCCTCTTATGGAGAGGTCTCAAGAGGCGCAACAGCCTCTTATGGAGAGTTCTCAAGAGGAGCAGCAGCCTCATATGCAGAGGTCTCAAGAGGCACAGCAGACTCTTATGGAGAGGTCTCAGAAGGCATGGCAGCCTCTTATGGAGAGGTCTCATGAGGCGCAGAAGCCTCTTATTGGAGAGCTCTCAGGAGGCATGGCAACCTCTCCTGAAGGCGGTCTGAATAGGTGGAGCAGCCTCATATGGAGAGGTCTCAAGAGGTGCAGCAGTCTCTTACGGAGAGTTCTCAATAGACACATCAGCCTCTTATGGGGAGGTCTCAGGAGTCATGGCAGTTTTTCCCTCTTAGGATCTCTTTGTTGCACAGTACCAAAGGAACAGGATAGGTTTATGCCAGTTCCTCTTCTCATTAGAGCTCTCAGCAAACGGCAGCACTTCAGCCAGGGAACAGGATAGGATTATGCCACTCCCTCTTCCCATGCATCACAACCTGTTTGAGGAGGGTGAGGTCGAACATGTTTGGGTGGCAATCCCATTGTAATCAAAGGAGGGGTCTTGGATTGAAAGGTGATTGAACATGTGTTGGGAGGATAATCCCATTTGCATCTATGGAAGGCACAGGGTTTACTGGGATAGAACCCGTTGACACCGTCCACACGATGGGCATTAGCGGGGTGTAGCTGGGAGGTAGCTGCCACTGACTGCTGAGAGATGTTAAGAGGGAGTGGCATAATCCCATCCTCTTCCCTTGGTGCTGTGCCACTGACTGCTGAGAGATGTTAAGAGGGAGTGGCATAAACCCATCCTTTTCCCTTGGTTTTGTGCCACTGGTTGCTGAGAGATGTTAAGAGGGAGTGGCATAATCCCATCCTTTTCCCTTGGTGATGAGCCACTGACTGCTGAGAGATGTTAAGAGGGAGTGGCATAAACCCATCCTCTTCCCTTGCTGTTCTGCCACTGACCTCTGAGACATGATAAGAGGGAGTTGCATTATCCCATCCTCTTCCCTTGGTGTTCTGCCACTGACTGCTGAGAGATGTTAAGAAGGAGTGGCATAATCCCATCCTCTTCCCTTGGTGCTGTGCCACTGACTGCTGAGAGATGTTAAGAGGGAGTGGCATAATCCCATCCTCTTCCCTTGGTGCTGTGCCACTGACTGCTGAGAGATGTTAAGAGGGAGTGGCATAATCCCATCCTCTTCCCTTGGTGTTCTGCCACTGACTGCTGAGAGATGATAAGAGGGAGGGGCATAATCCTATCCCTTTCCCTTGGTGCTGTGCCACTGAATGCTGAGAGATGTTAAGAGGGAGTGGCATAATCCCATCCTCTTCCCTTGGTGTTCTGCCACTGACTGCTGAGAGATGATAAGAGGGAGGGGCATAATCCTAACCCTTCCCTTGGTGCTGTGCCACTGACTGCTGAGAGATGTTAAGAGGGAGTGGCATAATCCTATCCTTTCCCCTTGGTGCTGTGCCACGGACTGCTGAGAGATGTTAAGAGGGAGTGGCATAATCCCATCCTCTTCCCTTGGTGCTGTGCCACTGACTGCTGAGAGATGTTAAGAGGGAGTGGCATAATCCTATCCTTTTCACTTGGTTTTGTGCCACTGACTGCTGAGAGATGTTAAGAGGGAGTGGCATAATCCTATCCTTTCCCCTTGGTGCTGTGCCACTGACTGCTGAGAGATGTTAAGAGGGAGTGGCATAATCCCATCCTCTTCCCTTGGTGCTGTGCCACGGACTGCTGAGAGATGTTAAGAGGGAGTGGCATAATCCTATCCTTTCCCCTTGGTGCTGTGCCACTGACCTCTGAGAGATGTTAAGAGGGAGTGGCATAAACCCATCCTTTTCCCTTGGTTTTGTGCCACTGGTTGCTGAGAGATGTTAAGAGGGAGTGGCATAATCCCATCCTCTTCCCTTGGTGCTGTGCCACTGACCTCTGAGAGATGTTAAGAGGGAGTGGCATAAACCCATCCTTTTCCCTTGGTTTTGTGCCACTGGTTGCTGAGAGATGTTAAGAGGGAGTGGCATAATCCCATCCTTTTCCCTTGGTGATGTGCCACTGACTGCTGAGAGATGTTAAGAGGGAGTGGCATAATCCCATCCTCTTCCCTTGGTGTTCTGTCACGGACTGCTGAGAGATGTTAAGAGGGAGTGGCATAATCCTACTATCCTTTTCCCTTAGTGGTGTGGCACAGTTTGCTAAGAGACGTTAAAAGGGAGTGTCTTAATCCTATCCTTTTCCTTTACTGGTGTGGAACTGACTGCTGAGAGATGTTCAGATGGAGTCGTACACTCTCCAGCAGTTTCTGCACTGTATGTTATACTGACTCTCCAGCAGTTCCTGCGCAGCATGTCATACTCACTCTCCAGCATTTCCTGCTCTGCATGCCATACTCACTCTCCAGCATTTCCTGCTCTGCATGCCATACTCACTCTCCAGCAGTTCCTGCTCTCCATGCCATACTGACTCTCCAGCAGTTCCTGCTCTCCATGCCATACTCACTCTCCAGCAGTTCCTGCGCAGCATGTCATACTCACTCTCCAGCATTTCCTGCGCTGCATGCCCTACTCCCTCTCCAGCAGTTCCTGCTCTGCATGCCCTACTCCCTCTCCAGCAGTTCCTGCACTGCAGGCCATGCTCCCGCTTCAGCAGTTCCTGCTTTGCATGCCACGCTCCCTCTCCAGCAGTTCCTGCTCTGCATGCCACGGTCACTCTCCAGCAGTTCCTGCATTGCATGCCCTACTCCCTCTCCAGCAGTTCCTGCTCTGCATGCCATACTCCCTCTCCAGCAGTTCCTGCTCTGCATGCCATGCTCCCACTTCAGCAGTTCCTGCTTTGCATGCCATGCTCCCACTTCAGCAGTTCCTGCGCTGCATGCCATACTCCCTCTCCAGCAGTTCCTGCTTTGCATGCCATGCTCCCACTTCAGCAGTTCCTGCTTTGCATGCCCTACTCCCTCTCCAGCAGTTCCTGCTCTGCATGCCCTACTCCCTCTCCAGCAGTTCCTGCGCTGCATGCCATGCTCCCGCTTCGCCAGTTCCTGCGTTGCATGCCATACTCCCTCTCCAGCAGTTCCTGCTTTGCATGCCATGCTCCCGCTTCAGCAGTTCCTGCTTTGCATGCCATACTCCCGCTTCAGCAGTTCCTGCGTTGCATGCCATGCTCCCGCTTCAGCAGTTCCTGCGTTGCATGCCATGCTCCCACTTCAGCAGTTCCTGCGTTGCATGCCATACTCCCTCTCCAGCAGTTCCTGCTCTGCATGCCATACTCCCTCTCCAGCAGTTCCTGCACTGCATGCCATACTCCCTCTTCAGCAGTTCCTGCATTGCATGCCATACTCCCTCTCCAGCAGTTCCTGCGTTGCATGCCATACTCCCTCTCCAGCAGTTCCTGCTCTGCATGCCATACTCCCTCTCCAGCAGTTCCTGCGCTGCATGCCCTACTCCCTCTCCAGCAGTTCCTGCTCTGCATGCCATACTCCCTCTGCAGCAGTTCCTGCTCTCCATGCCACGCTCCCTCTCCAGCAGTTCCTGCGCTGCATGCCCTACTCCCTCTCCAGCAGTTCCTGCACTGCAGGCCATGCTCCCGCTTCAGCAGTTCCTGCTTTGCATGCCCTACTCCCTCTCCAGCAGTTCCTGCGTTGCATGCCATACTCACTCTCCAGCAGTTCCTGCTTTTCATGCCATGCTCCCTCCCCAGCAGTTCCTGCTCTCCATGCCATACTCCCTCTCCAGCAGTTCCTGCGTTGCATGCCATACTCCCTCTCCAGCAGTTCCTGCTCTGCATGCCATACTCCCTCTCCAGCAGTTCCTGCTCTGCATGCCCTACTCCCTCTCCAGCAGTTCCTGCGTTGCATGCCATACTCCCTCTCCAGCAGTTCCTGCTCTGCATGCCATACTCCCTCTCCAGCAGTTCCTGCGTTGCATGCCCTACTCCCTCTCCAGCAGTTCCTGCTCTGCATGCCATACTCCCTCTCCAGCAGTTCCTGCTCTGCATGCCATGCTCCCACTTCAGCAGTTCCTGCTCTGCATGCCATACTCCCTCTCCAGCAGTTCCTGCTCTGCATGCCATACTCACTCTTCAGCAGTTCCTGCTTTGCATGCCATGCTCCCGCTTCAGCAGGCCCTGCTCTGCATGCCACGGTCACTCTTCAGCAGTTCCTGCTTTGCATGCCATGCTCCCGCTTCAGCAGTTCCTGCTCTGCATGCCATACTCACTCTCCAGCAGTTCCTGCTTTGCATGCCACGGTCACTCTCCAGCATGTCAGTGTCCTTCTGCAGGAGTTCCTTCTCTGCAGGCCGGGCTCCTTCAGCAGTTCCTGCTCGTCCTCTGATCTGTTCTCTCTGCACTTTATTTTCCTCACCTCCTCTCTGCCCTCAGCAGCTCTTTCCACCCTCCTTTTCCAAGTTTACTCCAGACCCTCCCCTCTGCCTGTATGTGTGCCCCAACTTAAAGTGGAGTGTGTAGGTGCAGTGTGCTCCCCCGGGAGAACAGCTGCACCCCTCCCTAAATGCGCACGCCCCTCATTCCAGAGATCTGTGGGGATAAAGAGGTGGGGATAAAGAGGCAAGCCTCCCAAATTGCAGGCCTCCCTCCTACACGCCCGACCTGTAACTTCACCTTGCAAGAGCTTGGCTTATTTCAGCCTCTTACACTATGGTACCCTCTGCGCATGGGCAACAGAATCTGCCACGGGGTGCTAATACCTACTGCTCCCCTCTTCAGCACCCCCACCCCACGCTCCCCACCCCCACTGCATTTTTCACTTGTCCTCACATGTCTCCACTGCTTCTCTCCATTGTATTCTATTGGGTTTTTATAAGGCGCTAAACTAGCGACCAAAGGCATCTAGGCGCTCAGCAGCATTGACGGGGAGACCGGCACACCGAGCCACAAACCACGAAGACATGTAAGTCGTAAGACCTCTGCGAAAAATGTAATGGTCAAGAGATTTCTCTAGGCACACAGGAAAGAGAATTCCACAATGTAGGAGCAAGAACAGAACGACCTCCAGAATGCACTTTACAGGACCCCTCCTGCACGCACTGTACAGAACCCCTTCAGCACGCACTTTACAGAACCCCTCCAGCACGCACTTTACAGCACCCCTCCAGCACGCACTTTACAGAACCCCTCCAGCACGCACTTTACCGCCACAGCCCTCCAGCACGCACTTTACAGAACCCCTCCAGCACGCACTTTACCGCAACACCCCTCCAGCACGCACTTTACAGAACCCCTCCAGCACGCACTTTACAGCACCCCTCCAGCATGCACTTTGCAGAACCCTTCCAGCACGCAATTTACAGAACCCTCCAGCACACACTTTACAGAACCCTTCCAGCACACACTTTACATAACCCTTCCGGCATGCACTTTACAGAACCCCTCCAGCACACACTTTACATAACCCTTCCGGCATGCACTTTACAGAACCACTCCGGTCCACCCTTTACGGAACCCCTCTAGCCCGCATTTACGGAACGCCGCCGGGCCACACTTATGAAACTCCTCCGGCCTGCACTTTACAGAACCCCTCAACCCTGCACTTTACGGAACCCCTACAGGACGCACTTTACAGAACCCCTCCAGCACGCACTTTACAGAACCCCTCTAGTACACACTTACAACTCCCCTCCAGCATGCACTTTACAGCACTCCTCCAGCACGCACTTTACAGATCCCTTCCAGCATGCAGTTTACAGAACCCTTCCAGCACACACTTTACAGAACCCCTCCAGCACGCACTTTACAGAACCCCCCCGGCCCGCAATTTACAGAACCGCTCCGGCCTACACTTTACAGAACCCCTCTGGCACGCACTTTACGGAACCCTCCGGCGCGCACTTTACGAACCCCTCCAGCACTCATTTACAGCACGCATTTTACAGAATCCCTCAGGTACGCATTGTACAGAACCCCTCCGGCCCGCAATTTACAGAACCGCTCCGGCCTACACTTTACAGAACCCCTCTGGCACGCACTTTACGGAACCCTCCGGTGTGCACTTTACGAACCCCTCCAGCCCGCACTTTACAGAACCCCTCCAGCATGCACTTTACAAAACCTCTGCAGCACGCACTTTACGGAACCCTTCCGGCACGCACTTTATAGAACCCTCCAGCCCACACTTTACAGAACACCTCCAGCGCGCACTCTACAGAACCCATCCAGCCCACACTTTACAGAACCCCTTCAGCACAGCACGAACTTTACAGACCCCCTCCAGCACGCACTTTACAGATCCCCTCCAGCACACACTTAACAGAACCCCTCCGGCCTATACTTTATGGAACACCTACAGCACGCACTTTACAGAACCCCTCTAGGATGCAGTTTACAGAACCCTGCCAGCACGCACTTTACAGAACCCCTCCAGCACGCACTTTACGGATCCCCTCCGGCACACACTTTACAGAACCCCTCTGGCCTGCACTTTAAGGAACACCTCTGGCCCGCACTTTAAGGAACACCTCCGGCCCGCACTTTACAGAACACCTCCAGCATGCACTTTACTGAACCCCTGCAGCACGCACTTTACAAAACCCCTCCAGCACGCACTTTACAGAACCTCGGGATCCTCAGGAAATGCTGCACAGACATCCCAGAGATCATAAGAGGGTGGAACGGGCCAATTTGCACTTGAGATAGTGAGCGCCTGATTGGTGAATAGCCCAGTGTGTAATGCACAGAACCTTGAAATGAATGCAGCTTCTCACAGGAAGCCGGTGCAGGTGATGAAGTAGAAGACGGGAGTGGCCGGGAGTGGCCAACCTGGGCAGCAGACTTCTGAGGAATCTGCAAACGTTGAACTAAAACCGCGGGGAGTCCTCGATAGATTCCGTCACAATAGTGCAAAGAGCACATGGTGGGTGAGGTCACAACTGTAGAGCTAGGATCGTGCTGAAATCTGCGCTTCTCTAGAGCCCTCGTGCACTGTCTTTCATTCGCCCCCTTTTTGTTTCCGTTATCTGAACATCTCTCCACTTCCGGTTTCCACCCTCCGACCTCCACAACCTGACTTCACTGCTTTCACATTACCCTCAAATGCGCAACTCTTCCCCACTTGCACTCCTCACCCACCTCACCCTGAAATGATCTCTGCCCCCTGCTCTAGTAAACTCACATACACTCCACTGCCAGCACTGCCAGCCTCTGTCACTGGCTCTACTACCCTCGCTCCCCAGAGTGCACACTGAGACTGCAGAAGATTACCTTGCTCCAGGCCTTGCCCAAACAATGTGCCCCTGGCTTCGCCCTAGATTAGAGGCAAGGTGGGCACACATCAATACATCCCCGCCCCCAAATCACTTCTCTCGTTCTCCAATGCCTTACCTCTTGCACGACCCAGCACCAAAGGGCACCCAAAACTGGCCGAAGTGTGGTGTGGTGTGGTGTGCTGCCTACACCCCTCCACAACCTTGCCCATCCATGCTCCCTCCACTGCCTATCCCCATCTCCCTCAATGTTCTCTTTTCACAAGCCCTCTCCTGTGACTGCCTCATTCACCCACCACACGAATGTATTAATAACCTAAGCATCCCTGCACTTCCCTGCTACATCACCCACATGCTGCACCTCTCTCTTTCCCACCCGTTTCCCACCCTCACAATATTTCCAATGTATTTCACCCAACCTGCCTCGTTCCTCCACCCTCACACCCATAGATGTATTTACAACAAGGCCCACAGGTTGTTTTTTTTTATTTGATTTTTTTTATTTTTTATTTAAAGCCCATTTTGTTTTTTCGGAATCTGGAGGATCCAGAACACTGCACGTACATTTATCAGTCATTCATCTCTGACAGCCGAGGCCTTTGATGGTCAAACTTATATATGCTTGAGATTTGCAAAAGCTTTATTGTTAGGATGACTTTTGTTCAATTTATTTAAAAAAAAGGAAACACTTTCCAAACCCAGTGTGCTGTAGGTATCGAGTGATTCAGCCATACAACTCTCACAGACATATATGACAGATATAAAGCTCTTTGGTCATCATTCTTAGCTTCCCAAAATGCTCTTTAATATGCAAAACAGTCAAAAACTCACTGGATCCATTGGTGCCATAGAAAAATAAAGGTTAAAAATGATGCATCATTTTACAATATTAAACACATGCTTAAGCTTACGTCAAGCACAGAGTTCCCACAGGTGTCACTAAAATGATGTTTAGACGCAAGCACTAATTTCCCTCCCCGGCCTCACATTTCAGAGGTCTGTGGCTGCCCAAAAGGTGCAAGCATGAAATGGATCATAGAGAAGTCAAAAGGGCAGAGAGAAAATCTGAATGCACAAGTGCATTAAGAAACCTGTGAACTGGAGGCTTCCAGCCCTATAAGATGAGTAGCAACACCCTGGAGATGGATGGGGATGCAGATTCTAATCAAACATCAATAATTCAGATGACACAAATAGCTTGGCAAAAGTTTGTTTTAGTGCAAGTACTTAAAACAGGGAGTACAATGAACATCAGCAATCGCTCGATACTCAACTCTCCTCGACATTTCATAAAAAGCTGGGTTCTTCAACCCAAAATTGGTCATAGCTGATGTGCTGACCTGCGTCATTAATAACATCATCCTACGTGGCAAATTACTAAAACCTATCGGGAAGCGGGATTGGTTCTAAGTGAATAGCTAAGCATAGGTGTTATATCTGTATAGAGTAACAGAGAGAAATAATTGGATACTTAACATCAGGTGGAGCAACTATGCCTTCCTTTCAACATGGCCACCATGAACGTCACTAAATGTACAACGTCCCACTGGCTACACAAACTATAGGACCCCCAACTACCTGGTCCCCTACAATTGGTTGGCTACTAACACCCGTCAGTAACTTTCCACCTACGTGAGCAGCACGCAGGCTGAACAACCAGATGCGGGTTAACCTTCTCTTGATACCAGCTTCCCACCAATTAAAACTCTAATCCATCATCACCTCAATGTTTCAGTGTCAATTAGCACTTTGAAGTTGGCCTTGAGTCTGTACTGTTCTCTGTGATTTTTTAAGGAGGATGGGTACTGTCTGGCTTCCGTGCGTAGGTGTGATCTTCTCCTGCGTCCAACGATCTTCCATCACATGACTGGACACCACAATTTTTTGTTTTCACTTGACCTTTTTGAACAGGAGTTTCTGTTCTTCCACGTTAATTGTATCGAATGTCATCCAATTCTAGTTCTGATAAGACCTTGGCTCTTTGGCTCATCCAACTCCTTAGCTGAAATATATTCTGTTTAATTCAATTGCTTTTGTAACTGCGGCACTGAATTGAGGCCTTCCTCATTGCTCAGACCTCTTTATACGTAGTGGGAACCTTCATTCTTTATTTAATCCATATGCATCTACGAGGTATATATGTATATGTTGGCGCTTGCCGCGAACCATTCACTGTAAGCATGTGGCTAGCTTCATGATTGCTTTGCTGCTTGCGTTTCATTGCATTAACTAAGTATCTTCATTATGCTTATGGCATTAGTCTCTTTATCTTGATCCCAAGACACCACTTATCCTTGGTTCTTTTGGAGTAGTGGCCAAGGCAGATGCAGTCCAGAGGGAAAACAGGGCTTTGCTGCAGTGGTGTGTGAAGCAAGTTGCATTTTCCTTATGTTCAAAAGTGGCAGCAACTGCCAAGAGCTTGCAGTTAAAGAGGACCCCAGGGTTGCAATCCTTGGAGAAAGGTTAGCAGAGGTAAAGAAGAAACAATAAAGACGATGGGGAGTGCTGCATTGGGGGCAGGCAGGAACATGACTGCAATCTTGGTGGAGTTAACACCAAACAGCAAATAGCCATCCAGCGAATGATTGCAGAAAGACAGGTGAATGACCCAGAAGAGAGAAGGAGAGACAGGATCGAGAGGATAGATAGATGTGGGTGTGATCAGCAAAAAGGCATTGGGGAAAACCAGGAGAGGGAAACCGCTTGCCAAGAGAGGAGGAGTGTAGAGTGTAGAATAGCAGTCCTGGGGCTAGCGGCACTCCCACTGGGAAGTAGGTAGGGTTGGAATTGCTCATGTTCCACGAGATGTAGAAAGAATGTTTCAACAAGTAGGCAGTGACAGAATTCAGGGCAAAGTCTTTTATTCTGAGGATGGGGGAGGGGTGGTCAACAGGTTCATAGGCTGCAGAGAGATCCAGGAGGATAAGAACCGAGTAGACTTTGGAATGGTGAGTCGTGGGTAAAAAGTTGGAACCATTAGACGAATGCTGGTAGGGGTGCGAGGTTGAGGGCAGGTACGATCGGAAGTGTGCATGTGGGCTGGGCTGGGTAGTGGCTTTTGGAAGGAGAGTGGAGTGCACATCATGGGAGGCCTGTTCAAGGGAGGCAGGAGGGTGGTAAGTGGGGAGAGGGAAAGGAGAGATGGCGTGACTTCATCCAGGTAAGGGACTTAATGCACGCTTTGTTAGTATGAGGTGGGGAAAGAGACGGGGTACAGAGACAAAGTGCGAGAGAGAGCCATAAGATGGGCAATTTATTTATTTATTATTTATTTATTTATTGTGTTATACAGTACTAAAGTACTTTTAACACATATACATACAATCCAAAAAATACACAATCCGACATTCAATAAAAACAACCTTTACAAAACAGCAACTTTCTTTAAAAATTCTAAAACATGTATAGTCAAACTCACTTCATTGCAATTCATTATCCTCCACCATAATTCATTTTCGGAGGAGTAAACCAAGCCTGCTAAAAAACATGACCGCAAATCAGTCAGTTTTGGACAAGACACACACAAATGCTTTAAGGTCTCACTGTTTGTATTACAGTGCCGGCATAGCCTCTGATCTAGCGGAATGTTCTCCCGACGACTCAGAACTTCTTTTGTTAAAAACAAGTTTAACCTGAGCCTTAGCACTTGAGACCTAAAAGATCGTGAAGGATGTCTTTTAAGATAGGGTGCCAGTGTGTTAAAACTTTTACATGACCAAAGAAAATGATCCCCAAAGCATTTGTATTCCATTAACTCCGATCTCAAGTTAGACCATACATGTCTGCACCATCTTAGTTTAGCAACCTTTGGAGTCGACTCCAGTTCCTCCAGAGGGATATTTGCCTGCTGAAGCATTAATTGACAATTCTGAACCCAGTCCCTAAGAACCCTACAGCCGCCCTGAAGTCTTACCAAATTTAGTTGTTCGTATATAGACGACCCTGGTGGGTTCAATATTTTTGCCAGCAACTGAAGCTTTCCCCAATCTACCAGAGTTTGTACTGGTAGCAAACCTAATTCAAACAGAATCCCTGCTAAGGGGACTGACTGCGGAAGTTGGAGCAAACCTTTCCATAGTGCCCCCTCTAGTAAAGACCAGTTAATCTGCTGACTCCGAGTTTGCGCTCTGTAGGTTAACTTTGGGGTTAATTGTTGTTTATACAATTTTAGGACTGGTAAAAGTGAGTATCTACCGAATTTTCCATCGAAAATTCTAAGTTGTATGCCAGCCCCTACAAATTTTGCCCGTAAATCTTCCTGTAATTCGGACCCAGTGAAAATGTCATAAATTGTCAGCCCTAAGTACACAAATTTATTTACAACTTCTATTTTACCGTTTTTCAAGTACCAGGGCAGTACTTTACAATTTTTCCTACTCCCCTTAAAAACCAGAACCTTTGATTTTGCAGTGTTCAGTGCTAGGTCTAATTTTTCCAGGAATCCCTCTACAGCTAGTAAAGCTCGTTGGAGCCCAATTGCTGTAAGGTCACATAAAACAATGTCATCTGCATAAAGTAAGTATTGGACAACCATAGCACCCAAACTTGGGGGAAAAGTTTTTGCGGAATCCATCCAACCTCCCAAGCCCAGTAAATACAAGCAAAAAAGAAAGGGTGCCAAGACACACCCCTGTCTTAAGCCCCTATTTGTCTGTATCCAAGGGGAAAAATTACCCAGTTCATCCAACCTTACCCTGATCCTTGTGTTTGTATGGAGGGCCACCAGAATACTTATCAGGGCAATGGGACACCCCCTGTCATACAGTTTTTTTCCCCAAAAGGGCCCTGTTAACCATGTCGAAAGCTTTACTAATATCTAAGAAAGCAAAGAATACTGGCTGTGATTTCTTCTTTGCTTGATGTGCTAGTAAATCTAGCACCATACAATTAGTTGATGTGCTAAGCCCTTGCCGGAAACCTGACTCAAAAACATCCAGGGAGTCTGATTCCACGGCCCATTTTTGTAGAGCCTTCAGCAGGATTTTTGCAAATATTTTGTTCGAGGCATCTAATAAAGATATGGGTCTATAGTAATTGGGAGAGGACGTATCCCCCCCTTTAAACACAAGGATTAGGGTTGCTGCTGACCAGGTAGAAGGAAACGTTTTACTAACCAAAATATCCGCAAACAAAGCGGACAATACCTGCGACCAGACTGCTAAATTGCCTTTATAGGTCAGATTAGAGAGGCCATCTGGGCCTGGTGCGTTCGAGGACTTACTTTTCTTTATCAGGATCTTTAAATCCTCCAGATCCCATTCTATAGCACCCCTCCAATCCGCCTCTGGCGTTGTGACTGACTGGTCTAGACCTTCCACCCTGTACAAATCTGAAAAGTGTTTTACCCAGCCAATGTCACTAACCGCCTGGGCCTGAAGATAATCTTGTGTACCTTTTGGTTTAATTAGGTCCCAAAATATACCCGGCCTCTTTCCTAACATACAAGCCAGCATTCTCTCAGCATCCTTAATGTATAATGTGTGCTTTCTACCTTTTGCCCAATTCCTATATGTTTGTTTTAATTTCCTTACCTTTTCCGTGTAACCCGGGAGTGCAGATTTTTTAAGAAGCCTCACTGCTCGATGTAATTCCTTTTTATGATCCTGAACTTCTATGTCAAAGGAGTGGGACCCCTTTCTGCTTGCCACCGTCCGGGTTAGACCCCTGTCTGTTGTTAACCTTCCTAGTAACTCCCTTACCATGGTAGGGTATCCTTCTGCTGTACATAGGCAGGCCATCTTGTTTACTGGTAAGTTAATAATTCCAGACAAAAATGCCGCCGCTATTCTAGGGGCCCACTTAACCTCGTTCTTTCTTGAGTTTATCTCCACTCCCACAGCGTCTGATTCGCTATGTTTTGCCACACCAAGCAATTTAAATTCCAAGAGGGAGTGGTCGCTCCATTTCAGGAATTTTATTTCCAGGGAGACTCCTTTTGTGATGAGATCATCCGAGATAAAGATGTAATCTATTGTTGATTTCCACAGCCCATTCTGCCATGTAAAAGCTGGCGGAATGTCCATCTGTATGTTACCGTTAATTATACTTAGGTTCCATGCCTCTAATTCCTGGGTGATCCTCTTCCCTCTCTCCCGGCGATCCTTGCAGACCGACTTTCTATCATTCTCTTGGTACCACTTTTCGTCAAGGCATTCTGCGTTAAAATCTCCAACAATTATTACTGAGGCCCCCTCCTCTGGAAATTCCCCCAGTAGTGTGAAAGAAATTGCCATCAAGGCTTCTTCCAATTTGTCCTTTAAGGGACTGAAGTAAACATTTACCAGAAAACATTTGCTAGTGGGACTCTCAACATCTTCTTGCCATTCTAAGAGTACAACCAGAATGTCTGGCCTGTCCACCTCAAATACCTTCATTGAAACCCCCAAGGACCGCTTAATTGCAGTTAGGAGACCCCCAAACGGCCTACCCTTCTCTCCCCGTTGGGCCTTGACATAGGCTGTGTTAAATCCATCTATCATGGGGGTGTCTAACAAGAAAGTTTCCTGTAAACAAATAATATCAAAATTTTAAAAAAGTTCGTGATTATTCATAATGTTCTTGTAACCTCTCGAGTTCCATGTGATTAATGACCAGTTAGACCATCATGTATGTTGGAAACGGTTTTCCTCCCTTTCCTGATTTATCCCACTACCGGATGGAATTTGCGTATAACCCCTGGAACTATAAATCTCCTTGTTGTGTCTTTCCCTTTCATCTTGTATCTTACATTTATTTACTCGATGGCTGGGTACCAAGCTTGATAAGATTGAGGGCCCTGTATCTGTAACTTCAAAACCAAGGGCTAGGAACCGTTCTCTTTCCCCCAATATTATTTCCTTTGTTAAGTATGACCTAAGATGAAGTTTTACAATATCTAGGCAGTCGTCATAGACGAATTCTACCGTCTTAATGTCCCCTGAGGATATTGACTTCAACTTTTGGATTTCCTGCATTAAAGCCAAGATATAATGTCTGTTTAGAGGGTATCTATTAGAGCTTTCAAACAGTCGACTCATAGAAATTGTTAATTCACCGTTAGCAGACATCTTTTTTTCCAAGTTTGGCACTTGCCTTGGATTACACTTTTTAGGAGATCTTACTTGCCCCGTGCTCTCTCCCACCCCCTTTGATTGATCCAGGAACTTACATTTTGGGGTCCCCAGGCCCACTTCCTCCACTAATCTCGGGGTCGGAAAAGGCACTAATTGAGGAACCCGTAATTGTGGTTGCTTCCCCGAGCCAGACTTCACCACCCCGGGCTTGGAAAAAATTGCGTACAACTTGGGAGCCGGTAAATATCCTGTTTCTAAAGCTTCTACCAAATGTTTCACCGGACCCCTTCCCGCTGTTATCAGTGGTGGGGCCGATGATCCTTCTAACAGCAGACCACTCTTTCCAACTCCCTTCCCAAATCCAGGTTCAATGTTTTTTTATAACCTCTAGTCCCTTAGACCATTCGGGCTCTACCTCTCCCAGGTCTACTGGATAGACGGATATATTGCTTAGATCGAAGGAAGGACTATCACCCTCCTGCACAATATCCAGCACAGATGAGACCTTATCAGCTTCCGTCACCCTTACTGATTCCTTGTTTGAGCCCCCTTTCCTGTTTGAAAAGAAATCCTTCTTTCTCTGGTCTAATGTGTCTCTATCAATTTGCATATGTTTGTCCACAGCCAACCTTAGGTTACGCAAGAATTTCCGTGATCCTTTATTCTGTTGTGTAGGTTGGGGTTTACAATTTTTAGGTTTTTTTAGCTGAAGAGACTGTTTATTTGTGTTACTAAGTTTGCTCACCTTTGGGCTACTACTCAGCGGCTTGGTTTCCTGTACCGGTTCCTTCCCCAACATTGATACCGAAGGGAGGGCTATTTCTGATACCTCTTGGGCTACTAAGACACAGTCTTCCTTTAACCCAGCCTTCGCCCCTTGCATTCCCAAATTTTTAAGTTGAACATTATTTCCTTGTACCACCCCAACCCTCTCTTTATCCGTCTTATTTGGGTTTGCAGTATTTAAAACTGCGACTGCCATTATGTAGCCTTCCAAAAAGTGCACTTTGCTCAGTACTTCCTTCATTGATTGTCTTAGCTCTCGGATTTCATAATTCAATGTATCATAGCCTCTATCCATAGAGTCCATAATTCTAGAGAGAACCGGGAATGATAGCTCATCAACCGGGGGTAGCTGATCATGTAAGGAGACTTCTTTAGTATCAATAGACTCTGGATCTTCAGCCTTGGGTAGCTGATCATGTAAGGAGACTTCTTTAATTTCAATAGGCTCTAAATCTTCAGCCTTAGTCTCTGGCTTCCCCACTGGGAAGTCGTCATCCCTGGATTTATCACTTTTACTGCCCTGGGGTGGAAATGGGGAAGTCACGTTCCTTCGCTCCATTTCCTTTTCGAGTCTGTGATTGAACTGGTACTGTGACAGTTTCTCTTTATAGCCCCATTGCTTAGGTGAAAAGATAGCGGATACAGGCTCTGACCATTTAGGGTCTCTTGGGCCGTGAACTTTCCTAGAAAGTTCATGGGACAGCAGTGGACCCAATATGGAAGTGTCCGAGACTAAATCTCGCTCCACTGCCATTGGATCATCAGTCAAAAAGTTCATCTTTGACTCAATGTTCAACAAAGTCCGGTTTATAACTCCCACCACCTCTACCATGGAGTCCGTCTGATTGATTTGCTCTGGACCCAATTCCATTGGAACCTCATTACCTGGGGAGGTAGGACTACCCTGGGGGGGTGCCAGAGTCACTTCTCCCATAAAGGGAGCAGAACCCAACTTAACAGGTTGGAGCGTTAACGACGAATGTGGGAGAGAAATTACCACTTGTGGAGGGACTCTACCCCCTGTACTATAGATTCCTCTGGGATACTTCCCATGCTTCGGAGTGTTACTCCCATTATATCAACTCAGAGGGTAACCACTCTTAGAGAAAATATGGAATAAATATGAATATGGATCGGATAAAATTGAATATGCAAAAGATGTTTAAAAAGAAGTCCGAACCAATCATTTGATGGACCGTACTAAATTTTAAAAACAATGAAATACCACTATCCGCTGTTGTACTAAAAATGTGTGCAAGTAAGTACGTAGGGATATTCCATACTATAATAATATCACTTAAATAAAAACTGTACTGAATAGTTAGTTATGAAAAGCCCCAATAAAGGAACGGCGTACTCTGCGCCCTTCCTTGACCACTGTACGGAGATTTCGCCCCCTCAGCGCCCCAACAGCCGCACAACAGCCAGTGGGCTTTACTCGCCCGGGCTTAACGCCGCAAGGGTGGCTCTGGCCTTGTTAAATATCCGGTGTTAAGTCACGTGATGAGTCACGTGACTCTGCCTTGCTCCGCCTCCTCCAGGAAGCGAGTGAGCGCACGACAAGAGCAACGCTCGCAGTGCCGTGGGCTGCAGCTGTGAGTTCAGTGAACGTTCTGCTAAATATCCAGTCCTTAGCAGAGGAAAGAGGGGCGCCGCTCGGCCGGCTCTGGCCTTGTTAAATATCCGGTGTTAAGTCACGTGATGAGTCACGTGACTCTGCCTTGCTCCGCCTCCTCCAGGAAGCGAGTGAGCGCACGACAAGAGCAACGCTGTGAGTTCAGTGAACGTTCTGCTAAATATCCAGTCCTTAGCAGAGGAAAGAGGTGCGCCGCTCGGCCGGCTCTGGCCTTGTTAAATATCCGGTGTTAAGTCACGTGATGAGTCACGTGACTCTGCCTTGCTCCGCCTCCTCCAGGAAGCGAGTGAGCGCACGACAAGAGCAACGCTTGCAGTGCCGTGGGCTGCAGCTGTGAGTTCAGTGAACGTTCTGCTAAATATCCAGTCCTTAGCAGAGGAAAGAGGTGCGCCGCTCGGCCGGCTCTGGCCTTGTTAAATATCCGGTGTTAAGTCACGTGATGAGTCACGTGACTCTGCCTTGCTCCGCCTCCTCCAGGAAGCGAGTGAGCGCACGACAAGAGCAACGCTCGCAGTGCCGTGGGCTGCAGCTGTGAGTTCAGTGAACGTTCTGCTAAATATCCAGTCCTTAGCAGAGGAAAGAGGTGCGCCGCTCGGCCGGCTCTGGCCTTGTTAAATATCCGGTGTTAAGTCACGTGATGAGTCACGTGACTCTGCCTTGCTCCGCCTCCTCCAGGAAGCGAGTGAGCGCACGACAAGAGCAACGCTGTGAGTTCAGTGAACGTTCTGCTAAATATCCAGTCCTTAGCAGAGGAAAGAGGTGCGCCGCTCGGCCGGCTCTGGCCTTGTTAAATATCCGGTGTTAAGTCACGTGATGAGTCACGTGACTCTGCCTTGCTCCGCCTCCTCCAGGAAGCGAGTGAGCGCACGACAAGAGCAACGCTCGCAGTGCCGTGGGCTGCAGCTGTGAGTTCAGTGAACGTTCTGCTAAATATCCAGTCCTTAGCAGAGGAAAGAGGTGCCTCAATGGAGCTGAGTGAGGTATGAGAAAATGAAGATATGGACAAGGGAACTGCCATGATCATGTGTTGAAAGGTTGTGTTGGACAACCAGGGATTGCTCAGAGAGGAGAGTGTCAAGCGCTAGCTGCAGGGCATTGGGGACTCGTTGGAGGCTTAAGTCACCCAATAGGATGAGAGGGCCTTCAGTGAGTAAGGAGTCAATAAGGGGATCCATGCCAGGTAGGAAGGAGGCTTTGCAGAGACCAAGTGGCACTGTGTGCCCTTTCTCCTGATGTTAAGTGCCATGATGTGCCCTTTTCTGCAGAGAGAAAGTGGCGTGGTGTGCCCTTTTCTGCAGATGTCAAGTGCCATGATGTGCCCTTTTCTGCAGAGGGAATGTGGCATGGTGTGCCCATTTCTGTAGATGTCATGTGCCATGGTTTAGCCTTTGCTGAAGAGAGAAAGTGCCCTGGTGTTCCCTTTTCTGCAGAGAGAAAGTGTCATGGTGTGCCCCTTTCTGTAGAGAGAAAGTGGCATGGTGTGCCCCTTTCTACAAGGGAATGTGGTATGGTGTCAGACATGCTGTTCTACTGGAGTAACGAGGAAGCAAGTCTGATAGGGTCTTGAGTTTATGGAACTGGGTACGGTGTGGTGTAAAGCCTGCATTTTTCTGCAGTGGAATAAGGAGGCCTGAGATTTAATTCCTGGATTTAAAACATGACCAACTTGTGGGATCTGAATAAATCGCTTGCTCTCCCTCTGCTCCCCGGCCTGTCTCCAAAAGCAAGCCCCTCTAAATGGATTTACCTCAAAATCTAGCTACAGAAAACCTGGCCTGGAAACGTGTGTGTCGTTTATATATGTATACATCTTGGCTAGTGTGCACACTGTTGATGTTTGCACACACACATTCTAAACTCCTCTGAAGAATCTTCCCATACCTGGACTTTGGTCCCCTGAGGGCGTTCAGCCTACAGCGCCTTGGGACCACACCAGTGGTAAAAGGCGCTATACAAATGTTTGATGATTATGATGATGATAAATGTGTCTGTGCCCCAGCTGGGACTCTCGGGCTACCTTAGGGTTGAGTACATATCCCCCATGTATTAGTTGTTTTTGCTATTAGGTGGTGCTGGAAGCACTGGCTATGAGCCACAACTATTGTCATGGGAAGTGAAGATAGGAGAGGGATGGGATGAGGGACAAACAGCCCCTGGGTGTTGTTATTCTTTACCTACCCATTGACCGCGCAGGCCCATGCTAACCCGCATAGACATTGCCACCCATTATCTGCCCACCCCACCCAAAACCCACTCTCTCGATTCCAGTGAGTGCAGTGGAGTGCTGAAGCAGTTGGGCAGCAGAACTTGCGTCCTGATACCTGGATCTGACATTTGGAACATAAGAGCCTGTTTCAACATTATTGCGTGTTGTTAATCAGTGCAGTGATCATCTAGCAAGCCTGGGAGACTTCTGCTACGCTAGTCTTCCTTTGAACTGCATTTCTAAAACTCGACTCCAGCGCGAAGCATGCACAATGTGAGTGCAGTGGAGTGTTGAAGCAGTAGAGCAGCAGAATTTGTGTCCTGATACTTTGATCTGACACTTGGAACAAAAAAGCCTGTTTTAATGTTATTGCACGCAAGCCTGGGAGACTCCTGCTGGTTTCAGCCAGCCTTGACTTGGAATGCATTTACAAAACTTGCCTCTCATGCGAAGAGTGTGCGACCTGAGTGCGATGGAGTGTCGAAGCAGTTGGGCAGTTAGGCGGTAAGAAGTTTCTTGTGTGAGATATACTTTACCGACCCAGTCCTTTTCTTACAAAATGTGTTTGGAGTGGCTTCAAAATACTTAATTGCTAGAATGGAATCAAAGTACGATTTGAGAAGCAGTAGAAACATGGGTACCACTTTGCCGACTAATCTGGTTCATATCTTGGACCAAGATCTGCTATTGGCAATCTGCCTCCCACTTCCTCCATCACCTACAGAGGCTGCATCGCTCAGCTGTGTCATTACGGAGTTAGCGGTGCCACCCTCTTCCTTCTTCTCAAGTTGTTAGTTTACTGGCGGCTATATCATATGGCAAACTTACTGACTATTTTCCTGTTGCGTCATCGTGCACTTTGGGAAACGGTGAATCCTGTGACTCTCACTCTATTGTTAGAACTTTGCCGTCAGATGCAATCTGTCCATAACCTTTGTTTGTTTATGCTTCTGGTGGCGGGCTATCACACCTAGGTCCTTATTGGATCCAAAAGACCAAAGTATCATTCCTTCAATGATGAACTCACCCCGGATATCTTCAGCTTACAGCCTACACAAACTCTTTCCTCCTCTTCCTCACTCTCCTCTGCGTCTGTAGACCTTCCACTGCTCAGGATTTCAACCACGTTCAAGCATATGGACAAAATCCTTGAGGGTGGTCACAAGGATATGGTGACCGAGATTAACCATGTTATATGTACCTTGGTCTCTTTGTATGAATGGATCAAGTTGAAGTCTAAGACCTTTCTGTAATGGTGGAGGGACTTTTACATAGATTTAAAAATACTTTAGTCTATAGTAATTTAATAGACTTTGTCAGTCAACATCATAATATGACTCCTACAGGGAATCATCCAATTATCAATGTGGAAATTGAGTTTTCTAAGAATATAAATTGCTTAAATTGGGTTTAAAAGCTCCAAGCCTATGGGACGACATGTTTACTAATGGCACCTTGTCAGCTACCACTTGTGGCCAGATGACCTACTATTGCTGTTGTTGGTGATATTGCTCCAATCCTGTTTTCTCAAACAGGGGAGGCTGGGATTGTAACACTTATGGAGTTTCCAATACCCTGGTAGCAACCCAGCCTTGAGGTTACAGCAATTGATGCTGCAGCCCTTCGTCTTCCTAGTGAGGAGACTGTTGTAGATGTTGCTTTATCTTAGGCCGCAACTAAGGTTGTGGGCCTAGTCCTCAGGGGCATTCCCTTAGCGACGGGGCATGAGTTGACATCTAATAATATAAGGGGTTGTAAACATCTGAGGAAGACCACAAATGTGCCTCTCAGTAAGGTCACCAAACAGGCTACTAAGACAGTTCTGAATAGGTTTTTAAAGCTTCCTCTGGTTAAAATGGTTTTGGAAGGTATAACTGTGTATGTCAATGAGGAGCCTTGCCCTATTGATGGGGTGACAAATATGGAAGGGGGCAGGACAGGGTTAGAGAGGGTCCGTGGGTCAACTAAATCCATTGTCTGTTAATGCTCCAGATTTTAGGAGGTCTGAATGTGTAATTGTGGGCGATCAGCAGCCATTCGGTTGTAGATTTAACACAATCTGGTTCTGCGGTCATCTCCGAGAATCCTGTATCATCGCGGGTGCGGTTGACTGGATTGACAAACATTGTCCCTTTCGAAACATCTTGTCTGCCCACCATTAATTGCAAACATCCCTTCCTCCCATTGTCCTCGGTGGCTGGTCCGGCCATTGAGAGATTTGTTAGAAGCAATCCATTTCAAAAAGGAAATCACTTTAGTCCTTTACCTCAAATGGCTTCCACTGTTGCTCCCAAAGAGGGGGATCAAGGGTTTTCTTATCAAATGAACGCCTACAGTTTTCTAAAGGGTTCTAAGGGATGTGAGCAGCCAACAGTAGCTTCTGAGGATCGCCATCCTGTTGGCCCGGAGTTCTTCGGGGGCCCCTTAGCCAAATAGTTTGTCCAATTTGTTATTCAAACGTTGTCCTGAGTTATGGGCAAAGATCTTGACTATTCTATTCCAGCAGATTGCTGCATCTTATCGTTTTCCCTCATCCTGGTCTACAGCCTTTGTCTTGCCTATATTATAAAAAGGGCTTGAGATCGGACCCATCTAATTATCGACCCATCGCCATCCTTGGCACCAACATCAAGATCGTTTTGTCTTTGCTTTTGGTGCATCTGGAGGAATTCCAGTTGAAGATGGGGAGGATCTTGAAATGGCAGACTGGCTTTCGCAAACACCTGGGCACCTCTGTGAATGACTTTGTTCTGAAATGTGTTATGAATCAGGCATGGTCTTCAAAGTATGACTTGATTTTTCTAGACACTATTGATCTTTCGGCCGTATTTGATGTGATCAGTCGTGGCCTCTTATGGACCAAATAAAAAAATGGGGGAATTCTGGATGAGTTATTGCGACTCATTATTGGTCTATATGAAGGCTCGAAAACTCAAGTCAGATTGGACCAACAGGGCTCTTTCTCTCGTAAAATCAAGACACATCGGGGAGTGCGGCTGGGATGTGTGTTGGTGCCCACCCTTTTTAACCTGTACATGTCAGATGTAGGTGAATTGTTAGCTCCCGTTGCCTTTGCCTCCCCGAAGATCTGTAACTTGAAAGTTACGTGGTTGGCTTATGCAGACGATTTTATCATCTTCGACTGTACACAATTGGTTTACAGCGCCTAATCACTGCATTTCGGATCTTTGCTGATGCCCACTCCCTTAAGGTCAATCCCGATAAAACAAAGGTACTGCAATGTACTTGGCGAAAGATCAACCCATGTTATACCTAGCATGTCAAAACTATTCCGATTAGGCTGGTGGACAATTTTATTTATTTAGGCTTCCCTATTTTAGCCAACCCATACAAAGAATATGTTAACATTTGGCTAAAAACGCAGAAGACCAAATTGTTAAACCTATTGTGTAGTGTAGAATTGATGCTAAGTTTTGTAAGTTTTCCCTGATCCCTGCCATGAGATTCTATGGGGGAAGAATTGTCCCTAAAATCTTATACGGGTTGGGGTTCCAGGCTATTGGGTGTTAGACTTCCTACCTATTTTGGAAGGTTTTATTTGGAAAAAGCGATTGCAGCTCCCAACTGTACTCCTCTTGCATTGATTCGGCATGCGATGGGCATTTATTCTCTTAAAGTTAGGGCCAGTTGGAAATTCCTGAATCTTTATCATAAAATCTTAAATCCACCTAAGGATTCCCTGTACGTAGATCCACGTCACATTTTAGATAACATGGGGGACCGTTTTGTTAATAATTTCTTAAAGTTCTGCAACAATCTTCTTGAAAACATTGCTACATCTGCTGTTGAATTGGCCATAAATCCGGTGAAAGTCAAATTACAACTATTTCGCCATGACGGCGCCCTTACCATGGAGGAGACACATGCACATGAGTCCGCCAGTCACTTAAGTGCTGATTATAAAAACGCTGGCATTCTCACTCCCACATAAGAATGAGAGGTCCTTTTTTGCGCTTCCCTTGGAACCGTTTACCTACCAGCGATGTTTTAGCGCCGCATGGGCAGTTACACCCCGAGTTAAGCGTGTGTAGGTTTTGTAAGGAGAGGGGGAAAAATGAAATATTGAAGCCTTTAATTAAAGTTGCACTGCACTGACGGCCAAAAGGCGTGTCTATTTTAATAGATATGTCAATTTATTTGAGTCCGTTTGGCAGCTCGGTCTATCGGGTAAAACTACCGCTATTGTGATTGCGGTGACTAACTACCGTCAGGCTCTGTTGTTAGACTCTTCGGCACAGGCATAGCGCACTTTCTTCATTTTATCTTGTATAAATTGTTAGACATGATTACATTGTATCTTTTTTATTCATTAGGTGCATGCAAAAGCATAGTTAGCTTTCTTTCGCACTAACACTGTATCTTTCTATTGATTGTATTCTGATTTATTGTGATATAAAAATGTGCATTTATCTTCGTTTTTTATTATAATCGTAATGAAATGGTGCATTGTGTGTTTTTAATTCTGGATTATTGCTCTTTTGTTACTTTGGAAAACATGTTTGTCTTTTAAATGTTTTTTATATATCATATTGATGTGTTGAAGATGTGTGAAAGGTTACTTATTAACCATGTAACAATAAACAAAAACAAAACACAATCTCTCAGAGCTGTCTCTTTGCTGCTCACAGTATGCAGTGTGACATCTAAGCAGGCTACTGAAAGGTAATGGTGCAGCTGCAGGGGAAAAACAGCTAATACACTTGTGTTAAACTAGTGCACCTACAGGCTCTTAATTTAAAAGCCATATGTGTGTCCTTGCAACTGTTTCCTTCGCTGAATTCCTCTAAAAGACAAGCATTGGGAAAAAAAACCGTTTTGAGTCTTGTATAGGCATTAGATAGGCATTTGCCTGTCACTGGCATAATATGCCCAGATCCGAACACCATTTGCCAGCTGTCATTTTATGTACAGAGAGTACCATTATGGCAGTTCCTGTAAAATGTCTGCTCTCTGCTTATTGTATGTAATAATGGGAAATGGGAGGTCCCAGGGCAGGATGCATATTTGTTTACAGAGCAGCTCAGGGCCCATTGCAGGACCCCATTGGAAGCAGCATCCCTTCTTCTAATTGAAGCCACACTGCACCCGTAGGATGTGGATGAGGCTACTGCTGTGAGTGCACGCCCCCCTTAGACAATACATTCCAGGAGATTGGGCAGGTTACCCCTCCCATCTGCCAGTGTTTCACAGTTCCCTGCTTGATGTTTTACAGGTGTTTGATCTATCCAGAGCCAACAGGATGAAGCTTCTCCTCTCCTGTGCCCTGCTCCTGTCCCTGGCACTGGATGAAGGGCTCTCAGCCCGTGCCCCCCGCACTCGCATCCGGCGAGAGCTGTCCCCCGGCCTGCACACAAGGGGCATCCGGGATGCCGGTGGGTCCTACTGCCAGCGGAGGGATGCTTGCTGCCCCGGCCGGGACGACATCTGCACTGTGCCCTACCTGGACACCATTTGCTACTGTGACCTCTTCTGCAACCGCACTGTGTCTGACTGCTGCCCCGATTTCTGGGAGTACTGCCTGGGCATCGACCCGCCGCTGCCAATCCAGAAAGGTAGGTCATCTAACAAATCCACTTGGAAAAATAAATTGAAAATTGTGGGCCTGCCAGAAGGGAGAGAAAACCAGGACTCACACTTGATGTGGTCTGAAAACTCCCTCTCCATTTTTCCGCGAACTATTGTCACAACTTTAAGTCAATATTCCAACTTTTCTGCATCAGATAAGTCATTGCATGTGCTGCTTCCCTCAAGACTTTATTGCACTGATGATTTACTGTTCCATGTCTCCAGTGTGCAGGGGTAACACTATCATAAACAGTCAGGTGTGATAGGTGACCGGAGTGGGATGGGTTGAGGGTAAATCTGGCGATGTGCCGGGAGGGCAGAGAGAGAGTCAGTCATGATCGTGTCAACGGCATGTGTCCGGCCTACACTAGGCTTTAAGAAGAACCTCAACTCCCATGATGCCTTAACACTTACTAAGCTGGCTCGTGCGAGTGGGAGCTGTAGTACAAAACATCTGGAGAGCCAAAGGCTGCAGACCACTGACTTTGGAGTATGCAAACATAGGCCTGTCCACTAGAGGGAGACGAACTGCAGGAGGATTTTTGGGACAATGTTCACCATCAGGACACAAAGATCCGGGTAGAGGGGGCTCTGTGCACACGAGACAGGCTCATGAAACACAGCCCCAGAGAGGATGGGCACAATTCTTGCTCCGATGGCTGGTGCCTTGTCAGTGCGATTGTATTATCCGCGCTTTTCGCTTTAAGAATGACAAGTGGCCTGTCTCCTCTGAACTCAATGAGAGAGTGGGCTTCCATAGGAGCTGGCGGGAGTGAGGGACATTTATTTATTTATTTTACATTTTTAAAACGCTCACACCGCTGTTACATGAATAGTTTTGTAGTGGCGCAATTGCTTTTTTTTTTGTCTTAATTTATAACGGGCTTGAACACCCGGAGGTTTCTAAGCGCGGACCCGGGGATCGAACCTGTGTTTCTTCGTGTGGTCTTGCTTCCAAAGCGCGCACGTTGCCGCTGAGCTATCCTCCTGGGATAACGATGAGTCCTTGTCAGCTTTGTCACGTGGTTGGTGGGCTTGGCTAACTCACAGTGGAGGAGATTCCGGATGCCCCTTGCATGGCTGCCTTATGAGCACCAGTACAACAGTTTCCACTGAGCTTGCAGGAACGCTCTGCTCGAAGCATGGGGTACCTTTGGGGCACTGGGCTGGAAAAGAGGGATGAAGGTACAGGTGTGATCTAGGCTCACCCATATAAGCACACATCTTCGACTCGTCAGGCCAAATGCCTCTATTCTACAGAGCCCCTTGACTCTTGCAATGACTTCAATAGGGGCTCAATACCCACGTTTAGGCTTCTATGTGCCCCGGGTGCTCTCTGCTCCTCAAGGGTGAGGTCACACCTTTGCACAAATGTGCCCTTTGCTTCCCCTCAAATCTCACTCTGCCCTCCTAATATTCCCCTCTCTCTTCTACTTCAATATAGTGCTGAAAAGCAGAGCCGGATGCTTTTAGGCTCTGTGCGAGTGGCCCAACCTAACCTCGAAGGATAGCTCAGGGGCAATGCGCTCGCCTTGGAAGCAAGACGATGCAGAGCAACACAGGTGCAATCCCCGGGTCTGTGATTATAAATAACCAATTATAATTATAACCTACCTAGTGCACCTTACCACTGCCTCCTGTTCCTCTCCTCAAAGACTTTCTTTTCCCTCACCTCCTTCCCCTTCTTCGAGTATGAAGTGCTTTGAAGCTGTCTCTAGGTGGTATAAAGCACTATATACCCACTCTAGCACTCTTCCCTTCACAACATCTTTCACTTATTATCTCTGAACTGATTTCCTCACATGTTCTTGGGCTGTGGAATAGAACTAGCCACAGAAGCCCATAGAGTATTGGGGGACCAACACATACATGATGGTTTAGGTTGCAAAGGCTTCTGGATAACTTGAGAAGGCAATGAGTGGTTATTCTGATTAGGTCAATGTGGTAAAAAGAAAAAGGTGCTAATAATGGTATTACTGCCACCTTTAACCCACTGTCATACTACGAGTCTTGAGGCAAAGGAAGGAAAATACTTCCAAGAATTGGCTGCAGGTATTTCCTCCATGGTGGGGGATGGGGGAGGCTGCCACCCAATGCAGCTCCTTCTCGTATTCCATGAATGAGACCTAGCATTGGTTTACCACCAATTATAATCTGGCAGATTTACCGCCAAACTAAATCGCGGTATCGTAAAACAAGCATGGCGGTGTTACCCCCAGCTCGTAATGAGGCCCAATGTGGACTTTCTGTTCTTCAATGTCTCCCGCGTCTGAGGAAGAAGCGCTATGCAGTAGTGCATAAGCGCTACATAAGGACAAACTGAGGCATGACATTGTGAATAGATTGCGGTATGAAAGCGAGAAGGTAGGCAGGTGAGGCGTAGAGTGTATGTGGGGTACATGCATGTGCTATGCCAAGCTTGTCCGTTCTATGTTTAGGCTTCTCGGAGAGTCCTGAGGACAGTCTTTCTAAATGCCCGATCTTAGGGACTGGAAATGTCTGTGGTCATTCTCTGTGACTTGGGCTTCCTCTGTTTGAAGAACAGAAGCCAGTCCTGTTGGTGACTCCCTAAGTTTCAAGAACTAGAGCATGGATGGTGTCATGGCCTTGCAACCTTTTCAGATGAAAGGGGCCTCAGGGGGTCCCCCAGCAACTGCCCGCATATTGCCAGTCAGCAGCCTTACAACATGGCAACATATTCCTTCATATGTTACTTATGTTCCGGGGCGCGCTTTGAAGCGCTCACCTTTCAAGCTGCGTTCGCGGGAGCCTGTCCGTCCTTTACTTCCATTGGGGAAAACAGAAATGATGACCTCCATGCCTGTCAACACTGGTTCCCTCCATGTCAGCCACTTGCTTCCAGAGTAGAATTCATAGCCATTCAGTGGGCATTCAGTGTTTCAGCTCCCTGCTGGCTCATCGTCTCGTGATAATTGGTGGCAATTAACCTTATCGTTATCTCCATTATAATGTCTGCTCCCCCCAGGGTGCCTCAGGCCCCTTTCTGCTTTAATTAAGGGGGGATCAGCCATCATTTTGAAATGTGCCCCCACACATCTTCAGCCGGGCCTAAACTAGAGACATTGGGCCTCATTACACGGACGGCGGTGGACCAAGGTGCTAATAGCACCTTGGTCCATGCCGGTAAAATACCGGCACCGCCTTGGTGGAAAGGGGAATTACCGCCCTATTCCAAGGTTGGTGGAGCAGTAATTCCCCCTTCCCCCATTGCCCTTCCCCATTCCCATTTTTGCCCCATAGGGCATAATGGGAATGGGGAAGGTGCTAATTACGACACCGCAAATTGCGGTACCGTAATTAGCTCCCTGGTCCCTTTGCGGGTTGGTTTTTAACGCCTGCAAAAAGCAGGCGTTAAATTCTCCAACCCGCAAAGGGACCTCGTAGTAAGGCGGTAAGGATTTACCGGTACCAGTAAAATACCGGTACCGGTAAACCCTTACCGCCTACCGTGTAATGAGGCTAAATGTTTGGTCTGTTCCGGGACCCAAACTGTACACTAGTAAAAGCCAGAAACAGGAAGCAGAAGTATTGCCCTGGCTCCTGGGCCTCAGGGCCTTCTTATCCACGAGCCCTGGGCCCCGGGTCACTGATAGGAACTCCCCCCTCCTTGCACGTGATGAGATAGCAGAATTGTTTTTCACACTCGTGGATTTTGAGGCCTGAAACTCTGTTTCTGCTGAATTCCACAATGCATCCGGCCTTGACAAGGTGCACGCACGCGCTCACCCTGGGGATTCTGGAGTGCTTCTGGTGCTGCCCACCGATTGGCTGGCTCATCCTTGAAGCGTTGTGACACTGTAATTAGAACGGATTCTCAGTTCGTCTAGAAGCCCTTGCAGAGGACAAGGTCGCGGATATTCTCGGTCTTGTGGCTCAGCACTTCCTGCGCTTCCTTTCCGGGTTTCCGGCTCCACACCCGCTTATCCGGGCGGGGAAGCAACGCTTGGATTTTAGTCTGTGAGGCTGCCCGTCTGGCCCGTAATCTCTGCCTTTGAGAGCAGCAAGGACGCTGAAGCAGCCACAGTAGGGTGGCCAGATTTAAAAAGTAAAAAACCGGGACAGTGCAACTAAAATAAATGTAGGACTAACTCTTGAAAGTGGCACTACACTTCAGCAGGTTGGAGGAGAAGGGGGTTTAAGTGTTACTGTTCAAAGAAACACATATTATAATTAATTTATCACAAACGAACACTCTCTTAAATTGTAAAATGCAGCATTTCCTCTGTGTGAGTTTGTGCATTCCTGTCTGCCAGCCATGAAGACCTACTACCAAAAACCGGGACCACCGCAGTTTCCAATGGGAACATAATCTTGAGAATGGGGGACAGGGCACCAAATACCGGCACAGCCCCGGCAAAACCGGGACATCTGGTCACCCTAAGTCAAAGGGTGGACTGGCCTATAGGGCACTCTGAAGATTTCCCGATAGGCCTCTGCACCGTGGGCTTCTTTTGTGTGGTTACCTGTTTTATTTCTAAATGTCCTCACAGCAAAAGGGTTGGACTTGCTGAAAATGTGCAATACGGGGCCACTTTGAACATTATTTCCAGGGCCTCTTTTGGTTCCCAGTCCACCCCTGCAGCGCCCCTGGCCACCACAACTACGTAGGTCGCTGCCGCCGGAGCACAACAGCTGGATATCAATCCTTTAGGCAGAAAGCCTCCATGAGTGCTTTTTGATCACAACAGCTGGATATCAATCCTTTAGGCAGAAAGCCTCCATGAGTGCTTTTTCATCACGTTTCTGGTTTTGAGACTTGTTTTTATCGCTGTCAGCTTTCATCTCAAGCCTGAGCGAGCCTGTGGATCTGTGATTCTGTGCTTTGAGTCCCTATGAACCCCAAGGCGCGGGTACCCTAGAGGTGGCACTTAGTTTCTCAGAGAGAGAGCACCCTCTCTCTGTTGGTCATGTGGCCGGGCCGCTGGCAGATTTTTTGATGACTGTGCAATATGGTTCCACTTACTGAACTCCATTTGACCTGGTTGGGTCCTTTTTGACCCCCTCACTAATTCATGAAAATGGAGGTTGTAGTAGTTGCCCTGAAGACCCGAAGGGGCGCATGAAAAGCCCCTGCCCCTCTTTATGTAAGTAAGAGGTGATGTATGTCTATTGCTCGAAAAAAAAAAGCTTCTCACTTTTTTTTTTCTTTTTTTTCTCCATTTTTTTACCACAGTATGTGGGGAGAGACCCCCCAAGATTCCATTACTATCTCCCGCCACCCCACCAATATTGCCTAACCCCAACCCATCATAATATTTGAGGGAACCAAAAAGGTGCAAAATAAATGAGGGCAGTTTTTGGTCAAGCAATAGCCCCGATACTGGGAGGCGGGGACCATCTTTAGTCACAGTGTCTGTCCCAGGATTGGATTAGGGGGTTGTAGCCAGTCTTAAACCATTTCTGACTTCCATATGCACCCAGAGCCAGGAACGCCCCACCACTTCCCATCCGCACTGCAGCGCCCATCACCACTCTCCCCCAAAAACTCAAAACATAGCTCTTTTCCCACACCCGATCCAGCCATAACAGCTCCCCTACCATTGTCTATTTTATTGTCATTTCCTGAAAAATAATGTCACTTGTGTTTCACCTCCCACCTTCTGAAATGTTTAAGTTTGCAAGGTGCTCCGAGACCCTCTGGCTAGGGCCAGAATTGGATAAACATTTAAATAAAAGAATGTGCAGATACCTGTCTCGTGCGACGTGGCTTCAGCTCTTTGAGTGAGAGATCTTTCCAGAATGCCAGGGTATGCCGGGAAGGATGGTCTGCCATTGGCTGACCATCCCTCTCTTTGAATTATCCTTGGTGTGGGATTGGGTGCGGTGTTCACTCAGTTGTTCCTGAGGGGGATAAAAAAAGCAGAACCCCTCGGCCACCCACCTTCTCTTCTGCTGGATCTCTGCACCTGCGTCCTGGAAGGCCTCCTACTCAAGGAAGGACCGAAGATTTGCACCACCCTCATCTGGAACATCTGGAAGAATACAACAGTGAAAGTCTGCATCTACAAAGAAGCCCAGAACATCCCACAACAGCGCCCGTTTCCCCAGATTCCGCGAGCACACCTCCCTCACAGCTCCTACCTGAAGAAGCTCATCACTGTGGCCGTATTGATGGACCCAGAAGCTTGGGTACCTTCGCTGCCAGGACCCCAAATACTCTCCGAGCTGAACCTGCCCTAGAATATTTAGCAAAGGATTCCAGACAGGCCATCTTCTTCCATCTCTCCTCACCTGAGAAGCTCCAGAGGCTGCGTTGCCTCAAAGCACCGGCAAGCACAAACTGCAGCCCACTTGCATTGTTGGTCCTCTGGCTCCGAACCCGTGACCCGGAAATCTCCAAATCTAGACTCATTAGCTTGGCCAAGTGTTCGGGATCTCAGGTGTATCACCGTGCCCTCACTGAGGTCTACGGTGCTCTCTGAACACCTAAGGAAGCGCGCTCCTCTAGAACCCACCCACCGCATCCGGCAGGACTTATCAATCAGTTCCAGGGTTTTGCTCTTCTGACTCCGCAGTGCTTCTGGGGCATTGGCTGTCCGGGGAGTAGCCTAGGGTGGCACGCCCTACACCTGGAATCTAATTGGCCACCCCATGTGCCACCCATTATCATAAATTATGATCGTTATCCGTGTTTGCACTCGTACTTCATGCCACCCCGGCATTAATCAGGGCCCCACTTGGGTCACCGCAGCCAAAAGAGTCTAGACCCGCCTCTGTACTGGGGGGTCATTTTGTATTTTTCTTTCTTCATATGCCGCCTCTTCTTCATCACCACATATTCCCACACATAGGGTCTCGCTCCAACGGAACTTCAGGAACTGTTCCTTGGGGGAACTTTCGAGCAGAGCAAACCCTCTCCAACCAAAAGCTACCCCTATTCACAATACTGGTCTCACTTGGTCTCTTGTGAACTTGCTGGCCTGAACCAAAACGCTCTGGCATGCCCCTGCCTGCTGTTTCTTCTAAAACAACACATGTTTCTAATGGATACTTACCTGATACATTGTGTCCTTTCACCTTCAGCTTCCTGTTAGTGTGTTGCTTTTTTCTTTGCCCTTTCTTAGTATTAAGACTATATATATTTTTTTATACAGATATATTTTCTGGACCTTCTCTTATTTGATACTGTGGAGTTTACATGTGATCCCCTCCCCCCCGCCCCTACACACTCCACCTCCTTTGAGGTAGGCCAGGGCGCCTCAGTAGGAGTACTTCTTAGAGAGCCTGGGGCACTAGAGAGAATCACTAGTAGACCCCAGGTTGGATCAGGGCATAAAAGTGCCTCGGGCACCAATGAAAAAGTGGGCCACACTTGCAAATGGCAATTCATTCCTTTTGTGACACAGTGGAATAGTACCCAGGGGAGTTTCTTGATAAAATGTGAGGCAAGTTGTGCATTTTAAATAATATTTACCCAGTGACTCTGGTCAAAACTACTAGCAGCATAGTGAAGTGACTTATCAAACTAGCCCACAAGTGGCCCACTTTGACCCAAGAATTGGCACGCAATAGCATTTTGCATTTTTGGTTTAGGCATTGCCCTATTGTCCTATAGGCCAGTCCGAGCCTGGTAGTACCTGACTCAGGAGGCTGTACTTGAGGACCCTCACCACAGGGCCTTATGCCTAATCTCCCTAACACTAGCCCCCTCTGAGACTTCCAGGCGAGCAGGAAATATCCTAGGCACATTGTGAGCTGATGCAATGTGCTTTATCCCAAGCTCTGAAAAAAGCCCCACATGTGTGCAAACACCTCCAGTCACCACATATTCAACTGCATGCACGGATGCACGTGACTGATAGGAAGGCCTGTGGGTGCGTGCACTTCACAGGTGTGACTGAAGATCAAAACCCAGGGTGTCATGCAGCAGCGGTCAGAAGCCACACAACAATCAAGACTCACAGTGTGGCTGTGCCACAGTCAGATACATATATAGGGTCTATTTACACAACGTAGACATGCGTGCACACCGATGTGTGGTGTGCATAAGGACACTTTTACTAGGTGGAAGGATGGAGCTGGTGAGTTCCAAGGAATTACTCAGCACTTTAGAAAAGCATGTATAGCGATACAGAGGGTGCCAACCGGGTCACCCTCAAAGCAATAGGAGCCCAAGGTTATGTGGAAACAGGATTAAAGGATCATTTGACTGGGCACCTCAGGAGGGTCTCTTCTGACTTAAGGACATTTGCTCGATTTAGGAGCTCCCAAATTTCTGCTTCAAACATTCCAAAGACTTACAAATGAGCCCGCTCCCTTTCCGCCATCGCGCAGTGACATCATCAGATCCCCCAGAGTTGCGGCCTCTTCTTTGCTAAGATGTCTTCCTTCCTGTGATCTTTTCATCGGCTCCCTTTGGGAAAACGTGTCCAGATCCCTGGATCATACAGAGATTTAGGGACCATCTTGGACCAGCGTTCCATGGATCTAAGTTTACTCCACCCATCCGTAAAAGACCACTACCATTCAGCATGGAAAGACTTGTAAGGGTACCGCGATTTAGTCGGGCATGTTCCTTCTCATGCCAGAGCCTGGCTATCTCTCCCCGGAAATGTCTGACTCACAGTTTCCTTTCTTTAAGGTCCTTTGTTTGCGGGCCCCTGTCACCCGGAAACTCTGGTTCCAGCCTTTGGCTTTCTTTGTAGAAACTTGTGTATTATTCTATTTGTGATCCAATATTTTTAATTGGCAGCATTTATTTTTTGGCTAGACCAGGTCAGACATTACCCCACAGAGACAAGAATCCATAGCAGCACCCCAAATTTGAGTTGACTTCTGCAGAGAATTTACAGGGAACTCAACGGATTAAGTAGGAAGAAGGCTTTCTTATCCATCGTATCCTGATAGAGGCAGCGTGGACTCGCCCCCTCATCAACTCACCCACAGAAGATGGTTTCATCCTTTCATCTACTCAAAATATCCACCGGCCTCCCCCAATGACCCTGTAAGCTGCCCACCAATCCTACCTCATTCTTCACTGAGCATATCCTCAAGAATTGTATCTACCAACAGCTTCAGTGACACATGAGAACCAACAACCTTTCTGAATAAGTCCCAACCAGGGTTCAGACCATTGAGGGTACAGGACCTAAGGTCTCCATGCTGAAAAACACAGCTGACGCTGACACAGCAAGTGCACTCATGCAAACAGACATCTCTGCTGCGTTCAACACTACCAGCCATGACATTCTGATAACAAGATTGTACGACATTTGATTAAAAAGAGCCAGCCCAACCCCATCCCGACCCATTGTAACCCTTCTTACCCTACTACCCTATATATATTTATTTAATATTTTCAGAGTTTTTTGGTATTATTGTTGGTGATGGAATATAGCACTCTGAAACGTTTTCGGTAAATTGACTGGGTTCCTAAAAAGTTTGGAAGATATTTGATTAAGAAGAGCCATATTATAGTTGACCATCTTGTTACTAACACGTGGGACAGAACCCACAAACATTGGCCCTTTCAGGTCACTTACCCTTCCCCCCTTTCTTGGAACTCATTGGTAACTAATATTGCGCATGTTTGAACCATGAAGATGGCGACCATATCCTCTACTAACTTACAAACCCCACTAAATTAACTACCTCATGAGTAACGATGTATAGACGAAGGCAAGAAGAGTGAAACTTAACCAAGCCTGCATTGATGGCATTCCGTGTCACAACTCCAAACCTCATGCCAATCCCATGGCCTGAAGAAATGGAAGCCTGTCGACATCCAACGGTAATGGTCATGAACCTACACTCCCAGAGGACCATGGCCTCACACTCAAACCACATATAAAAGCCACTATCAGAAGCTGCTCCTTTGAACTCCAGACTATATGTCTCAGCATACGTTACCAGACCTTCCCACAAAGAACCATGGCGGCCAACTCCTGTGTGCTGTTCAGATGAGATTATGCTAACTGCTTCTAGCTGGGACTCCCTCAAAGTGCCAAAAATGTGGCGGCAAGGCTCCTTAAGAGAGTCCAAAGATGGAAACATGTCATCCTATTCCTCTGAACCTCCACCGGCTCAGGAACATGCAGTAAACAATTCCAAACCCTAAGCATCAAATCATTCCTCGAGGGTCGTCTTATGAAAGTCTTTTCTGACTCTGCGAGCGCTACCCCCACCACTATCCATTGCGGCGTCCCACAAGGGTCCTGCACTGCCCCCACCTTATACAACCTCTTCACCCTCCCACTGTTCAATGACCTGGACCATCGCCACATAGCCTACACCAACTATGCTGACGATACACAAGTCCCGCTCCCTCTCACAGGGGTCTATGAACAAGACGCAGAGGCATTAACCAAGATCTATACAGCCATCCAAACCTGGATGGCAGCTAACGACCTCTGCTTAAACGTGGACAAAACAGAGATCCTACTAGTTGGCACCAAAGAAACACTAAACAAACTCCCTCTGCGGTACAAATCCTTTAACATAGACAACTCCACCATCACAGTCTCCACTGCAGTAAAAACGCTAGGAGTATACCCTGACTCCACTCTCTCCATGACACGGCAAGTCAATGCCATAGCCTCCTCTGCGGCACTTACCACTAAGGTAATCAATGCCGTTAAACCCTTCATATCCACTAAAAACTGCCTGGCCGTAGCCAGAGCCACAGTAGGTACCAAATTGGACTATTGCAATGCTCTCTTCTTGGGCATGTCTGCACAAAACCTAAGAAAAATGCAAATCACACAAAACAATGCTCTAAGAGCAGCCCTAAGCATCCCTAAAAGGGAGCACATCTCCCAAGCCAGAAAAGAAGCCCACTGGTTACCAATAAAAGAACGCATGCTATTCAAATCCATGGCCATCACCCACAGATGCCTTTCCGCCAAGGCTCCGCCTATCTTTCTGAAAGAATCACCCTTAACACATACACTAGACCCACTAGGTCACACATGACCAACCAGACCTACGTACCCACATTCAAAAGAAGCAAAGCCAGAGGGTCTAGCTTTCAACACCTAGCACCTAAAAACTGGAACGCACTCCCCACCGCGCTAAGGAACGAAAACTCATACTATACCTTCTGCAGAGTACTCAAAACCATGTTGTTTAACTAGCTCCACCTTACCTATCCGACTGTATTTTCACAACTGTATGTAAATAAGCACAACTGTATGTAAATATGCAAATATGCTCTGCACTGTATCTATGTATACATCATGTATGCCTGCAACAAGTAAGATTGCTTTCAGCTCCACGATGCCCCTGTGCAGATGTGCGCTATACAAATCCAAATAAATAAAATAAATAAATAAATAATTCACCCTCTTTGCCTCCCAGCGCAGGGCCCAGAAACCACAGCGAGGCTATTTCTCCATTACAAACTAAGCACAACACTATGGTACAGTAACGCAGTCTTGGAAACCATGCAAAGTGGAGTCTCATCCTTCTCTTTCCTCTTAACCAAGCTCTAGAACTCTCTCCTTGATGTCTGCACACAGAGGCAAGTGAAATAACTCTCAGAAAATACCTGAAAAGCTGGATATTCAAATGAGACAGGCCAATAAAGACCACCACACACCTAAGCATCGCAGACCAGCCTCAAGCAACACACATGTCAATCTCTCCGACATCCACCTGCTGTCGCGGAATTGCAACCACTATTGCCATTCACCTCAGACCTTTAACATCATCAATAAAACCCTCATTCTCAGACACAAAGATTTGGTTCTATGTCATTTCATCGACGGGTGTAATTTCGATGGGTTGTTTTACAAGTATTTTTTACCGAAAAGACTCATTGAAATTGATTTATTTTTTATTTTTGGGGGGTTCCCCCTCAATCTCCCATCCCCTATTATTTTTTTTACTATTTCTGATGCCCCCACCACCTATAAACACTATCCCAACCCCCCACTGAGTTTTTTCAGTAAAAAATACTCGTAAAAAAACCCATTGAAATTACACCTGTCGATGAAAGAATGCTTGTCTGAAGAACGTCCAGAACAGCAAGCTTGAGAACCTGGACTAAACAGAAGCAAGGCCCCTCCTTTCTATCCTCAGTAACATGCCACACACCTGCCCACGATTAAACAGAGCTTACAGTGAATTGGAAAACCTCACACCCGGTAGCAAACACATTGACACAGCAATACCACTGCTCACAACTCCTGTTCTATCTGACCCTCCGTGCCAGTGGCTAGTTCAGTCTTGAACTGCTTGCCAACATTGACTCGATCTTGGGCTCTGCCCCCTGGATGAAACACCGCCCCAAGTCTCCCCATCACAAGCCACTTAGGTTACGCGGGTCCTTTAGGCCTGCACGCACCAACACCTCACATCTGCTTCCCTCTTTACCTAACGGTAGCCGGTCAGATAACACAGCGAGCTAAGTGCTCGTCCCTGATATATGTGTGCAGCCTGCTGTGGCAGGTTTGAATCCCGGCAGGGTCAACTCAGCCTTTTATCCTTTCACGGTCGATGAAATGAGTACCACGCTCTGGGAAAATAATGTCTTCTGTTAGTTCAGTGCTCTGAGACCTCTGGGTGTGTAGCGCTATATAAGAAATACATTATTAATTATGAACAATCCACATACTTCTTTTCTTGCGGGGCCACAACCAACGAGACACGCAGAATTTCAGAGATTTGCAATATAGAAAACCCCTTTATATGAAAGTTCTATCGATGTGCTATGGATTATCATGAAAGCTCCCAATGAGCCGTGAGTGCACAACACCTGATACGAAATGTAACAGTTGTGCCCGTGATAGATGCCGACAAAAACGATAAGTGTTTGCGCCGGCGCCCCCCGTCACTCAGCCGCCTTCTAATATTCGGACTCAATTGGGCCTGCTGACGTCAGCGGAGTGACAGATGTCGCAGCCCTTTCATCCCCACACCTGAGTCCTCAGGCTGTCCGAACGAGTACGTACAGTTCCTGGTTATAAATAATGTAACATTTTGGTGAGTTTTCTATAAATTAACCTCCGGGCCCAGAGTGCATTATGTACTTAGTGATTCAAGCATAGACCCCTTTTATCACAGGAGTATGTGTCAAATATAAAGTATATGGTCGTTCTTAGGTTCCCAGAATGCTCTCTGATTTTCTCCAGGACTGATAGGAGCGTTTGGAAAGAGTGCAATGGTAGTGTAGCAGACTCTGAATTTTACACTGATACGCTCTAAAAAAAGAATGCATATTGTTAGTCTATGTTTTTTATGATTGTGTTGCTCAGTAAAAATAGTGTAATGCTCATATTATGACTACCATTTGAAATGAAAGTCATCTTTATTAAGGAACATTGCACTCTTTTAAAAAGAGACAGTTTACAATGTTGCAGCAATTTAATAATTTCCTTTTTTTAAATATCTTTTTTTTGTTGCCTAGAATCTAAACCATTTCGTCTCAGAACAATGTCATACACAGATTAAAGCCCTCAATATCTTTCTTCTGCTCTTCCTCTGCTCCCTCGCAAGATGTGTTAGAATCCCAGGACCCCCAAGAGAGCCCCGTCTCCTCTGCCCTCAGTGTGAGGGCAACATTCCTGCAGGACGCATGGGATGCCAATGTTTGCGTTCAAAAGCCTGCTCTGTCCCCGCCTAGGGGGAGGCCGTTGCTGCTGCTCTTCTACTTTTAACAATTAAAAAAAAACACACAGCAGCCACTTCCCCTTCCCCCCTCCTTCCAGATATCTGTGTCTTCTGTGTGCTGGTGGCACTACTCTCAGTAACAGCTGGGGTGTTTCTTCCAAACACACTCCCCACAACGGGACTCCCCCACAGAGATCAAGAGAGAGAGAGGGGGAGGGAGAGAAAGAGAGGGATAGTGAGAAAGGCGGAGACAGAGACGTCGAGCGAGAGAGATACGAACTTTGAAAGAGAGCGAGAGAGCAGAAAGAGAGAGAGAGAGAGAAAGGCAGAGGAGAGGGGATGAGAGAGAGAGCAAGAGAGAGCAAGAGCGAGAGACGGATTAGCGACTGCTAAACCAGGCAGAGCTAGTACATTTTGTTGACGGAATGCCGAAAACCAGTCCAAGGCAACGTCTAGATGTTCTCATGAATAACTGGGGCAAATGGCAATAACAGAGTACGTCACGTGGCATCTTTCACCCAAACCCCTCATTCAATGTCATGCGTGCTACATTTACCCAGCCCTGCGCTTTTGGTCAACAAGACTTGTTTAGTCAACAAGTGCTGGTGTTTAAAAGCCAGGAGTGGCGCGAGGCATCGCTCGTGATGTAGGGCCCCGTGTATGCCCGGGCTTCCAGTCTCCAATCACCTCTGGTTTCCACCTGAGTTCCCAGCAGCTCAGATTGTTGCGCGATTGTGTGTGGAGGGCGGCCAATTCCTTGTGCAAGCGAACAGGAGGTAGGAATGCGGAAGGTGGGCACAGGCAGAGTTAAAGGTCAGCTGCCAGCCGCGTGTGCCACTCCCAGCACACGGTCTGTCTGGACGCCCTGGAAAAAGGCACAACGCCATGCTCATGGACGGCATAGAGACCTTTCAACCTTTTCAGTTGAACGCGGCCGGAGACTCAGTCGGCCCCAGCAACTGTTCCCATGTTGCTAGTCAGCAGTCTTATAACACAGCAATATATTCCTTTCTATATTACTTTTGTTCGAGGCTTAAAATGTGCGCTTTGAGCACTTGCATTACAGGCTGCCTTTACTGGAGCCCTTCCCGCTGGTATATAGAAATGCTCTTGGCACCTCGTTGCTGTTTAACATCGGTTTCTCTGCATCATCACTTGCTGACAAAGACGGATGTATAGCTTTTCAGTGGGCATTTAGTGTTGCAGCTCCCTGCTGGCTGGTCGCCTCATGATAATCGGCAGCTATTAACCCCTGGCTCTATTTCTATAATGTATGCAGCCCAGGGGCACCTTAGACTGTTTTCTTCTAAGCAAAAAGGGGGTGGGCAACGATCATGTTGAAGTGGGCAATACGCACCTGCAGCCGTGCATGGCCATATGCCACCGGGGACTTTGTGAAGTCCGCCTTGGACCTCATCAACCTTGAGGGCTCTGGCGGGGAAAGGGGGGTGCGGGAGAGGCACACGCCTGTCCGGAATGAGCTGGTGCTGTTTGCACAGCCCGGGCTCTGCCCAGCTCACCTTGCACACGTGGGCAGTACTGTTTGTGGAGCGTGCTGCAGTGATGCACCATCAGTGCACAGGGCATTATTTAATGTACATTTCCGAGGCGGGGGCCGTCCCAACAGCCCCCACCATAAGAGCAGGACTTCTCGTCTGTCGTGAAGTGAAACTCACATATCACGATACAAAATGAAAAGGTCCTGTCGAACTAACACCAGGCAAAAGGCTGGCAGGCGCTGTGCCAGGCGTAGAAGTGGCTTTTTCCATGACTGTAGTGGAGGGCTGGCAATAGCATTAACTGGGACAAGGTGTTGGTAGGAGCTTTGCCAAGTATAGTACAGCTGGCATTAGAACGGACAGATGTCAGTAGGCAGGACGTGGGGCCTGCATCATCTCTGGCAAGGGCCAGGATGCAGAGCAAGCATTGGCCCTGACACGGGGCAGGAGTCAGAGCAAGCATTGGCACTGTCAAGGGGCAGCACACAGACAAGGGGTTGGCATAGATGTGTGGCAGTGGCAGGATGCAGGGCTAACATTAGCGCTGGCACGGCGAGAATGCAGAGCAAGCTTTGGCACTGTCAAGTGGCAGGACTCAGACAAAGTATTGTCATTGACACGTGGCAGGATACAGGGACATAAGCATTGTCATGGGCAGAATGCAGAGCAAGCATTAGCACTGCCAAGCGGCACGAGGCAGAGCAAGCATTGGCCCCGAGAAGGCCCAGGATGGAGAGCAAACACTTGATCCTCCAATTGTCCCTCCATCAGTGGTGGAAATATAAAACCATTAAAGGGGGACCCCACAAGGGCCGCCGTGGGGGTAGAGTTTGATGGTAGGGACGGAGTGCCCAGGGGGCGGAGTTCTGAGGAGGCAGAGCTGGCAGCTGGACCCCACTCAAAAGGAAATATTCAAAATCATATTTAAAAAATGGTGCAATTTCTGTCATGCTGCTTCTTTCCAAACTCCACACTGTACATCCATTCCACTTGAAATCACTTCCATGGCAGTGGTGCACCCACGATACTGTTGGTAATGCAGTGCTTTTTTAGTCCGTTAAGGGATCCATAGACAAGCTGTACAGTAGAAGGCTTCCAGGGTAGCTCAGCCGGTTGAGAGACCATTGCTGAGATGTTATATATTCAAAACTGGTTGTAAATCGTATGACTTTTTGCAATTTCTTATATAAAAAAAATACAAAAATAAAAATAAAAATAAACAAGTGCTATAAAATGTGTTTGGCCTGGGGATGGGTTGAGCTGGTCGCTTGCTTACAGTCAGGGCGTAGGTGGGTGGGGTGTAGTGAAAATGAAAAGTTGGCATCCATGAACCCACAGTTTGATTTCCTAAAAACTGCTGTCAGCACAACACAAGCATTTATTTGTGATTAACCAGTTTGACAAGCATATAACATCTTTATAAATATAACCTGTGATAAAACACGAAGAGGCACACAAATAACAGAGCATGTGTGGTAGTCCAACAAAAAAACAATTTCAAAGAAAACTAGTGAATGCAAGCAGCATTGTTCAGTTTGGAAAATACTTTTGTTTTTCTATGGAAGTGTGAAATGCACATTTGGAAAACGATAGTGTGCCCAGCATGTAGGTATCCTGCTTTCAAAAGTGATGACCCCCACCCCAGTGATAGTCATGGCCCATTGATTCCTGGGGTGTCTTATTCAGGCCAGAAGAAAGAAAAACAGGCTGAGCCGATAGAGTTGCAGATGCGAGACTGACGGCCGGTGAAAGGAGCACAGCGAAGATTAGATCACTGAGCCCCCAGCTTCCCTAGGCAAAGCTGAGGGCTTGGTATAGCATGGTCAGGGCTGAGGCAGGCTGGGTTCCCATGTCTGGCCAGACATCTGATGCCGGATCTCGGACCCGGCAAGAGCCGGACCATTGGCCAGCGCTGCCCTCCACAATTAACTTCCGGGTTGCCTCCATGACCTTCAATCTGGATTCCGGACATCCAGGGGCACAGAAACTGCTCTCCTGAACACCCGTGAAGACATGCTCGCAAATCTTGACTTTAACTCTCCTGCTGTTCTCTTTCTCTGCAATCTCTCCTCTGCCTTTGACACGGTCAACCATTATATCCTCATTAAACGGCTCTGTGATACCCTCTGCATCATGGACCGGGCACTGGACTGGCTGACCTCTTTCCTCACTAACCTCCCTTCCCAGCTGCAACTGGGCCCTTTCCTCTCTTCCACCTCACTCTCTACCTGCGGTGTCCCCCAGGGCTCTATCCTATCGCTGTGGCTCTTCAATATCTATCTTGCCCCTCTGGCTTACCTGATCGCCTCCTTCTTTCCTCATTTCCAGTGTTATGCTGATGACACAGAGCTTTCCTTCAAACGTCCCTCCACTACCTCCTCCTCCTCCTCTCTCATCCCCAATTGTCTGCTCGCCATCCAGGCATTGTGTGTGGTTAACAATCTCTGTCTCAATGCCAGTAAGACAGAGAACCTTCTTATTGGGACACCTGTGCCCTGCTTTCCTCCCACCCTCTGGTCGCCCTCCTTGATCCCTCTAACCTCACCATCTTGTGAGGCCTAATACCTTGCAGCCATCTTCGACTCAAAAGATCTTGCCAAGAAGACCCACGTTCAGCTGCACCTCCTCAGAGGCATTCTCCCTTTCCTTACCTTGCCCCAGAAGCTCAATGTCCCCAGAGCTCTGGTCTTCTCTAGGCTAGACTACTGAAACAGCCTCTTCCTCAATCTCCCACTCTCCTCCCTACGCACCCTTCAGCTAATGCAGAATAGGGCAGCAAGACTTAACCTTGGCCCTCAAGCCCAGGGACTGTATCTCTCCAGCCCTAAAATCTCTCCACTCGCTCCCGGTGGCCACAAGGATCAAATTCAAGACCCTCTGCAGCATCCACAAGGCTTTATGGGGCATGGGACCACACTTCCTTCAACTTCAGCTCCCTAAATACTTCCCTGCTAGAGCCCTCCGCTCCTCTAACTCCAACTCTCTGCTTGTCAAACGCTCCTCCAAACAGAGAGTGGGGGCAGGCCTCTCTCCTTGGCTGGTACCTCTCTCTGGAACAGCCTCCCTGCCCCTCTCACACTTGAGCCGGACCTCTTTAAGTTCTGGAAACTTCTCAAAACTCTGCTTTTCTCTACCTCTTTCCCTCCTTCCCTTCCCTGCTAACCACTCCATCGCCACAGAGACTGGTGGCCTTGTCCCTCACGAGCCTCACAGGCTAAAATGCCTTCCACCCAGTCTACACCAGACCCATCCCTCAGCACTGCCCTTGCGGGCCCCCTGCCTGGTGACTGGGCAGCCCACCCTTGGGATTCCTGCCCCCTAGAATTTAGTCAGTGGCCTCGCTCCGGCTATCCTTGGCACTTCCCTCCTGGGTTCCCACCAGCACCTACCTATACCTTTCCCCACCAAAACCCCCATGCCTTCCCTCTCTCATGCACTTCTCTTCACTGCACTTGCACGTCTGAATGCCACACGGCCTAGTAGGACCACAATTGTATATTCACTGTTGTTGCCATTGTTATTTGCCCCCTTGCTCCCCCCGCAATTGCCTTGTGGCCCCTAGAAACACCATTTCGTTGTCTAGGCGCTTAAAAAATACTCAATAAATAAATAAATATACCATTGGCACTGTCAAGGTGCAGGGCGTAGAAAAAATATTCATTGATATGTGACAGAATGCAGAGCTAACATTAGCGCTGGCATTGGGAGAATGCAGAGCAAGAATTGTCACTGTCAAGGGACACGAGGCAGAGCAAGCATTGGCCCTGAGAAGGGCCAGGATGCAGAGCAAGCATTGGCTAGGGTGAACAGATAAAAACAAAAATGGGACAGGCCTCAGATTTAGAAGTAGGACTAAAGTAAACACAAAACTGTAGTCTTACTTCTATGTCGCTGGCCTGTTGCGGGTGTGTGTGCTCACAGGCACACTCCTCTCATTGGAGGAGAGAAGCCGAGCAAGGGAAGGGGGCGGAAATGGGGGCGTGAAAAGCATGCACGCCCCCTTTCACGCAGGTATTCAGGATTTTAAAAACGGGTACTGGCAAAAACCCACCCATCCAATACTGGGACAGGGTTTATAAAATTAAAAAACTCCCTGGACCCTGGGATGGAGGGCGATTTCCCGGGACTGTCCTGGGAAAACCGGGACGTCTGGTCACCCTAGCATTGGCACTGTCAAGGGACACGAGGCAGAGCAGGCACTGGCTCCGAGAAGGGCCAGGACGCAGAGCAAGCATTGGCACTGTCAAGGGGCATGAGGTAGAGCAAGCATTGGCATTGATATCTGGCAGGATGCACAACAAGCATTGGCCCTGTCGCAGCACGAGGCAGAGCAAGCATTAGCATTGATATGTGGCAAGATGCAGCACAGGTATTGGCATCCATATGTGGCAGGATGGAGGGACATAAGCACTGGAATGGGAAGAATGCAGGATGCAGAGCAAGCACTGGCATGGGCCAGGATGAAGAGCAAGCACTGGCACGGACATGGGCCAGGATGCAGAGCAAGCACTGGCATGGGCCAGGATGCAGAGCAAGCACTGGCACTGACATGGGCCAGGATGCAGAGCAAGCACTGGCATGGGCCAGGATGCAGAGCAAGCACTGGCACTGACATGGGCCAGGATGCAGAGCAAGCGCTGGCATGGGCCAGGATGCAGAGCAAGCACTGGCACTGACATGGGCCAGGATGCAGAGCAAGCGCTGGCATGGGCCAGGATGCAGAGCAAGCACTGGCACTGACATGGGCCAGGATGCAGAGCAAGCGCTGGCATGGGCCAGGATGCAGAGCAAGCACTGGCACTGACATGGGCCAGGATGCAGAGCAAGCGCTGGCATGGGCCAGGATGAAGAGCAAGCACTGGCACTGACATGGGCCAGGATGCAGAGCAAGCGCTGGCATGGGCCAGGATGAAGAGCAAGCACTGGCACTGACATGGGCCAGGATGCAGAGCAAGCACTGGCATGGGCCAGGATGCAGAGCAAGCACTGGCGCTGACATGGGCCAGGATGCAGAGCGAGCACTGGCATGGGCCAGGATGCAGAGCAAGCACTGGCACTGACATGGGCCAGGATGCAAAGCAAGCGCTGGCATGGGCCAGGATGAAGAGCAAGCACTGGCACTGACATGGGCCAGGATGCAGAGCAAGCACTGGCATGGGCCAGGATGAAGAGCAAGCACTGGCACTGACATGGGCCAGGATGCAGAGCAAGCACTGGCATGGGCCAGGATGAAGAGCAAGCACTGGCATGGGCCAGGATGCAGAGCAAGCACTGGCACTGACATGGGCCAGGATGCAGAGCAAGCACTGGCATGGGCCAGGATGAAGAGCAAGCACACGCATTGACATGGGCCAGGATGCAGAGCAAGCACTGGCATGGGCCAGGATGCAGAGCAAGCACTGGCACTGACATGGGCCAGGATGCAGAGCAAGCGCTGGCATGGGCCAGGATGCAGAGCAAGCACTGGCACTGACATGGGCCAGGATGCAGAGCAAGCACTGGCATGGGCCAGGATGAAGAGCAAGCACTGGCACGGACATGGGCCAGGATGCAGAGCAAGCACTGGCATGGGCCAGGATGCAGAGCAAGCACTGGCACTGGCATGGGCCAGGATGCAGAGCAAGCACTGGCACTGACATGGGCCAGGATGCAGAGCAAGCACTGGCATGGGCCAGGATGAAGAGCAAGCACACACACTGACATGGGCCAGGATGCAGAGCAAGCACTGGCATGGGCCAGGATGCAGAGCAAGCACTGGCACTGACATGGGCCAGGATGCAGAGCAAGCACTGGCATGGGCCAGGATGCAGAGCAAGCACTGGCACTGACATGGGCCAGGATGCAGAGCAAGCACTGGCACTGACATGGGCCAGGATGCAGAGCAAGCACTGGCATGGGCCAGGATGCAGAGCAAGCACTGGCACTGGCATGGGCCAGGATGCAGAGCAAGCACTGGCACTGACATGGGCCAGGATGCAGAGCAAGCACTGGCATGGGCCAGGATGAAGAGCAAGCACACGCACTGACATGGGCCAGGATGCAGAGCAAGCACTGGCATGGGCCAGGATGCAGAGCAAGCACTGGCACTGACATGGGCCAGGATGCAGAGCAAGCACTGGCATGGGCCAGGATGCAGAGGAAGCACTGGCACTGACATGGGCCAGGATGCAGAGCAAGCACTGGCATGGGCTAGGATGCAGAGCAAGCACTGGCACTGACATGGGCCAGGATGCAGAGCAAGCACTGGCATGGGCCAGGATGCAGAGCAAGCACTGGCACTGACATGGGCCAGGATGCAGAGCAAGCACTGGCATGGGCCAGGATGCAGAGCAAGCACTGGCATGGGCATAGGATACAGAGCCAGCATTGTTAATGTTAACCTTAAAGAATATTTATACCGCGCACTATCACCACCGGAGTGTTCCCCTGGGGCTCTGGCAGATCAGAAAGAAAGCAGGGGTCGGTTAGTGTATGTTCGTAGGGAAAAGTTTGGATAAAGAGCAAGGGAGCTGGGATGTGCTGTTGGCAGCTTCAGTTCAGGTAACACTGTTCGCTGAGCTTTTTGGTGTGATATCCGATCGGTGTCTGCTGTGTGTTGTTTTGCAAGGCTGTGTGGTGTGTTTGTTGTTGTGGTGTAGTGAAGTGTATTCGGCTTGCTGTGGTTTATGAGGTATGTTGTGTTTGGTTAGGGCTTGAGAGGTGTATGAAGAGCAGTGAGGATTTAGTAGGATATGTTATTAGCATCGTTGACTAAAGAGACGCACATTCGTGTGTGTGTCTTTCAAGCTTTAGATGACATTTCTTCCTTATAGTGATCTTGTTTCAGCATGACACATGGCTGTCTCTCACCTCTCTGTCCATAAATTGCATTAGTTACTCTCCACAATTCTGTCTTTGTTGTTTCTCAGGCCAGCCCCTACATCCCAGTCTGTGCCTGATGCAAACTGATCCCTGTGGATCTATCTAGTTGTGACCTACACCCAAACCCATAGCTCTATCTGTGTGGGACGCGGTTCAGATTCAGTCCTTACCACCATATCCAGATTGACAGATGGGAATCACCATATCTATGTCTCTGTTGATTTTCGTTGTGTGTGTCGGGTAAGTCATTTCGGATGTGTGTCAATCTCCACAAAGTCTGCTAGGGTTTTGTGTGTGTCAGTCTAGTGCAATCCATCTTTTTACTACTAGCTTGGGTGAGGGTTTCTTAGTGTAATGCTATTGGTCTTGTTTAGGCTGACGGGTTAGCTCATATGGAGGGTGGGTTTGAGGAGGGTTCTCTTATGAGCATGAAGCAATAATTGGATAGTTTGGATGCAAAGTTGCGTCGGGTTGGTGGTTTACACGTGGGGTAATATTGTCATGTCTGTCAGGGGATGCTTGACAATGGGGAAGGTTGATAACCGTGCCTGCTGTTCGTGTCAGCCTGGCTAGCTATTGTTCTGTTCTGATTGGCTAGTTGCTCTTGGTTATTCCTGCCTTGCCTAGTCTCTGTTTGTTTTTGCCAGTGGTCCCCTTCTCTGTTGGTTCTTGCTGTTATCTGTACCGTCACAGGTTTTTGTCGACTGGCTCTCTTTGCATTTTTTGGTTTTATTGTTTCAGTTATTTCCATCTGGTTGCAAGGTCTTGAAGAGCCAGGTTTTCAGTAGTTTTCAGTATTTTAGGTGGTCTTTTGTGTTTCTTATTTCTTTTGGGAGGTTGTTCCGGGCTTTTGCCACCAGGTTCGAGAAAGAGGATCCCCAGGTTTTCTCCTAGCGTATGGCTTCGGTTCTAGATGGATTTCGTTGCTCGATCTAAGGAGTCTCGTTGGCTTGTAGATGGTTATTTTCTTTTGTAGAAATTCTGCTCCCTGGCCGCTGATTGCCCTGTGTGTTATGCACATTGTGTTGAATGTGATAAGTTGTTCGATTAGAAGCCAGTGTAGCATTTTTAGCACTGGTGTGATGTGATGTGGTCTCTACTAGATAACATTAGGAGAAGTTTAGCCACTGCATTTTGGATATGTTGCAGTTTCTTCAGCAGGCATTCCATCATTCTGAGGTTGTTGGCATAGTCGATTCCTGACACGATGAGGACATTCAATGTCAGAGTTTTGTGGGTGAAGGACAGGAATGGTAGGATTCTTTTTGTTGAGGGAAGTAGGAAGAAGCATTCCTTAAATATTGAGTTTACTTGTGTTTCTAGTGTTAGCGCGTTGTCCATTTGGATTCCCAGATTTTTGACTTTGTTTGATGGTGTGGGCGCGGTTCCTAATTCTATCAGCCACAGGATGTAGGTGTGGATCTCTTGGTTTTTGGATATAATCATGATTTCTGTCTTTCCTGGGTTGATTTTTAGGTTGTTGGTGTTCATCCAGTTGTTGATTTCTTTGAGACATTCTCCTAGAGTTGTGGGTTCTTCCTGTGTATCTTTGATTTTGTAGATGATTTGAGTGTCGTCTGTGTAGTTGTGGCACGTAAGATTGTATTTTTTGAAGATCTTGATTAGCGGAGTCTGGTAGAAGTTGAAGTACAGTGGTGATAGTGATGACCCTTGTGGTACACCGCAGTCGTTCACTCCTGGAGCAGATTTTAAGGGCTTTATCCAGACAGTCTCTTTTCTGTTTGTTAGGAATGATTTTATCCAGAGTAGTGCTAAGTCCCTTATACCTATTTCTTCTAATCTCTTGATGAGGGTTTCATGGCGTATTGTGTTGAATGCTGCAGAGAGGTTAAGCAGGATCTGGGCTGAGTCGGAGTCGGTGTTTGTCTTTAGGTCATCCCAGATGGATAGGAGTGCCGATTCATTTCCTCTCGTGGGCCTGAAGCCGACTTGTGCTTGGTACAGCAACTGGTGCATTTCTACGTGCTCTTGGGTTCGTTTGTATATGTAGGTTTCTAGGAGTTTTGCCGGGTAGGGGTGTTTGAGATTGGTCTGTAGCTGGAGTGGTCTTCCACGTCACCACTTGTGTTCTTGTGTGCATTGGCACTGACATGGGCCAGGATCCTGGAATCACATTATTCCTCACACAGCAGAATGTCCATCCTGTGGTACCAGCCGGGGGTGGGAGGCAGTAACTCAACCCCAAGAGCCCTGGGTACACATCGTGCCATGCGCTCGTCTGATCCTTATTTCTTTCTCTCTTTTTTATTTTCCAGGCTGCATCAGAAATGGTCAGAAATATCCCTCTGGAGCAACTTATCGGGACAACTGCAACCTCTGGTAAGCCCCCTGGACCCCTGAATCTATCATGAGGGGCACTAAGGCCCCACCACTGCCTGAGTTCATGCAATGATGTACCCCATCGCATTACCATCCGAGTGCCCACATATTCCCAGAATTCTGTGTGTGCCCTCCATTTAGGAATACACTGGTATGCAGGTTAAGGGTAGAGTTGCCAGTTATTAAAGTACAATGGCACAAGGAATTCATTTAGACACGTGGCTACTATGACTAGCGTTCTGTAGTGTGGAAAAGGGCGTGGGGCCGGGTGCAGCCGCTACACTGTGTGGCTTTGGCTCTGAATGTAATCATGTTTAAAACAAAGGAACGTTTGCTCCGATTGCAATTGCAGCCCCTGCTGTGAGGGTCTTTCTCGAGCAGTCTCTTGTTGCACGGTCGGTTAATGCACGTAGTAGCTACCTGAGAGGTTTGGGGCACATTCCCACCCCTGGATGGATCTGTTAATGTAATTTTGCCGGTAATAAGCTTCAGTGCTGGAAATGGAAATTATTGACTGTGGGATCTCACCAGCGGCAGGTGGGGGAGGGGTTAATATGGGGAAGGCGTTGTAGCGTTATAGGATGGTTTATGGTCTTTCCTTCGAAAATTAACCATCGAAAAGAAAATCCATCGAAATAAAAACCAACAAAAAAATGATTCATCGAAATTACATTTTTTCAATTAAAAGTGCATATCCGTTGAAAACTTTCCATCGAAAATATGGAGAGGTTCGATAGAACCCTAACCTTAAAATCCATTGAAATGTATTCAATGAATATGCATTTCGATGGAAAAGCATTTCGATGGATACATTTCGATGGCTAGTAATTCAATGGTAATTGATTCGATGGAAAGACCTGACACCTTATAGGGTATGACTCAAGAGATATTTCTCACCAACCCCACCATAAATATCCATTTCAGGAAAGTAATTAATATTTTATTAACAACTGTAGACTAGCCCAAGAAAGGAGGAGCATTTCATATAATGTTGCAAGGAAATCAGAAAAGGAGCACAACTTTTAAACATGCAAAGGTGCATTTAAATATTTTCTGCAAGTGCAATATTAACAGTCATAGTCACAAGGATTCTTATCAGAATGAGAAGGCCCACATGTATTCCCAGGTTTAGAACTGTTGTGCAGATGGCAATAATGGCCGGCATCAGCCTTCTATCCCAAGTGTCAATGTTTGCCCTTGCAATGTCCTTGTTTTTAAAAGAACACGTTACCCTCATTGGGTGGAATGTTCCAATAGCGACAATGCCCACCTCCTAGCGTCATTCCCCCGTAGTAACAACTCTGGGCCTTTCATTTGGGCCAAATGCCATTATCGCCTGGTAGTGGCCCTCGGAATATGGCATTATTGGCTATGTGAGACAGCTTACATGCGCAGTGTTGCTTGTGTGAATCCTGGTGATGGGTGGGGGGGGGGGGGGCTCATACGTGCATGATGTTTTTTTTTCTTCTGTTGATGTTTTGGCTTCCTGATGCATTTGTCTCATAATGCTCCCCCTGAGATCGCCAGGTGTTTGAGAAGGTTTTGGTTAGATCTTAGTGAGTGGAGGGTGGATGGGGGAGTACCCGGGCCCAAATCTACCACTATAGGTCAGAGTGAGTGAGTCCGCCACAGGAAAGGGAAGGCTAGCCCAGAGAAGGAGTCTCAGCTGTTTGTTTGGACGCAGACCGAAGACAAATGTCCACTCGGACACAACTAAATGTAAACCTTGCTCCACGCTCAATGTCTGCAACAATTGCCAGCCAATGGACACCGGCACAGCCACGAGACTCTGTACAGAAACGCAGTCCCCTTATGTAGTTATTATGGAACAGCAACATTGATTGTTGCCGTCAACTATGCACAGAAGATAACTCGAGGGCGAGCGATAAGAACCCGTGCCAGACATACACACAGCATGCCCAGGTGCCCGCCATCAGCAGAGCAATGTGGCCCCCTTATCTCAGCCCTCTGCAAGAATGCGGCACCTTGAAGGCCTTCCGAGAAGCTCCTTCCAAGAACTGAACAGAAATGGCGTGAGAAATAGCTCTCTGCTGCTTCGAACACACACAAACATCGAGCTCGTGGCCAGACCAGACGCCATCGCACGCCACTGATGTGAGGAGCTGGACTGCGGCCACCTTCACCACGTCAAGCCTGGTGCCCCCAAATATCCCTAGGTGCCCAGAGGAAGCCGCTGCCAACCTCCCCTGGGTTCCTGCTCTTATTAGGTGTGGCACATCCGGGATTGATTCGGTTGCTAGCCAAGTGATGTTTACTGTGAAGGAAGGTCCACTAAAAGAGAAATACTGATCAAACCGAATGATAGAACACAGACCTAAATGAAATGCACTGCAAACTCGCCATCCTAGCACCAAACGCACACTCGCCAACATTCTTTGAGCAAAAAGATGTAGGATTTTACAAGTTTCAAAAATAATACTTAGCATAACAATGACATCACCGGAAATTACAAAACATGAATTGTTGGCAACACTGCAGCATTCTAAAATGCACAACCCATCAAACAGCACAACATGGAAAGATGCTCAAATGTTTACAATGTATAATTGTGAATGGCAAGTAAACACCAAATTCAATTACCTAAATACACAGAAAATAATCACAGAGAGCTGGTAGGCAACGTTTGCCACTGCTCTGTAGTACCAACCTGGGCAATACATATGTATTCCTGCAGTGCCAGTTGAACATGGAGACTGATACCCTCCTCAGTCTGATAGGCAGATGCTGTGTGATGGTGGCACGCTCTGCCACTTGCCTTCACTGGTGGTTCACCTAAGGTCTGTCCCGGCAAGAGTGCAGGGCAGAGTCGTGCAGCTGTCAGGCCAGTGGATTGATCTGAGCCCATCACTCAAATGTATCACTTCCCCACCCACCGCACAGACAGATGAACTGCCTTAGAGTCACATAAATTACCTGCCACTGTAAAAAGCAGTAGGATCTGTCAGCCAAATCTGTAGGCGGTAGGACTGCTTAAAAAGCAGTAGGTATACTGTCTAAACCAGTAGGGTTGGCAAGTATGTAAACGTTAGGCCATTTGAATAAAATAAAGCGGGACACTTTGTGATGGCGCACGAGGCAGGGGAACAGCAAGGAAGGGAACAATTGCACACAGGGCGCATGACCGGCTCTCCCCCTGGTGTTCCCTCTCAGAGGCCCCGTCTGCCCAGAGAAACAATGCCCCTTCCCTCCCCCTCACGGAAGGACAGAACTCCCAGTCAAATGTCCACATAAGGCAGAGAGATGTTCAGAGGGGATCTGTCTGCAGACACTGAATGGAAGAAGACCCTCTCTATCCCACCCCCCTCCTCACTGACCTCCTTAATAACGCTGCATCCCTTCAGATCCTATTTATTTAGCCTCTGATTTATTTCATCCTCACCACGTGCTCTTTTGCCATCCTCCCCATACCTGTATTTACTCCCTGTTGGCGGTCTCCGGATGCCGCCGTCCGTGAGCCCCCCACCCCCCTGTGATACAGAGACACAGAGACAGCGGTGTTCGCAGTGTGGGCTCCCCGGTGATTGTGTCGTCACCGGAAATGCCCTGTTTATTTAACAGCGCACGCGACGGAGTGAACGTCACCCCGTCGCGTGCGTACCCTTACAGGGCCAACGCCACACTCCTCCTTTTCCATAACAACAAATTGGAAACAGGAAGGACTAACTACCACACATCTATAAAGCACACAACTCTGTCAATTCCAAACCCCCCATTTATTCACAGCCACCCTGGATCCCCCGCAGGTACCTGTCACGGCCTGACCTTTGGCCCCCCGGTCAGCCTCCCCAGCTCAGTCCGTCACATAGTCTGTGAGACGGGCAGGTTTCCCACGCCCTGCCCTCAGGGGGTAACTCCTGCCAACGTCCCTAGCCGGTGTCTCTTGACCGGGTCTGCCTCGAGCTGGAGAGTCCACGGCGGGGACTTCGCCCCCACCTTCATCGAGGGCACTCTCACCCTCTCGGTCGTCTGGGCTGTCCACTCTCAGGTCGCCGATCCTCCTGAAGAATGAAGCATTCCTTGTTACAGACGACGTCCCGTCAGAGGCTGTTACCATAGAGCCCTTGACCGCCACGACATCGAGAGGAGCAGGTTCATACGTGAGGGACAGCTTTCCTTGTGGGTGGCGGTTCCTCACCAGCACCTCATCACCCAGCGCGATATGTGGGGGCCTCAGGCCCCTCCGGATGTTCTCCATCTGCGTCCTGACTCGTCTGTCTTCTTCGACCTGTTCATTGTCAATGACTGCAGGGTCCCTGTCCCCCACCTCAGGTATGACGTCTCTCGGGCACCTCTGGAATAGAGCCTCCGCCGGGGCCACACCCGTTGAGGAGTGAGGTGTGGTTCGATATCCCCTCAGGAAGACGTACAGGGCCCTCTGCAAGCACTCGCCCTTTCCATGGGCGATTCTGAACACTTTGTTGAGGGTGCGCATCATGCGCTCTGCCTCCCCGTTGGCCCGGGGCCACAGTGGGGTTACCCGCCGGTGTTGAATGCCATAGTCCCTCATGAGCTCGGCAAAACTCTCGCCTTGGAATGGTGCCCCGTTGTCGGAGCACAGCACCGAGGGCAGGCCATGGGTGGCGAAAATCTTCTCCAGTGCCACCACCACGTTCTCAAATGCGACAGACTCAATGAACTCGACCTCCGGGTATCGAGACCACTCGTCCACCACGACTAGGAAGTGGGTGCCTCTCGACGTGGACCCGGAGTCTGCGTGTACCACTTCCCATGGCCGGGTCCCTCTGGGCATTGCCTCAATAGACGGCTCTCGCTGGGCTGGCGCCGCAGCCTGGCACCATACGCACGACGCCACAAATGCTTCCACCTTCCGCTCGAGCTCCGGAAACCACACCTTCTGGCGGAGGCGAGCTTTGGTTTTGGGCACCCCTTGGTGACCCTGGTGCACCAAGGCGATGACCTGTGCAACTTTGGCCTGGGGCACTACAATCCTCTCACCGCTCAGTAGCAGCCCCGACTCTGAGAATGTCAGTTCTTCTCTCACTCTCCATAGCTGCTCGAGAGCCACTCTGGCATCACATGTCCTGCGTTCCACGGCCTCCAGAACCGTCTTCCAGGTACCTCTCTGCATGGCTTCCTTCAGGATGGCGAAACATTTGTCGCCTCTTGATGCAACCTCGAGTTCCTCCACCTGCAGGGAATTTGGGGTGGCCGTCTCCACGACCAGGCGGACATGTTCGTCGGCCTCTTCCGCCAATGCCGACTCCTGCGAGTCCCCTCTTGGGTGTCGAGATAGGTAATCCGCTGCGTTGTTAGCCCCTGGACGATATATTAACGACACTCCATACTCGAGCAGGGCGAGCATCCAGCGCTCAATTCTCACTGGTGGACGGGATGATGAGCCCGCCATGATCGGCAACAACGGCTTGTGGTCCGTGACCACGTTCACGGGCCGCCCCAGAATGTAGAGGCGGAAGTGTCTGCAACCCCACAGCACCGCCAGGGCTTCCCTCTCAATCTGGGAGTATCTTTGCTCGGTGTCGGAGAGCGCCTTGCTGGCGTATGCTATGGGTCGAATCTCCTGTTCCTTCCCCACTTGAGTAAGCACTGCCCCCAGTCCATATGGGCTGGCGTCAACCACGATCTCTGTCCGCAGACTCGGATCGAAGAACGCCATGGTGTCGTCCGCCGCCAAGGCACCTCTGATGTCGTCGAAGGCGGCCTGCTCGAGGGGACCCCACTGCCAGGCGGTGTCCTTCTTTGTGAGCGATCTCAACGGCTCCGAGCGGGACGCCAGGTTCCTGATGAAACGGCCACAGTAAGTGACCATGCCCAAGAAGCTCCTCACCTCTGCAACGTTCTCTGGCAGCCGCGCCTCTTTGATGTCTCTCACTTTGCGGGGGTCCGGCGACACCCCATCCGCCTTGAACACGAACCCAAAGAACTCGATTGTTGTTTTCAGAAACGCGCACTTGTCCTTGTGCAGGGTGAGTCCCAGCGAGCCCAGGCGTTCAAAGGTCCTGGCCAGGCGAGCCAGATGCTCCATCTCCGATCTGGCATACACCAAGATGTCGTCGCTAATATTTAGGACCCCATCCAGATCCGCCAGTGCCCCTCTTATGATGTTTTGGAAGACTTCCGCCGCTGAGGACACCCCAAAGCTCAACCTCTTGTATCGATAGAGACCTCGATGGGTGGTAAAGGTAGTGATATAGCGGGACTCGGGGTGCAGGACCACCTGGTGATAGCCTGCTCTCAGATCCAGTTTGAAAAAGAATCTCGCCCCTTGCAGTTCTGCTATAATGTCATCTATAGTTGGGGTCAAATGTCGCTTCCTCTTTATGGCCTTATTGGGGAGTCGCATGTCCACACAGATCCTCACGGCATCTGGCTGTTTTGGCTTTCGCGCGATGACAATGGGAGACACCCACGGGGTGGGGCCCTCAACCTTTTCAATGATGTCCAGTTCCACCTGATTGTCTAGTTCTCGATCCACCAGATCCCTGAGGTGAAAAGGAACTCGCCGGTGATTCAGCGCCACTGGTTGGATCGACTCATCGATGTGGAGCCGGACGGGCTCACCCACCAACTGTCCAATGCCCTCAAACAGGGAGCTGTGTTTGGCTAGGAGTACCTGAATATCGTCCAAGTACACTGAGTATGCGAATGTGACAATACCCAGCGCCTCAGCCGCAGCACAGCAAAGCAGGGTGTTGTCGCTCACCGGTGTGACATAGAACCTGGCCCGTATGTGTGAGTCACCATATTGAACATCAGCCACGAACACGCCGTCCAGAGGAAGGGGCTGATCGCCGCCGAAAGCGAATATGCGTGCCCTCGGTGCGCTCAGCGTGGGTGGGGCCTGCATGGTGTCATAGTGCTGTCTGGCCATCACATTCACCGACGCACCGGTGTCCACTAGCATTGGTACAGAGTCTCCGTTAACACATACGTTGCACCTGGGCTGTCTCTTGGACCGGGATTTCAGCATGCTCACACTGGACACGAAAAAGACGTTCTCCTCGTCCTCTTCCTCCTCCTCCCCTTCCTGAGGGGCCCCCTCGTCACCCTGGTCCACCTGAGCAACGTTGGAAGTCCTTTGGGGTCGGAAGAAACCGGCTCAAACAGGCCCCCTAGGCACTACCTTGGGAGCTGCCGATCTGCACATCCTGGCGAAGTGATCCGCGCCTCCGCACCTACCGCACTTAACCCCAGTCGCAGGGCATTCAGCTGGGTGCGGGAGATCGTATCCACATTTTGGGCACGAGGAAATCACCCCAGGCGGGCGCGGGCTCTGAGTGTTTATGGGTCGTCTCTCTCCACGGCCTCTTCCGACAGCGCAGATCTCCTCCACCTTGCCCGGGCGGGCACCTGCTTCCATTCTGGTCGCCCGCAACTCCGACACTTCGTGGCACCTTCCCAGTTCTAGGATGCGGGGAAGGGTGATGCCAGGCTCGCGCAATATCTGGCGCCGCAGTTTCCCAGATATACACCCCTGGATGAGCTGGTTGCGAATCATGACATCGGGGTCGTTCCACGCACAGGGCGCCGCCAGTCTCCGCAGCCGCCCATAGAACACATCCAGCGTCTCATCATCCTTCTGGCGAGCCGTCCCCATGAGAAAACGTTCATAGTCTGCATTGGCCATTGGCAGAAAATGATTATGGAGGGCATCTTTAGCCGCTGCAAACGACCCATCCGCTGGCTGTAGGGACAGAAAAATCTCATGCACTGCTGGGCCAGCCGAGTACAGGAGAGTGGCCAGCTTGCTGTCGTCGCTTGTCTCCATCGTGGCCCTGAAGTACATCTCCAGCCTATCCATCCACATTTTCCACCTCTGTCCCAGGCCAGATGGAGCACCCGAGGTATCAAACTCAGGCATTGGCTGTAGGGACCCAGGTGGTCTCAGCGGGGGAGCAGGTGGAGGCGCAGCTGCAGCCGCAGCAGCTTGACTCATGGTGGACGGCGCACAGGCACCCCAGAAGATGTAATTGATGGGGTCGAAACTCACCACCAGCAGTCAGCCTCCTCAGACGGTTAGAATTCTGCCTCTCACCAGGCTCACTCCAGCCAGCAGGCAGACAACGAAATGTCCAACACTTGAGCAGGGGAAAGAATCCCTAGTGCATTCAGCAGGCTTCCATAGAGTCTTACCCATCTACTCGGTGCAAAATAGTGAAAATGTCACTGAAACACTCTGAAATTGACATGTGCTGTATCCAGCGACTGTCCGCCGCTGAAATATCCAAGAATTATGTCCGGATGGCTCACCGACGCTTCTGGCCTGGGACAGAGGTGGAAAATGTGGATGGATAGGCTGGAGATGTACTTCAGGGCCACGATGGAGACAAGCGACGACAGCAAGCTGGCCTCTCTCCGATGCCTAACTCTGCAATGGCCCCACCAGGCCATCAGGGTATGCCAGCCCTGCTGTCTGCATCCATAGCCCGGTGAGGCAAAAGGAATAGGGGTGATTGCAGAATCAATCATTGTGCCCCAGAGTCTAAACTTGAACTCTGAAGTCGTGAGTCTCCGAGGCCTATTCCTCAAGATGGAAGTGAACAAAACTGTGACAGAGGCGTATGGTGCGTGAAGAGAGAGAGAGAGATAGATAGAGAGAGAGAGAAAGAGAGAGAGAGAGAGAGAGAGAGAGAGAGAGAGAGAGAGAAAGAAAGAAAGAGAGAGAGTGAGAGGGAGAGAGAGAGAGAGAGCGAGAGAGAGAGAGAGGGAGGGGAGGGAACAAACTTCAGGTTGCACAGGGAATAACCACATTTTGAAGGATTTTCTGAAGTCAAGGTAGTCTTCATTGTGGTGGAAGTGAATTCCAGATGGTGAGGGATTGGACGGAAAAGGCGGATCCTACCATTCTGGTGGAATTGTAAGGGGGAATCACTAGGAGCACTGCAGAACCAGATCTGATCTTTCTGGTGGTTTGGTAGCGTGTGAGCATGTCCTGGAGGAATTCTGGGCCAGTATTATGGATGGCACGGTGCGTGATGTGCATGGCCTTAAAGAACGACCTAGCTGATGGGAAGCCAATGTATTACTCTGAGGGCTGGGGTGATGAGTTCTCTGGGTGGGAGGGCAAGGAAGAGTCTGGCGGAGGAGTTTGGGATTTGTTGGAGTTTGCTGAGCTGGTACGCTGGGGCACCTAGATGGAGGGAGTTGGCATAGTCCAAGTGGGAGAGAAAGATGGCAAGGACTGCAGAGACACAGTGTGGGTAAGGGAGGTAGGGAAAGATTCGCCTCAGGATGCGTAGGTGGAAGTGGCTGGTTCTGGACACAGTGTTGATTAGATGAGAGAGGGATAGGTCCGAGTCCATTGTGCATCCCAGAACTTTTACAGAGGTGGATGCCGCGGGTGTGGCTCCTAGGGAGTGTGGCCAGGGGGTACGTTGGGGAAGGAGAGATGTGTTACCACACATTGGGATTTCAGTTTTGCAGAGTTGAGGAGGAAGTGGTTGGCTGTCATCCAGAAGTCGATTTCAATAAGGCAGAAGGCAAGGTCGGGGAGGCTGGTGATTTGGGGATCTTGAAAATGATCTGTGTGTCATCCGTGTAGCTATAGCAGGTAAGGTTATAGGAGCGGATGAGTGCTGGGAGGGGACTAAGGTGGAGATTGAAGAGAAGAGGGGACAGGGATGCTGTGGAACCCCTTTGGGAACATGGAAAGAGGGGGGACAAAGGGTGAAGAAGCATGATTTGCAAGCAGTTGGAATGGAGGAAGGAGATCCATCTTAGGGCGGAGTCTCTGACGCCCAGAGAGAGGAGTCTGTCTGCGAATATGGCGTGGTCAATGGCGTCAAAGGCAAAAGATAGGTCATGGAGGATGAGTGCAGCACAGCTTTCCGAGTCTGCTCTTCTTTGTACATCATCCCAAATGGACATAAGAGAGGATTCCGTTCCTCGGGGTCTGAATCCAGATTGGGCGGGGTCAAGAATGCAGGTGGATGTTGTGAAGAGGCAGAGCTGCTTGTAAGCTGTGCGTTCAAGGAATTTCACAATGAAATTGGTGTTAGAGATAGGGTGGTAGTTGTGAGGAAGGAGGGGGTCGCGAGAGGGTTTTTTAAGACAAGGCTTGACGTGGGAGGTTTTGAGGCCTCCGGCAAGAATCCAGACGTAAGAGAATGGCTGATATGGACCATGCAATGCTGCCTGCACAGGTGGGAGTTAGGATGTTGCTAAGGAGTGAGGGAGGACAGGGATATCCAGGGCAGCCGGAGGCACGGCTTTGTGCTGGAAGGTTCAGGAAAATCTGGGTGGGAAATAGCAGTGACAAGGAGGTTTATAATTTACTTGTGTTTCCAATCTGTTCGGATCCCTTCTGGTGTACTAGAGGTGTGGGGCTGATTGATGGTTTAGAAACCGAGATTCATCCTTGGACCACTGGTGCCAGTGTGGGACCAGTGAAGCTGTAGAACAGGAGAGAGCACATCTGGGTATGAGTGAGTGTGGGACCAGTGAAACTGTACAAATGGAGAGAGCACACATGTGTGTGAGTGAGTGTGGGACCAGTGAACCTGTAGAACAGGAGAGAGCACATCTGTGTGTGAGTGAGTGTGGGACCAGTGAAACTGTACAAATGGAGAGGGCACAGATGTGTGTGAGTGAGTGTGGGACCAGTGAAGCTGTATAACTGGAGAGAGCACAGCTGTGTGTGAGTGTGGGACCAGTGAAACTGTAGAACTGGAGAGGGCACAGCTGTGTGTAAGTGAGTGGGGAAGTGGTGAAACTGTCGAACTGGAGAGAGCACGGATGTGTGTGGAGTGAGTGTGGGACCGGTGAAGCTGTAGAACTGGAGAGAGCACAGCTGTGTGTGAGTGAGTGTGGGACAGATGAAGCTATAGAACTGGAGAGAGGACAGCTGTGTGTGGAGTGAGTGTGGGACCGATGAAGCTATAGAACTGGAGAGAGCGCAGCTGTGTGTGGAGTGAGTGTGGGACCGATGAAGCTATAGAACTGGAGAAAGCACAGCTGTGTGTGAGTTTGTACTAGAGGTGTGGGGCTGATTGATGGTTTAGAAACCGAGATTCATCCTTGGACCACTGGTGCCAGTGTGGGACCAGTGAAGCTGTAGAACAGGAGAGGGCACAGATGTGTGTGAGTGAGTGTGGGACCAGTGAAACTGTAGAACTAGAGAGAGCACAGCTGTGTGTGAGTGTGGGACCAGTGAAACTGTAGACATGAAGAGAGCACAGCTGTGAGTGGATGAGTGTGGGACTTCTAAAACTGTAGAACAGGCGAGAGAACAGTTGTTTGCGAGTGAGTGTGGGACCGGTGAAGCTATAGAACTGGAGAGAGCACAGCTGTGTGTGAGTGTGGAACCAGTGAACCTGTAGAACTGGAGAGGGCACAGCTGTGTGTGAGTGAGTGGGGAAGTGGTGAAACTGTAGAACTGGAGAGAGCACAGCTGTGTCTGAGTGAGTGTGGGACCAGTGAAACTGTAGAGCTGGAGAGAGCACAGCTGTGTGTGAGTGTGGGACCAGTGAAACTGTAGAAATGGAGAGAGCACTGCTGTGAGTGAATGAGTGTGGGACCAGTGAAGATGTAGAACTGGAGAAAGCACAGCTGTGTGTGAGTGTGGGACCAGTGAAACTGTAGAACTGGAGAGAGCACAGCTGTGAGTGAATGACTGCAGGACTTCTAAAACTGTAGAACAGGAGAGAGAACAGCTGTGTGCGAGTGAGTGTGGTACCAATGAAGCTGTAGAACTGGAGAAAGCACAGTTGTGTATGACTGAGTTTTGGAACGCTGAAGCTGTAGAACTGGAGAGAGAAGAGCTGTATGTGAGTGAGTGTGGGCCCGGTGGAGCTTCAGAACTGGAGAGAGCAAAGCTGTGTGTGAATGAGTGTTGGAACACTGAAGCTGAAGAACTGAAGAGAGCACAGCTGTGTGTGAGTGAGTGTAGGAACTTGTGGAGCTGTAGAACTGGAGAGTGCACAGCTGTGTGTGAGTAAGTGTGGCACCATTGAAGCTGTAGAACACGAGAGAGAACAGTTATGTGTGGGTGAGTGTGGGGCCAGTGAAACTGTAGAACTGGAGAGAGCACAGTTCCATGTGAGTGAGTGTGGGACCAGTGAAGCTGTAGAACTGGAGAGCACATGGCTGTGTGTGAGTGTTGGTACGCTGAAGCTGTGTGTGAGTGTGTAGAGGAGTAGCCGAATGCCTGGAGAGAGCACAGCTGAGTGTGTGTGAGTGTTGGATCAGTGAAGCTGTAGAACTGGAGAGAGCACAGCTGTGTGTGTGTGTCTGTGAGTGTGGGACAGGTGAAGCTGTAGAACTGGAGAGAGCAAAGCTGTGTGTGTGTATGTGTGTGGGACAGGACAAGCTGTAGAACTGGAGAGAGCACAGCTGTGTGTGAGTGAGTGTGGGACCGGTGAAGCTGTAGAACTGGAGAGAGCACAGCTGTATGTGTGTATGTGTGTGGGACAGGTCAAGCTGTAGAACTGGAGAGAGCACAGCTGTGTGTGAGTGAGTGTGGGCCCAGTGAAACTGAAGAACTGGAGAGAGCACAGCTGTGTGTGAGTGAGTGTGGGCCCAGTGAAACTGAAGAACTGGAGAGAGCACAGCTGTGTTTGAGTGAGTGTGGGACCAGTGAAGCTGTCGAACTGAAGAGGGCACAGCTGTGTGTGAGTGAGTGGGGAAGTGATGAAACTGTAGAACTGGAGAGAGCACAGCTGTGTCTGAGTGAGTGTGGGACCAGTGAAACTGTAGAGCTGGAGAGAGCACAGCTCTGTGTGAGTGTGGGACCAGTGAAACTGTAGAAATGGAGAGAGCACTGCTGTGAGTGAATGAGTGTGGGACCAGTGAAACTGTAGAACTGGAGAGAGCACAGCTGTGAGTGAATGACTGCAGGACTTCTAAAACTGTAGAACAGGAGAGAGAACAGCTGTGTGCGAGTGAGTGTGGTACCAATGAAGCTGTAGAACTGGAGAAAGCACAGTTGTGTATGACTGAGTTTTGGAACCCTGAACCTGTAGAACTGGAGAGAGAAGAGCTGTATGTGAGTGAGTGTTGGAACACTGAAGCTGAAGAACTGAAGAGAGCACAGCTGTGTGTGAGTGAGTGTAGGAACTTGTGGAGATGTAGAACTGGAGAGTGCACAGCTGTGTGTGAGTAAGTGTGGCACCATTGAAGCTGTAGAACACGAGAGAGAACAGTTATGTGTGGGTGAGTGTGGGGCCAGTGAAACTGTAGAACTGGAGAGAGCACAGTTCTGTGTGAGTGAGTGTGGGACCAGTGAAGCTGTAGAACTGGAGAGCACATGGCTGTGTGTGAGTGTTGGTACGCTGAAGCTGTGTGTGAGTGTGTAGAGGAGTAGCCGAATGCCTGAAGAGAGCACAGCTGAGTGTGTGTGAGTGTTGGATCAGTGAAGCTGTAGAACTGGAGAGAGCACAGCTGTGTGTGTGTGTCTGTGAGTGTGGGACAGGTGAAGCTGTAGAACTGGAGAGAGCACAGCTGTGTGTGTGTATGTGTGTGGGACAGGACAAGCTGTAGAACTGGAGAGAGCACAGCTGTGTGTGAGTGAGTGTGGGACCAGTGAAGCTGTAGAACTGGAGAGAGCACAGCTGTATGTGTGTATGTGTGTGGGACAGGTCAAGCTGTAGAACTGGAGAGAGCACAGCTGTGTGTGAGTGAGTGTGGGCCCAGTGAAATTGAAGAACTGGAGAGAGCACAGCTGTGTGTGAGTGAGTGTGGACCCAGTGAAACTGAAGAACTGGAGAGAGCACAGCTGTGTTTGAGTGAGTGTGGGACCAGTGAAGCTGTAGAACTAGAGAGAGCACAGCTGTGTGTGTGTGTGAATGTGGGACAGGTGAAGCTGTAGAACTGGAGAGAGCACAGCTGTGTGTGTGAGTGAGAGTGTTATCAGTGTGTGGTATGTGTGAGTGCGTGTTGGAATGCTAAAGCTGTACAACTGTAGAGAGCATATCTGTGTGCGTGTGTGTGTGAATGCGGGCGCATTGAAGCTGTGGAATGTGGTGTGGGGTCACCAAAGTGTTAGTACTTTGGGACTCAGGTTGTGCCCCATTGGATAGCAGTACAGACTGAGCAGTGGCGGCCTCTTATATAGGGTGGGGGGCCCCACCCCCCCAGCCAGGGCCCCCACCCAGAGAGTGTGCAGAGAACCTTGTGCACAAGGTTATCTCTCTGTTTTGCAGCACTGCGTGGCGGAAAATCAATGTTGCAGAGCGGCAGATTAAATATAAATAAATAGTTAATCTGTCACTCTGCAAAGTTCAGTTTTCAATGTGGCTGGCTGGGCCTGCCACCCTAACACAGTGGCGCGCCCCGTTTTACGGAGCTTTGCCCTATTGTAAAGTGCGTGGAGCGCGTAGCTCCACGCACTCTACGTAAACATCACAATGCAGGAGGCTGGCAGGACTTAGAGGGGTGGCCCCGCCAGTATTGATCTGAGCGCAAACAGCGCACCAGGATCTGACCTTACTGTGAGGCTGGCCAGCAAAAGGTTTACTGAAGAATGTCATTGGCTGTTTGTCAGGCAATGACATTCAGTAGTGTGGGTGGCGGTCGGATGCTGAGCGCATACGTGTGCCACTTTCTCTCACTTTGTGTGTTGCGTGGTTGACTGCATGGGCTTGCAGACCCAGGTTGCATGCACTACAGCCTGGTTACCTCACCCTTGCTAACGCCGGTGAGTACTTTTACGTGGAGATGGATTGACTTTTTGTGCCCGTCTGCCTTCATTCCCCAGGACAGTGCTCCCAGGACCGCCCTAGAGCCCTGCCGGGCCCTGCCCTGGGGAATCAGGGCCTTGTAGTTGGCATGTGCCGATGCCGTGACCGCAGGCCGTCCGGCCCGGGTAGAGCTGTGGTTACCAGCAGATGTTCCGCTGCTAATCCCACGGGCTCTTCTTCCAATCCTTCCAAGTTCGGTTCCCCTGTAAAGTGTACCCGGCAGCTTCAAAATGGCATTCTGCGTGGAGGTGTGTGCGTCACGTGTCAAAATGTATTTTAATGAAAATAATTGCAAAATAATGTGGAGAATCAAAAATCTACTATTGTGACCGATACCTTTTGCAACGTGTTTAAGCTATTGATTGCAGCAACGTTAATTGAATGTATTTCACCCAACAAAAACATGCACTGCTTAAACAGAATGAGCAAGGCAAAATGATAAGGAGACAGGTGCTAATTGCTATTAATCGGACATTGCTCTTTCCTCGTGTAATCCTAATGCGGTGTTAAACTGCTCTATTTACACCCGCTCGAGAAACATTTCCCCATCCGCTCTGCTTCTCTCGCATTAATAGTTTGGCTACGTTTACCAGTGCACACAAAACGTCTGTGTGAACTCACGAGCCAAAGTTTCTACTGTGCAAAAGCCACTTTACTGTCAGGAACCTTTTTGTGAAGAACCTGCCTGTGGGGCTTCCTTGTTCTTTAATGGTGCAGCCAGTTAAGCCGTTAAGAGCTATTTGTGCTTTGTGCCTTGGAGGCCAGTGAAGCCTTAGGCATCACTGTGGGGTTGCACAGAGGATATACTGCGCTTGCAGGTTCTATACGTCTGGGGGACTGTGCTGTACTTGCCGCATTACAGGATCAGTATAGTGGCAGGCAGCGGCACCGCCGTTTGTCTCAAAGTTCCGGTCCTGAACCAGACATTTCCCATCCATGCTATGACCCTGCAATTTTTGTGAATCTCTGGGTAAGGCAACTCAGTAGGTTGTACATTCGGTGCAGAGGCGTCTCATTCTTTGTCTGAAATTTGAATCCAATAGGCCTGCTTCAACTTTGAGTCCCTTTAGGACGGTGGGCAAGTGTGTGTTTGTCACTCTGGGTGTGTATGTACGTCATTATAATGAATTTCTTTATGCATACAACATAGTACCAGCTGTTCTCAATACAAGCTGCTATAAAATACACCATCACATGCACACGTAAGAATAATGTTACCACCATTAGTATGTAAAACCTAATGCTTTTGATGTCACATTTCTGTGGGTTTAGACAGTAAATTTCACATTTTGGAAGCCATTCTCCCAAGATTTTCTTGCGGGAGGTGGGGGAACCCCCCTGCATCCTCCTTGGTATGGGTTGGATTTGTGCGCTCGCTTCCTAATTTGATGGGAGGATGTTGTGCCCCACCACCTTTCAAACTCACCAGCCGCCACTGGACTGAGCTTGCGGGGATAACTGTCATTATTAGGGGTGAGGGCGGCATGGAATGGTAGCGAAGAGAAGAGCTCAGCCACTCGTCAGTGGGTGTGGGAACCAAAGTAGACCCGAGTTTAGTGGCAGTTCATGTTGTCCTATGTAGCTGGAGTACTCTAGAGCTCGTGTTTGTGAGTGACCTGGCCCCTTGAGGCTGAAGTACATGAGACCTCCCAGTTTCTGAAACAGCTCATCTTGTGGTAAGTGAGTTCATAACCGTGAGGCACGTGAGAGTACAAAACCAGGGAATCCAGCGAGCCCGTCCATGGGTTCTGGAATTTTCCACCGGTTTATATGAAGAATTTGCTAAACTAACAAACATCCCTCAAAAATAGAAGCGCCTGGGTTTGTGGAAGCGAGATACATCCTGGATGACGTCCAGGGACTGCCCTCCCCCTTGGGCTGAGAAACCCCATTTCCTATTCTCTTTCACATTGTCTTACTGGGTAAAACCGATTCAGTGTGCAAAGTTGTGTACAAATACAGTCTTTCTTTCATTTTACCATGCTAAATTTTGATTTTGGTAGTTCTATCATTTTGGAATTGTTTGTATTATGTTGTGCTATCGTTTGGCATGTCGTTTGTTATTGTGTTCTTGTATACTATGTTACCTTATGTCATTCTATTTCCACTATATTGAAGCGCCTTGATGCTTTCGGGCCATTGTTTGCGCTATATAAATCATAAATAAATATTATTGGATGCCATGTTTTGTTATGCTACGCTATGTTACATATTGAATGTATGTTATGTTGTCTCGGAAGGATATCTCAGTGGCAGCGCTTTCTCCTTGGAAGAAAGACGATGCCAGCAACACAGGTTCGATACCTGAGTGCGCTCCTTAGAAAGGAAGAGTATGCTTGTCCTTTTTTATGATATGATACCCAGAGGTTTCTAAGCGCGGAACCGGTGATCGAACCTGGGTTGCTCTGTGTCGTCTTGCTTCCAAGGCGAGCACGTTGCCCCTGAGCTATACTCCCGCGTTTTGTATAGACTCGCATAATAGCCTGGCACTTAAGGGGTTAAGCGCGTTATAAATAACCAATTATAATAATAATATATAAGGGTTTTTTATGGGGTGCGTTCGCCATTTGGTGCAAGTGGCTGCAGAGGTGAAGCCTGTCGTGTTGTTGATGGCTGCACAGCAGAAGTACCCGAGTGTCGAGGGGTGGTAGAATTCTACTTGCTCGGTGGCAGGGGTATTTGGGCCTGCGTTTCGCCCGGAGTGGAAACCCAAACGCCAGCACTGGGAGACAGGCTGTTCTGGAGGAGTCGTTAATGTGGACATTAAGGTGATGTTGTGGGCTGTGCAGTGAGCTCTGGGTTGGCCCTACCTGGGTGAGTGTGGTGGAGGCGGAACAAATGGGCAGAGCTCTACTGTGTGGTGGTTCTGTGTGTCTAGTGTAAGGGTGGTTAGTAGAATGAAAGGTCAGACAGTCAGTTCAAAAGTCATGTTATTGAAGTTTAAGGTTAGGCGGTGGGGCTTAAAGTGGAGGCCCTGCTATCCATTTGATAATTTGTATGGATTGATGTGAACATGTATTAATTTGCATATATGATGTGTTTTCAATTTACCACTGTCTAAAATTATAAAAGACCAGTAACAATAAAAAATACTTAAACAAATGCAAGGCCAAGCAAGGTGAAATTGCCTTCTTAGCCATTCGTTTTAGCAGGGACATGAGGTGAAAAAGATCAGAATAGTGGCATAGTCAAGAGAGTTGGAAGAAGAATTCTAAAGTTAGGGAGCAAGAAGAGAAAATGAGCAAAGGCAGGAATGGCTGCAGGGAGACTGACAAAGGTCTATTAGGAATTCAGATGGGGCCGAAGAGGACGTGAGTGAATAAAAAGAGACAAGAGCAGAGAGATGAGTAGGAACTCAACTGGGAACGGATGTAAAGACAAGGCAAAGGTAGCAAAACTGGAGGTGGAAAATGAAAGCCAAACCAGAGACACCAGAGAAAGAGCAAGGAGTAAGAAAAGGCGTAAAGTAGCAGCATGAAAGAGTTCAATGACTTGCGAGCCATCGTAGGCCAGAAGGACATCACATGTGGATGGCAGGAAAGAGAAAGAGGGGAAATGAGGTCAAAACATGTGGAGGGCCAAAAGTAACCCCAACATTGTGACCACCAGATGAGGGGCGGGGGAGGGATCAGGAGGAAAACAGGCGAGAAGAGATGGGCAGTCATGAATTAAAGGAGGAGGAAGACATTATTTATATTGACCAGTGCCATGTGTTCTTTTTAATTCCGAAAAGGGTTTTCAGTTTTTTACCTAACAAAACAGACAATCTGTCCTGTATCTGTACCTTTATAAAAAGTGAGAACAGTAAACAACAAACACGTTATCAATCTATGAATCTGTGCCTTTGCAAATGATCAAAATAACAAGCCCACACTTGTTTCGTGCATTCATGCTCTTCCTCAGGGCTGTCACACACGTAACAAAAGATAATTCTTTTAGGCGTTTACTCTCTTTCTTTGATACGCTTTGATAGGGTATCAACGCTTTGATACGCTTTGATAGGGTACCAATGCTTTGATATGCTTTGATAGGATACCAACGCTTTGATATGCTTTGATAGGGTACCAACGCGTTGATAGGGTATCAACGCTTTGATACGCTTTGATATGGTACCAATACTTTGATACGCTTTGATAGGGTACCAACTCTTTGATACGCTTTGATAGGGTATCAACGCTTTGATACGCTTACATTCATTCAATGTCGTATGAAACCATGTCTTTATTTCTTGTAACTGCATGTGTGCTTGGTGCCAAAGTAGTTCCTCTTTTAGGCAACTTGAACAAGCTAGAACGCCATGCATCTCTTGTGAATTAGAACACAAGAGCGGATATCCTGCAATTGAGATGTCCGCTAACCGATGTAACTGGCTCCGTGCCGTTCAGCGTGCACGCTACGAGTGAGCCAAGACTTAACTGGAGAGACAGAAAAAAATTGAGATTTGAAGGTTATAGTATAAAGAGGGAGTAGCAACGGGCCAAGAACGCAGCCTGGAGGGTTGACGAAACGTAAAGGTGGAGTATAAGAGCCATGACCAGAGCATGACCCGGATTAGAGGAATCCATAAAAATGCCGTAAAAAAAATCAAATGGGATATTTATTTGAATTTCCACTAATCAAAAATTACGAACAGCTGAAAATTTCGATTCGGTTCAATTATAGTGAACAAGGGGAGCAGGGGTTGCAGAGGTGTCCGCTTCACGCGTGTTCACTATAATCACAACATGGGTTGCGTGGGTGTCTCCCGTGACCTAAGCAAGAACGTTTACAAAAATAAGGGGCCTTTCGACGGCGGTTCCTATGCACGTAAGTGAAGTGAACCGTCGTCGCAGAGGAACGGAGCAGTCGTTGCACAGCGAAGTGTGCTGCCAAAAGGTAAATACATGGGTGAGCAGGTGTGGGTACCAGAAATGTCTGCCGGAGGAAAAACCGAAAGTCATTTTCATTTTAATGACTTTCGTTTTTTCACCCTCAGTCACTTCACATTCGAAAAAATCATGGAAGAGCGATGAGAAAGATGGAGGGAAACCCAAGAGAGAGCAGATCCAGAAATGCCAAGAAAAGAGAAGAACAGAGTAGAGTGATCCAGCGCATGAAAGCCCCGGCGAGTAGGGAGCAGCGGGATAATTATTTACATGCAGCGCCGCAGGTTCAGTAGAGCAGAATGAAGAGAATCACGATTTCAGGGGCGATTAGTCTAGGGGTGACATTGATATCATGTCTTCTCTTCAGAGAAGAGCAGGGAGACTGGACTGACTAAGTTTGAGCTCCAGTGTGTTGTTGGTTTACGCATTGTGTGCATGAGTATATGCACGGGTCAGTGCGGCTAACCCGACCCGCATGCGCTCTGTCTCTAGTTCACTGCTGCTTATGAGATCATTCATCTGGTAGATCTTTGGAGCCAAGTTCATGATAACTTGCATGTTATAAAACCCAAAATGTTCGCCCCTGTTTGTTTATCGCTGTGGTAGAGCCAGCTTTATGGGTGCTAGTCCAAGGTGGCTAGTAGGTTAAATGGATCTGATTGGTCCAATCTTTGTAAGGTGTAGTGCTAATTTGTCTGTTTTGGTCTTGTGACAGCCAGGTTTTGAGAGACTTTCTGAAGGCAAGGTGATCTTGTGTTCCGTAGCTTAGTCAACAGGAGCGAGAAGGAGGCTCCTCCTTGTTATGGCGTGGCACTGCCACTAAGGCCACTTTACTGGAGGGAAGCATTCTAGCATTATTTGTTATGGCATGGCGCTGCCACTAAGGCCATAATACTTGAGTGAAGCATTCTAGCATTATTTGTTATGGCGTGGTGCTGCAACTAAGGCCATAATACTAGAGTGAAGCATTCTAGCATTATTTGTTATGGTGTGGTGCTCCACTAATGCCACATTACTGGTGTGAAGCATTCTAGCATTATTTGTTGTGGCGTGGTGCTGCCACTAAGGCCACATTACTGGATTAATGCATTCTAGCATTATTTATTATGGCGTGGCGCTGCCACTAAGGCCACATTACTGGAGTGAAGCATTCTATCATTCTTTATTATGGCGCGGCGCTACCACTAAGGCCACATTACTAGCATTATTTGTTATGGCGTGGCGCTGCCACTAAGGCCACATCACTGGAGTGAAGCATTCTAGCATTATTTGTTATGGCATGGCACTGCCACTAAGGCTACATTACTGGAGTGAAGCATTCTAGCATTATTTGTTATGGCGTGGCGCTGCCACTAAGGCCACATCACTGGAGTGAAGCATTCTAGCATTATTTGTTATGGCATGGCGCTGCCACTAAGGCCACATTACTGGAGTGAAGCATTATATCATTCTTTATTATGGCGCGGCGCTACCACTAAGGCCACATTACTGGAGTGAAGCATTCTAGCATTATTTGTTATGGCGCGGCGCTGCCACTAAGGCCACATCACTGGAGTGAAGCATTCTAGCATTATTTGTTATGGCGTGGCGCTGCCACTAAGGCCACATTACTGGAGTGAAGCATTCTATCATTCTTTATTATGGCGCGGCGCTACCACTAAGGCCACATTACTGGAGTGAAGCATTCTAGCATTATTTGTTATGGCGTGGCGCTGCCACTAAGGCCACATCACTGGAGTGAAGCATTCTAGCATTATTTGTTATGGCATGGCGCTGCCACTAAGGCCACATTACTGGAGTGAAGCATTCTAGCATTATTTGTATTGGGTGAATCAGTTCTTTGTAAATTCTGGATCGCTGACGTGCAAGGCATGCTGGGAGATAAACAGGGCTTTTGAACTGGATCCTGCATTTGGCTGTGAGTGAGTGGAGTGTTTTCGGGGAGCCTATCTTTGCAGTCTTAACAGGTGTCTCTCTGCAGGCAGCATTTGGAAATCTGTGTAGGAGGTTTAGCAAATATTCTGGGAAGCCAAGGTAGCGAATGTTGCCGTAGCAGAACCCGGAAAGTGCCACAATGATGGCGCAATGGTCGGATTATAAGCTTCTAGCTATGGACGATGTCATGCCATGTTATTTTTAATGTATTTATTGTACTCTTCGGAGTGGAGGCCTAGCTGGAGAGCAGTGGGGCGCTGTAGAGGGTGAGGGGAGCCAGCGTTTGGGCTGGCATTATTTCACAGCTTCCTTGGCAAGAGCTAGCATATTTTATAATTAATTTAAATTAGGTTGCTACACATTAAACTGCGCTATGTTAAATTACGATACGGAATGTCATGCTAGGGTTGTTTCGTCCTTTTACCACATGCTATTTTATGTTAAGTTTTTCACCATACATTGAGCCGTTGTGTGTTTTATGTTTTGTTTGGTCATGCATGTTGTGTTATGCTGACCGTTTAGGGCACTTCTGTACACTGGTAGCTTTCTGGCACTATGTAGTTCCAAGCAAGGTGTGTGGCAGGGTTTTGGTTCAGCAATGGCGCTTTCACTGAGGGTCACGTTTAAAGTGAGAGAAAAGGGGGTGGGGGCATTGTAATCTGTTATATTACCTTTCAGTTGAAATGTATCAGCACAGTGTCAAAGTGCATTCTGGACGCTGTAGGCGTTTTGAGGGGTAGAGGGCCTGCTTGGGTTTGTCAGGCAGCATGTGTGAAGTGCCTGCCCACTGCTGGTATGGCCTCAATGCGCTGTGCCAGTGTGCGCGGATAATGCGTTAGGTCACGAAGAAGAATGCTGCATTATATGGACAATCATCCAAGCTCATGTGGCTCTACAGATTACATGTTAATATCACGGATAATATACGGTTGGAATGGGCCGTGCATTGTCTGGCATCAGGCGTTCTAATGAGTCCATAGTTACATATGGGCACGCCCCATTGCACCATTGCAGCGATGGTGCATGTGGGAAATGGTGCATGCCTGCTCAGGTGGTGCATCTGCTTGCACATGTGGCCTTGCAGAATAGGGTGCATTTCAGTTCAATCAAAAGACATCCACTATCTTTATTCACTTTTGGGGTTCTCCACAAGAGGCGGGGGAGCATTTGCACTTCTCTGTACTTGGTTTATGAATTAAACTGACGCAAGATTAAACGACACCCCCTTTCGCCCCACACTTACCAGCGAATCCACCATTTCCTGCACCCAAACAGCTGCTTCTGACCCTCTTCATTGCAAGGTGCTATTTCCCGTATGTAAGGAGACCAATTGCAAGGCCAGTTCATGCTACTTAGGGGAGGTTTCCTTCCTGCCAATTTGCCCTGAGGCCGGCCAGTGCAACAGGGATGAAGGGAAAGGGGGGAGGGGATAGAGAGAGAAGGGGGAAATAACAGCGGTCCAGAAACATATGTGTTACTTGTATTGCCCCTCAGGGGGTCTCAAAACACAGGAAGAGATGGAGGAGAGGAAGCAGAAGGAGGTTGAGTCAGCTACAGGAGGTTACGGGATGTGTTCTTGCTATTTATTTAAATATTTATGAGTTTTTAAATGTATTAACTCGCAGGGGTGATTCTACGACGCACCTGGGAGGAAAAACAGCATGAGTACAATCCAAAGGTGTGACATATATGCCAGGAATATGACGAGATTACATGCCCAAGAAGTCTGCTCAGCTCCGGTTGGTGTCAGACATCTGAGCTGATAGTTGGGTTGCCACAAGTTTGGTGGTAGCTCAGCGGTAAATCCGTTGCAATGGGAGATTTTCGGCCATATGGTGGTGGAATTACCTCCAGCATGTTGCTAGAGGTTTTTCGTCCACCTTATCTCCAAACCCATAGTTCGGCGGTGCAGTAATGAGACAGTGTTACCCCTGCAGTACCACCCTTTTGTATATAGTATTGGGAGGGCAGTGAGGAAATCCCTCAAAACGCAGTGAGTAGCGCAAAGTGCAGTGACCAAGGAGATACAGGGTCGGTAAGGAAGACAGAAGGATAGGTGGGGAGCGACTTCCTGCCCCTGATGGATCCCAAAATTGGGGAAACTTTCCTTAGAGAGCGCTGGTGTAACGCTTACAAAAAAGGGTACTGTAAAACAATACAAAGAGAAGCCATTTTTGAAAAAACGTAACAATTTAAAGATTGTTAAACTCTTGTATGTCCTAGGTCACTGGAATCCTCTCAGAGGAATGTGGGCAAGAAAGACAATGTTTAAAAAAGAGTTTACACCTTGGACTAGGAAACTAAAGGTCCGAGCTGTCTACTATGGGTACACAATGCTTTATTATCCCGTAGACTGGTGGAACTGTCCCAGGGTAGCTCAGAGTTAAAACCTGAAAACACAGGCTCAAAAACACTCGTGTAGTTTTGTAACTAATATTCTACAACACGTACTCCCTAAAAGGGAGGGAGCCCAATTTCAAATGAAGACAAAAACACAGTCCACGTCATCCATCCTAGGAAGATATTAGGTAGTAGGGCGGGACGTGGAACCATAGTAATAGACATATAATAGGTAGTTCATGGTCTAGGTAGAGTAGATTGTTGGTCTCCACCATGTAACAACCACTGTCTACCAGTTTCAGTGGTATATATTTTGGTGGAACCACTTTTGTCAGGACAGTCTTCTAAAAACAAGAAATACTTGGTGATTCTCAATACTCAGTCACCATTTTCTGCCACAGGGTTAATACTTTACCCTGCTTCTTAGCGTCAATGCAGGGAAGTTCAGGAGGAGAACCTTCCAGCTGCAGTGGGTGTGTGCCGCAGTTTAGGTAGTGGCTGGAAGGGTCTCATTGGTATGTTCATACATCCATACCAAGGACTGTATCGCAAGTAAATTGCTTCCGTCTCCAAAGTGCAACGTGCGTCTAGGTCCCCGGCGGTTTTTAGAAGACTGTCCTGATAAAAGTGGTTCCACCAAAATATATACCACTGAAACCGGTAGACAGCGGTTGTTACATGGTGGAGACCAAAAATCTACTCTACCTAGACCATGAACGACCTATTATATGTCTATTACTATGGTTCCACGTCCCGCCCTACTACCTAATACCTTCCTAGGACGGATGACGTGGACTGTGCGTTTTGTCTTCATTTGAAATTGGGCTCCCTCCCTTTTAGGGAGTACGTGTTGTAGAATATTAGTTACAAAACTACACCAGTGTTTTTGAGCCTGTGTTTTCAGGTTTTAACTCTGAGCTACCCTGGGACAGTTCCACCAGTCTACGGGATAATAAAGCATTGTGTACCCACAGTAGACAGCTCGGACCTTAAGTTTCCTAGTCCAAGGTGTAAACTCTTTTTTAAACATTGTCTTTCTTGCCCACATTCCTCTGAGAGGATTCCAGTGACCTAGGACATAGCAAAGTGTAACAATCTTTAAATTGTTATGTTTTTTCAAAAATGGCTTCTCTTTGTATTCTTTTACTGTACCCTTTTTTTAAGTGTTACACCAGCGCTCTCTAAGGAAAGTTTCCCCAATTTTGGGATCCACCAGGGACAGGAAGTCGCTCCCCACCTAGCCTTCTGTCTTCCTTACCGACCCTGTATCTCCTTGGTCACTGCACTTTGCGCTACTCACTGCGTTTTGAGTGATTTCCTCACTGCCCTCCCAATACTATATACAAAAGGGTTCTGCCCTCCTTTCAGTGTTAAAACATTAGCCTGTTAGGGCTTCACCCTGTACACTGTACTTTCAGTGCCCCCAGGGTTATAAGTACCACCCTTTTGGCCACACCACCACACTCATAATGAGGCTACAGTGCGGGTGATGCTTTTGCCGAGATACCACTGGTTACAGAAATGCTGCTGCTTGACGTGTTTACATATTACAAACACACATAAAACAAGTGAGCTTAGGAACACAAAAGAGAACCTTTCTCAGCAGCAAGGCGGCAAATCCAAGGTCATCGGCAATGGAAGCTCCAGTCAGAAGGCATATGTGCATTGGGGGAGGGAAGGTTAGTTGGTTACTGTGCACGGGCATAGCTGTGTTAGATCTTCTGTTCATGGAGCCTGATGTTCTCCTTCCTCTTCAGCATCTTGAGGGTTATATTCTGTTTTTCTGGATTCTGTGGAGGGTGTTTCAGAATTTCGGACCTCACACTCTGCAGGATCTCCCACAGTTTTTCAGAATTTTAACTTGGAAGTAGTTATGTGGTGAGCCTGAGACGAACATAGCGGACTTGCAGAGTTCCGATATCTGTGAGCGATGTTGTGGGGGATTTGGAAAGTAATTGCCTTTTTCTTTGCAACAGGGAACACTTAAGTTTTTCAGGCCCTTTGAGATGATACGGGACTTTATCCAGCTTAAACCACTCCCATGGATGCACAATGAGTACAGCCGAAAAGAGGGCGATTGAGTAGTTGGGGATGTTGTACAATAATATAACACCAACACCAAAATATTTGCACTCAATGGCCCCAGACTCCCACCCCAAATGCCCCAATGATAGTAGTGTTGCCTGGGTAATCCTGAAGCCACCGCCACATAAGGGTGGCCTTTGGTGTGTAGTGTCCCGGTGCTGAGAATACATCCCTGAGGCGGCTGCTCAGTCGCCATGTAAGGGTGGCCTTCGGTATGTAGAGCCCCAGTGCTGAGAATACATCTCTGAGGGTCGCCATGTAAGGGTGGCCTTCGGTATGTAGAGCCCCAGTGCTGAGAATACTTCTCTGAGGGTCGCCATGTAAGGGTGGCCTTCGGTATGTAGAGCCCAGTGCTGAGAATACTTCTCTGAGGGTCGCCATGTAAGGGTGGCCTTCGGTATGTAGAGCCCCAGTGCTGAGAATACTTCTCTGAGGGTCGCCATGTAAGGGTGGCCTTCGGTATGTAGAGCCCAGTGCTGAGAATACTTCTCTGAGGGTCGCCATGTAAGGGTGGCCTTCGGTATGTAGAGCCCCAGTGCTGAGAATACTTCTCTGAGGGTCGCCATGTAAGGGTGGCCTTCGGTATGTAGAGCCCAGTGCTGAGAATACTTCTCTGAGGGTCGCCATGTAAGGGTGGCCTTCGGTATGTAGAGCCCAGTGCTGAGAATACTTCTCTGAGGGTCGCCATGTAAGAGTGGCCTTTGGTAAGTAGAGCCCCAGTGCTGGATTCCCAGTGCTGAGAACACATCCCCGAGGCTGCTGCTTAGTCACTGTGTAAGGGTGGCCTTCGATATGTAGAGCCCCGGTGCTGAGAATACATCCCTGAGGCTGCTGCTCAGTCACTGTGTAAGGGTGGCCTTCGGTAAGTAGAGCCCCGGTGCTAGAGTCCCGGTGCTGAGAATACATCTCTGAGGGTCGCCATGTAAGGGTGGCCTTCAGTATGTAGTGCCCCAGTGCTGAGAATACATCCCTGAGGCTGCTGCTCAGTCACTGTGAAAGGGTGGCCTTCGTTATGTAGAGCCCCGGTGCCTCAGAGGTACTCTGCCTTTCCTCTCCTTCCCCCAGAAGCTCACTGTCTCCCAAGCTCTGATTCTCTCTAAGTTGGACTACTGTAACAGCCTCTTTCTAAATCTACCTGCCTCTACTCTCTGCCCTTTACAACTAATCCAGAACAGGATTGCGAGACTTGTCCTTGGCCTCAAGCCCAGGGATCGTATCTCTCCAGCTCTGAAATCTCTTCACTGGCTCCCAGTGGATGCAAGGATTAAATTCAAAACCCTCTGCATTGTCCACAAGGCTTTCTGGGGCCTGGGTCCAAAATACCTTCAGCTATCCCTCCGCAAATACCTCCCCTCTCGAGCTCTTCGCTCCTCTACCTCCAACTCACTCAGGGTCAGTTGTTTTTCTAAGAAACGAGCTGGGGTAGATCGCTGTCTTCGGCTGGGGCCTCCCTCTGGAACAGCCTCCCTGCCACTCTAAAACTTGAGGAGAACCATCTCTGGTTCCGGAAGCACCTCAAGACCTTCCTCTTTTCTTCTGCCTTCGCTCCCTCTCTCCCCTGCTGATCTGTTCTCTCTTGGCACCGTGCACCTGGCCACCCTCTGTCTTTTGGGCCCAGGTACCTGCTCATCCTGCCACCCTCGCGCACTGCCTCCGGGCCACCCCTTGCACTTGTATCTGTTCCCACTGCCTCCGGGCCACCCCTTGCACTTGTATCTGTTCCCACACAGCCCCCCCTTTTTCTTCCTGCACTTATGAGACCTACACTGCCTTAAACCTAGCACTTGCAAATTGCTGGCTGCATTACCATTGTTTGTTGCCTTTATTATTTATTTATTGTTATTTATCTGTTTCTCCTCTGCTTCACACTTTCCACCTCTCCCCCTTCCATGCACTTTTCCCCTCCCCCTCTCCCCTGCACTTGCGCGTTCTCAATGTCACTGGGCCTAGTAAGATCGCTGTTTTGTTCTCCCCTGTTCCCCTCCCTTGCCTTGTCGCGCTGTGAAACACTTGTGTATGAGCGCAATAGAAATAAAATATCAATCAATATCAATCAATCAATCGATCAATCCCTGAGGCTGCTGCTCAGTCGCCATGTAAGAGTGGTCTTTGGTATGTAGAGCCCCGGTGCTGAGAATACATCCCTGAGCTGCTGCTCAGTCGCCATGTAAGGGTGGCCTTCAGTATGTAGAGCTCGTGCTGAGAATACATCCCTGAGCTGCTGCTCAGTCGCCGTGTAAGGGTGGTCTTTGGTATGTAGAGCTCGTGCTGAGAATACATCCCTGAGCTGCTGCTCAGTCGCCGTGTAAGGGTGGCCTTCGGCATGTAGAGCCCCGGTGCTGAGAATACATCCCTGAGCTGCTGCTCAGTCGCCGTGTAAGGGTGGCCTTCGGCATGTAGAGCCCCGGTGCTGAGAATACATCCCTGAGGCTGCTGCTCAGTCACTGTGTAAGGGTGGCCTTCGGTATGTAGAGCCCCGGTGCTGAGAATACATCCCCGAGGCTGCTGCTCAGTCACTGTGTAAGGGTGGCCTTCGGTATGTAGAGCCCCGGTGCTGAGAATACATCCCTGAGCTGCTGCTCAGTCGCCGTGTAAGGGTGGCCTTCGGCATGTAGAGCCCCGGTGCTGAGAATACATCCCCGAGGCTGCTGCTCAGTCACTGTGTAAGGGTGGTCTTCGGTATGTAGAGCCCCGGTGCTGAGAATACATCCCCGAGGCTGCTGCTCAGTCACTGTGTAAGGGTGGCCTTCGGTATGTAGAGCCCCGGTGCTGAGAATACATCCCTGAGCTGCTGCTCAGTCGCCGTGTAAGGGTGGTCTTTGGTATGTAGAGCTCGTGCTGAGAATACATCCCTGAGCTGCTGCTCAGTCGCCGTGTAAGGGTGGTCTTTGGTATGTAGAGCTCGTGCTGAGAATACATCCCCGAGGCTGCTGCTCAGTCACTGTGTAAGGGTGGCCTTCGGTATGTAGAGCCCCGGTGCTGAGAATACATCCCTGAGGCTGCTGCTTAGTCGCCATGTAAGGGTGGTCTTCGGTATGTAGAGCCCCGGTGCTGAGAATATATCCCTGAGGCTGCTGCTCAGTCACTGTGTAAGGGTGGTCTTCGGTATGTAGAGCCCCGGTGCTGAGAATACATCCCTGAGCTGCTGCTCAGTCGCCGTGTAAGGGTGGTCTTCGGTATGTAGAGCCCCGGTGCTGAGAATACATCCCTGAGCTGCTGCTCAGTCGCCGTGTAAGGGTGGTCTTCGGTATGTAGAGCCCCGGTGCTGAGAATACATCCCCGAGGCTGCTGCTCAGTCACTGTGTAAGGGTGGCCTTCGGTATGTAGAGCCCCGGTGCTGAGAATACATCCCTGAGCTGCTGCTCAGTCGCCGTGTAAGGGTGGTCTTCGGTATGTAGAGCCCCGGTGCTGAGAATACATCCCCGAGGCTGCTGCTCAGTCACTGTGTAAGGGTGGCCTTCGGTATGTAGAGCCCCGGTGCTGAGAATACATCCCCGAGGCTGCTGCTCAGTCACTGTGTAAGGGTGGCCTTCGGTATGTAGAGCCCCGGTGCTGAGAATACATCCCTGAGGCTGCTGCTTAGTCGCCATGTAAGGGTGGTCTTCGGTATGTAGAGCCCCGGTGCTGAGAATACATCCCTGAGGCTGCTGCTCAGTCACTGTGTAAGGGTGGTCTTCGGTATGTAGAGTGTAAGGGTGGCCTTCGGTATGTAGAGCCCCGGTGCTGGGAATCAGTCATTGGGCCGAGCCTTTCTTGATGGGTTGCTGGGCACCGTTGTGTAGAATCCACATGTGTATCACCACGTTACTCCACGTGACTACTTAGGTTGACCAGTGCCTCCAGGGTGAAACCAAATAACTTTGGAGCACAGCTCAGTTTACTGTACTACCTGCTGTCTGTACAGCAGGACACCGGGCTTACAAAATGCCTGAGCCAATAGGGCAATCAAGTATTATGGAAATGGTGAAGTGTGTATTCCTGTATGAATGGTTGTTGCTCCTTTGGGAGTAACTAAGGATGAGTGACGTGTGTTCATCCCTGCATGTATAATTGGGGTGTGTGTGTGTGTGTGTGTGTGTGTGTGTGTGTGTGTGGTGTGTGTGTGTGTGTGTGTGTGTGTGTGTACGTGGGTAAGGATGAGTGCACTTGGTATCCGTTTATGAATGGTTATTGTGTGTATGGAAATGGCTGAAGGAGTCAGTGCAGTGTGTGTAACCCTGCATGTATGGTGGGTGTGGGTGTGGGAGAATGTGAAGGGTATGTGAATTATGTGCATCCCTGTGTGCATGTTCATTATGGGTTTGGGAGTGGATACAGAATGATGGCACCGTGTGTATCCGTGTATGTAGGTTCGTTCTGTGAGTGGGAGAACTTTGAGTGCATCGTATAATTAGTGCAGTGTGTGCATCCCTGTGGCATAGTTTTCTGATTAAAGGTGTGGGGGAAGGATGAGTGCACAGTGTATCACTTTATGCATGGTCATTTTGTGTATGTGGGAGTGACTGAATGTTGAGTGCAGCGTAGAGTGCATTTCTGTGTGCATGGTTGTTGTGTGTGTTTGTGTGTTCATGTGTGAGGAGGAATGGGTGAAGGATGAGTGCCCTATGTATGTCCCTGTAGGAATGGTTGTTGTGGGTGTTGAAGCAGGTGGCATTTGAGTGCAGTGTACATCCCTGTGTGCATGTTTTTTTGGGTGCGGGACTGCATGAAGGATGAGTGCAGTGTGCACATCCCTCTGTGCACGGTTGTTTAGGAGTGGGAGCGGGTGAAGCATAAGTGCAGTGTGTGCATCTCTGTGTGCATAGTTGTTTAGGGCTTGGCTGTGGGTGAAGGATGAGTGCAGTGTGTGCATCCCTGTGTGCATGGCTGTTTCGGGTGTGGGAGTGGGTGAAGGGTGCATGCAGTGTGTGCATCCCTATGTGCATGATTGTTTTGGGTGTGGGTGCACTGTACATCTATGTATGCATAGTTGTTATGGATGTGGGAGTGGGTGAAGGATGCGTGCATTGTGTGCATTCCTGTGTGCATGATTGTTTGGGTGTGGGTGCACTGTACATCTATGTATGCATAGTTGTTATGGATGTGGGAGTGGGTGAAGGATGCGTGCATTGTGTACATCCCTGTGTGCATGATTGTTTTGGGTGTGGGTGCACTGTGCATCTATGTATGCATAGTTGTTATGGATGTGGGTGTGGGTGAAGGATGCGTGCATCTCTTTATGTGTGGCTGCTTTGGGAGTGCGTGAAGTATGAGTGCACTGTGCAGCTATGTTTGCATGATTGTTTTGGGTGTGGGTGGAGGATGCGTGCATTGTGTGCATCCCTTTATTGGCTGGTGTGGGAGTGGGTTAAGTATGACGGCTGAGTATTGCCTTATTTTGCTGCCATGTCAATAGAATGTGTGGAAGGATGTGCCCGCGTGCTGGGCAGTAGGAGAGAGGAGGCAAAGGCCTAAAATGGTCAAACCCTTGCAGACACGAATGGACGAGTTCCAAAGTGATACCCCAATAAGTCACCTTTGTCAACAAGTAAACACGCATGTTCACATACAGCAAAAACCTTTGGAACCCCTTGAGAAACACAGGTGGGATTGTTTTAAAACCTCTCACAGGTGGGACGCTCTCCAGCAGCAGTATGCATAGCAGAGTTTCTCAACAAAGGCAACTTAAACGCGGACCACCCGAGGCTCACTGGCTTCTCAGATCCCCCCATGAAGAGAAAGTGCCCTCCCAGGCGGACCTGGGAGAGGCCGGGAATTCATAGCAAGGGCCGAGCCAGGGCCGAGCCTGGGGGTCTGGCCTGGCTCTTAGGGCCAAATAGGAGCCAAGCCAGGTAAATGGCTGCTGGAAACGGGGGAGGGGCCTGTATCGGGGCCAAGTAAAGGCCCTAAAGGGGTGGAGGCAAGAAAAGGTCTAAAAGGGCAAGAAAGGGGTCGAGGGGCAACAAAGGTGGGTAATGGGTGCTGGCAGCAAGAAAAGGGCCTAAACAGGACTGGCAGCAACAAAAGGAGCTCAAGGTGTTAGGGGCATGAAAATGGCTAAAGGGGAGGCTAAAGAAACTGGTGCAAGAAAAGGGGTTAAATGCGGCAAGAATAGGGGTTTAATAAGTCTGGGGCAGTTAATAGGGTAAAGGTGCAACAAAAGGGGTAAATGGGTCTGGGGAGTCAGGAAAAGAAGCACAACGGGCCTGGAGCCAGCTAAAAGATAAAGAGAGAAGGGGTAACAAGGGTCTAAATAGGGGCAAAACAGGTCTGGTGCAGTTAAAGGGGTCGAAGGGTAACAAAAGGAGCTGAATGGGCCAGAGCGTTTCAGCTTAAAGATATTCTGCAAACACATGGTTTCTCATGACCTAGAGATTGTGTCTCTCTTGCAGGTGGTCACTGTCTAGACCCAGCAATGTTTGGAGGCAATGCTTTAGCCATCAGGGAAATACCCCTGTTGCGTGGCCCAGCCATTCTCTTGTTGTTCTTTTGATCCCAACATTATATTCAGAACCTCGGAAAACTCCCACCACCCCCGCCTGTCTCTCACACCACAGCAGAAAACATCCCAATATTATGACAAGTGCTCGATCATCCATGGGACTGACCTCGTCCTCCTTGATGTAAACTTCTTAGAATATCACCAGACTAATATAAAAATGGTGGCCCTTCTGTGCCACTGAAAGTCATAAAGAGACCTAGAAACAGGTGCAATCAATGGTATAATGAATCGTTGAAAACTCTTAAGAGAGTCTATCGAAAGAAGGAGAAGAATTGGCCAAAGAGTAGTTGTCCTATTGATCGCCAGGCTGCAAAGACAGCCTTCAATGTTTATAAAAAACAGGCATTGCATCAGCCAAATCACTGTGCCTTCAAAATCAGGTAGATCTCGTGAACAATAGGTCAAATCTGCTTTTTACATCTATAAAGAACCCAACCTTGACTCAACCCCCTCCCACCCCCAACTCCCGTTTAGCCTGGTCAATGAATTTAATGTCTTCTTTCTGGGAAAACTCAACTCTATCTGGCTGAATGTTGATCCTCAGCCAGTCATTGTGCGTCTCGAGATATAGAAGTGACAACTGCTGACAAAACGACAACTCCCCTCTTTGTATTTACTCCTGGTTGCCCCAAGCAAGGTACGAAACTTATTTCAAAAGTAAAACCTGCCAACCTTAATTGCGATTCAATCCCAGCATATCTTGATAGACAACATGTGCTGCCTTGAGTGAGTTCAACACCATCTTTATACAAGCTTCTTTAGCGCAAGGTCGGGGCCACTCCAACCTCAAAGGATCCTACCTCACTCCCCTATTAAAAAAGCCAACGCTGGATCCTAAGGTGCTATCTAATTATCTATCCATTGCAGGCCTTCTGTGGCCTTCAAAGATCCTGGAAATAATGGTTACAACATAACTTCAAAACTTCACGGAGGGTCATAGCATTCTTGACGCCTATCAGTCAGGATTTTGACATGGGCGCAGTACTGAAACTCCACTGGACGCCATCTTGGATGACACTTTGAGGGCTGCCGACAAGGGTGATATCAGAATCGTAGTCTTGCTTGACTTGTCGGAGGCCTTCAATACTGTCGATTATGATATTCTTATTTCGAGATTGACCAAGGTGGTACCTGTCTTTAAGGACTCCCTGAAATGATTCATTTCATTTTTATCGAACCGTATGCAACGAGTTAAAATGGGCCTACACTGTTCTGACTCTTATCGGTCAAGTATGGTGCGCCCTGATGGTCCTACCTCTCCCCACTGCTGTTTAACATTTACATTCTCCCCATGCTGAGAATTATCTCTCAGTATAAGCTGGCTACCACTCATACATCGACAACACCCACATTTATGTTCTGCTAAAACAGCCTGTGGAAGCAATAGACGGAGTTGGGTGCAGGCAATATAAAACATTGGATGCTGGAGAATAAGCTCCAATTAAATCCTTCCAAAATGGAAATTATCATATTTGAATACAAACAACTACAAGCACATATGCAGCCTTGAATTCCCTGGCCAGTACTCTTTAGTGTAGGTGAAGGAAGAGTGCACGGTGTAACACTATGTGCATGGTTATTGTTTGTATGTGGGAGGGACTGAAGGTTGAGTGCAGTGTAGAGTGTGCATTCCTTTATGCATGGGTGTTGGTGTGTGTGTTTGTGTGTATGCGTGAGGAGGAGTGGGTGATGGATTATCACTATGTATCCCTGTAGGAATGGTTGTTGTGGGTGTGAAAGGCGGTTGAATCAAAGTGCAGTCTGCACATCCCTGTGTGCACAGTTGTTTTGGGCGTGGGAATGGGTGAAACATGAGTGCAGTGTGTGCATCCCTGTGTGCGTGGTTGTTTTGGATCTGGCTGTGGCTGAATGGTGAGTGCACTGTGCATCCCTGTGTGCGTGGTTGTTTGGGGTTTGGTTGTGGGTGACTGTCTTTTCCACCGAAGTAAAAAAAACCTTGGTTGTATCTGGCAGGCAAATTTAAACTGCAAATTACAGGTCAGCAAGACTGTTAAATCCATGCATTAACCTCTTAAACTTTTGAAGCATCTCTTGCCTCTTATCTCTGAAAAAGTTCCCCCAGCAGTAGTTGGGACTTTAGTGAACTCTAAGTTAGACTAGTATATTGCCCCTCTTATCGGTATCTCAACCAACCAAATACGCCGCCGTCAAGGCGCCCAGAATATGGCCGTTGGGCTTCCTTTTTTTCTCCCTCGGGGTTCATCTATTTCTCAGTTTCGTAGGAACCTTCATTGGCTTCCGGTACAGCTGAGGGTTCTTTATAAAAAACCTACGTTTGACCTTTACATGTCTTCACAACCTGGCTCCTCGCTAACTTTCATCCAAAATCTCTGTTTATCAACCAAAGCATCCCCTTCGGTCCATGAGTCATAATGTGTTGGTGATACTCCATCCAGATATGCTCATCGAGGGGACAGATGCTTTTCCATCTCAGGACTGCGAGCCTGGAACCTGCTAGCAGCTGATCATCCTGAAATAGATCAGTTTAGGAAGAGTATACAACCCTTTCTCTTTTATGAATGGCTCTCGACTCTATCGTGCAGCTCCTGTCCTTTTAACATCTGTGCCCAGATGCAGTCTCTCCGGTCCTATCAGGAATGCACACTCCAAAAGATCAAACTCACAAATCAAATCCTGGGTCTAGGGGGTGTCAAGAAAAGTGGCAAAAACGGCCTGGGGGGCAGTGAAAGGGGCAACAAAAGGGGCTAAAAGGGGGTAGGTAAAACGGTTAAGGGGCTAAATGGGGCCGGGGCCTCTATGAAAGGGGAAATACGGTTCTGGGGAAGCAAAAAAGGGGTTGGGGCAAGAAGAGGTGGTCACTTACCTTTTGGAATTCGCCGCTGCTTCACCGCACCACCAGGAAGTTTTCCAGTCCTGCCCCAGCCACTCACCCAGAAGCGCTCCAGGTGTGCCGACAGCTCTTATAAGAGCATGTCTGCCTGACTTAACGTCCCTGCCGCCTGGCTTCCTGTCCTGCTCCTGAGCCAATCAATAAGTGGCGGGGGAGGGACCAGCAGTCAGACAGCTGGGACCAGAAGACAGACAGACGAGCTCCTGTAAGTGCTGTCTGCACACCAGGAGCGCGTCTATTTTTTGTTTTAAAGCTGAGCAGTGGCCGGGTACACGGTGGGGCTAGTGGCCAGCCACTGCTTTGGGCAGGCACTGACCTGAGATGGTAGTCAGACCAGACCCCTAGATGGGGATCCCCCGGCCCGTGCCCCGCCAGGCTCACCTGGCTCTAGTCCCAGGTTAACAGCCTGTAAAGTTTATGCTATATTATCCTATGTTCGTTGCCTGTATATCTCAGGCTGCCATTTAACCTGGCTGTCTTTGCTGCGTGGGTCTCTACCTAACTTGAAAGGGCAGAGCAGCCTTGTAGCTATGTCCATATGCCCGGGTCAGGAGGCAGTGGGGAAAGGGCGGAGGTGACTGGGAGGAAGGAAACAGGAGTCAGATACCCCTGGAAAGAGGGACAGGGGGAGCTGATACCAACAGTGAATGAGGTAGGCGGGCAGGAGTCAGCCAGGGCATGTAGGGGAGGGGGCATCAGAAAACAAGATGGCAGAGTAATGGGGATAGGGGTGAAGAGTGGTACCCTCTTGAAATTATGGAATTGGTACGGGGCAAGAGCCCCATCGATGAAAGATACAGCAACATGGCCAGGCAGGCGCCCTAAAGACCCAGGCCATAAAAACGACACAGGAAAGACTTAGACCCGATGTTATGTTGTGTTATGTGTGATCTTTTATGTTATGCAGTATCTGTATAGTGCTTTACTGCTTTTGATCTGACCTTGAAGCACTGAGGCATTCTGGACCAACGTTGCATTATACAGTCAAGTAGAACACTGCACAGTAGTGGCCATTATAATAGCAGAGGAGACTGTACAGGCTACACATGAACACTTGTGTACAGGCGCGTTATAAAACACTTATCATGTCATATCATTAAGAATACGGTCTCACGTGCATGGTTGGGTTGGGCTGAGTGCTGCTTGTGTTCAGGTTATTCGGATTCGATGAGTGAGGTGTTGCAGATGACCATGATTTATTTGGTCAATTTCACGAGGCTGCAGATACTAATGATGCCTGTGGGATAACACCCAGCTATCCCAATGCAGCTGACTGCCGCTGTGGGCTCTGCAGAAGAGAGCCATGTTTTACTTCATTCAAATGGTGTCCAAATACCCTTTTCCATTGAGGTGTTTCCAACAAACTGCAGGGAGAGCATGCGCACATCTGTGGACTGTGGCTGTTTGGTGACAATTAGAGGGGCTTTGGGGCTGCGTGACCGCTATCTGAGAGTCTATGAGACCCCGTTGGGACCTGTGTGGGGCTCTCTTGGAGGGGGGAGTAAGGATATGCTTATGAGTGTAAAATTATATTAGGTTGGTTGTTTTCAAGTCACACAATGAAATTCACTGTGTTGAGCTGCATCTCTGCGAAGGAGAGTCGGGGTGATAGTGTGTGGATGACAAAGGAATAAGGGACAACACACAAATGGTGTTGGGTGCTTGGACATGGAACCCTCCTCGCTCTTTACATTAATACAAGCTGCTTCTTCTGTAATTGCCACTGACGGACACACATCCGAGTAGCTATGTAAGCAGAACCAAATAATACAATCGCTCACACTTTCCAGGCTGCTATTCGGCCAACTTGTCTACATGAAACACCTGTCACCATAGGGAACCAAGCAGAGAGAACATTTCTCCTGTTTTTTTTATACAGAAAACACGTTGATATGCATCTGTATTTATGTGTAAAAATAAACAAAAAACAGAGAACAGCGCCTTGAATAAATTGGCGGCAGCAGTAGAGGCTGACAAAGTGAGAGGAACCAGTTGGTCTTGGGCCTGAACTTTGCAACTTCATGATGTGTGTTATGCTTTTCCATAAAGTGAACAGAGGGAGCAAAGGCAAAGTCCAGCAGCTTCGCACAGCCTGCTTCTAACAGGTCTGTTTCCTGTGGGCAGAAACTCGGCAGACAGCCCTCCTACTCTGCATGAGAGAGCCAGTGCAGAGTAAGCAGTCGCGAAGGGCGGGAGATTGTGGAGGCGCCGACACGTTCACATTGTTATTGCGAAAGCACACAATGAAGATGGATTTTGCTAAACAAAACTACTCTGGAGATTTCTCTGCCAGTGAAAAGTGGACTTGGTGTGTACACCTGTGCTGGCTTCTAGCTACGCGAGGTTGGTAGCTAAACCACTGACATCAATTTGGTGGATACATGTACTCTTTTGCTGTGCACAGTCCAAAGACACACACGCAGATGTAGAGGGAAATGTCATACACACAGGGGGAAGGGCGCTCAGCCAATCGGTGGCTGCAACAGCGGGTGAGAATACACTGTGTTGTGTACTGTCCGCTGTTATCAGTCACCCAAGTCCTTTCCCGGGTGGCGCCATCTTGATTGTGGGGAGGCAACTGGGAGCCTCTCGCTGTTGTCTCCCCAGGTCCCCACGTCCTCTCCACACACCCAAATTCACACCTTCCCCTTCCCCAGCCCCCAATGCCCTCCCTTCTTACCTGCAGGACCTTTGTGCTGCAGTTGCGGCGTGCCTCCCACCTGCAGCCACTGCCATGGAAATGGAAAATGGACTAAGTCCCATTTCCTCTATGGCAGTGACCATCTTTTTTTTTCTCTGTAATACGCGTGGCCCATCTTGTAAGGAAAAGAAACAGAACGCTATTTGTACCCTGGACAATCCCTTTGGTGTGAACAGCTGTCATACGCTCTGAGGCCCAAGGGCGTGTGGCACATTATACAAATTGAAATAAAAATAAATAAAATAAATAAATGACCCAGTCGGGGGGGGGCATAGATGGCCGTAGCGGCCCGCAGCCCTGACAGAGGTCCTCGCTTTGCTCTGGCCAGCCTAGGCTCAGGCTGGCAGGCCGTTACCAGCCATGTGCACGCCATGACTGAGGCGTGATTGCTACAGTCTGCAAGAGAGATGAAATGTGCTCATGGGACACTACAACACATTCTGGTGATAGCTTCCTTGAGGAGCCCATTGACATTAGGAGGATGGTTCAATACTATACAGATCCCTATTGGCCTTATAAGTACCAGAAATATACTGATCATAGAACAAATATATATTATTCAGGAATATTGCAAAGCCCAAAAGCATGCTTGGCCAGTGTGAGGTGGTCTTGCAAATAACAAAGGTGTGTGTAAAATGTCCAATGTGCTGTCATCCCTATTGCCTATACACAATCAGTCTACGGATGGGGTGGCAGCTGATCATAAACATAAAGCAGCATATGGCCAAAGGAATAAGGTGTGGCATATAGAGAAAGAAAGGTATGGCCATACTCCTTATTTTTATAAGTAAAGAATTAAGGTACACATACACACTAATATGTGAGGGGGGACCCCAAAGAAAGCTGAACCCACAACCGCGCCTCAGAGCCTGTAAGGTAAAGAGTGATCAGAGCAGGGGTCTACAACCTGTGCTCTCTTCATGTTTTGGACCACAAGTCCCATGACCACTAACCATTGACTGTGCAGGCTAGAGAGGGTGGGAGTTGCAGTGCAAAACAACTGGAGCAGCAAAACACTCTGGTGTGGTGTGCATTTAAAGCCCCCAAACAGAAGTCCCTTTCACATTAATAGCAAGATGTTAAACACTGAAACAAAAATGGCCTGGCTTTTGTTTTTGTTTGTCAAGGAAAGTTTGAAGAGCCATGAGGAAAGGGACTACCTGTCATTACCGATGGACAAGCAGCATTTTAATTTACAAAAGAAGCAGGAATCATAGATCCCTGTCACATGGAAAACAGGATGTTTAAACATTGAAAACAAAAACTGCCTGCACATATGTGTGCAAATAAAAACGTCTTTACAAAAAAGGTAAAAGTGAAAATAAATATCACTGCTCACAGAACAAAGTCAGGAAAACAAAACATGATGTGTGGGTTGACAAAAGCAATGTACATTATGTTTCATCAACAAAACTCCAGTGACATTTGAAGATCCACTTGGTCTTCATGGAAAGTGTCAGACCCTTTTGCTGGCTGTGGGTAAAACTCCACAAAGGAAAACTCCCGCTTCCAGCCTGGATGTCACATCTCCCATCTAATGATCACCCGCAATAAAAATGTGCTGCCAAAAGTGTCGAAATTCAGTGTTCTCCAGACCTGCTGGGTCTGAAATCAGGGACATCACCAACAAAAAACACCATTGGCTGGAGAATGGCTATTATGTGTGAAAATGGGGGTTGCAACTTCAAAGAGAAAACTACTGACTTCAGAGAGACTCATAAAAAAACCTCTGGGCACAGGCTGACCCAGTGAAAACAAATGGCTGGAAGGCAGGAGAATGGCCATTTGTCCCACATGAACATTCACAATTAATTTCAAAGGAATATTATCATTTAGGTCTTTTTCTCAGCAACCATAATGTGGATTAATTTCATTTTTTGTACAATTTTATTAATGTAATTTCCAAGCGATTTTGGGGATATAAAATGCATCTACATGTGACTCTGGGAACTGTAATGGCCAGATAGACTAGGTTTCATGCTGATCTGAAATTGTTCCAAATGTGAGAGTAGGTGAGCGGGTGGAAAATGAAATTAGGGATATGCTTAATAACTTACATATTCAGACCTGTTGTACTTTATTTATGGAAATGGCAGAAATGTGCCACATAACCATGCAACAGCATACAGATTTTGTGGTCAGTTTATCTAATTCTCCATGATCAGCTAAAACAGAAAATATGTTTAGTATGGCATTTGCTAGTAAAATTATGAAGTTGTGATGTATAACTAGTTTTTGCCAAAAAAGTTGAAAGTAGAACAAATGGGTGATTACAAATGGGAATTGCCATATGGTGCTCCAGACCCCTAAACCAATCCTGACTTGGAGGCAGGGTTGGGAGGAGAGAGCGGTTAACTGTCCAATCCTAGTGGCAGGGATTATTGCAGGGTACGTCCCCAAGATTGAAAAATTGTTGATGTAATTGCTGCTATATAAGGGGGCCTGCACGTGGACAGGGAGGGAACACATCAATCAAAAAAAGGAGAAAGACAGGAAGACAGAGAGAAGAGACAGACCATCAGGAAGGCTGCTGAAACTTACCATCTGACAGCTCTGTAAGGGGACACCAGAGGAGATTGCTGAGAGTGCATCTGGGTGAAGCTGTCTATTTCTAGGAAGGCCTCAAAGTTGACTGGGTCCTGTGGTGGAGAGTGGGAGGCCATTTTTGAGAGTGAAGTGACCAGAACCCTGTCCTATCTTTCCAGAGTGTCCTGATATGCAACTGGCTTTCCTGAACATTAAACAGAGGCTAAGCCCTGGAAAAACAAAAGTTGGGGGGAATCTGCTTGCCTTGAATCTTTTCCCTTTATAGTGGGTGGGGGGCACAACACTGTGTAGATCCTTAGCCTATGTAACCAAAAATATTAACTTAATTAATTCCCCATTTGGCAGAACATTACAGGGTGAATTTTGTTAACATTCATGTGCGCTGAAAACTATAGCTTATAATTTAATTGGGTAATCCTTGTTGTCCAGCTGACCCCAACTTCTATAAGGAAGAGGGGTGTCTTTGTTCTTAAATCAGTCCAACCTTTGTATCCAGCTTCCCCAACACAGGCCTGTCAATAAGGGGGTCTGAAATACAAAATTCCCCAAAGCATTCACATTTTTCTGTCTGTCTTCCAAAATAGACCAAAGCAAGGGGGTCTGAAAAACAAAGCAGTGAAGCACCCTGTGTTTGTTTTAAACCAAAGGTTTCGTCTAAATCAAATTATTGATCAGTGTAATTATTTCATGAAGTACATTAAAAAAACACTGTACATTTGTGATTGTGTTTTTATAACTCACTTTTGTGATTTATTTATGCTGAGAGAAGATGATTGTGTTGTGCCAAGGATAAAGTGCTGTTTTGACACTTTCATGTTATTTTCTATTACTTTTAATTTAAATAAATACCAATATATTTCCCGTACACCGGCCTGGTTCTAGGCTCATTGATAGCTCAGGGGTGAGGGTTCCTAGGGGCATGATATGTGTCTGAGATAGGGCTGAAAAAAAATAATCTGTTAAACAGTTTGTTGAATAACTACTTGAGTGAGGAGTGAAGGGACTCCCCATGTTGAGGGGGGCTTCTCAATAAACTGTTACACTGGGAATGATGAGAAAAGACAGAGGACATTCTGCAAGGGAGATGCCCCGTATCCAGTGATTTTAATGAATAGAAAATAAAGAATTACATTTTAACGATAGAAAAAACAATAAAAAAAATACAGAATTTTAAAAGAAAATATATGTGGGGTAAGGGGTTAAATCTGCTGAGCAGGCGGTTGGGATTTAAACAAGGGGAAACAGGGGACTTTGGTGGGGGACACCCCCCAATAAAACAATATTTTTTCGTTGTTGTGTTTCTTTAAAATGTCATTCTTTATTTTTTCATTTGTTAAAATCGCATAGATCCGATACGCCTATTGTACTCTGCAGGGGAGCTTGGAAACACCAATAGTGCAGTAGGATTTGTGAATAAATACGGTCAGAAAGACTTGCTTGGTTGGTTAAATCGTTCAAGTTTTAAGGACCCCCATCGCCCAAAAATAAACTACCTTTGTATATATCCTTATCCCACCCATCCATTTGTTTAAACAAAAGTGCAACAATCCTGTATTCATTCGATTTTTTAAATTCAGTGTATTTGGCCTCAGGATTTTCACATTCGTTTTTTGCGGGGGTGGGTTTCCATAATGAATACTGTCACACCGACAGTACAATCCTGTGTGAGCCACCAGGAGGACCAGCTTAACATTGTCTACCCATGAAAGAGTTAAATATTTGAACTAGTGACTAGGTGCCGTGCAAGGAAAATAGGCACCACGACCACCAAGCCTTGCCTTGGACCTTACTTGTATGTATTTATTCATTTATTGAGCATTTTTTAGGCGCTCCATACAAAAGAATTGTCTTTCAGGGCCCCACAAGGCTAAATGGGGAGGGAACAAGAGGAATTCATAACAATGGCAAAACAGCAAGTATACATTCGTGTTCCTACTAGGACTTGTGGCATTCGGACGTGCAATGAAGAGAAGTGCAAGAGATAGGGATGGGTCGGGGAAGGTGGAATTGGGCAAGTGCTGCTGGGTGCCCGGGAGGGAAGTGCCAAGGAGAGCCAGGAGGAGACCCCAGGCTAAGTACTAGGGCAGACGAAAGCCCGGGTGAGGAGCACAGCCGCCAAGCAGGGGCCCGCAGGGAGCAATGCAGTTGGGAGGCTGGTGCTGGTATCGACTGGGTAGAGGGCCTGGTAACCTGTGAGATGCATGAGGACCAGGTCACCAGTCTCAGTGGCATTGGGGTAGTTAGCAAGGATGGGAAAGAGGGAAAGAGGTAGAGAAGTGCAGAGTTTTAATAGGTTTCTGGAACTTAAGGAGGTCCGGCTCAAGTCTGAGAGGACCAGGGAGGCTGTTCCAAAAGGAGGCACCAGCAGAGGAGAGACACATGCCCCCCACTCTCCGTTTGACACTCAAAGAGTTGGAATTAGAGGAGCAGAGGGCTCTTGCAGGGGAGTAATTAGGGAGGCAAATTTGGAGATAGCGTGGTCACAGAAAGTCTTGAGGATGATGCAGTGGGTCTTAACTTTGATCCTTGCAGCCACAGAGAGTCAGCTGAGAGTTTTTAGAGCTGGAGAGATGTGGTCCCTGGGTATGAGGCCAAGGATAAGTCTTGCAGCCCTATTCTGAATTAGCTGAAGGGGGCAAAGGGAGGAGAGGGGAAGATTGAGGAAGAGGCTGTTGCAGTAGTCCAGCATAAGGAGGACCAGCGCTCTGGAGATGGTGAGCTCCTGGGGGAAGGTAAGGAAAGGGAGAATGCCTCTGAGGAGGTGAAGCTGGAAGTGGGCCTTCATGGCAAGTTCCTTGATGTGAGGGGTGAAGGAGAGGGTGGAGTCGAAGATGACCCCAATGTTTATTGCCTCACAAGATAGTGAAGTACAGGGCCTAAGGAGGGTGCCCAGAGGGTATCAGGAAAACAGGACACAGGTGTTCCAATGAGAATGATCTCCATCCTACTGGCATTAAGGGAAAGATAGCTGCACACCATGCCTGGATGGTGGTCAGGGAGTCGGGATGTAGTAGAGGGACGTTTGAAGGAAAGTTGTGTGTCATCAGCATAACACGAGATAAGAAGAGAAAGAGGAGATCAAGTGGGCAAGAGGGGTGAGATAAATATTGAAGACCCTGAGCGATAAGATGGAGCCACGGGGACGCCGCAGGTCGAGAGTGCGGTGGTGGAGAAAAAAGGGCCTAGTTGCAGCTGGGAAGGGTGATTGTTGAGGAAAGAGGGCAGCCATTCCAGTGCCTGGCCCGTGATGCCAAGGGTATCACAGAGACTTTTTACGAGGATAGAATGTTTGACCGTGTCAAAGGCGGAGGAGAGATCGAGGAGAATGAGAACAGCAGGCGAGTTGGAGTCAAGATTTGTGAGCTTGTCTTCATGGGTGTTCAGGAGAGCAGTTTCCGTGCCTCTGGATGCCCGGAATCCAGATTGATGGTTAGTGCAGCGCTCCACCCTAGAGAGTGGATAAATCCCTCTAATCACCTTGATTCAAAAAGTCTCTTCCTTTTATCTAATAAAGGGCCTATTTCCGACGTGCCAACTCCTTTGCAAGCCAAAGTTATCTATGATGCCTACTGCGGATTTCAGTTTGTATCTTGTGCGTTACCTTGCAGGGGTGGGTGCAGAGTGTTTTAGTAAACAATGCCATTGTGTATAGAGTTGCACCCGAGATTCCTCGCATTTCATGGTTACTGGCTATGTTGCTAGGCACTTTACCTGCTGAGCTGACATCTGAGGTGGAGGGCAAATGCTATCTACTTTGCTCTGCTTGGCCTTTATCATTGAAACACCTCTGGTTGTGGCTCATGTTTGGGAATAATGCATAGGCGTCTTTCTCCCACCTGCACCATGTACTTCTTTCAGACAGAGCATGATTGTGTCACAGCTACTGTACTGTGTCTTATGTAGCCCCGCTTTTGCCAGTTGTATGGCTTCTCGGCACTTTCGATCCTGCATGGCAATGGGGGTGGGAGTGAGTGAATTAGATGGCGGAGAGCAACCCTTCAGGTGCTAAAATGGAGGTGTGGGGGGGGTTAGGTAATCTGTACTCTGTTGCAGGGGAGTATCTACATATTAGGAATTGTGCAGTGGTGTGTTTTTTACAGGGTGAGATTCCATGCGTGGTCGTGTCATGCCAGGGGGCACCACGAAGCATCTTCCAGGCCTGCTTAAGTGGAATTGCTGGGCAGTTGATGCTCAGAGGTAAAGGACAGGGTTATGGATGTGAGAGAATGTGTCAGGTGCCAGAGGTATGACCAGTGGACAGAGGTTGGCAAGATGTGTTACAAAGTGTTTGAAAGCACATGCACTGCCCTCCATGCCAAAGAAAAAACACTCTGGGACAACACACATGCCCACTGACACATGTACAGGCAGACAAGGCCTCCTTCCCTCTGAGGGAATGATGTCCGAACCCATCTGCGATCGTGGGTGGTCGCTCCTTAGTGCACCGAAGCATATTGCAAGCGCTATCTTTTATCCAATATTGCACTGAAAGAATGATGCCCGTATGGTTCTAAAATGCGTGTGCTTCTGATTGCGGGTTTGGCTGTGCCAAAGTTTGGTATATGTTTGCCAAAAAAGATCTCCTTTGGCCCATATAAAGTGAGATTGTCTCCCAAAGTGTGAGACTCACTCACAATGAGCGAGAACGGAGGTATCTAGGTCCTGGCCTGTGCGTAAGACTAACCAGTGCCACCAATGGCACCTGCTCCTCTTTGTTGCTGCTCTCGTTTCCCATTACCTTGTGTCCTCCAAGTGACTGACACTGCACAACAGACTACATTTCCCAGAAGTCTCCGAACCTGGGGCACTGGCCAGCAACATTGTTTAAAACAGCAGAGCCGAGAAGAAGCCGATTTCACTATAAAGCACTGACTAGGGGCACTAGGCCCTGAAACTCAGGAAATCGGGGAGCAGTACCAAGGTGTTCTACTTGGCAAGTTGTCAGATTTGAAACTGAAAGTCTCAAGAAAGTCACCTTATCTTCTTGTTCAGTTTGCCTCTCTGGTCAAATGTGGAAAGAGCGAGCATTTCTAATTCCTGAGGTCATTTACTCTGCACAGCCTAAGTGGGGGGTTGTTGCAACCCCACAGGTCCCCTATACACTACGCTGACTCCTTGGTGGGGGACAATAATTCGTCCTCTAAAAGTTTGACTTTTTCAAATATAAACACCTTCCTCGGTAAAAAAAAAAGAACTATTTGTTATGTTTTGGCCTTCGACACGTTTCAAGACAGTGGTGACGGCGTTTGTGCCATTCTGTAAGCAAGTCAGTACTGCACTGTTGAGCACGAGGCCCACTGGCACACGTGGGCATTGCGCCAGGTACTCTTTTAGGGCTTCTCTGTATCGGTGGCATCACGTGCAGGTCAGCAGGCATAAGTCATGCCCGCTGGCAGCAGCGCACGCAGGCTGCAGACACTGGCACAATGGTTTAGTTTTAATGCACTGGTGCGGTGCCCCATTCTTAGGCTGGTTTGGGCGTTGCAATCGCTGCAGGTAATTAATTGGGAGTGGCCGCCTGTAGGGTGCAGGCAGCCATTGCGTATGGAAGTACATGGTCTTCCTGAAGCACTGGAACCTTACTCCTGCTGGACACACCACCAGTTTTAGAGTCTGCAAGGGCAGGTGTGAACCAACGCTTGTTTGTGGGGGGTTTTAAACCGCGGGTCTTTGAAACTTTAATTTTGGAATTTCGCTACCATGCCATCAATGTCTGTTTCAGACGTGTACCCACGGTGTACATTTCTTGTACTTCAATGTATGGGCGCCCTATACATTCAAAAGATCGGGCGAATTACATGGCCCCGCTTAGAATGGAATCTCCAGCTTTGGAGTTGAACACTGCTTCCCAATGGGTGCGGATGTAGGCTTTCTTCCTATCCCACATGTATTGACCGGAAGAAAAATGGCCAGTCCATGGACCTAATTCCCTGCACACTTGTTCCCACAGCCTAAAGAGTGTTAAACAGAGGTCTTCAAACTCTTTCTTTTTAAGGGAGGAATGAAAAAGGGAAACGTACCCAGGGTCGGACTGGGGCATAAAAGTGTCTCGGGCACCAGTGAAAATGTGCCCACAGTTGCAAATGGCAATTCATTCCATTTGTGACAGACTATTTCAGTAGTACACAAGAGGAAGGTTTTTAATTAAATGTGATGCAAATTGTGTATTTTAAAGAATATTTATTCATTAACACTGGTCAAAACTACTAGCTGAATGTCAAGTAACTCATGAACCTGGCCCTCTTTGATCCAAAATACTGGCCCACACTAGCGTTTTGTTTTTTTTGGTTCGGCAATGCCCTATAGGTCTGTCCGAGACTGTACGTACCTAAATGTCGCAATACTGTGCCCTTTCACAGAACAAAAAGCCCAACTATCATAACGTCGAATAAGAAGAGTGGAGGTTGCGGGGGTGGGGCGAGCCCAGGGACTGTGGGGGGAGCAGGTTGGAGAGAGCACAGGGACATGGGTGGGAGCAGGGTGGGAGAGCCATGGATTAGTGGTGGGAGCAGGATGGGGGGAGCCCAGGGACTATACTCGGAGTAGGGTGCAGTGACGGCACGCAATAGTTCATAGCCATTTAGACTTACTGTCCATTTTGAATTTCTGGAGGGGGGCCCGGCCTGGCCTCGTTTTGCTCTGGGGGTTGGGGGGGGGGGGCAAAAAAGTTTGAAGAAGGCCACTGGTGTAAAGTGAAAGGTTATTTTTTTGTGTGTAGAAGATATTCCAGCTCTGCATTTTCTTTCCCACGGCTTGATTTATCGTGGGACCACCTTCTGATGAAAAGGTCTATAGTACTTCGAGAGTTTGTGAATCTTTCCATCTCAGTATAATATGTTCAATAAAAAGGATAAAAACTTGGATTAAGTTGGCTTTTAAAATTGGACTAACATGGCACGCATTGTTTTCTCTGCACGTTTTGACCCGTGAAATGGGGAAGACACGGTTTGGAGTAGGCCGGTCATTGCGCTGAAGATAGAGAATTGCAAGGTTTTGCTTAAGGTTACATGGGAAGTAGACCAGTAAAAGGGTGTAGTGGGGGAGGGGTAACCCCGCCATCTATACAATACATGGTGGTAAAAGGAATGTTTCAAAATAATAGAATAGTCTTTTTTCAAATTCACCCAAAAAGAATGGTTTTCATAGCGACATCCAGGGTCGGATTGGCCCATCTGCCACTCGCCCTGTGGCGGGGCCGAAATCATGTGTATTCCCTGATTCCCTGGGGCCGGTTTCTGCCCATGCATGGGCCGGTTTGAGAAAAACAAAAGTTTGAAAAAAATATATATATTTTTTGAAACCAACAAAAAGCACCCGCAACAGCATAATTCATCAAAGCAAGTTAACACATGTTACCTTGCTTTGATGAGTGACATGTATGCATAATGTGTGTATCATAAAAATGATGATGCATGCCTCCTTCACATGCTGCTGCAGCATGCGGCCAACTTTGCACCAGGCCTGCAGATGAACTTAACTGGTCTGCTGTTAAATCTCAGTTACCAGTTTAATGGTATACACTACAGAATAATTGCTCATTTGACTATAGTGATAAGATAGCTCAGTGGGTTGAACGCTCGCTGCTGCGATGTGTGTTTGATCTGCAGATTGCAAGATCGAATCCCAGCAAGACCATCACAGCCTTTCATTCTTCTGAGGTCGATAAATGAGTACCAACACAGGTTGGGTGATATTGTATGCATATTTGTCCTATAAAAAAGAGCTTACGGGTAAGCGCTATACAATACAATATTGTCATGTGGCCTTGGACGTCTGCTTGGAGTCACAGTAATTTGACAATATGGATCTATACACACAGATATGAATGATACGTATGGTGATCCATTCTTGTATGTAATGTATATCACATTAGTGAAATCACAACCATATTTTTCGTAGTCTACTTAGGAACAATGCTATTTGATGCCACTTCCTGTTTTATCAAGGGGTGAAAGGTCGTGTTTCATCGCTTCTCAGGATGTCACTTTCGGGTGAGGTCAAATTACATCACTTCCGGTGATGTCATCAGAGGTCAAGGGTCGTGCGACGAGGGGTGGGCCACGTTTTTTGAGGCCAGTGCTGGGCCACTTTTTCGTGGGTGTCCGGGCCTATTTCTTGTCGCAGTCCGACCCTGGCGACATCCAAACAGCACCAATTGCAAAATGTTATTTTTTTATGCAGCTGTGCGTGATACAGCGAATGTGAAACCTACCCAGTACACTGAGCCTTGCCAACACAAAACAATGCAATCCTGAAATAGCCCTCCACAATTGACCTGCTTTAGGGAATTCAAAGACAGTGCAGAGTTGGGCTCAGGTGTGGCACGCAGCCTCTGCTTCCGGTCTCCTCCAAGATTGCAAAGGCCGACCAGCTCTGTGGACACAGGCCATATAACCATGTTGTTTTTCTCTCCAGCACCTGCAGTGTTAATGGACTTTGGGGCTGCGATCAACATGTCTGCCTTATCAATGAAGAGACGATTGACGCTGTCAACAGAGGGAATTATGGGTAATTGCTGGCTCCTTTCACTTCCTGTAGAATGTTCACTTGCCCCCATCATCATCTTGTTCTCTCTTACGTTCATCACACCTCTGGGGGATATTGTGAGAAACATGTCGTCCTTCACCTCTAAGACTACAGTGAAGTTATTAACCTCATGGACCTCTCAGCTCAATCACTGATGTCTACTCTAGTTTTCAATAGAATTAACTACCCACCAGTCTTCCTCTCTACTCTTTCACTGCTCTCAAAAAAGGTCCTTCCTTTGCTCTATGCCCCCAGATCCTCTCCAAGCCCCGTCTACCCTCATCAGCCTACCGTCACCAGGCTATCGTCACCTGCCTACCGTGACCAACCTACCGTCACAAGCCTACCATCACCAGGCTATCGTCACCTGCCTACCATCACCAGCCTACCGTCAGCAGCCTATTGTCACCAAGCTGGATGACTCCACGCAAAATCACTCACACTCCTGTCCTTATCTTTAAATCTATCCAGGCCCTTCCCCACCCTTCTCTTGACGACTGAATCTCACTGTATTCTCCCTCTAGTCCTCTCTGCTCTCCTTTCTCCTTTTCTAACAACCTGTCCCCCGCCCCACCAGCGGTGCTTCCTCCTGCATTCGGGCCTTCTTACTACATGCCCACTTCACTGGTATGCCTGCCCTGGCCATTGAAGTCTTTCACGTGATTATAAACATGTGAATTGCACCTGTAAATACAGGCTCCAACACTTAATTGTCATTTAATTGAAGTCTTTGCCCCCTAACCCATATCAGTGGTCTGTGCTCCGTTATATTAACCCCACAAATCCTGGTCTATTTTATCCAGCATACCAACTAAATGTGTCAAGGCGCCTTACCCAGGAATCACCTTTTGTTATAGTGTGGCTTGCAAGCCACTGTTGATGAGCTCTGTATGGGTTTATGTGCAATGCTGTTGATGGCTGGAATGCTAGTAGGTCATCAGCTGTTGTTACTGTTCTAAATGTGATGCACTTGGTCATGATGTACTTGTTTACTTTTTGTTGAGGTTCTACAGTAGTCAGTTGGTGTTTGCTTTCTCTGGTAGTGCTGTGCTGGCATTGCTGGGGTCTTCATACATAATTATTATCTTAATAAAAGCCTCTTAGCTTTCATGAGTGTCCGGATGACTCCAACCTAACACCTTTGCCTTCTGAAATGGATACTAAATACCTAATTTCTGTTCAAAATGACATCTTTTCCTTAATAAATATAAAATGCTAATGCACTCAACACCTAAACATTATAGACACCCGCCTCCTTGCCAAGGGGTGCAGTGCAGTCACGTCTAGTTATAGGAGAAACATTGTTTTGTTGCTTTTAAAAGCGATGTCCGAAACACATATGTAGGAAATTGTAAATTTGAAAGGCGGGGGTGGGTTCACTTCAAGTTGTGTTACTTTTCTAACAAGTTTGAAAAGGCAAGCACATGTTCTTTCCAACATGTTTCGGTGCACTTAATAATTGAAAGCTGTAGGATCTTTTTCTGTGTTAAACCCTCCATTGATCCTTTCCGCATGTTCTAGCCTGGGTCTGGTTCCTGGGAACCTTCCTCCATTGATCCTTTCTGCTTCTTCTAGCGTAGCCTTGTTCCTGGGACCCTTCCTCCATTGATCCTTTCTGCTTCTTCTAGCCTGAGCCTTGTTCCTGGGACCCTTCCTCCATTGATCCTTTTCGCATCATATATTGTGAGCCTTGTTCAAGGGACCCTTCTTCCATTGATCTTTTTTGCATCTTCTAGCCTGAGCCTTGTTCCTGGGACCCTTCCTCTATTGATCCTTTCCACTTCTTCTAGCCTGAGCCTTGTTCCTGGGACCCTTCCTCCATTGATCACTTCCGCTTCTTCTAGCCTGAGCCTGGTTCCTGGGACCCTTCCTCAATTGATCCTTTCCAGTTCTTCTAGCCTGAGGCTGGTTCCTGGGACCTTTCCTCCATTCACCCTTTCCGCTTCTTCTGGCCTGAACCTGGTTCCTGGGTCCCTTCCTCCATTGATCCTGTCTGCTTCTTCTAGCCTAGCCTTGTTCCTGGGACCCTTCCTCCATTGATCCTTTCTGCGTCTTCTAGACTGATCCTTGTGACTGGGACCCTTCCTCCATTGATCCGTTTCGCATCTTCTAGCCTGTGCCTTGTTCCAGGGACCCTTCTTCCATTGATCCTATTTGCATATTCTAGCCTGAGCCTTGTTCCTGGGACCCTTCCTCCATTGATCCTTTCCACTTCTTCTAGCCTGAGCCTTGTTCCTGGGACCCTTCCTCCATTGATCCGTTCTGCTTCTTCTAGCCTGGGCCTGGTTCCTGGGCCCCTTTCTCCATTGAACTTTTCCACTTCTTCTGGCCTCAGCCTGGTTCCTGGGAAACTTCCCCCATTGATCCTTTCCACTTCTTCTGGCCTGAGCCTGGTTCCTGGGACCCTTCCTCTGATGATCCTTTCTGCATATTCTGGCCTTAGCCTGGTTCCTGGGACCCTTCCTCTATTGACCCTTTCCACATCTTCTGGCCTGAGCCTGGTTCCTGGGACCTTTCCTCCATTTACCCTTTCCGCTTCTTCTAACCTGAACCTGGTTCCTGGGTCCCTTCCTCCATTGATCCTGTCTGCTTCTTCTAGCCTAGCCTTGTTCCTGGGACCCTTCCTCCATTGATCCTTTCTGCGTCTTCTAGACTGATCCTTGTGACTGGGACCCTTCCTCCATTGATCCGTTTCGCATCTTCTAGCCTGTGCCTTGTTCCAGGGACCCTTCTTCCATTGATCCTATTCGCATATTCTAGCCTGAGCCTTGTTCCTGGGACCCTTCCACCATTGATCCTTTCCACTTCTTCTAGCCTGAGCCTTGTTCCTGGGACCCTTCCTCCATTGATCCGTTCTGCTTCTTCTAGCCTGGGCCTGGTTCCTGGGCCCCTTTCTCCATTGAACTTTTCCACTTCTTCTGGCCTCAGCCTGGTTCCTGGGAAACTTCCCCCATTGATCCTTTCCACTTCTTCTGGCCTGAGCCTGGTTCCTGGGACCCTTCCTCCGATGATCCTTTCTGCATATTCTCGCCTTAGCCTGGTTCCTGGGACCCTTCCTCTATTGACCCTTTCCACATCTTCTGGCCTGAGCCTGGTTCCTGGGACCTTTCCTCCATTTACCCTTTCCGCTTCTTCTAACCTGAACCTGGTTCCTGGGTCCCTTCCTCCATTGATCCTGTCTGCTTCTTCTAGCATAGCCTTGTTCCTGGGGCCCTTCCTCCATTGATCATTTCTTCTTCTTCTAGCCTGATCCTTGTGACTGGGACCCTTCCTCCATTCATCCTATTTGCATCTTCTAGCCTGTGCCTTGTTCCAGGGACCCTTCCTCCATTGATCCTATTTGCATATTCTAGCCTGAGCCTTGTTCCTGGGACCCTTCCTCCATTGATTCTTTCCACTTCGTATAGCCTGAGCCTTGTTCTTGGGACCCTTCCTCCATTGATCCTTTCTGCTTCTTCTAGCCTGAGCCTGGTTCGTGGAACCCTTCCGCCATTGATCCTTTTTGCATCTTCCAGCCTGTGCCTTGTTCCATGGACCCTTCCTACATTGATCCTATTCACATATTCTTGCCTGATTGTTCCTGGGACCCTTCCTCCATTGATCCTTTCTGCCTCTTCTAGCCTGATCCTTGTGACTGGGACCCTTCCTCCATTGATCCTTTTTGCATCTTCCAGCCTGTGCCTTGTTCCATGGACCCTTCCTACATTGATCCTATTCACATATTCTTGCCTGATTGTTCCTGGGACCCTTCCTCCATTGATCCTTTCCACTTCTTCTAGCCTGAGCCTTGTTCCTGGGACCCTTCCTCCATTGATCCTTTCTGCTTCTTCTAGCCTGAGCCTGGTTTGTGGAATCCTTCCGCCATTGATCCTTTCTGCTTCTTTTAGCCTGAGCCTGGTTCCTGGGACCCTTCCTCCATTGATCCTTTCTGCTTCTTCTAGCCTGGGCCTGGTTACTGGGTCCCTTCCTCCATTGATCCTTTCTGCTTCTTTTAGCCTGAGCCTGGTTCCTGGGACCCTTCCTCCATTGATCCTTTCTGCTTCTTCTAGCCTAGGCCTGGTTCCTGGGCCCCTTTCTCTGTTGAACCTTTCCACTTCTTCTGGCCTGAGCCTGGTTCCTGGGACCCTTCCCCCATTGATCCTTTCCACTTCTTCTGGCCTGAGCCTCGTTCCTGGGACCCTTCTTCCATTGATCATGTCTGCTTCTTCTAGCCTAACCTTGTTCCTGGGACCCTTCCTCCATTGATCCATTCTGCCTCTTCTAGCCTGATCCTTGTGACTGGGACCCTTCCTCCATTGATCCTTTTTGCATCTTCCAGCCTGTGCCTTGTTCCATGGACCCTTCCTACATTGATCCTATTCACATATTCTTGCCTGATTGTTCCTGGGACCCTTCCTCCATTGATCCTTTCCACTTCTTCTAGCCTGAGCCTTGTTCCTGGGACCCTTCCTCCATTGATCCTTTCTGCTTCTTCTAGCCTGAGCCTGGTTTGTGGAATCCTTCCGCCATTGATCCTTTCTGCTTCTTTTAGCCTGAGCCTGGTTCCTGGGACCCTTCCTCCATTGATCCTTTCTGCTTCTTCTAGCCTGGGCCTGGTTACTGGGTCCCTTCCTCCATTGATCCTTTCTGCTTCTTTTAGCCTGAGCCTGGTTCCTGGGACCCTTCCTCCATTGATCCTTTCTGCTTCTTCTAGCCTAGGCCTGGTTCCTGGGCCCCTTTCTCTGTTGAACCTTTCCACTTCTTCTGGCCTGAGCCTGGTTCCTGGGACCCTTCCCCCATTGATCCTTTCCACTTCTTCTGGCCTGAGCCTCGTTCCTGGGACCCTTCTTCCGATGATCCTTTCTGCATCTTCTGGCCTTAGCCTGGTTCCTGGGACCCTTCCTCTATTGACCCTTTCCATATCTTCTGGCCTGAGCCGGGTTCCTGGGACCCTTCCTCCGTTGACCCTTTCCACTTCTTCTGGCCTGGGCCTTGTTCCTGGGACCCTTCCTCTGTTGATCCTTTCTGCTTCTTCTGGCCTGAGCCTTGTTCCTGGGACCCTTCCTCTGTTGATCCTTTCTGCTTCTTCTGGCCTAAGCCTGGTTCCTGGGACCCTTCCTCCAGTGATCATTTCCGCTTCTTCTGGCCTGAGCCTGGTTCCTGGGAGCCTTCCTCTGTTGATCCTTTTTGCTTCTTCTAGCCTGAGCCTTGTTCCTGGGACCCTTCGTCCGTTGATCCTTTCTGCTTCTTCTAGCCGGAGCCTGATTCCTGGGACCCTTCCTCCATTGATCCTTTCTGCATCTTCTAGACTGAGCCTGGTTCCTGGGAACCTTCCTCCGTTGACCCTTTCCGCTGCTTCTAGCCTGAGCCTGGTTCCTGGGACCCCTCCTCCGTTGACCCTTTCCACTTCTTCCAACCTGAGCCTTGTTCCTGGGACCCTTCCTCTGTTGATCCTTTCTGCTTCTTCGGGCCTGAGCCTGGTTCCTGGGACCCTTCCTCCAGTGATCATTTCCGCTTCTTCTGGCCTGAGCCTGGTTCCTGGGAGCCTTCCTCTGTTGATCCTTTCTGCTTCTTCTAGCCTGAGCCTTGTTCCTGGGACCCTTCGTCCGTTGATCCTTTCTGCTTCTTCTAGCCTGAGCCTGATTCCTGGGACCCTTCCTCCATTGATCCTTTCTGCATCTTCTAGACTGAGCCTTGTTCCTGGGAACCTTCCTCCGTTGACCCTTTCCGCTGCTTCTAGCCTGAGCCTGGTTCCTGGGACCCCTCCTCCGTTGACCCTTTCCACTTCTTCCAACCTGAGCCTTGTTCCTGGGACCCTTCCTCCATTGACCCTTTCCGCTTCTTCCGGCCTGAGACTGGTTCCTGGGACTCTTCCTCCGTTGATCCTTACCGCTTCTTCTAGCCTGAGCCTGGTTCCGGCGTCTCTTCCTCCGTTGATACTTTCTGCTTCTTCCAGCCTGAGCCTGGTTCCTGGGACCCTTCCTCCGTTGATCCTTTCCGCTTCTTCCAGCCTGAGCCTGGTTGCTGGGACCCTTCATCCGTTGACCCTTTCCACATCTTCCAGCCTGAGCCTGATTCCTGGGACCCTTCCTCCATTGACCCTTTCTGTTTTTTCTAGCCTGAGCCTGGTTCCTGGGACCCTTCCTCAGTTAACCCTTTCTGCTTCTTCTAGCCTGAGCCTGGTTCCTGGGACCCTTTCTCTGTTGATCCTTTCCGCTTTTTCTACCCTGAGCCTTGTTCCTGGGACCATTTCTGCTTCTTCTAGCCTGAGATTTGTTCCTAGGACCCTTCCTCCGTTGACCCTTTCCGTTTCCTCTAGCCTGAGCCTTGTTCCTGGGACCCTTCCTCCGTTGACCCTTTCCACTTCTTCTAGCCTAGGCCTGGTTCGTGTGACCCTTTCTCCATTGATCCTTTATGCTTCTTCTAGCCTGAGCCTGGCTCTTGGGACCCTTCCTCCGTTGATCCTTTCCGCATCTTCTAGCCTGAGCCTGGTTCCTGGGACCCTTCCTCCATTGATCCTCTCTGCTTCTTCCAGCCTGAGCCTTGTTCCTGGGACCCTTCCTCTGTTGACCCTTTCCATTTCTTCCATCCTGAGTCTGGTTCCTGGGACTCTTCCTCCTTTGATCCTTTCCGCTTCTTCCAGCCTGAGCCTGGTTCCTGGGACCCTTCCTCCATTGACCCTTTCCGCTTCTTCTAGCCTGAGCCTGGTTCCTGGGACCCTTGCTCCATTGACCCTTTCCGCTTCTACTAGCCTGAGCCTTGTACCTGGGACCCTTCCTCCATTGATTCTTTCCACTTATTCTTCTAGCCCGAGCCTTGTTCCTGTGACCCTTCCTCCATTGATCCTTTCCGCTTCTTCTAGCCTGGGCCTGGATCCTGGGTTCCTTCCTCCATTGATCCCTACCGCTTCTTCTAGCCTGAGCCTTGTTCCTGGGACCCTTGCAGGGTCCATTGCTGATCCTTGCTGCTTCTTCTCTTCTAGCCTGAGCCTTGTTCCCGTGACCCTTCCTCCATTGATCCTTTTTCGCTTCTTCTAGCCTGTGCCTGGTTCCTTGGGACCCTTCTTCCATTGATCCTTCCCGATTCTTCTAGCCTGAGTCTGTTTCCTGGGACCCTTCTATCTCCTGAAGGAAGACTGTCTCTGGATCAAGGGTAACCATGTGAAAGGTTATACGAGCACCAGGGTCTCTGAAGCATATAGATGGTGATAATGAGTTCTCCCAGCTTCTCCTGAGAGGCCTCATGAAAGGCCAGAGGACGTCTATGAGTGCTACTACCTTGAGAGGTCGGAGGAGGGCAGGATGCTGTGAGCTTCTGTAGAGGAGCGACATGAACAGACAGACCTGTGTGTGATCCAGGAGAAGGAGGCAGGGAAGCAACAGAAAATGAAAATGAAAGAGAAGGACGTTCATGGGTTTAGTTGCCTGTGAGTGGAAACTCTTGCAGCTGGGCACAGACTTGAGTGAGAACCCGCAGTGTGAGTGAACGCCTCTGTTGAAAACTGATGGGTTAAAGTCATTGTGTGTTATAATCTGCTGTTTTCCCTGCCTCTTCTTTCAGCTGGCGTGCTGGCAACTACAGTCAGTTCTGGGGAATGACACTCGATGAGGGAATACGCTACCGCCTGGGGACGAGTAAACCGACGAGTTCTGTCATGAACATGAATGAGATGCATGTGAGTACCATGGAGTTCAGTGGGTTAAAAACATGGCCTGTGTGGCACCACCACAATAGTACTGGTACCCAATTGGAAATACAGAGCTGCATACACTTATAATGCATTTATAAACATCCTTAGCACCCGCTTCCAAACTAGGCATGGCGTGCTGAGCGGCACACGCTGCCTGCATATCACTGAACAGTCTGAGCATGAAGCTTCCACTGTAAGAGATTCTCACAGATAAAAACATTACCTGTGTATCACAGCACACCTACAGATAACATGCAGAGAACACCTGAAATGCTGATGCTATAGCTATTTCAATAGGCTGCACCTTATGATCTTCTGATAGACTTCATGGTAGGGGAGTAGGATAGGGGCTTCTCCCCTACCACCCACGTGTTCACCAAAATGCAAAGCAGCCGTTCCATTGTCGCGTTGAATCGTTCTATTAGTCAATTTATCTGTGGGTGAAATCTAGTCTTGGATAAACTTTTGAACTCACATAAGATAGGCGCTAAGTGCAGACGCTAGATTTTGAGATATGTGGTCGCAGAACACTTCTGCATGGAAACAAGCTAAACCCAGCAAACATATGCACCCTAAAATATAGTTCAGAGCTCTAACGGCCTATATTAGACAAAAGAGAGAAAGGTGCCAGGGTATCACATGCTTTCTGTATACACACTGTGCCAGAACTGCACACATTATTTGAGTCACCCTAGGCAGCCAGTTTAAAATGAGCTATGGGCAAATAGATGCATGTCTTGTCTAGTTATCACCTAACAGCCCGGGGATGCTCCCTTCCCACTGTGCTAATTTGCCATACTGTTCCTGGGAAATTGCCATACTGCCTGAATAACACAGAACAGCGTGTGCAGTGTGCTACTCTCCCAGAAATGGCACGTCAGTGGCATAATCAATTGAAATGCCCATTAGTGTAACCATATCTGTTCCTCACGACGTTTCTCTGTGTGCTTTTTCTGATGCTAAAGCGGTGTTACCCTCAGTAGAGCAGCCCCTCCTTGCTTCTCAGGTTATCCTTATCACTCCCTCTAGGAGGTCTAAATTTGAGTTCTTGCTCAGAGGTGTTGCTAGGTCTGGAAAATATCCGGGGCTGCTCTAATGTGGGGACTGCCGGCACTCGGGACTAGCTAGCCTTTTAGTTGTAGCTCCTGAGCTTCTATCCAGGGCTACAACCAAAAGGCTATAGCCCCCTCAGCGTCCCCCCCCATCCCCCTAGCAACACCCCTTGCTCAAATCCCTGCTGCAGTACCTGCGATAGGTACAATGCGATTGCTTCCCAGCAAGAGTACTCAAGTGGGATGATAGAAAAACTTTGACTGCAGGTGCTCTGAGCCTGGAGATGACTCGCCTCCATTCCCACAGTGCTTTGCCGCTCATAGCGCCTCCTCCCAGAGCCTCTCACTGCTCATGTGTCTTCGCACTATGAGCTCAGTGTGACAGTCATCCTCACTGTTTTTTGTTTGCTTGTATGTCTCCGTCTGGAGTAGGGTAGCCAACCATCCCGTATTTTGTGGGACTGTCCCGAAATGACAAGTTGTGTCTGGTGCCCCAAACACACCCTCTCCGGGATGGGAGAATGTCTCAAGTTTGCTTCGGGCATGATCATAGTCTGTTTCAACAGAGCATTATAATGGGAGCAATTAGACATTGATGGGAGTTCGAATATTAGCAGGACTTTTCTCCTTTAGAAATATGAAGGGTGGATGAGAAATGGGAGTGTGCATAGTGCTTCCATGACATGTGAGATAATGACTATACTTTTCAAACCCAAGGGAGCATGCTTTAGGCTGGTATTAAGTTGCCTTGTGCTACTGTGTCCATCCATGCAGGATGAGGAAATTGAAACTAAAGCCATACTCTTTTTGCTCACCATGTTTCTATGACAATTTACATAGTGTAGGGTGAGCTCACTATAAAAGACTTGTTTATTATGTAATGTCTGTTCTTTTTTCGAAGCATTGTTATTAAACATTATTTATGTACATGAAGTCCAAACCAAAACCTTAATAAATATTTATATCAACCATTCTGGGAAGATTTGTGGGCAAGTGCTGAAATAGCTCACACCCCTGTTTCAACACTTAACCAAAGTGTGTGATCCTTGGCAAATCATTTAATCTCACTGAGTTCCAGGTGCTTCAGTTAATAGCCAAACTCATTATATTCTTATATCTATATATATAAAAGTCAAAATGTGTTTGTGGCTGGATTTGTGGCGAAGCGTTGTTCCCTATAGAATTCCACACCATTTCACCAAACGGCAACAGATTTTGCATAGTTGCCTGTTCAGATCCTGCAGACATTACTGGCTACATGATATTTTGTCACCCCACCCTTTTACACAGATTTCAGCGAAAGTCAACATTTGTTGATTTGTGGGTTTGTAGCAAAGTGTTGTTCCTTATACAATTCCACACTGTTTCAACAATCTGCACCACATTTTGCATAGTTACCTGTTAGTAACCTCCGGACATTACTAGCTACATGACATTTGAACACCCCACAACGTTCCCCAGATTTTAGCACAATTCACAATTTGTGTATTTGTGGTTTGCCAAAGAGTTGTTCCTTATACAATTCCACACCGTTTCACCAATCTGCACCACATTTGGCATAGTTACCTGTTAGTACCCTGTGAACATTACTGGCTACATGACATTTGGACAGCCCACCACGTTCCCCGGAATTCAGCACAATTCAAAATTTGTTTGTGGGTTTGTGGTTTGGCGAAGCGTTGTTCCTTATACAATTCCACCCCGTTTGACCAATCTGCACCACATTTTGCATAGTTACCTGTTAGGACCCTGTGGATATTAACTTCCAGGCCCTGGGCAGCACAGTTTCCAAGATATTTGCACTGCAATGAACTTTGAGGCGACAGGTGCAGAGAGAGCAAAGAAGGTTCCAGTATGCAGCAACGCACCAACTCTCGTATCCCCCAACGTCTCCTCTGGGGTATGTCAGCCAGCCACGCACGTCCATTCTCAGTGCAGTTTACTTCAGGGTGCAAAGCAGATCAAGCGATAAGCAAATAAGAACAGAGACCTACTGGATCAGTGTTTTAATGTTTGTCTGCTAGTGTAATTATATAAAAAAGCTTTACTCATAGTTCACTTGAATATAGAATTCCTTCATGCATAACAAGCATTGGCAATACCAGCAGTTTTGGCTTTTGCGTATGCATGGGAAAGGCATTTACCAGGTTCTGCCGGAGTGATATTAACTGTCCATTGATGGTAGCAGCTGCAACATTTTGCAAGTACCTGGGCATCTAATATCAGTGCCTGGCAAATGCCTACTTATAGACAAGCCAATGATTGTTTTAAAGAGGATTTCAGTAAAGATCATGCATAGTGCTTATAAATAGAGAGCTTAAGGCAGACCTGTTACCATTTATATTAAACCAGTAGAACACGTACAGCCCCAATTAAGTCATTCAATCTCAGAAGAATGCTTTGGAAAAACACCTGCAGGCACTTCACGTGAAATGTTTGATGGTAAGGCTTGATTTAGGTAAACACAAAGAGTTCCCATGAGAAGGTGTTTTTGATGGGCAGAGGCAGGAACTGGGTGGGAATGGCCATAGGGATTAGCATGGCCATGGGCCCTCAATAGGTGGTTAAATAACCAAACAACACCTACAAGCTTTGTGTCCCTCCTCGTATGCCCTTTCTCCCTAGCTGTGCTGTAAGGCAATTGATTTGGCTTATAAATGCCACCTAATAGCCAAAACTAATAATGGTGCCATTCATGAATCACAGTTATCTGCCTCTATGCACACTTATCGCAATTTCTTGTAATGTCACTTCCCCATGTGACGTTAAGTCTCACAGATTGGTTGCGCAAGGCCCTTTTCACTGAAGTCACTTCTGTAGTGCTGTTGGGGTGTATACATATTTATTTTTATTTATCTGTTTATTGTTTAAAGCGCAGACCTAGCTTGAGAGCAGCAGAGCACTGTACAGAGTCTGAGTAGCCGGCTTTTGGGCTGCCATCTTTAAACAGTAGCACGGTACTGTGAGGTCTGTGCGTCGGTTTGTGCATCCATTGGAGCCATGTTTTGAGAGATTTGAGAAACTGGCGAATTGTGGGGTTATTCCGAGCCGACATCGGGATCGAGTTCCAGAGGGTGGGTGCATATGAACATTAGGTGGCTTGCATGTCTTTTACCCCAGGGGGCCTAGACAGATCTCTAACGGGGTCTCTGAACTGCATGCAAAATGTCCTACAGTTATACTTTTTTTGTGCAGTGCATGTGTAAAAATACCGTCTGCCGGTGCAAATGACACGGTATGGAAGCATTCACACTCGGTGCCGCCTCTGATAAGCTTCCATTTTGAAAAGATGGCTACCCTATTCTGGAGGAGCACTTCAGAGGCTTTCCTCGCCGCTACTCACTGCACCTTCTGCCCGGCCGGAGGTGGCTGGGGTATGGAAACATCCAGGGTGTGTGAGCACGTAGCTTCCCTGCAGGCCAAGCGGAGTCTGCCACGCGGCGCTGGAAGGCGCACAAAGCCGTCTGCGCGATAGACACGTCTGCGCCTTATCTCTCCACTTCCTTCAGGAAATCCAGCCCGCCACCCCCGGGGAGGAATCTCTGAGCACATATTGTGAGAGGCTCGCCTTCAGCCGCCACCTTTTCCTCCCACTCCACGGTGCATAACCCTGACTTGGCCAGGGTGAGGCAGGCGCCCACGAGGGTGCTGGGGCAGTGCCAACGTCATCTTGCCGGGTGTCAGAGCGCTGCACACAACTGATATCTAAAACACATCAAATCTCAAGTCGCGCCACACACCAAAGAAGCAGTAGTTATACACTAGTGCAAAGAAATATATATCATAGTGTATTGGATAATTTCAAGTTGATGCAACCATTTGAAAAACAAGTAGCCAGCCGACACATGTTTCGAACTTTGCTCTTCTTCAGGGCTGTACTTCATTACATAACAAATGCCATAACCGCATCCAAGTAGACTCTGAGATTACTTTTAAAGGAGTGGATTCTAATATCGATAGTATCCTGTTAAAGAGCCAATACATTTAAGAGAGCTACATGAATATGAAAAAACACCAAGGTACACATTTTACAAACCAAGTGTGAACCTTTGGGGAGAAGGGTATTGTGAACATAGGATGTACAAATCCCTATTTATCCTTTGCCCTAATTTGGCACCCCAATGCTGATGGCAATGTGTGTTATAGACGTGATCTATGCACCCCTCTTTTCCTGTATTACACCGTTTTCGGATCAATGCACCCTAAACATGCTAGGGTTCTGCTCCCCTGGGCGGGACTTATTGCACCTTAACTCGGACAAGATGTATGTGCTTCGAGACTGCTGTGGTGGTGAGCTGGCACAGCATATCATACTCAAATACCCCCACCGTACGTTCCGGTGATTTTGCAAGTCACCACGGAATTCCCTGACCAAATAGAGGATCGAGGTTGAAGGCAAAGTTCCTTTAAAAGATCACAGAACCTTGAGGTGACTTGCAACATTCTTTTTGCACACAGTGAAGGGTATTTTAGAATGTATATATAATACATGGTCACCCAGTGTGATACCTCTGACTACCTGGCCTCTTGCTTAATTTAATGTAAGAGATTGAGTAGTCATTGATACATATGATGAACCTAAAGCTTGTAATGTGTTGCAAAAAAAGAGTATACACTCAAATTCTTCTAAAAACATTTTGTGATTTCAAATACATAATAACTTGCAGATGGATGTTTCTCACGTGTGTACACAATCAGCTCACTACCATTCATGCACACAATCAGCACACTACCATTCATGCACACAATCAGCCCACTACCATTCATGCACACAATCAACTCACTACCATTCATGCACACAATCAGCACACTACCATTCATGCACACAATCAGCGCACTACCATTCATGCACACAATCAGCACACTACCATTCATGCACACAATCAGCACACTACCATTCATGCACACAATCAACTCACTACCATTCATGCACACAATCAGCACACTACCATTCATGCACACAATCAGCGCACTACCATTCATGCACACAATCAGCTTACTACCATTCTCACTCCCGTATCAGTTAATGGCGCCAAAGTGTCACAGGAAATGAATCTGAAAATCCTTATGTGCCGCCGTGGTAGCTGCCCCGTGCTTGCTCATGCCGCTGGCGCTGTGACATCACAAACCAACATTACTATATTATTAAAGTTGCGGTAGTGATGTCATTTTCTTGGAGCTATGACAGCTTGCGGGCGGGAATTTGCAGATATATAGGCAATATGTGTATGGGACCCATCCCTATACATATTGTCCCTAGCCTGCCATATTGTCCTACCTACTGATCCCTCAGCACTGATGACATCATCACAGTAAGATTTAGTGTCATCCTTGGCCAGAAACGTGCATCCTTCTGCATCGACTGTGCAAGTGCAACGCCAGCACCTGCACTCATCAACACTGCAGGTTTCTGCAGCTGGCTTGCTGTCTATCCCACTAACGCCTCCCCATGTTTCTGCACCTGACTTCCTGTCTGTCCCACTAGCCCTTCCCATTGCACTCATCAACACCGCAGGATTCTGCACCTGGCTTGCTGTCTATCCCACTAACGCCTCCCCATGTTTCTGCACCTGACTTCCTGTCTGTCCCACTAGCCCTTCCCCATGCACTCATCAACACCGCAGGTTTCTGCACCTGGCTTGCTGTCTATCCCACTAAAGCCTCCCCATGCCTGTCCCACTAACGCCTCCACATGTTTCTGCACCTGACTTCCTGTCTGTCCCATTAACCCCTCCCATTGCACTCATCAACACTGCTGGTTTCTGCACCCCACTTCCTGTCTATCCCACTAACCCTTCCCTATGCACTCATCAACACTGCAGGGTTCTGCATCTGACTTCCTGTCTATCCCACTAACCCTTCCCCATGCACTCATCAACACTGCAGGGTTCTGCATCTGACTTCCTGTCTATCCCACTAACCCTTCCCCATGCACTCATCAACACCACAGGGTTCTGCATCTAACTTCCTGTCTATCCTACTGACCCTTCCCCATGCACTCATCAACACCGCATGTTTCTGCACCTGACTTCCTGTCTATCCCACTAACGCCTCCCCATGCACAGCGAGGCCAGCATTATTGGCAGGTGGGCGCTCTATAAGGTCACTTAGTTTACTTCTAGCAATCTGACACTACAAGAGGACATGTAGAAGTGTGTGCAATAGCACAGTTCAACATCAAAAAGAACGTAGATCTGATTTCTAACGCTATAAGCACTCAGGTCAATTATCCACGACTTCATGCAGTTTCTTATAATACATAGGCCTTTCCGTGCGTTTCTCATAGCCCATAGGCCTTCCCATGCAGTTTATCATAGCCCATAGCCCTTTCCATGCAGTTTCTCATAGCCCATAGGCCTTTCCGTGCAGTTTCTCACACCACATAGGCCTTCCCGTGCAGTTTCTCATAGCCCATAGGCCTTTCCATGCAGTTTCTCACAGCACATAGGCCTTTCCCTGCAGTTTCTCTTAGCCCATAGGCCTTTCCATGCAGTTTCTCATAGCACATAGGCCTTTCCATGCAGTTTCTCACAGCACATAGGCCTTTCCGTGCAGTTTCTCATAGCCCATAGGCCTTCCCATGCAGTTTCTCATAGCCCATAGGCCTTTCCATGCAGTTTCTCACAGCACATAGGCCTTTCCCTGCAGTTTCTCTTAGCCCATAGGCCTTTCCATGCAGTTTCTCATAGCACATAGGCCTTTCCATGCAGTTTCTCACAGCACATATGCCTTTCCATGCAGTTTCTCTTAGCCCATAGGCCTTTCCATGCAGTTTCTCATAGCACATAGGCCTTTCCATGCAGTTTCTCATAGCACATAGGCCTTTCCATGCAGTTTCTCATAGCACATAGGCCTTTCCATTCAGTTGCTCACAGCACACAGACCTTTCCATAGCCATTCTTTGAGCCCCGCTCTTGGGAACAGTTTCGGAGTGGAACTTGAAGTTGGAGGAAAGTGTACCTTTAAATCAGGGTTAAGGCCCTTAAGTGAAATTTTGGGATTTTTATAACCTTTACTAGAGGAGACCCTATGCAGGGACCATGCAGCGTGCAGAGAATTGACGAGGAAATGTCTCAGATTCAGAGAGAAAACGTATACCGCTGCACAGAAATCCTATGATTTCTAAATATCCGGGAGAGCGCTGTCAAGTGCTGACCAGGCTGTCAAGTGCTGACCAGGCTGTCAAGTGCTGACCAATCTGGAAGCAGACCTTTCATCAAAGTACGGAAGCGTGAATATGTGCACATGCAGATTAGCTGTCTGCCAAAGGCACTTGAAGTTTTACTTTTGAGAACGAGATGCATATATATTGAGGGTGAGGTGGAGACGTAGTGAGGGTGAGGTGGAGACATAGTGTGGGTGAGATGGAGACATAGTGTGGGTGAGGTGGAGACATAGTGAGGGTGAGGTGGTGGCATAGTGAGGGTGAGGTGGAGACATAGCGAGGGTGAGGTGGAGATATAGTGTGGGTGAGGTGGAGACATAGTGAGGGTGAGGTGGAGAAATAGTGATGGTGAGGGGGAGACATAGTGTGGGTGAGGTTGAGACATAGTGAGGGTGAGGGGTGGAGACATAGTGAGAGTGAGGTGGAGACATAGTGTGGGTGAGGTGTAGACATAGTGAGGCTGGGGTGGGGATATAGTGAGAGCGAGGTTAAGAGAGATAGTGTGGGTGAGGTGGAGACATAGTGAGGGTGAGGTGGTGGCATAGTGAGGGTGAGGTGGAGACATAGCGAGGGTGAGGTGGAGATATAGTGTGGGTGAGGTGGAGACATAGTGAGGGTGAGGTGGAGAAATAGTGATGGTGAGGGGGAGACATAGTGTGGGTGAGGTTGAGACATAGTGAGGGTGAGGGGTGGAGACATAGTGAGAGTGAGGTGGAGACATAGTAAGGGTGAGGTGGAGACATAGTGAGGGTGAGGTGGAGACAAAGTGAGGGCGAAGTGGAGATATATAGTGTGGGTGAGATGGACACATAGTGAAGGCGAGATGGAGATACATATTGAGGGTGAGGTGGAAACATAGTGAGGACGAGGTGGAGACATAGTGTGGGTGAGGTGTAGACATAGTGAGGGTGCGATGGAGACATAGTAAGGGTGAGGTGGAGACATAGTGAGGGTGAGGTGGAGACATAGTGAGGGTGAGGTGGAGACATAGTGTGGGTGAGGTGGAGACATAGTGAGGGTGAGGTGGAGACATAGTGTGGGTGAGGTGGAGACATGGTGTGGGTGAGGTGGAGACATAGTGAGGGTGAGGGGTGGAGACATAGTGAGAGTGAGGTGGAGACATAGTGTGGGTGAGGTGGAGACATAGTGAGGCTGGGGTGGGGATATAGTGAGAGCGAGGTGAAGAGAGATAGTGTGGATGAGGTGGAGACATATTGATGGTGAGGTGGAAACATAGTGAGGACGAGGTGGAGACATAGTGTGGGTGAGGTGTAGCCATAGTGAGGGTGCGATGGAGACATAGTAAGGGTGAGGTGGAGACATAGTGAGGGTGAGGTGGAGACATAGTGAGGGTGAGGTGGAGACATAGTGTGGGTGAGGTGGAGACATAGTGAGGGTGAGGTGGAGACATAGTGTGGATGAGGTGGAGTCATGGTGTGGGTGAGGTGGAGACATAGTGAGGGTGAGGTGGAGACATAGTGAGGGTGAGGTTGAGACATAGTGACGGTGAGGGAGGTGGAGACATAGTGAGGGTGAGGTGGAGACATAGTATGAGTGAGGTGGAGACATAGTGAGGCTTGGGTGGCGATATAGTGAGAGCGAGGTGAAGAGACATAGTGTGGGTGAGGTGGAGACGTAGTGAGGGTGAGGTAGAGACATAGTGAGGGTGAGGTGGAGAAATAGTGCCGCTGAAGTGGAGAGATAGTAAGGCTGTAGTGGAGACATATTGAGGCTCTGGTGGAGATATAGCGAGAGCGAGGTGGAAATATATAGAGCAAGGTGGAGACACATTGATGGCGAGATTGAGACACAGTGAAGGTGAGGATGAGACATTATGAGGGCAAGGTGGGGAGGCATATTGAGACAGAGGTGGAGACATGGTGAGGGTGTGGTGGACAGAGATTGAGAAGGTGAAGCGGAGATAAATATTGAGGGCAAGGTGGAGACCTAGCAAAGGCAAGGTGTAGAGACATATGGACAGTGAGTTGCAAACATAATGAGGGTGAGATGGAGATGCATAGTGAGTGTAAGGTAAGAGGACATGGCGAGTACAAGGTGGAGACACAGTAAGGGAGAAGTGGAGACATTGCTTGGGCCAGGTGGAGCGACATAATGAGGGCAAGGTGAAGAAATAATATGGGCAAGGTAGAGAAACATAGTGAGGGCTAGGTGGAGACATAGTGTGGGTGTGGTGGAGACATAGTGAGGGCGAGGTGGAGAGACACAGTGAGGGCGAGGTGGAGAGACATAGTGAGAGCGAGGTGGAGAGACATAGTGAGGGCGAGGTGGAGAGACATAGTGAGGGCGAGGTGGAGAGACATAGTGAGGGCGCAGTGGAGAGACATAGTGAGGGCGAGGTGGAGAGACATAGTGAGGGCGCAGTGGAGAGACATAGTGAGGGCAAGGTGGAGAGACATAGTGAGGGCGGGGTGGAGAGACATAGTGAGGGCGAGGTGAAGAGACATAGTGAGGGCGAGGTGGAGAGACATAGTGAGAGCGAGGTGGAGAGACATAGTGAGGGCGAGGTGGAGAGACATAGTGAGGGCGAGGTGGAGAGACATAGTGAGGGCGCAGTGGAGAGACATAGTGAGGGCAAGGTGGAGAGACATAGTGAGGGCGAGGTGGAGAGACATAGTGAGGGCGAGGTGAAGAGACATAGTGAGGGTGAGGTGGAGGGACATAGTGAGGGCGAGGTGGAGAGACATAGTGAGGGCTAGGTGAAGACATTGTGAAGTTGACCTGAAGAGACATAGTGAGTGCGCCATAGAGACAGTGTGAGGCATCGTTTGGGCGAGGTGGAGAGACATAGTGAGGGCAAGGTTGATTGCCATAGTGAGGGCAAGGTGGACACAGTGAGATTGCGGTGGAGGCATAAGCAGAAGAGGATTGGTGACGACTGAGGTGGGGAGGGTGATGGGGTTTCAGTTTGGCAGAGAGAAAGTGTAGGCCAGGGCTGAGGGTCAGGGGGCGCTGCTCCCTCACTGGGAACAGCTCTCTTAAAGTTCCTGTGGCGCCCCCGGCGCTGCCATTTGTGGAAACAAAGTGAAAGGAACATAAATATGTTCATGGAAATGAGATTCTCGTTGTCCCGATAAGAGGGAGGGGAATTCCCCGGAGTGTGGGGTCGGAGCGTTCCTGGCCATGAGTCATATTTAGTCTCGGTGGCTTTGCACTAATGGCGCCCAATATGTTCTCATGGCCTCCAAAGAAATTCCAGAAGGCTCCATGTATTTATACAGTGTTTGAGTGACTGCACAGTACTGTGTGACAGTGACCTCTTCAGTGCTTGTGCGAGGGATCACAAAGTACTGTGTGAGAGTGCCCCCTTCAGTGCTGTGTGAGAGCAACCGGTCTGTGACCCATGCAGCTCTGTGTCGTGGACAGCGGAGGACTGTTTAGGGGTGTCATCAGTGGACTGAGTAGTCAGTGCTATTGAGGAGACGCCTCATGGACCTTTCAGCATTGGCCCTGGTGAGGGGTGCTCTCTGCAGCCTTGGGGTGCTTGAACTGACCGATACATCTCTGAAGCACTTGGGGTTCTCCCATGGATAGAGCCAGTCCCACGAATCTCTCGGCATCCGCTCGGGTTGGCGTCTCGGGTTGGCGTTACCCCAGGGGCATTCAGTTGGCTGTGTTGCCTTGGGGACTTTATTTATTTATTTTAAACATGTGTAAAGTGCACAAACAGCCCACAGGCGCCGTGGCGCTGTTGCAGCAGGCAGTATGATATGATATGATAGGTTATTTATAACACGCTTAATACTCAGAGGTTTCTAAGCGCAGACCCGAGGATTGAACCTGTGTTGCTCCGTGTTGTCTTGCTTCCGAGGGGAGAACGTTAGCCTGAGCTATCCTCCCGTAGGCTCCTTAGTTACAGTGGAGCATGAAACGAATGTAGAGATATAACAAAGGTAAGTGAGTTTGTTACATACAATGAGTGCTAGAGATATAAAACAGGAGAATTGGATACAATGGTATACAGTGATTTGGTTAAATACAGTGCGTATTAAAGATATCACGACAGTAAGAGAGTTGGATACAGTGGTATAAGAATGAGTTACAGTGTGCATGGCATAACATCTGAGGTGTACTTAATTCATTTGGTGAGGGGTGACAACATGAGTGACAACCACATCAACTAACACACAAGTAGGCATGAGGCACAAAGCGGGGGTGCAGAGGTTAGTTAAACAGCCAGGTTTTGAGTGCTTTGCGGAATGAGGGTGTGAGGGTTCGTTTCTGAGAGTAAATGGCAAGGAATTGCATTGCCTGGCAGCAATGAAGGGGACGCTAGCACCACCTGCTTTGGCTCGCTTGACTCAAGGGATGATGAGACGGTGGGAGTATGGTGTCCTAGTGCGCCTGGAGGAGCTCATTCTCACTACTTTTGAGGAAAGGTAAGGGGGGATGTGTCAGTGAGGCACTTATGAGTGATGGCAAGCGTTTTAAATAGAACACATTCTTTGATAGGGAGCCAATGGGCTTTGTGTCTGGCAATAGATATTTGTTCTCTTTTGAGAATGTTGAGAGCAGCTCAAAGTGCATTGTTTTGGATTATTTGCAGTTTCATTCGGTTTTTGATGCAGTTCCAGCAAAGAGGATGTTGCAGTAATCCAATCTTGAGCCTTTTATGGCTCTGGCGATGGAGAGGCCGTTCTTAGTGGATAGGAATGGTTTGGCTGCGTTGATCAATTTGGTGTAGTAGGCAACTGAAGAAGCCACAGAGCTGACTTGACGTGATAAGGAGAGGGTGGCATTAAGGTAGACTCCTAAAGTTTAGACCGAGTGGTAGACAGGGATCTGTGGGTTGTCAATAGTCAAGGTGGTGTATTGGCTGGTATGTTTATTTAGGGTTACCTGGGAACCAACTAGGAGTATTTCAGTCTTGTCGCCATTGAGGCAGAGACGGTTTGCTGCCATATAGGCCTCAATGGTGGAGTAGACTTTGTAGAGGGCCTTGGCGTCTGTTTCGTAGCTACCGGAGAGTGGGAGTAGGACTTCAATGTCATCAGCATAGTTAGTGTAAGCTATGCCAAAGAAGTCTAGGATGTCAAATAGAGGCTTGATGAAAATATTGTAGAGAGTGGGAGAGATACAGGAACCTTGAGGGACTCCACAGTGGATGGTTATGGGAGGTGCACAGGCCAGCTCTGAGAACACTCTCATGGCTCCTCCTTGCAGGAATGAGATGATCCAAACTGTGGCATTGGGTGAGAAGTGTGCTGAGGAGGTGATGTGAGGACACGGAGTGTTGTGGTCCACTAGATCAAATAAAGCCGATAAGTCTAGGAGGAGGAGTAGGGCAGACTTGCCTGCATTCTTTATATCATCAAGTTGTTTTTTTAGGTCTAGCAGAGCAGATTCTGTGCTGTGATCAGGGCGAAAACCAGATTGACATAGGCCTAGGACATGGTTGGTTTTGAGAAATTGTTGGAGCTGGGTGTAAGCCGCTTTGTCAAGGATTTTTAAAAGGAAGGGGACTGTGGTTATGGGTCTGTAGCTGTTGAGCGAGGCCGGGACAAGTGTCTTTTTTAGTAGTGGTCGTACCCAGGCTTCCTTAAATCTGGGAGGGTCCAGTCCTGAAGCAAAGGAGACGTTGATAAAGGCTGATAAAGGCTGTGAGATTATTGAATTCTCGTTTAGTGGATTCAAGTGGGTTAGTCTGCGAGGTGGAGAGGGCAGTGCGTTTCATGGAGCCAGTAGCTCTGGGGTGAACCAGGCATTGGCATGTCTGTCAATTTTAGCTTTCTTGGCTGGCAGTGGGGCTGTGGCATTGACTGCATTCTTTAGTGCAGAGTTGTATAGATCAGCTAGAATGGCGGGGTCAGTGGAGAAGGGAGGTCTGAAAGCAGGAGTTTCTATATAGGGCATTAGCCTTTCTGGTTAGTTTTACGTGAGCTCCGAGCTGAGGCAGGCAGTAGTGGGGTGGTGAGAGGTTTTTGTTTCGTAGGCATGGGGATGGAGAAGTGGATGACATGGTGGTCTGTCCAGGGGCAGGGGGCGTTAGAGTAGATGGATGGGGGGCAATTGTGATCGACTATCCAGTCTAGGATGCAGATTTTAGAGTGGGTGGAGTTTGTGATTGTTTGTCTGAACCCCAGGGTGTCTAGAGCTTGGGCGAGAGAATTGGCTTTTGAATCCTCTGGGTCATTGTATCCGAGGTTCAGATCTCCTAGTAGAATGGATTTATATGTATGAGGTTTTCATGGAAGTCAGCCATAGGGCTGTGGGTGGGGGGGGGCAGAAAACAATGTGTATTGTGATGGTGCAGTTAGGGGAGGTGGTAAGTTTGAGGCACAGAACATCACTGTTACCGTCGAAGGAGTTGTTGACCTGTCTTATGAGAAGGGATTCCTTGGCAATGAGGGCAACTGCGCCACCTTTGGTGTGTAGGTAGTCCTGGCGGTAGTTGTAGTCTTGGCGTAAGGCTAAGGAGATTGCTCGGCCAGAGGCTTCATGTAGCCAAGTTTTGGAAATGGCTAGGAGGTCCAGGTTGTGTACCATGAGCAGGTTGCAGATTTCCCTGGGGTCTTGGGTGTATGTTCAGGCTGGACCTCTGCTGCAAGTGTCTGGGGTTCCTGTGCTGAATAAATGCTACCCCTTAGGCGTCTGTGTTTTCTGGGGACTATCCATGTGTCCTGGCTTCTCCTTGCTCTGTGTTAGGGGTTGGTGAGCTTCTGTGCCAGTCCATGGTGGTCTTAGAGTTTATGGTGGTTGGTGGTGCCTGCTCACATGGGCTAGCTGGGGTGCGGGAGGGGCACAGTGGAAGTGGTGGGGTGCATGGACAGGTACAGGGTGACTTTGGACCTTTTGTGCACATTTCCAGATTTAGCAATTCTCCTTTTTCCCATGGGTTCCTGTGTGTGTGTGTGTGTGTGTGTGTGTTTGTGTGTGTGTTTTGTGTGTGTATAAAATGCATACAACAGATATAGAAACACATGCTCAACCACTATAGATGCACAGCCACCACCACCTGCTGTCTGGGGGGCAACTATAATGCTATATATGCTCTGTTGCTCACAAGCTATGATTGTGCTTTATAAAAAAAACAATTACAAAATACAACATTTTTACGAGCTTTAAGCACATCAACTGGGACAAATATTAGCAGTCAAAACTCTCTTCACCTGAACAACTTCTAACCCAGCTGCCAATTACTAGCCCACCAGGACCACACCTATCCCTGCTATGATCTCCTAGACCGGTCCAACATTTCCTAACCCACCAGGACCACACCTTCCCAGCTAGGATCTCCTAGACCGGTTTAACATCTCCTAGCCCACCGGGACCACACATATCCATGCTATGATCTCCTAGACCAGTTCAACATCTCCCTGCCAACCGGGACCACACCTATCCCTGCTAGGATCTCCTAGACCGGTCCAACATCTCCTAGCCCACCGGGACCATGCCTATCCATGCTAGGATCTCCTAGACCAGTTCAACATCTCCTAGCCCACCGGGACCACACCTATCCCTGCTAGGATCTCCTAGACCGGTCCAACATCTCCTAGCCCACCGGAACCACACCTTCCCAGCTAGGATCTCCTAGACCAGTTCAACATCTCCTAGCCCACCAGGACCACACCTATCCCTGCTAGGATCTCCTAGACCGGTCCAACCTCTCCTAGCCAACTGGGAAAGCTCCTAGTCCAACTAGACACTCTGTACCTTTTATGGATACCTGCCTAACCCCTTCTTACTCTGCCATCTCTGTCCTTGAAGGATACCCTCTATACTTGCTGGATTCAGCCTAGCTGTGCCACTGACCTTCCCATATTGGCGCTAGCTGTTCAGGCCCACTTCTTATCCTGCCATATCTCACACGTCATGAGGACTCTCCTGTAGTCCTGCAGACCCTCCCAGGCCCTGCCATTGCCCTTCCCAGAATGGCTGTAGCTCTTCAGGCCCACTCCTAATCTTTCAAGTCTGTCACACATCATGAGGATTCTCCTGTAGTCCTGCAGACCTCCCAGGCCCTGCCATTGCCCTTCGCAAGTTGAATCTACCTCTCCTGGCCCACTCCTAATCCTGTCTGACCTCACAAGTCATGAGGACTCTCTTGCAGTCTTGGAAACCCTCGACAGCTCTCCCTGTGCTTCTCAAACACTGCCCCTCCGTTCCTGCTGTCTTTCTTCTTCTTGCTGACAGATTGTATCCATCGGCAGTGATTATTGGATATCGAGGCTTGAGCCTCATTACTCCATATTCTCGGGTTGGGTGTGTAGTCGTGGGTTGGATTTCTTCATGGTCTGTGTGGACTTGTCACAGTAGGGCTGAGTGCGTAGTTGTGGGTTGGATTTCTTCATGGTCTGTGTGGACTTGCACAGTAGGGCTGAGTGCGTAGTTGTGGGTAGGATTTCTTCATGGTTTGTGTGGACTTGTCACAGTAGGGCTGAGTGCGTAGTTGTGGGTAGGATTTCTTCATGGTTTGTGTGGACTTGTCACAGTAGGGCAGAGTGTGTAGTCATGGGTTGGATTTCTCCATGGTCTGTGTGGGCTTGTCCGTTCCTGCTTCAAAACCTTTGCTTGATAAATCTTTTTTATTTGCAGGTGAAACTTGGAAACAATGAGGTCCTTCCGGCCTCATTCAACGCAGCAGAAAAGTGGCCGGGAATGATCCATGAGCCGCTGGACCAAGGGAACTGTGCAGGGTCCTGGGCTTTCTCCACCGCAGGTAACTTTCTCATGCGACCACCACCATCTCAATCCTGGTGCACAAGCTCCTGCATAACCCAGAGGTATCTGTGGGAGACAAGCCTTCCTCTGACTCACAGATGAAGCAGGCACATTCTTACGCGCAATCCATTAAAACGTTAGGGGTCATTACGAGTCGGGTGGTATACTGGCAGTAAATACACCAGAATACCGCCAAATGCAATTACTGTTACTGCCACTTAGTCTGGTGTTAATACCACTGGATTACAAGTGGCAGTGGAGGTGTAATTGCCTATTTTCTTTTAGTCTGTAGGACTCTATGGGGCATTACTGCTGCAGTACTACTGGCAAAAATGGGCAGAAAAGCTCATAGCTCGAGCTGAAGCCGTCAACGTGTGCAGTAATACCGTAGCAACGGTATTACCGCTGTATTTTTACTAGACCGCCCAACTCGTAATGAGGCCTGTTGTACCTATTCCACACCCCTCCACGTGTGCATGCACGCACACATACACACACCATGCAAATGGCACATTTGGAGAAAACAGACGATGCAACAGACACCATGCAAGAAATTGAAATAAAACCACAAACACACCCATAGATAAGACACAGAAAGCCCATACCAGAAACACACACAGACGCAACAAAAAATGAACACACAAAACACCCACTACACAAAGTGTACAAGCTCATACAGACCAAATGCATATACTTATGCAAATACAGCACTCGTCCACGTGTACACACACAACATTCCATGGACACACAAACACTTGCGTAAAGAGCAAGCATTGGCTCCATTTCACATGCTCTGCTGCTGCTCCCTGGAAGACATATAACATACCTCCACCTGCACCACTCCCTGCATAGAGCACACCCTCCCTGTGCTGTCACTCAAGGGAAGGGCACGCCACTCCCCTGCACATTCCTTCCTGCTTTTAACGAGCCTCTCCTCTCTTCTCTGGCAGCGGTGGCGTCAGACCGGATCTCCATCCACTCCATGGGTCACATGACCCCGGCGCTGTCGCCACAGAACCTGCTCTCCTGCGACACCCGCAACCAGCATGGCTGCCACGGCGGCAGGGTGGACGGGGCCTGGTGGTACCTGCGCCGCAGAGGGTAAGCTGGCAGACACCAGGTGAAGGACAAACTCCCGAACATGATACCTCTATCTATCACACGCGCGTGCCTCTGGTCCTATAGCTGCCTTCGCAAACATGCCTCCCAGTCGACATCAGCTGTTTAGCCTGAGAAGCACTGTATCAGGACCAGGAAGAATCCTGTCACACTCACTGGTTACCGTAAGACACGTGACCAATGCTCCCGATTTTCCTCAGTCACCGAGATTTAAGCAGGAACACCTCCCTAAAGAGTCCCTGCACCCTAAGAGCTCGACTCCAAGCAAGCCCCTTCCCGGATAGTCTTTACCCCACTGGCCCTAGGAAACTCAATCTTTTCCCAATCCAAGGGATCCTTTTGAGAAAAGGGGCGAGGCTCAGGAGAGATCTTGGATTCCTCTGTCTTTGGAATACCCCTGTGCACGTGATCTGTAGAGGCAGGAAGTGACGCACAGGAAGTGGCCTATATTTCTCCCAAGCCGCCATGACAGTTACAGGTGCACTGGAGTAGAGTCGGTGTTCCCCTCTTGCAGATGCCCAGAGAGTCTCCTGCATTAGTTTGACAGCCTTCATCTTGTTGCTTCCCAGAGCATGCAATCTTGCAGCCCCAATTGATCTAGTGTCCATTTGGCCTAAGCCCTGGAGGAGAGTATGAGTGGGGCTGAGGTAGTGGTCCAACACCATTGAGCAGATCGGACTCGAGCTGGCTGACCTACAGAGCCGTGGCTGGATAGAACAGGACAAAGAGCTTAAATGCCGCCTGGGTTTCACTGTTAACAAAGGCCCAGCAATTACTAACGGAAAGCATTTCATTGTTAGCTCCTGCATTCCTATGCAGACATTGTTATGCAATTGAAATTGTGATGTTGGTTAGTTGCATGCCAGGGGAGTGATTGGAAGGGAAGTGGGGACATGCAGTAGCTCATTCTCACAGCAGTCCTTAAGTGCGTGGTTTGAGACATGAAGAAGAGAGTTAACTGCTTGTAAAATTGAAACTTCACCAGAATAGTCTCATTATAATGTGTAAAGAAATTAAATGCCCCCACACAAATAAGTGTGCCCCTTTCCCACAGTCTCTGAAGTTAGTGACTCTCCCAACATTTGAAGGGTTAGCCCCCGCCAGAATTTTAGCCTAGGTGCCCCCCTGGATGTGTGCACTTGCATTTTGTTAGGCAGAGAGGTGAGGGAAGCCTTTCCAGAAACTGAAAGCATTGACGTTTTTCTGTTTTTGTGCAGACAAAATGTACTTGAACAAACGCAGTAAAACTTTAAAGCCTCTACTTTCAAGAAAGCCTTCCATCGCCTCTCTGCATATTGCGCTTTAAAAAGTACTACTTGACATTTGGTCTCCACGCTGGACCTTGGGGGTAGAACAGTGGGGGCGGATTCTTCAAGGTTACCCCACCCACTTTCTAAAGTGGTGCCTCCAATCACCAGTTTGCCCCTCCAAAATGTAGATGTTGTTGCGCCCTTGTGCTGAGATGTTGTGTGGATCTCAGGTTGTGCAGGAATGTTCCAAATCTGCATCAAGAAATGACAGGTCCTTCAGACTGCTGCTCAGTCCTGATACCCCAAAGACGGGTCTATCTGGAACTTTCTATGCGTCACTTACGTCTTGGCAGAGACGTTGCTAAGGGGCGCTGAGGGGGCTATAGCCCTGGGTCTTTTGGTTGTAGACCTGGATAGAAGATCGGGGCCACAACCAAAAGACTAACTAGCCTCGAGTCCAGACGGTCCAAACATTAGCATAGCCGGAGATCTTTTCCAGACCTAGCAACACCCCTGCGTCTTGGTATGTCCCATGAGCCTCAGAATGTACCCAATGGACAGAGCTGTCAGACACCTCCCCCTACACACATAGAACATTGGCACTATGCCATCCTGGCCACTATGCCACCTGCCAACCCAACTTCCATAGAGAAAGTTACACTAGGGGGTTGGTTAGCTGTTGGGGTGATGCATGTGTGCTCTGCAGGTTAAACAGTTGAATGAATGTCCAGGGCAGACTCAGGGGCTCATTTTTGAGGGTGGACTAAAGTGTCTTTGGAGATATTTTCCAGAAGTACAAGGAAGTCCGCCCGTCCCTCAAGGTTATGTGCGGCCCAGGTGATACGCCACCTGCAATCATGTCTCTCTACTTCCTTCCGTAGGGTGGTGACCGATGCATGCTACCCATTCAGCAGCCAGGAGAAGCAGAGTCCCCCGACCAGCAGTCCGTGCATGATGCACAGCCGGCCCACGGGGCGAGGCAAGAGGCAAGCCACGGCCCGGTGTCCCAACAACTACATCCAAGCCAACGAGATCTACCAATCCACACCGGCCTACCGGCTGGCCACCGATGTAAGTGACCACTGGTGGGATGGGGGAGAGGGATGAGGGTGGGCTGAAGTGGACTAAAAGAAAGGAGGCTTCTCCCCTCCGCAAGGTCTTCCGCTCCGCTTCCAAGTTTTGCCGCCACATCTCAAGGAACCATATTAGATGGGAGCAGATTTTCATCCCCTCTGGGCATTCTTATCACTGGAAATGTTTGCATGTTTTAGAAGTTGCAAATTGTTAATTGTATACAACACGTTTTATCCGCAGAGGTTTCTAAGAGAGGACCTGGTGATCGAACCGGTATTGCTTTGCGTTGTTCAAGGCGAGCACGTTTCCCCTGAGCTATCCTCGTGTTTGCTATGCTACTTTAGCAATACATTTCTTGCCCAAACTGAAATTTAGAGCAACAATTCATGCAAAAACTGTAGCTAAACTATTTTTCCCTCAGAAGAAACAGGAAAACCTCTCACACAATCCCTACTGATTTAAAACGTATAAACGTGTCTCCATCAGTCTTTAATGAATAAGGCCAAAGGTTACTTGGGACTTTGAAACACGTTACTGTTGATTTCAGAAAAGAAACATATGTTATCGAGGTATTAAAACATGTAAGCATAAACTAAAATGTTATTGAAATCATGTGGGGTTTGGGAGGGATCCAGAGGGTGGACTCAAGGTTTAGGTTGAATCTGGTGGCATTGGTAGGTTCGAAGACCACTTTCCCAACCACATGTCTCCTCCACAGAGCTTATGTTTGTGTTTCTCCAGAACCCTAGGCGTGTACCTTTCAGAGATATTTATTGAATTGCTAGCTTTTCTGTGTGAATGAAGTCTTGCAGGATGTGACTCCCTCCTCCCAGACTACACCTACACACTTCTATTGCAGTTGTGGGTGATAGATTGATGGGCGGGCAAGTGTAAAGGTCTCCCAGTCTTTGTGGGTAGAGGTGGCAGTGGTTGTTGTCATGGAGTTTGGAATTTAAACACACATGTCGGTTGTACGCTTTAGGAAACATTTATTGCACATTTTCTCAATTTAAAACAAGATATATATATTTCCACTGCTTTGGGCATCGACTAACATTGGCAACTGTAGATACTTGTATGTTATCATAACATTGGGGCGAGCCGAAAAGCCCCTTCGCTCTCTAAGGCATGCAACAGAAATTCCAAGATGCCCCCCCCTCCCGACTTTCCCTCCTGTCTTTTATTCCATGCATTTTACCACAGAGACGGCCTCTCTCACAGGAATTCTAACATACAAGCCGAACGCAACCAGTCTGTCCGTATAGCCCTTCTACCAATCAGACATGAGTAATCGAAGGCCAAACTGGCCTGTCCCTCTAGCTGTAAGCTATGCCTCAACCAGCCTGTCCTTCTAGTCCTTTTACCAATCTGACATGAGGCACCAAAGGTCCAAATGGCCTGCCTATCCCTTCTACCGATCAGACATGAGAAATGTAAGGCCCAACCTGCCTGTCCCTATATGATATATGACATGATATGATATGATATAATATGGCATTTATAACGTGCCTATACACAAGTGTTTCAAGGCGTGACGAGGCAAGGGAGGGGAACAAAGGGAGGTTGGACAGCAATCCTACTAGGCCAGGTGTCATTCAGATCGTGCAAGTGCGTGGGAAGGGGCAGGGACAGTGCAGTACATGAGAAGATGATAGCAATAATAAGTACGGCCAACAAGTGGCAATGGTAAGTGCATACATCGGGTGTCAAGAGCTGGTAGGAGGACTGTAGCGATACAGAAACAGTCCCCTAGTACGGGCGTTGCCAGGTGGGCAGTGCATGTGTGTGCCGGGTGGGGGGGGGGACCAGGGCCCGAGATCAGAGGGTGTCCAGGTAGCCAGTGCAGTTCAGGTAAACCAGGAGGTCAGCAGAGGAGAGGGGGAGAAAAGGCGGAAGCAAAGAGAAAGGTTTTGAGGTGCTTCCAGAACCGGAGATGGTTCTCCTCGAGTTTGAGGGAGGCAGGGAGGGTGTTGCAGAGGGAGGCCCCAGCCGAAGAAAGAGATCTACCACCAACTCGTTGCTTGGAGAAGCAACTGACCCTGAGGGAGTTGGAGGTGGATGAGTGGACAACTCGAGAAGGAAGATATTTAGGAAGAGAGAATAGAAGGTATTGAGGACCATGGCCCCAGAAGGCCTTGTGGACGATGCAGAGGGTTTTGAACTTAATCCTTGCAGCCACTGGGAGCCAGTGCAGAGATTTCAGTCCTGGAGAGATACGATCTCTGGGCTTGAGGCCAAGGACAAGTCTCGCAGTCCTGTTCTGGATAAGTTGCAAAGGGCGGAGAGTAGAAGCAGGCAGATTTAGAAAGAGGCTGTTGCAATAGTCTAGTCTAGTGGGAACCAGAACTCTGGAGACAGTGAGCTTCTGGGGGAAGGAGAGGAAAGGAAGAATACTTCTGAGGAGGTGCAGTTGGTAGTGTAACTTCTTAGAGACGTCAGAGATGTGAGGAGAGAAGGAGAGTGTGGATTCGAAGATGACCCAGAGGTTTTTAGCCTCAAAGGTGGGAGCAGGAAGAGGGCCAAGAGAGGCCGGCCAGAGAGCAACAGGGAAGGAGGGAGCGGGTGTGCCGATGAGGAGAATCTCAGTCTTGCTGGCATTAAGGCAGAGTGGCGGCACACCACTGCTGGATAGCAGACAGACTGTCAGAGATGAGGGACGGGGAGGAGGAGGCCGAGGGTAGCCTGAAAATGAGCTAGGTGTCATTGGTAGACCTTCTACCAATTAGACATGAGTAATCGAAGGCCAAACTGGCCTGCCCCTCTAGCTGTAAGCTGTGCCTCAACCAGCCTGTCCTTCTAGTCCTTTCACCAATCGGGCATGTGGCACCAAAGGTCCAAATGGCCTGTCCCTCTATCCCTTCCACCAATCAGATATGAGAAATGAAAGGCCCAAGCTGCCTGTCCCTAAAGACCTTCTACCAATTAGAGTAATCGAAGGCCCAACTGGCCTGTCCCTTTAGCCCATCTACCAATCAGACTTGACTAATCATAGGACCAACCGGCCAGCCCTATATCCCTTCTACCAATCAGATATGAGTAAGCTACAGCTCAACTGGCCTGTCCTTCTAGCCTTTCTACCAATCCGACATGAGTAATTTAAGGCTCAACCAGCCTATCCCTATAGCCCTTCTATCAATCATATATGAGTTACCAAAGGCCCGACCATCTATCCCTCTATCCCTTCTACCAATCAGACATGAGTAATCTAAAGCTCAACCAGCCTGTCCTTCTCGTCCTTCTACGAATCTGATATGAGTAATCAAAGATTCAACTGGCCTGTCCTTATGATCCTTCTACCAATCAGACATGGTTAATCTAATCTTAGGATCAACCAGCCTATCCCTATAGCCCTTCTACCAATCACACATGAGTTTCGAAATGCCCGGCCAGTCTATCCCTCTAGCCCTTCTACCAATCAGACATGAGTAATTGAAGGACCAACCAGCCTGTCTCTCTAGCACTTCTACCAAACAGACATTAGTAATCGAAAGCCCAACCAGTCTCTCCTCTCAGGCAAGGTATGCGAAATGCTCAAGGCAACCATAGAGTTCGAGCCAGACTGTCCCTACTAGGCATGACCAGAATATCCCTCTAACAATGCAAGCATGTACAACACATGCCTGATCCAGGGCCCAACAAGGCTGCCCCTCGCATGCCTGATAACCTACAAAGGGAATAGCCAATCAGACATCAGAATACATGGCTGCCTGGGTGATAAACCTCTCTTCTCACAAACAAATGTGTTTCTTTACAGGAAAAAGACATTATGAAGGAGGTGATGGAGAATGGGCCCGTGCAAGGTGAGTCTCCTCAGCATTTAGAACATTCTGGAAGTTGAGAGATTGCTGCTGTTGTCTTTAACCCTTTGAGTGCTGAGAGTCAGCATGCTCTCACCCTGAATTCCCATGCGGGATCCTTGTAGGCTCCGCCCACTCCCGCAGTTAAGAGTTAATGTGTTTCACGCCAAGAAAGCTCCCCTTGTCCCATAGATTTCAACAGAGTCACCACCTCCCATTTTCACAGCGATTTTAATGGAGTCTCACACCAGGATAGCTCCCTAAACCTTGAGGGAACTCCATAGCTGCAACTCATCATTTAGGCTAAAGTGTCCGCTTTAGATGGAATTCCAGATGTGAAATCATGACGTGGCAACAGATGTTCCCCTTTGATACATTGTGACTTCAATTCTGATTTCTCATCGCTTTTACGAATAAGCATAAATGGAGAGTCGTCCTACCGATGGGTCAGCTGGAATCATTATACGTTTTATTGGTATTCTCAAAGTGCATGTATTCCAAAGTATGCAAACAGCAGGTGTTGGGAATTGGAATTCTGAAACAGTTCCAACACCCACCCAGACATCAGATTTCAAGATCTGTTGCTGGATTTAACGGAAGAATAAGCACCACCGGAATCTCCCCTTTTATTGGTTGACGGCATCTGGGGCCAGGCTGGTGCTCGCTTGGAATTAATGCTTTTCATATCTGAGAAAGGCAGCACGTGATGGGTGCAAAAGCTTGGTGGCACCCTTCTTAAGCAATCAGAATGTCTACGGGTAGCTTCTCCTGGAATTGATGTTTGCAGAGTCTGTCCTCTTACACACTGGCACCAGCCTCTGCAGGTCATCCTTGGCAATGCCCTCATAGGGGGCAGTGCTGTCCAAACTGCTAGTCTACCAGAAACCCCAAACATGTCCAACCCTATTGGGCCTCACCAGAGGGGCACTGTGTCGCAGGTACCTTCATGTCCAGGAGTGTAAAGGTCTGTAGGAAAATAGGGAATTAAAACAAAAACTCGTTGGCTCTGAAAGGAATCCTGGTAAGTGATGAAGCCAGTCAGACTCCAAGCGAGGCCTGACCGAGAGGAATCGGACGATCCAGACATCTCCCTCATTTCTAGAAAGGCTCATCACCCTCCATAAAGATCTGGAGAAACCATGGGAATTCTGTGATGTGATTCCACCCAGCATGGCAAGTGACCTCTGACCCATGTGTTTCCCTTGCAGCCATCATGGAGGTGCACGAGGACTTCTTCCTGTACAAGAGCGGGGTATACCGGCACACCCCAATATCAAGCAGCAAGCCCGAGAGCTACCGGCGGCATGGCACCCACTCAGTGAAGATCACGGGGTAAGGCGGGCTCTAGGCGCTTCATCTGATGTGTACTCATGTGGGTGCTGGGTTTTGCAAATTAGTGAACATTCCACCACATGATAAGGATGAAAGTGACTGCACACCTGTCACCTGATGTAGCCGTGTCTATACACAAAAAGAATGCTCTATTCACACTTTTATCATGCACCTCAATGGTACTGATTTCAATAACCTCAAAAGGATGAAATGCTGAGTCTGACCAATCAGGGGTCATACACTAGACCTGCAGGTTACACATATATGCAGATGGTACTCAACTCACTGATGTGCTAAAAAAAGAACATGTCTAACTATCTTCTAAAGGAACAACTAATGAGCAGAAATGTGATGGGTGAATGGGTTTGAATTAACCTTTACTGCTGGCAGCGCTCTGGGTCACTTTCCACAGCACTCTTTTTAGTCCGTCCATGCATTTGAAGAAGAGGACCAGCACTATGCAAATCAGTCTGGTACTGATTGTTGGGCTTCATCAGTGAGATGCTAATCGTATGACCCAGTGAGAAAAGGACGCATGTCTGGGCATATCCTTTCTCACACAGAGAGACACACTGTGAGCAAAAAAAGTGATGGGTGGAAGGTTTTGAATTAATTTTAACCATAGGATGTGCTCTGGCAACTTTCCAAAGCACTTTTATCTAGCTCATCTGCACCATTTTTAGTTTTGGTTATTAGGTGGCGCGTAAGCACCATCTATAAGCTGAAAATGCTGCAGTGGAGTACAGATGGAGGGAGATGAGATATGTGAAAATACACCCAGTTTCTGGGTGTTGTTTGGTTACTACAGACCCACTGACCACCCAGGGCCATGCTAAGACCTATGAACCTTCCCACACTATAGCTGCTCAACCCACCCAAAACACATCCTCTTGGGATCTCTTTGAAATAATTCTATCAAGCAGTAACATCAAGCTCTGTTTTGTAAAGGCGTACAAGTGCCTTTTCAAAGAAAATTAATTGCAGCTCTAAATGTGATACTGGTGTAATATAAATGTCTTACCTAAGTGTACCTTCAGACAATTTACTTATGAGCACCGAAGTCCTGTCAAAAGCAAGTATTGGCAAAGCCAACAGTTTTGTCATGTGTGTAACTATAAGGCATCTGCCAGTCTCTGTTTCATAAGCCCAGGTACTTTCACCATTTTCTTTCTGTTGCCGTGCTATCACCAGGTAGTATTTATATGGCAGTGCTTGGCAAATATCTAGCCCATGCCTACACAAAAGCCGAAACTGTTGGCTTTGCTAATGCCTGTTTGGTTATCTTATGGCATGTGGAAAAAGTGTGACTGAGCAAGTGGGTCAGTGACCATGAGTGTCAGCGACCCCTCAAGAGATGAACCTCACTTGGGTCAAATGTAAAGTCTCTGTAAACTATGCACACAAAACAAAATGGATACCCCTCAAACTGTAAAGAGCTGCCTTCTTTAATATGAGAAGGAGGATATTTTAAATTGAGATGCCACGTCCGTTCCTACCTCTTTTTAATTCACCAGCTCTCCTATTGCTTGCCTCCCTTGGTTCACATCATCTCCATTTATCGCCCTCTTGGTGTCACGACTATTCTTTCATGACATTGGGCAACTCCTTGATTCTCTTTCCACTAAACATCACCTCATTCTCGTAGGTGACTTTAATCTTCTTTCTCTAACCACTTCTCTGAAAACCGAACTTCAGTCTTTTCTTAGTACCCAGACTTTCCATTCTATCCATTGTCTACCTACCCACAAAAGGGGTAACTCTTTCGATCTCTTATTCATCTTCACCTCTCTCTCAGCCTCTAACATGACCGTTACACCATCCATATCTGATCACTCAATTGTTTCCACCACCATCTCCTTTTCACCCTCTGAGCTGTCCGCACCACTTGCGTCACCTATTACTAAAAGGAAATGTAAACCTTCTCCCATTCCACCATTTTTCTCTGACCTAGGGCCTCATTACGACCCAGGCGTTAAGGGTTAACGCCGTCGTTAACCCTTAACGCCTATTCTGATTTTAACGGCTGCTTTTAGCAGCCGTTAAAATCCATGGCGCTAACCCGCCATGATGCTAATTACGCCACCGTAATTTACGGTGGCGTAATTAGCGCCTTCCCCACTCCCATTATGCCCTATGGGGCAAAAATGGGAATGGGGAAGGGAAAATGGGAAATGGGGATTTACCGCCCCACTCACCTTGGAATGGGGTGGTAAATCCGCCATCCACCATGGTGTAAACATAGTTTACACCATGGTGGTAAAGTTGGCGTACTTAGCGCCTGGGTCGTAATGACCCCGCTACAGTTCTCACGTTCCTCCTTCACACCGGATGCCACATCCGCCAACAATGCATTCTTCAGCTTCCAATCGCTTCTATATCACTCATTCTCCTCTCACTTTCCACTGCTAACTTTCACCCCGAAGTCTCAGCATCCTCAGCCATGGGTCACCACATTCATACGCCCTCTCCGCACAGACATGAGTCAGCTGCTGCGCAATAGAGGCATACCCACTCGCATGAGGACCTGCAACTCTACCTCTCTGCCCTGAACTCTCTCAAGTCCACTCTTGATACAGCTAAAAGGGAAATCTACAGACCCTCATCGACTCTCTCTCCAACCATCCTCGCTGGTTACAGGGCAACCTAAATTCACTCCTCCCAAGTCTATGACTATCAACTCCACTCTGAAAGCTAACGACCGAGCTGAATACTTCACTGCAAAAAGTATCAACATTAGAGACTTTCTCCTGACCTTCTTCACTCTCCCTCCCCCTACATTTTACACTCCGCCTACTCTACCATCATCCTCTGCCTCTATCTCCCACTTTAGTCTCACTAATATTGATGAAGTGCTATCTCTATCGATGAAGGCTAACCCCTCTTGTGTTCCATCAGACCCTCCTACTCCTTATCTAGTCAAGAATATTGCCCCGTTAGTATCCACTCACCTCACTGAACTCTTGAACCTGTCCACCAACACTGCTTGCTTTCCCTGTTTTTTCAAAACAGCCATGGTCATCTCTCTCCTAAAAAATGCAATGGTCTGACCCAATCCTACCAGCTAATTATTGCCCTGTTTAGCTCCTTATGCACTACTCTAAAGTGCTTGAAAGTGTTGTGTTAATCAGTCTTACAAATTTCTTAGACATCCACAACCTTTGAGACCCCCAACAAGCAGGTTTGCGCTCCTGTCACTCCACAGAAAATGCTCTCATGAATGTGTCTAACGTCATTGCCTCTGCTAAGCACTCCAACTTATCCTCTATCCTAATTCTCCTTGACCTATCTGCTGCCTTTGACACGGTCGATCACTCTGATCTCCTTAATACTCTATTTGTCCTTGGGATTCACAATCAAGCCCTTACCTGGATTGAACCCTACCTTGCACCTCACCAATTCTCTGTCTCCTGGAGCAACAATACCTCTCATCTCACTCCACAAAATGTTGGTGTTCCAGAAGTGTCTGTCTTGGTTCCACTTCTCTTTAAACTCTACACCTCTGCTCGTGGGGCACTAAACTCCTTCTTTGGGTTCTCGTACCAACTCTTCATGGACGACACCCAACTCTCCTTCTCTTTTCTTGAACTCTCCTCTGATCTCTCTATCAAAATGTCTAACTCTCTCTCTGCCATTAAATATTGGATGTCTTTGCACTCTCTGATGTCAAACTCTACCAAACAGAGGAACTCTTCTTCCCTGCCAAATGCTCTCTCTTGTCTCTTCCTCTGCCTTTGCAGTTCCTAGCTGACACTCTCCCCTACTTTTCCTCAGCTAGACACCTTAGCATCATTGATGACCCTTCTCACACCATCACTACTTTCATCTCCAAAACTGGAACAGCAGCTCACCCCAACCTCCTAAATATAATGAAAAGCAGGTACCTCCTTCCTTTCAACACTGTCAAGCATCTCTTAACCACTTAACCACTCTTGTCTTCTCTAAACTGGACTACTGTGCCAGCATCCTCTTTGGTCTCCACAACTATGCTTTCTGTCCTCTCAGCAAGATCTTTAACTTCACTTCCAGGACTCTCATTGCACTCCCTCACTTCCCACCTACTTTCTCATACTGTCACCAGGCTGAATGGCCAGATTTAAATTTCTTTTCCTGATTCACAAATCTATCCACGGTAAGGCACCACTGTATCTATCTTCCTCTATCCAACACTACAAGCCTTCTCGTAATCTCTGCTTTGCTTCCTCGACTACCCTTGAGGCTCCTTGCCCTCCCTTTGCTTCCTCTCGCCACCGCACCTTCTATCTTCTTGCTCCACTTGCATGGAAATCTCTCCCCCCGGACATCGGAGAAACAGTCCACATGGATTTGTTCAAAACAAAACTAAAAGCCTACATCCTTGCCTCTGAGTTACCCTCTTAACATAACTCTCATCTGCCTTCTAGCTAACATTTTTCCCTCGCCTCTAACCTGCCTCTCACCTCCTCTGCCTCCATTCTAGCATTTCATCCATCATGGTCACACCCCGAGCAAAGCTGGCCATACCGCCTACCTACACTTAAAAATGTCCAATGATGGTTGTCCTTAATCTATGTATGTCCACTTATGTATTGTCCCTGGTCACTGTTTCATTTACTCTCCTCCACAACCTGGTCAGAATGTCTCTCAATCTCACCCCATTGTAGGAAGCTCACTGTTTCCCGTTAAATCTGATTTCTTATCCATTGTGCATTCTTTTGTGATCAAAAGAGCATTGTTCCTCCTGTATATAAATACATAAATCAATGTGTATCTCGGTGTGTAGGGAAGGTTATTCTCCAACTGGCCTTGTGTCACCAAAGCCAGTTCTTGCTTCTCCATTATCAACTCTCTGCATCCTTTGGTGGGATATGTTGGCCATCCTAATACGGGAAAAAGCAAAACGACAAGTCCCAGCATGCAAATTATTGTTGGCTGAAAAGCCAGAAATGGATTTTCAAGAAATTAGCTTAATGAAATGAAGCCAATGCCAACCTAGCATTGGGGGGGCCATGAGGTGCTAAGGAGAGGGCCTCCGTTTCCAAATGAATGGCACATGAATGGGGATGCATTTAGAACCTATCCAATCCAGGTCCGGAAATGCCATTGTTGCTCCAGAAAGACAACACCCTGAATACATAGCTGCCCAAAACATAGGTCTTGAGGATACAAAAGAAGGTAGTCAATGGTGTCACCGCTGTAGAAACAGGTGCTCCTATATGCACCTTAATTGACGGAGTACTCTATCCACCTCATTTGGCAGAGTACTCTATGCACCTTAGTTGGTGGAGTTCTCTATGCGCCTTAATTGGTGGAGTACTCTATGCTCCTGAATTGTGGCACCATGGAGTAGTGGCCCCCAACTACCAATTACACCCACAATCTACGCTCCCAGCAAGGTGCCCTAATCTGCTGAAGTAGGTTCAGTGCCAGATACATGGAAGAAGGATGTATGGGGTGCTTGGCTGCTCGCTCTGGGGCACCCTGGACCTTCACTCCAAGCCCAGCCTACCCACAATCTTTTCAGGTACTGGTCAGACAGTTCTTTGACAGAGCCGTTGTACCCCCCACCCCCCCGCCCTCCCTCCCCATCATCCCTCGTTTCCTAAAAGAAAGCCTGATGTAACAGTTTATTGAGAGGCCTCCTTCTCAAGACAGGGAGTTCCTTTCCTGCCCAATCTAGATGTCACACAATAAATGGTTTAATGTCAGCTCTTTATTCAGCCCTATTTCCGATGCATATCATGCCCCTTTGAGACCCCCCTGAGCTACCAGGCCAGTGTACAGGGAATATACTTGTATTCATTTGATTAACAGGTAATAGAAAATCGCACTAAAATGTCATACACCACTTTATTCGTGGCACAACACAATAAACTTCTCTCTACATAAATAACTCACCCAATTTGTTTGGGAAAACTTACATTTCAAATTTTACTCTATACAAATTACAAAATAAATGATCATCATGGCTTGTCCCTGAATAACATCACTTTACATTTGCAATGTGTACAATTTTGGTTTTCCTCCGGGCTTAACATGCTAGCAGTAAATAAACACAGGGGGATTTAGCAGTGGATTTTTCAGACCCCCCGCCCCCTACTTTGGTCTGTGTTGCGATTTTTTTAGTTTAGGGACAAAGACACCCCTCTTCCTAAAAGATGTTGGGGTTAACAGGCAAAATAAAAGTGCTGTAGCACTGTGAAGTGACTCTTGTGCTAGATGGAATTACCGAAAAAAATCTCATACCAAATAACCGGACAGACTCCGCAAATATGCCAACATACTACTTTAATCTCAATTTAATAAAGCGAGGTGAACTGACGAACCACGGACTGATGCTTGCACACTCACAAACAAACATGATTATACAGAGGTTATATACCCCAATATGCATCATCTATGATGTCATCCTATGTGGCAAACCACAAAACCATTTGAAGGGAAGGATTGTTTAAGGTAACACATGTACCTATGGCATACATGGGGGTTAGTACACCATTGGCTACCCCTTATCTGTAGGGCACGCCTCGATCTACCTCTAAATACATATAATACTAATTATAGCAGAGGAAATGGTAGCTGATTGGTCAATGCAACATTGTATAGAATGTTGCCCCATACACCCTCTAATTGGTTGCCATGCTCACCCAACCTTGGACTTTCAGCTCACTAGCAGCACGAAAGCAAAACAAAACCCAGGTGCTCGAGTCACGTCAGATTACTCCCCACTTTCCCAATTAGTCCATCATCTCTCATCAATCCAACCATAAGCCAACGTTTCCACCTGTAGTTGATCTTGTAGCTCGCTCTGTGTTCTAAGGCATTCGAGGGAGTGTAAGCACAGCACGATCTTCATCCGAAGCTTAATGAATAGCCCTTATTTTCAACTTCTGAATCACATGTGACGAGTCCGCAAATGTGTCCATTTCAACCTCTTATTTACTGCTATTTGATTTAATTATGCTGGGTTTTCTTTCTCCTCTTAGCCTCCAGAGACTTGCTCACTCCAACTTGTATCCACTGTTAATTGTCCAATACTTAGCTCTTGCAAATGTTTTCTTCTTCTTTAATCTAAGAGAAATATGTCTTACGTATGTGGCTTATCCATCTGCCTCCTTTTGTGCCTTGCAATTATTCCTTAAAATAGTACCCTTGATCCCAGGCCAATATATATTCCTCTTTATTATGCACACGGCACTATTTCTCCAATGTCCCCTGACGCTGCAGCACTGGTCTGTCAGTGAGGTAGCTGGATTGAGTCTTAACACGAGCCAACATCCCTTTTTCTATCATGCCCATCCTAGGCAGGTTATATTTTCCTCTACAGCAACCTTCTATATATCTGATCTACCTTGTGTTACTTGTATTTACCCTTATTGATCAGAAAGTTACTCTTTTGTATATATGAATACTTTATAATTTTGTACATGTTTTTCTTGTCACTGCAGTTACGTTGTCACTCTTAAGTATTTTCATATAGTTTCAGTAAGTCCTCATATATTGTCTTCATGACATAATTCTGGCATTGTCATATTTCACTCAGCACTACATGATGTCCAATGGCACGTGCTGACATCCTTCCACTCTTTCAGTAAGAAGGTACATTCGGTATGGTACATATCATCTCTCGTACACTTGTTGTGGTATCGGGACAACACAGGGGTTCCCACATAGAGCTCTTCTCCTGCTGTTCCAGTATGATGGCAGTGAGGGAGTGGGGGCTAGGGAAAATGTACCCAACTTTTCCTCTAAATGGGATTACCAAATTACATTACAGTCTATAGTTTTCAGTGTACACTGGAAATGAGATTTGTTAATTCTGAATATTAACAACAACAAAAAATCACCCAGTGGTGTTCTGCCAAGGGGAATTAATTATTATTATTTTTTAGTTAAATAGGGCAAGGATCTACACAGTCTTGTGACCTCTGCCCACTATAAAGGCAAAGGATTTAAGGCCATCGGAATTCCCCACATTTGCAAATGGCACAATTCTACTTACATTTAAAATGTTGGTTTAAAGTGCAGGAAAGCCATCTGCATTTCAGGAGCCTCTTGGAGGACAGGGCAGGGGTCTGGTCGCTCCACTCTCGAGGATGGTCCCCAGCTCTTCACCATAGGATCTAGTTAGCTTTTAGGCATTCCGAGCAATAGACCACTCCAACCAGATGCAATTTCAGCAACATCTCCTTTTGATGTTTCCTTGTGGATAGCAGCTCTCTCTCTTCTCCCATAGTGCATCCACTTAATATAGCAGTGATGACATTAATCAAGATTTCAATTTTGGGCAGTGCCATGCAAGATTTCCCACAGCCAGGATTGGGCAGTTACCCTTCTCTCCACCCCCAAGTCCATCCTCTCTCTAAGGATTGGTTTAGGAGTCCGGAACAGACATATGCTAAACTTCCTTTTGAAATCCTCTTTTGTTCCCATGTCACCTTTGACAAAAATCTAGTTATGTGTCAAATACTTTGTGATGTACTAGTAACTGCCATAATGTATATATTTTCCGATTCAGCTATTCACAGGGAATTTAATAAAACAGCTGGGTCGCAGCATGTTATACAGCTGTTTAGCAATTTTCTGCCATTTTTTACAAAAAACTATAATAGTTAGTAACATGTGATTTATTGCCCACATCTCTAATTTTACGCCCCACCCATTCTCCAACTCTCAAATTCTGAACATGTTCAGAGCAGTCCGGAACACCTTTTAGCTGGTCATTAAAATTCCCTAAGTCGCAGGTGGAGGAATTTTACATCACCAAAATCGCCTTGAAATTATCTAAAAAATAAAACATACATGTATACAGTGTGATTTGTAGTTTTTGACAAAAAGCAACAATTGTGACAGTCCGTTTAATCTAAGGGGAATCTTCATATGTGCAAACTAAGGGGAATCTTCAAATGTGCAAATAATAGGTTCCCTTCCTCTGTGCCATTTGCCACCCTTGGCCAGCTTGTGACCAGGGTGTTGTTTTTTTCTTTTATTATCCTCTTTGTTGTTTTAGTTGGTAGCTGCCGGTAGGAAAACCTTGGGCCTTGGCAACACAGAGATCCCCCTCCCCACGTTCCTGTCATGCACTAGCTAGAACATTTGCCTTCTCAGAACTGCCCTCAGAGACAAAAAGTCTATGTAAACTTTGTTTTCAACACCTCTTAGCAGCCACGCTTTATTGCAGTTGTAAACAGATGGGATGCCAGCCAGTTTTCAGTGCGGAAGTTCTTTGTGAAGTTTGCTCCACAGCAAGCAAAAATGTCCGTCTCGGGCTACAAGAACTTTTTCATGGAAACAATGTGGCTTTTCTTTTCAAATGTTTGCTGGTATTTTGCATGTGAAGCATAGGTTGAGTGGTAAATGTAATTCCCCATTTCCAATTGGGTTTAAATTTTCAGCGCATTTCTGCCGGTGGAATTACTGTGCGGTAATTGCACAGAAAATCAGCATTTTTCTGATGTGTTAACCCACAGCTCTGAGCTGGGGGCAAACATGCCATACTCATGTTTGGCCGGACCCTTAAATGCAGCAGTAATAGCGTTACTGCCGCATTTAAGGGCTACCACCCAATTGGTGATGAGGCCCTAAGTCTTTTCCCTGACATCTTTATGTTGGCAGGAGAAAATGTTCCACTTGTCTTGCTTTAAACTGCAAACGCCCATGCAAAGTCATTTTGGTGTCAGTGTTTGAAAATCCTGCTTTTCATGTGAAAGGGACGTTTGGATTACTTCTGCCAGTGTGAATTAAAATGCTGCTTTTCCTTTGGTAATGACAGGTAAGCCTTTTCACACAGTGCATCCTTGTTTTACGTGCAGAAACCCCCATAGTCTGCCTTAATAGGCCCATTTTCTGTGCAATGGTTTTTATTTTCTTTGATGAAAGGTTGCAGGCCATGCTTCCTGCGGCCCTGCAGTTTTGTTTATTAGGGGGCTTTGATTTATCCCCACAATGCCGGCAAGATATTTCAGTAAGTTAAGTGTTTACCCCAGACATGTGGGTTTAATCTGAAGGCAAAGACTGAAATCACGACACAGCAAACTCAGCCTTTCATCATTCTGAAGTCATAGGCAGATGGGGAGCAGGTGCAAGTGGATCTAGGTCACCTGGCCTGAGCCCCGCCTACCTGGTGCCTTCCTGCCTGCCGCTCTTTTTCACCACTTAGCAAGCCACGCCCACCTGGTGCCTTCCTGCTTGCTGCTCTTTTTCACCACTTAGCAAGCCCTGCCCAACTGGTGCCTTCCTGCTTCCCGCTCTTTTTCACCACTTAGCAAGCCACGCCCACCTGGTGCCTTCCTGCTTGCCGCTCTGTTTCACCACTTAGCAAGCCCTGCCCAACCGGTGCCTTCCTGCTTCCTGCTCTTTTTCACCACTTAGCAAGCCACGCCCACATGGTGCCTTCCTGCTTGCTTCTCTTTTTCACCACTTAGCAAGCCCCACCCACCTGGTGCCTTCCTGCTTCCCGCTCTTTTTCACCACTTAGCAAGCCACGCCCACCTGGTGCCTTCCTGCTTGCCGCTCTGTTTCCCTACTTAAGGAGCCCTCCAGCTTCTTTTCCTTTGCAGATGGGGAGCAGGTGCAAGTGGATCTAGGTCACCTGGTCTAAGCCCCACCCACCTGGTACCTTCCTGCCTGCTGCTCTTTTTCACCACTTAGCAAGCCCCGCCCACCTGGTGCCTTCCTTCACCATCACTGTCTTGTGGCCAATGCTGGATTTGACTTTTATGGACTTCATTCATTCACGGTGCGTCACTCTTTCTCAACTCTCATGCTGGACTTCCTTTGCATCTTGCACTCATGGTGGCCCTGAATCATGCTGTTCCCATCTTCATCTTGTATCCTGGCTTGCAACATTATGTGTTACTACTGACTTCTGCAATTGTATTCGCTCTCCACTCTTGCTTCTCCACTCTTTTTGACTGCTTACTCTCTTTTCTCTCCTCCTTTCCCTTCTCCCTTTTCCTATCTCCTCCCCTTACTTTTTTCTATGCACTTAATCTATCAGAATTGTCCCTGGACCTAATATGATAGCAACTTCGTCTGTTTCCTCCACCCTCCCATTACTGTTTTTTTCCTCCCCACCGCCCCTCCAGCACTATCTGAAATGTCGTCAGGCCTAGTATGATAGTCGCTTGTTTTGTTCCTCCCCTCCCTTTCTGCACCCCTCTCCCTCACCTTTTGTTTTTCGCCAGCTCTACCAGAAATGTTGTCAGGCCTAGTACGGTAGTCGCCCATTTCCTTCCCACTCTCCCCTTCCTTATCTATGTCTTAGCTCTTGCACTATCTGAAATGTCGTCAGGCCGAGTAGTACGATAGTTAATTTCACATCCTTACTGTTCATGGCTTGTAAGAATGTGGTTGTATTTTCCCTTGTTCCCTCCCTTGCCTTGAAGCGCTTTAAAACACATTGTGTATAGGCGCTATATAAATAAACGATCATATCATATCATTGTGTACCATTCAATTAGATAATTATATTGCCTATTATAGGAGCGCTTTGAAGCAGGAAGTGCATGGCATGAAACGTAAGTAAAAATACGTTAGTATTATTGGAAGGGACTGGCCACTTACCATCTCCAAATCCCACCTCCTCAATTGTTCCACAAGCTGCACAGTCTATGACTAATAGGGTGATATTTGGAGCTACTAAGAAGACAGATTATTTCAATAGAAACGCTTGTCCAGAAGTGCCGGTGATGGTCTTCTGGAGGGATGGCAGCAATGTTCAGAATCTGGGAAGTGCCACATTAGGAGTCAAGAGACCCTGCTCAGAAGTGCTGCTACTTCCATGCTGGGAAGTGCCGAGAAAGCTATAGTACCCTTGAAGGAAAGTGCCAGCACTGTCCCTTTAAAAGTGCACCAGTCTTGCTGAAAAGAGTGCGGACGGCCTATTTGGGGAGAGCTGCTACTGCGAGCCCTGGGCCCTGGCTGCAGGTTGGGCCTTTGGCACGCGGTCCTGCAGAAATTCCTCTGGAATGTGCGATGTGACCCAGGTCCAAGGGTCGCTCCTGACACTTCCTCCCAATAAACCATGAACCAACATAACTCGAAGGCCCTTTGGCCCAGCGCCACCCCATGCCGTGTGTGTACAGTGCACTCAACAAGGCGTCGCCCTGGAAACCGCTTCAAACATGAAAAGCTGCATATTCCGAGGGGATGCCACGTCCCCCGCCTCCACGCTCCTGCACCCACACACTCCTCACGCTTGCCAGATGCCACGCCCCAGATCACTCCTCTTGCAGCCCCTCTGCGTGGGTGCTGCGCCCGTTGGCCCTTCGAATGCCCCCTGTCATGACACAGGGTCTCTGCACTTTATTACGGCTTCATGGGATAGAAGGTGTCCTGGCCACGGTTCGCTGCTCTTTGGGGATATTTCCCACCAGGCTGGTGGCTTTCAGAGGCCGGTGAGGCTGGGGAGAAAGAGTTGCGGCTTCTATGCAGGCTTCTTCTCTGACCCTAACCCTGGGGCCTCTTTCTGAGTATCCTGGTACCAGTAAAGAGCGTGGGGGCCACTGGGTGCGGATGGGTCCCCTCTATACCACTTTAAACATTTGCAAAGCCTGGGGTAAAACCGAAGAGTAAAACTGTGCAAAACTCCTTCTCTCCTCATTTTTACTCTCCACTTTTGCAGGTGGCAATTACTAATGCGTTTCCATAGAGGCAAGCGTCTGTCTTGTAGAAAAGACTGCCATGTCTATGCAGTCCGGGTTATAAGACCCATGGGGCTTTAAGGTTTAGTGACTGGCCCTACATATGGAATGTGTTTTGTATGCTGCGTCCTATATATCACTGGCTGTTTGGTGAAGGTAGCACTTCCGGCTTTTCTTGTGTTTTGAGATGGTCCTGTTTAGGTAATTCATTATCTCTCAGTAGGGGCCTCATTCAGATATTGATTTATATGTATTCACTCCCAAGCAAGGCGCGCTCCCCGCAAGGCGCGCTCCCCGCAAGGCGCGCTCCCCGCAAGGCGCACTCCCCGCGTAATGTCCTCCTTATTTATGTTTGGAACACATGTATATATCCTCAGATTTTTTTGCTGCGTTAGTTAAAAACAACCCTTTTTGAAAAACGTGGTTGTTTCCTTTCCTGATTAAGGGCCCGATCACGTGTTGGGCAGTAGCACGCCGCATTTAAGGGTCCCTTCAAAACTCAAATCTGGCGTGTTTGACCCCAGCTCAGAGCTGGGTGTTAACACGCTGGGAAAATGCCCATTTTCAGCTCAGTTTCCGTGCGGTGTGTGCACCGAAAAGTATCCCTTGGATCCAATGGAATCAATGGGGAATGGGGACTAACAGCACCAACCCATGATCCAGCGGTAATACCGCCGGACGGGTGGGCGCTAACGCGAATTAGTGGTGTCGCTATGGAGAGTGTGTGGGGCCCATGCCCCCCCTGAAACCCTGTGTCCTCCCTTGTGCCCCCCCACCTACCTAAGGCGAGCCGTGACTGTGTTCTCTGTTCATGGTGTTATTTGTGACACTCACTAAGCCAAATGTCTGCCTATCACACAGCAAATACTCTCCTTTTGTCTGAAAGCCAGCAGTAATCTTGGTATGCATTCTGGCATTGGTATGAACATGAGCACGAGCCACTTCTCAGGTTTTCCTGCCCGACATCTGCACAGCGACCTCTACAGTGTGAGAGCAGCTTGCAGTCCCTCCAATCAGAGTGTAGTGCAGAAAACTACTAATAATGGGCCATTAGCCACTGAATGGCTTTGTGCCTGCATTCTGATGGGAGGGGATGTGCAGTAGTTGTGCACAAAAGCTTCTCTCCAGGAGTGCTTGTGACCTCACACATTACCTTACATAGGCGGCTCCCTACTTTTGTCTTTGGCCCCCTCTGTGCCCCTCCTAAATTTGATTCCTGGCGACGCCACTGACGCTAATAAAGTAGGGCCGTATCCCAGCTGGGATACTGCCCAACTAGTGATCAGGCCCTAAGTCTAAGAAATCACATGGACCCTCCACTGCCTTTTGTTCGTTGTTTCCAAGGAATCAGGTGGATTTAATATGTGTCTGCCTTCAATCTGACAGTCTCCCCCTTATTTTATGCAGTGTGATATGTCTGCTGTGTGTTCTATCCCCAATCTTCACACGTAGGTTTGGTAGGCTCTCCTTGTCAGCTGTATAAAAGTGTAGATCTGAAATGTCTTGTTCTTTCCCCACAGATAGCTTGGGGACATATATATATATATATATATATATATATATATATATATATATATATATATATATATATATATTTTTTTTTTTTTTTTTTTGCATGGACTCGGTAGTGGCCATGTAGTTATGGTTAAGTTGCTGTTTCCATAGGAAGAGCACTTTTTGGGCAGCTTATAATATATATATATATATATATATATATATATATATATATATATATATATATATATATATATATATATATATTAATATATATATATATATATATATATATTAATATATATATATATATATATATATATCCTCGTGCAGCGGTATACATCCTAGCACTGTGCTCTTTACACAGCCGTGAAGGTGCTATTATCTGTATTTCCCTAATAAGGTTTCATATGCTAGCCGTCATGCCTACCCATAGGTAGAAATACACATCACTTCCCTCTTTGGAAACACAGACATAACTCCGAGACCCTTAAAAAGGGGTGCATTCTGCTGTACTTTCTTTCCTTGCAAGCACGTGCTCCTCATGTTATTCCATATGAATGACTCCATAGGTGTAGATTTGATATAAGCTTGCAGCTCTTTCACATGTGTACATATTTGATATGCACGCTTCGTCGTCATATACAGGCATATGACTGGTCCATGCCTGTAGTTTCTTAAAGGGATCACTGGTAGCTTGTGATGACTCAGCTACAGAGGTGCAGGACTAATGTATGTGTCCTGTCCATCATGCAAAGATATAGGTGTGGTACATATCTATACCTTGCTTCCTATACAGAGCTATATAATATAGCCCAGACATCCCTGTATACTGTTCTACAGATTGAATCATAACTTTCCTTTTTGTTAGAATTGACATGTTATTGATTTACATTGCAGGTGGGGCGAGCAACGCAATCCTGATGGACTGGACCAGAAGTACTGGGTGAATATTACTTTTGATAATGTGTTGTCTTTGGTGAATCTACCTGCAAGAACACAGTGCCTGATCCTAGTTCCATCCCACGCATACAGTGCTCGTGCAAAATCAGTCTTTAGCAAGAATGACCGACAGTGGTCAAGTGGCAGAGCGAGTAGAGCGCTTGCTTTGACATGTTTGCAGAGCCCGGTAACGCAGGTTCGAATCCCTGCGGGGCCAAACTCAGCCTTTCATCCTTCTGTGCAGCCCTCAGATACCTGAGGGTTCGTAGTGCTATCTAAATGCCAAATTATCAATTATTTAAAAGAAATCACCTTTCAAAATGCTGTGCTGTACTAATCCACCCTTAGCAAAACGTGCGAAGAATTCATGTACCATGCACGGTGCAACTGCCAGGCTGAAACAACATTTCAAAGTGAAGTGTCTAGTTTAGAAGTATCTTCAAAATATGTAGGCAAGAAATGGGGTCTGCAACCTTTGGCTCTCCACATGTTTTGGACTACAACTCCTACTAGCCCTAGTAGGCATTGTCAAGGGCAGGGATTGTGGGAATTGTAGTTCAAAACGTCTTCAGAGCCACAGATTTCTGATCCCTGACATGCCCATGTTATTAATTACATGGTTAATAATAACGCGACTATGTTAAATTAATATGCATCATGGCAGTGCCTGGGAAAATCCTACCTTTAATAAGCCCTTTGAAAGGTTGAACCCACTTTTGATAGTACAGTTACATGTTTACATCCACCTTTAAAAATTCACCTTTCATAATAATGTTCCTCGGTTACATTTGCCTTTAATAATAGACTATATAAATACACATTTTAGATTATGATGTGCACTTAAACTCTGCATTAGCAACTCTGTTCCTTGTTTAAATTTGCCTGTAATTAAAAAAAGTTCATAGGTTAAGTTTACTTTTAATAAACACTGTTCCTGGTGAAGTACAAATTCAATATTATAATAGGCAGGTTAAATGCACCTAAACGTACCTTTAGAAATGCAGTTCCTAGATCAAATCCACACGTAATAGTACGGTCCAGAGGCTAGATGGGCTTTTAATATTATGATTATGTTATGCAGTTTAAATCCACCTTTACCAACACTGTTGCTAGTTGAAATTCAACTTTAAAAAGCTGTTCCTAGGTTAAATTCACCTTTAATAAATACTGCCCCTGGTTTGAATTCACATGTAATATTATGCTGTGCAGGTCACATCCACCCAAATGTTTCTTTAAAAATACAGTCCTTAGATCAAATCCCCATTTAATACACTGTCCGTAGGCTAGATAACACTGTCCGTAGGCTAGATGGACATTTATAATTATGATTTTGTTACGTAGGTTAAATCCACCTTTGATAAACACTCTCCCTGGTTTAAATACTAATTTACCATCATGCTGTGCACTTTAAACCAATCTTTAGCAATACAGTTCTTAGTTTAAATCCACCGTTTAATACTGATCCTAGGTTACATACATATTTCATACTCTCGAATTTTAAATCCACCTTTAACATGGATGGTGTAAGCACTGGAGTACTAGATGCTGAGCATAATATTTAATACTACTGCACCAGAGTACTAGATGCTGAGCATCATTTTTAATAATATAGCACTGGAGTACTAGATGCTGAGCATAATCTTTAATACTACAGCACTGGAGTACTAGATGCTGAGCATAATCTTTAATACTACAGCACCAGAGTACTAGATGCTGAGCATAATATTTAATACGGTAGCACTGGAGTACTAGATGCTGAGCATAATCTTTAATACTACTGCACCAGAGTACTAGATGCTGAGCATCATTTGTAATACTACCACATCTGAGTACTAGATGTTGAGCATAATCTTTAATACTACTGCACCAGAGTACTAGATGCTGAGCATAATCTTTAATACTACAGCACCAGAGTACTAGATGCTGAGCATAATCTTTAATACTGTAGCACCACAGAACTGGCTGCTGAGCATAATCTTTAATACTACAGCACTGGAGTACTAGATGCTGACCATAATCTTTAATACTACTGCACCAGAGTACTAGGTGCTGAGCATAATCTTTAATACTACAGCACCGGAGTACTAGATGCTGAGCATAAACTTTCATTCTACAGCACCCGAGTACTAGATGCTGAGCATAATCTTTAATACTACTGCACCAGAGTACTAGATGCTGAGCATAATCTTTAATACTACAGCACCAGAGTACTAGATGCTGAGCATAATATTTAATACGGTAGCACTGGAGTACTAGATGCTGAGCATAATCTTTAATACTACTGCACCAGAGTACTAGATGCTGAGCATCATTTGTAATACTACCACAACTGAGTACTAGATGCTGAGCATAATCTCTAATACTACTGCACCAGAGTACTAGATGCTGAGCATAATCTTTAATACTACAGCACCAGAGTACTAGATGCTGAGCATAATATTTAATACGGTAGCACTGGAGTACTAGATGCTGAGCATAATCTTTAATACTACTGCACCAGAGTACTAGATGCTGAGCATCATTTGTAATACTACCACATCTGAGTACTAGATGTTGAGCATAATCTTTAATACTACTGCACCAGAGTACTAGATGCTGAGCATAATCTTTAATACTACAGCACCAGAGTACTAGATGCTGAGCATAATCTTTAATACTGTAGCACCACAGAACTGGCTGCTGAGCATAATCTTTAATACTACAGCACTGGAGTACTAGATGCTGACCATAATCTTTAATACTACTGCACCAGAGTACTAGGTGCTGAGCATAATCTTTAATACTACAGCACCGGAGTACTAGATGCTGAGCATAAACTTTCATTCTACAGCACCGGAGTACTAGATGCTGAGCATAATCTTTAATACTACTGCACCAGAGTACTAGATGCTGAGCATAATCTTTAATACTGTAGCAGCACAGAACTGGCTGCTGAGCATAATCTTTAATACTACAGCACTGGAGTACTAGATGCTGAGCATAATCTTTAATACTACTGCACAAGAGTACTAGATGCTGAGCATAATCTTTAATACTACAGCACCGGAGTACTAGATGCTGAGCATAATCTTTAATACGGTAGCACCACAGAACTGGCTGCTGAGCATAATCTTTAATACTACAGCACTGGAGTACTAGATGCTGAGCATAATCTTTAATACTACAGCACCATAGTACTAGATGCTGAGCATAATCTTTAATACTGTAGCACCACAGAACTGGCTGCTGAGCATAAGCTTTAATTCTACAGCACCGGAGTACTAGATGCTGAGCATAATCTTTAATACTACAGCACCAGAGTACTATATGTTGACCATAATCTTTAATACTACAGCACCAGAGTACTAGATGCTGAGCATAAGATTTAATTCTACAGCACCAGAGTACTAGATGCTGAGCATAATCTTTAATACTACAGCACCAGAGTACTAGATGCTGAGCATAATATTTAATACGGTAGCACTGGAGTACTAGATGCTGAGCATAATCTTTAATACTACAGCACCGGAGTAATAGATGCTGAGCATAATCTTTAATATTACAGCACCAGAGTACTAGATGCTGAGCATAAGCTTTAATTCTACAGCACCGGAGTATTAGATGCTGAGCATAATCTTTAATACTACCGCACCAGAGTACTAGATGCTGAGCATAATCTTTAATACGGTAGCACTGGAGTACTAGATGCTGAGCGTAATCTTTAATACTACAGCACCAGAGTACTAGATGCTGAGCATCATTTTTAATACTATAGCACTGGAGTACTAGATGCTGAGCATAATTTGTAATACTACAGCACCTGAGTACTAGATGCTAACCATAATCTTTAATACTATAGCACCAAAGTACTAGATGCTGAGCATAAATTCACCATACGCCATGTGGCCTGAAACTTGGATTTTTAATGTTGATAGTGCTGTACTAGTAAATATACAGCTGACAGATGTGCTGTTGTTTTTCTGGTTGAGTTACCATGTACTGAAGTTACACACATGAACTGGTGACCTACTCATTGGCCAGAGCGTGCCTTGTCATGTTCATGTACATGAGTGTGCGTTTAGGTTGCGTGCATATCTCCCAGTGCTAGCTACTTATATGACATGGTGTGTGTGCGTGCGCCCACCACGCGGGGCTGTGTGATTCAGTGTAAGTTGTGCATGTGTGTGTAGGTTGCCCATATGGCTGCAGTAATATGCTGTGACAGTGTGGGCTAGCTGCTCATGTGGTCTTGTGTGTGTGTCTATATATGCATGACTTTTCTCACCACGGACGTGGTCTCTCATGTGTGTGACCTCTACCTTGCACACGTTATGTTAAATTACTGGAATTCACCCCTGGCACCACTGCCATGTGCATGATCTACAGGCTGGAGGTGTGCTTGATGTGGAGAGAGGGAAAATGCAAGACAGATTTGCTGCTGTGTTGATGTGGGGAGGTCAGAAGTACCCAGGTACTTTGTGTGGATCTGTTTCTAGGTGTTCTGTGTGTGTGTGACTTGTATGCTAATGGCATGCGCTAGGGTGTGACTCACATGTGTGTGACTGCTCTGCACAGCACTTGTGTAGTTGCCACTTCTAGGTGTGATACTGTAAACCATTAGGGATGTGCAGCGTGCCTGTTAGTAGCATGGGGGCTGTGTTGGTGGCGTTTGCACGTGGCCTGAACATTCTCCAGGCCTTCCTGAATTCGGTGCGCCACCGTGTTACTAACCCCACTATCTATTCCCCCACAGCTTGCAGCCAACTCCTGGGGAAAAGAGTGGGGTGAACAAGGCTACTTCCGGATCGCACGTGGAACCAACGAGTGCGACATCGAGGCGTTTGTGGTTGGCGTTTGGGGACACGTCAGCATGGAGGACATGAAACGCAAGAAGTGAATATCTGTCCCCAACATGAACTTTACACACCACAAACTTTGATCTGTGATGGCGATGGCGAGCGGACACTGTGCATGACTGATGGGGGTTATGCGGGCGTGGGAGTGGGTCAAGGGGGCAGGTATTGCATTCCCTGCTATGACACTAGTGCAACCACTACCAGAATTGGGCATTCTCACCGAAAGTGCCCAGCTGGCAGCAAGAAAAGCTACTTACACACCAGCCACTCTAGCAGGGTAAGAAAGAGCCACAGTTGGGTCGATTGTGTGCACTCTAACTTGTGTGATATACGCTCTGAGGAGGGGCTGGGGTGTGTTCCACACTCGTGATGTCTTCAAACTGCAGTGCCACCCTTCTGATATTATCAACTCCAATCCCACACTTTTGACTTTATTAACCTTCTGTCCCACAACTGTGATGTCATCAGCCCACAGTCCCGCTCTTGAGATGGCATCAACCCACAGTCCTGCTCTTGAGATGGCATCAGCCCACAGTCCCGCTCTTAAGATGGCATCAGCTTGTATTCCAACACTGCTGTCATTAGCCTAAGCTTTGATTCTTTTGGTGTGACCTTGCTGCATTCCAACACCTGACATGTTGTCAACAAAAGCATGAACATCGTGGTGTCATCAGTGTGAACTCTCTTATTTATGACGTCATGACAGCGTTAGAAGGTGTGCTGTCATTAAAATGCATTCCCACCATTGTAATGCCACCAAACTTCCTTCCTGTACCTCATTCCACCGGCCTTTCATTTGGCACACCAGCCCCAACCTTGCAATGTCATCAGTCTGTCGGCACCCCCCACCCCTAAATAGTGCCACCAAATCTAGATTCTCAGCTTTGTTGAAGAATCCATCTGCAGTCTGGCACGCTGGCACCCTCCTGCAGTGCCACCACGAGACCATCCTCCTTTAGGGCGACACTTGGGGTGGCATTCTCTGCAACCATAATCTTGCGATGACATCGGTCTAACTCTTGTGATGTTCTCAGGGTGCACTCTGTGACGTCATCGAAATGCAATCCGACGCTTTTGAAATCAGGAGCCTGCAACGTGACCCTTGTCATGTCAGCAGAACACGGTGTCTGTTGCAACCGAAAGGAGCCACACTGCCTCCCAACCCCCTCTCACCCACCGCCCCTCATGTACATGTACTGTGACTGTTCACAGAAGGAGCTGTCCGGTGTTATATTGCCGTGTCCAGGTCATTTACACAACCCACCATTTTACACCACTACCACTGATGACCCCCAGACCCCCCTGTGCTCTGTCTGCACTCTTTGGGTCCCTGCCTCCATGCCGACGGCCAGCGCCTGCAGGAGAGAAGGGGGCTCGTGGGATTCACTTGATCCTTCTTTGTAATGTGATGAAAAGTGGTCTTGTATAGTGCGGCTTTTGCAATTTGGTTGGCCTCTTGGTGCTATCTTGGGCGGAATGATCACCTCACTTCCCTGCAGACATCACGTCTTTAGGACAGCAGAGGTCACGTGCCGTCTTCCAAAGGCAGTTTTCTTGCATGAATTTCCAGCAGGTCTGGTGACAGGCCCCGCAGGACACCAAGGTGTGCATCCGAGGACATGGTCCTAGCTCTCCCAGGAACGCGGATGTCCTACGCTGTCTTTTCCTGCTGGAGGGATGTCTCGCAGGTGTGCCCGGCATGGGCCGTGACATCCCGTTCACAAAGACAGCAGACGTCTGGTTGTCTCCACCGCTCCCTGTCTGTGGTCTTTGAGACATGCATGGTGGTTTGCAATCATGCCAGCTTCTGCATGGTTCACACTTTAGTAGGCTATCAGAGGCCCGCTCTGGCTAATGTTCCTGGGATGGTGTCTTTGGGGAGCGCCTTGGAGGGTGTGATAGCACCTCTTGGAGGACACAAGAAATCCCCTTCACTGTATTCTCTGCGGCTATGATCTTTGAGGTGTGAGTTTAGTTGTAGGGGCAGCTCTTGCAGGACAGAAAAGGCCCTTGTGTTCCCGTGTTTCCTTGGTGATGACCTTTGGGATGTTGCCCTTAGGCAATGGGGATATCTGTTGCATCCCAGCAGAGGTGTCGCCACCCCCAGTAGTCTTAGGAGGTGTGCCTCTACTTTTAAGGGGCCAGCTTTTGTAAGACATCAGAAATCCTGTTTTTTCAATCTTTACTTGGTGGCCGTTTGTGTGGTATGCTTCCAGTTATATGGCCCTGCTCTTGTGGGACAGCAGAGGTGCTGCTGAACCCATCATTTCCTGGCCATGCTCTTGCAGGACAGCAGAGGTGCTGCTGAACCCACCATTTCCTGGCCATGCTGTTGCAGGACAGCAGAGGTGCTGCTGAACCCACCATTTCCTGACCATGCTGTTGCAGGACAGCAGAGGTGCTGCTGAACCCACCATTTCCTGGCCATGCTCTTGCAGGACAGCAGAGGTGCTGCTGAACCCACCATTTCCTAGCCATACTGTTGCAGGACAGCAGAGGTGCTGCTGAGCCCACCATTGCCTGCCCATGCTCTTGCAGGACAGCAGAGGTGCTGCTGAACCCACCATTTCCTGGCCCTGCTGTTGCAGGACAGCAGAGGTGCTGCTGAACCCATTTCCTGGCCATGCTCTTGCGAGACAGCAGAGGTGCTGCTGAACCCATAATTTCCTGGCCCTGCTCTTGCGGGACAGCAGAGGTGCTGCTGAACCCATCATTTCCTGGCCCTGCTCTTGCAGTACAGCAGAGGTGCTGCTGAACCCACCATTTCCTGGCCGTGCTCTTGCGGGACAGCAGAGGTGCTGCTGGACCCATCATTTCCTGGCCTTGCTCTTGCAGGACAGCAGAGGTGCTACTGAACCCATCATTTCCTGGCCATACTGTTCAAGGACAGCAGAGGTGCTGCTCAACCCATAGCTTCGTGGCCATGTTCTTGCAGGACAGCAGAGGTGCTGTTCGACCCATCACTTCTTGGCTCTGCTCTTGAAGGACAGCAGAGGTGCTGCTGAACTCATCACTGCTTGGCCCTTGGCCCTGCTCTTGCAGGACAGCAGAGGTGCTGCTGAACCCATCGCTTCTTGGCCATGCTCTTGCAGGACAGCAGAGGTGCTGCTGAATCCATCGCTTCTTGGCCCTGCTCTTGCAGGACAGCAGAGGTGCTGCTGAATCCATCGCTTCTTGGCCCTGCTCTTGCAGGACAGCAGAGGTGCTGCTGAGCCCACCATTTCCTGGCCCTGCTCTTGCGGGACAGCAGAGGTGCTGCTGAACCCATCATTTCCTGGCCATGCTCTTGCGGGACAGCAGAGGTGCTGCTGAGCCTATCATTTCCTGGCCCTGCTCTTGCGGGACAGCAGAGGTGCTGCTGAACCCACCATTTCCTGGCCCTGCTCTTGAGGGACAGCAGAGGTGCTGCTGAACCCATAATTTCCTGGCCCTGCTCTTGCGGGACAGCAGAGGTGCTGCTGAACCCATCATTTCCTGGCCCTGCTCTTGCGGGACAGCAGAGGTGCTGATGAACCCACCATTTCCTGGCCATGCTCTTGCGGGACAGCAGAGGTGCTGCTGAACCCATTATTTCCTGGCCCTGCTCTTGCGGGACAGCAGAGGTGCTGCTGAACCCATCATGTCCTGGCCATGCTCTTGCGGGACAGCAGAGGTGCTGCTGAACCCATCATTTCCTGGCCATGCTCTTGCAGGACAGCAGAGGTGCTGCTGAACCCATCGCTTCCTGGCCCTGCTCTTGCAGGACAGCAGAGGTGCTGCTGAACCCATCATTTCCTGGCCGTGCTCTTGCAGGACAGCAGAGGTGGTGCTGAACCCCCTATTTCCTGGCCATGCTCTTGCAGGACAGCAGAGGTGCTGCTGAACCCATCATTTCCTGGCCCTGCTCTTGCGGGACAGCAGATGTGCTGCTGAACCAATCATTTCCTGGCCCTGCTCTTGCAGTACAGCAGAGGTGCTGCTGAACCCATCATTTCCTGGCCCTGCTCTTGCGGGACAGCAGAGGTGCTGCTCAACCCACCATTTCCTGGCCCTGCTCTTGCGGGTCAGCAGTGGTGTTGCTGAACCCACCATTTCCTAGCCCTGCTCCGAACCCATCATTTCCTGGCCATGCTGTTGCAGGACAGCAGAGGTGCTGCTCAAACCATAGCTTAGTGGCCATGTTCTTGCAGGACAGCAGAGGTGCTGTTCGACCCATCACTTCTTGGCCCTGCTCTTGAAGGACAGCAGAGGTGCTGCTGAACCCATCACTTCTTGGCCCTTGGCCCTGCTCTTGCAGGACAGCAGAGGTGCTGCTGAACTCATCGCTTCTTGGCCATGCTCTTGCAGGACAGCAGAGGTGCTGCTGAATCCATCGCTTCTTGGCCCTGCTCTTGCAGGACAGCAGAGGTGTTACTGAACCCACCATTTCCTGGCCCTGCTCTTGCAGGACAGCAGAGGTGCTGCTGAGCCCACCTCTTGCAGGACAGCAGAGGTGCTGCTGAGCCCACCATTTCCTGGCCCCGCTCTTGCAGGACAGCAGAGGTGCTGCTGAACCCATCGCTTCCTGGCCCTGCTCTTGCAGGACAGCAGAGGTGCTTCTGAGCCCATCATTTCCTGGCCCTGCTCTTGCAGGACAGCAGAGGTGCTGCTGAACCCACCATTTCCTGGCCATGCTCTTGCAGGACTTCAGAGGTGCTGCTGAACCCACCGCTTCCTGGCCCTGCTCTTGCAGGACAGCAGAGGTGGTGCTGAACCCATCGCTTCCTGGCCCTGCTCTTGCAGGACAGCAGAGGTGCTGCTGAACCCACCATTTCCTGGCCCTGCTCTTGCAGGACAGCAGTGGTGGTGCTGAACCGATCGCTTCCTGACCATGCTCTTGCAAGACAGCAGAGGTGCTGCTGAGCCCATCATTTCCTGGCCCTGCTCTTGCAGGATAGCAGAGGTGTTGCTGAACCCATCGCTTCCTGGCCCTGCTCTTGCAGGACAGCAGAGGTGCTGCTGAACCCACCATTTCCTGGCCATGCTCTTGCAGGACTTCAGAGGTGCTGCTGAACCCACCGCTTCCTGGCCCTGCTCTTGCAGGACAGCAGAGGTGGTGCTGAACCCATCGCTTCCTGGCCCTGCTCTTGCAGGACAGCAGAGGTGCTGCTGAACCCACCATTTCCTGGCCCTGCTCTTGCAGGACAGCAGTGGTGGTGCTGAACCGATCGCTTCCTGGCCATGCTCTTGCAAGACAGCAGAGGTGCTGCTGAGCCCATCATTTCCTGGCCCTGCTCTTGCAGGATAGCAGAGGTGTTGCTGAACCCATCGCTTCCTGGCCCTGCTTTTGCAGGACAGCAGAGGACTCTTAAGATCTGCCGATGGGTCGGGCTCTTGGAGGGAGGGCCTGGGAGTAGTGTTTATCTTATTGTGAAAGATTACGTTTTTGGTGGTTGCTCTGAGGGGCCCAATTACCTGTGGGAGCCCCGCCAAGAAGCGGATACCGTAAGGCTAGGCCTCTTGCCGCTTCAAAGGTGTGGGTGGAAGTTGCTACATGTTGCCAACAGCTCTTGGGAGGATGCAGGTGAGCAGCCAACGCACTCTCCGCGAGAGCCAAGCTAGAGGTTTGGCAGCCAGACAAGGGCTGGCGCGGCTTGGGTTGGAACCGGCTGGGAGCTCCTCATTGCTGTAAACAGAAGCTGAAGGAGAGCCTTCATGGAGACTTGGAGGCCATCAAGGGCTCCCACTCTTTCCACTCAGGCGACGGGCCCTATGGGGGGAAGCGTGTTATTAGTAGCCAACGCCAGCTTCTGCTGACATGCATCCATCCTATTCAGCCCTGGTCATGCGTGTTCTGATTCTCTGGCCTTTGTGTGGGATACGCCTGCCCCTCACTCCTGCCCAGGCTGCAGTCCCCATTGTTACTCCACTCGCAATGGCCCTATTTTTTGCTTAGTGTCGTGTTTTCATCCTTGTGAAACTCGCAGTGGCGGCGTAGCGCTTAGCTCCGGCCATTCAACACAAGATACACACGACAGTAGATCCTCTGGCTTTGCACGCAGCAGGAGTCCCACAATGCACCGCGCGGTGGAAGGATTGTATGCCTCACATCATCCAGAAAGAGGGAGTTTATGAAGATTGACAGCCCCTCCTCCCACCCCATTGCAAAGCTCAGTGCCATCCCTCCCCGGTGGGCACCTACGTTCAAAGGGCAGACCATGGTGGCCACGTGTCTCAAAGAGGTGGACGAGGCCTTCTAAGCACATGGACCCACCTCCCCATGCTTTTCCAGTTCCTCAGTGCCATCCCTCCATGGTGGGCGTCTATGGTCAAAGGGCAGATCATGGTGGCCTTATGTACTAAGCACATGGTCCCACCTTCCCATGCTTTTCCAGGTCCTTGGTGCCATCCCTCCCTGGTGGGCGTCTATGGTCAAAGGACAGATCACGGTGGCCTCATGCTCTAAGCACATGGACCCACCTTCCCATGCTTTTCCAGGTCCTTGGTGCCATCCCTCCCTGGTGGGCGTCTATGGTCAAAGGGCAGATCATGGTGGCCACGTGTCTCAAAGAGGTGGAAGAAGCCTTCTAAGCGCACGGACCCACCTCCCATTGCTTATCCAGTCCCTCAGATTCTCGTCACCCTCAATGTTACAAACCTGCTCAGACCCCAGAGGTCAGGGGCAATAGTAGCCGTTCACAAGCATTGAGTGACTTGCGGCCGACACTAGGACCCTGGTCCTTCTTCTAGAACTTTCCACAGCACTTTTGCAAATTCCCACTGTGCTTTTGAGAAGAATAGTAACCCCTCCAAGCCTTTTTTGACAAATAGGAAAATCTCCATTGCCGGGGTATGTGTGGCGCAACCGCGCAATCGGCTTTAAGTCACCTTCTGTCCTGACCATCATCCATGATGATGATGAAGATGAAATGGTGATGTCAAGGCTTCGTGGTGAACCCACAGCAGAGGCTCCCGCTGGCAGTGCCACGAAGGCACATTTTCGCATCTCTGCTTGGGGGCATGGAAATATCACTTCACAGCTTTCTTGGGTACTGCTTCTTTTCTTTGCCCGCTCACAACATTGGAGACTTTTCAATATTCTTTGAAGATCGATGTTTTGGGGGTGATAGAGGCCTTATTCTGTGTGTTTCACAATTTTTGAGAATTTAATCTAGTTTGGTAGAGTGACGTAAATGGTAAAAACCGATTATGTTGCCACCTTAATCTCAGAATGCCGGAATAATTTTGAATGTTCCTCGCTTGCGCCTTTCTCGGGTAGGCACAGCATGCGTTCTCGGGCTCTCTGCCAGGGGTGCACTGGGAACCAAAAGAACCCCTGGAAATCAATCAAGGTGCCGCAAGCCCGACCTTTTCCTATGAGAACATTTGGAAATCAAATAGGTTACTACACAAAAGAGGCCCAGGGGGCAGAGGCCTGTCAGGAAATCTCCAGACTGCCCTATAGACCAGTCCACCCCTGGCCAGAGTGCAGAGGCCTATCAGGAAATCTCCAGACTGCCCTATAGGCCAGTCCACCCCTGGCCAGGGGGCAGAGGCCTACCGGAGAATGTCCAGAGTGCCCCATAGGCGAGGCCTGCTACCTGGAAATTTCCAGAGTGCCCTATAGGCCAGTCCACCCCTGGCCAGGGTGCAGAGGCCTACTGGGAAATCTCCAGCGTGCCCTATAGGCCAGTCTACCCCTGGCCAGGGTCCATAGGCCTAGCGGGACATCTCCAGACTTCTCTGGAGGCCAGTCCACCCCTACCCAGGGTGCAGAGGCCTAGCAGGAAATCTCCAGAGTGGCCTATAGGCCAGTCCACCCCTCCTCCCTGCATTGCATACAAGGTCCTGCCCTTGGATAAATCGTGTCTTGACAGTACCTGGCAGATGCCTGCTACACTCTGGCAGAGCAGTCTGAGGTCCGGGGCCGCCCCGGGGCTGGTATGTGTGGGTCACACACCTGAGAGCAGCATATCTCACTCCTGGGCCCCAGACCATCTGCAAGGAGACACCCCGGAAGGCGTGAGTGCCGGCAGTGGCATACCAATCATTCCAGGGGCGAACGCAGAGGTGGGAGAAGGTTAAGCACTGACCTGCTTTTGTTACCCCCTCCGGTGTCCAGCTGGATTCGGATATCAGCCCGCTCACTTGCTGTGATGTTTGCGCCATAAATAAACTGGACAGACACGTGCCGTGCCATGCACAATGCCAACTCTTCTATGGGCAACCCACCCACGTGGGGCGTTTCGGGAGCAGCACTGACACTTTTGGTGTGACTTTTTGGATGGCAACACTGGCCCTTGGTGTGGGTGCTTCTGGGAGCAACACTGGCCCATGGAATGGGCCCCTGCAGGTGCAACACTTGACCTTCATGTGGGCACTTCTGGTGCAGCGCCCACCATTCGTGTGGCCCCTTCCATGTGCAGTACCAGCAATTGGCGTGGGCCCTGCCGGGTGCAACACTTTACCTTGATGTGAGTCATTTGGGCCCTTCTGGTGCAATACCACCCACAGGGTGTACCTTTCCGGTTGCAGCGCCCACCATTGGTGTGGGCCCTTCGTGGGGCAACCCTTGCCCTTAGTGTGGGCCCTTCCATGGCATCTGCCCATGGAATGGGCTGTCAGCGGACCATTACTTGCTGTGGGTTCTTAGAGTTGAATTTCCTTTGTAGGCCGCTAGACTTTAATGCAGGGCTTTAAGTGGGCCGAGGCTAGCTGGGGCCCAGCTCTGGCAGTGTCCAGAAAGGGCTCCCGAGCCAGGCCCTGCCAGGGCCCTACCCGATTATCCCCAGCCATGCCAACACCCCGGACTGCCACACATACTTTGGCCATGCCCCCTAATGAGAGCCCCTCCCCCCCCCCCCCCCCGCCCCTCGATTTAGTAGGCCATTACAGGTCTCATCACACCCTGGCCCTTGGTGGAACACCCATAGTCGTGCCCGCGGATATGGGCGAGGACCTCACAGAAGCACCCCCTACACTGTATGCAGCCCATGACAAGCACACACCCTACTCTAGCACGGTCCTTCGTAGAAGCACCCCCTGCTGTGCTTATGTCCAATGCCAAACGCCACCCTCACCTCTGCATAACTGCACACCTGCTGTGAAATATTCCCGCACGCAGGGTTCTTTACCCAGCTCAAAGACTTGGCGTTGAAGTCTCTCCTCTCTTTGGTGCTAAGCGCCCGGCTCTTTACAGCCCCCGCCCGCCCACACACTTTGCAGACCTCCAAAGGCCTCAGCGCCCCAGTGCGAGCCCCAGATCCTGCGCACAGGGCCCGAGAGAATCTGACCCCTCGCCCACACACTGCCTGGGAAAATGTGCCTGTTTCCAGATTGTATTTAAATGCTATAAATATTTTATATTTAACGATGCTGAGGCGTTTTCTGCGAGTCATTTATTTTAAGAATGTGTTTGCATCCCATGGCTGTTCCGATGCTGACTGACTGTGCCAAACGAGAGGGGGGTGGGGAGGAGTGTGTGAAAAGGGAGCCGGCACGTGGCACACAAACCTGGCACAGTGTTTGTGTGGCTAGTGCTGGGCTTCTTCTAGGAGGCGGATTCAATCCAGCGCCAGAGTGGTGGCAATGGGCTAATTTACAAAGGGGAGATCTTGCGCGCATAACTCAGGCCCCGCGCAATTTACACATACTACCACTAGAGTCTAAATGGAGGATAAGGGGAGCTATGAGAGAGCATGTTAGAGGCGGGGGCTAGAGGAGTATGGAACCTGCATGCCAGTCAGACCCAGATCAGGACAGAGCCGCAACAGGGGAGACTACGCAAGCCGAGCGCTCCAATTCAGGATAAAGACGCAAACTAACCAACCCTACTAACAATTTCCCTTTCTGCATACACCTCTCAAACTCCAAACCAAACACAACCAAAACCTACAGCACAACAAACCTCACAAACTTCACTACATGGCAACAACAAAACAAAAACACACATAGCCTTGCACAACAGTACACAACGACTACCCGCCGCAAACACCCCAGGCCCAGCCAACGGACCCACCGGGCTGAGGCTGCCAACAGCACATCACTGCTCTCTTGCACTTTTGCCTGCTTCCTCCCACTAACTCATCCTCCCCTCCTCTTTCAGAGCCGCCAGAGCGCCAGGGGACCACTCCGGTGGTGATAGTGCGTGGTACAAATGTCCTTTAACTTTTAACATTAACATACGAGTAGTTGCAGAGTCGTGTCGGGTCGTGTAAATTACACGCAGCGCGGATGGCCACAAAGAGCCACGTGCACATAGCCGTAAATTGCGCGTGGAAGGAGCAGAAAAGGAAGAATGCGCAATTGCCCCTTAATCTGCAATACCATGTAGGTAATGTGTAATTACGCCAAACGGCATGCACTGGACCGTCACCATGTGCACCGCACTCCCCGCTGTGCAAATGTAGGTGCACTACAAAGTGCAAAACATGCATGCAAATCCAGGTGCCTAGCGGTGTACCTGCATTGTTTGCACGAGAATATGGCGCAAACGAGTGTGCATTAAACATTGATTTTGATGAACTCAGTCATATCTTTGCAGGTGCTAAAAGCGGGCGCATTCCATAGGATTCCAATCCATTGAAGGCAACAATTAAAATCCGATGCAGTCGTAAATCAACAGGCGTGGTGCAAATGCACACTTCTCTCTGTGATAAAAATCAGATTTGCACGTTTGTGAAGAGCCAGAACAGTTCCGCCTTAACCTAGAATACCACGGGGTAATGTGTAATTAACCAAATGGCATGGAGAGTCACTTGTGCCCTACAGTCGCCTCTGTGCAATGTTCTTACACCAGTGCTGGAAAAGGAAAGAAAATGTACTGGGTAAACTATGTCCTCTTTGTGGGGCGGGGCTGTGGGAAGGAGGGGGCGGGGCCCTGGGGCGTGACCCCTGCCAGGTTGCAACACATCTGTTCATAGAACCAAATGCCGGTGCTTTGCATAAAAGCAAAGAGCACTATGGGAACATCCTGATGTCCACAATTTTAAATGTTAAACACGTCTGATAGTGATTCAGTAAGAAACCCTTTTAAGCGAATAATGGACTCTGTTTTGATTGGTCACAATGTTAACCCTAATAAAGAGGTGACTGTAAATTGGAGAACATATATATATCAGTTTGCAGAACAAAGAGGGGGTGAGGTGTGCACTCTAGTTCCCAGTTTTGTATACCTGATGGAAGTAGTAACAGGGTTAAATCCCCATCAATGATCAAGTAATAACATGGTTAAATCCCATTGGAGTGTGCACCTCACCATCCTTTTTCTACATAATTTTACAAGAGTCCCGGGCTCCAGAGGCAGCGGCACCAGGGTTACTATGCCCCACCTAGGAGAGCCATAATGATGGTTTTTGCCTCCTCCTCCAATTATGGGAAAGAATTGTGCTTTTGGAGGGGAGTTGGTTCCTGGTCACCTGAATTGAAAAAAAATTGTGCTATCACTACAGCTACCAGAATTCCTTGAGACTGAATTTGGAACTAATCAGTAACACCTGAAAAGAAAGATGGCCTCCCTGGAGATTGTTAGAGACATGAAAGCGCTTGGAAGAGAAGATCAACTGAACTGCAGCAGGTACGTATGACTGGGAACTGGAGTGCACGCCTCACCTTCCTTTTTCTATATATCAGTCTGGACAGCTGCAACACTAGACGTGAGGCCTAAGCAGTTTCTGCATAACAGTACCCGAGACAAGTCACATGTGCCACTCTTGCAATAAGCCATGCAGGCGTGTAAGATGCATAAAGACGCACAAGTTGTAGTATGAATTCTAGCTTTTCTGAACTGCTCACACGTTATGCGTGCTCATGTGCTGCTTTTACCAGCGCAGAGTGGGGCTTCCTCCTGGAGTAAAGCCTTGTGAATGGGCCAGCGGAGCTTTACACCTTAATAAGGTATTGGACCCAGGTAACAGGGCCCCTAAACAGAGTTCTGCAACCTTAAGCTCTCCGGACGTTGTGGACTGCCATCAGCCCTAGCCAGCATGGCCAAAGGTAAGGGATCATGGGAGTCGTAGTCCAAAACATCTGGGTAGCCATAGGCTGCAGACCCCTGCTTTAAACCCACCATTACAAATCACATTTTCTGGCACTTCCCTTCTTATACTCTGCAAAGAGGCTACACACGCTGCTTGACTGTTTTTTAGTCCTAAAAGTGGCCCTGGCCATCTTTATGATACTTTACAGATTTAGGCGTACATATATTTCCAGGGGCAGCTTTTATATAGCATTCATCACACATAGGCCTTGTCTACTGAGTATTTTTCAGCTAATCCAGTGGGTCTCATTCTGCCAAACTCTTAAGGATCAGTGCTCTATTCAATATGGTCACAATCGGGCCCTGTGACGTACTGGTTCTGCGTGGATCTCTTCCCAGGCTCTAAACTCACCGAGAGGTCTTACCAGGTTTTACCAGGTTTTACCAGCCTCTGTGCGAAGAAGAAACCTGAGGTTACTTTGGGTAAAGGGCAGGTGGGGTGTCCCCTTTGAAGAACACCTGCCAACCAGAAGGTTTGGCATCGCATTGTGGGATGGTTATTGGTTTTATCCATGAAACGGGTGAGTTTATAGCACATGCTGAATTTCTTATCCAATGATGCCTTTACAGCTCGTCTTGCTGAAGAACCTCCCTTACACAAAGAACGCGAACCCCAGAATCCACGGAGAAGCACGGTTTCACTAATGAAAGACACCTCTCAAGATTTATTATGCAAAAGCTAAAAACATCACAGCGGGCAGCCAAAATGATTTCAAATGTGATATTTTAAGCCAAACACAAACAACGAACTATCTTACAACGTTTTTTACCCTATAAGTTGCTCACCTGTGCAATGCAGTCCAAACACTCCCTTTAGAAATACATACTCTGATTCCAAGATGGCGGCGATGCGGGGAGGACGTGCCTGAGCGTCGCTCCGTCCCCACTCCAAGGCCGCAACAATAAAGATCCACAATATCGCGGAATACTCGCCCCACAGGAAAGGAGAAAAAGAGTCGTATGGAGATCCTCAGCACCAGTAACAGGGCTCGATGATAGAGGACACTGTGACCCTCGGAGCAGTACCGGGCGGACTGGACGGAGGACCCGACAAAGGATAGAAGCAGGGATCGGGCAGTCAAGAGACCTGGCCCGCCCCTCAGGGAGAGCTGGAGAGTCGTGGAGAGCGATCCGGCTAAGAAGCGGAAACGGACGGAGATAGTGAACGGGGTGCGTTCTGGCCCCGTAGGTGCTTTCGGCGACACGACACAGCACGACTACCAGAATCTGGGTGGCCCGCACCCAGATGAGTCGGAGGCAGAAATCCAGAAATGTATCATCGGAGCAGAGGGGGCCAGCAGACCGAAGCCGGACGAAAAGGCTTGTCAACGCTCGACCTCAACGCATGTAGGTGACGCTGGCCTGAAGCATTGGATAAGGGGAGAAGCAACACTGCGAGGCACGGGGAGGTTCGTGCAGGCGGGGAACGCTACACCAGCTCTGGGAACGAACCAGCAGGGGTTCATACGAAACAGAATCCCCTTCCTCTCTACACAAAGTTAGGGGAAAAGAAGAGAACACGCGGGGACAACACATCCCCACACTCCCGTGAACGCCCGCAACAACCAACGCCCCTCCAGATTACAGGGAGCCAGAGGAACCTAAGAGCTAGAGTTATTAAAATAACTCCCCTGGCCCACGTGGAATCGGAATTCCAGACGTCCACAGCCAGGAACCGGCCAGGCTGAGGGAACAGTGTGACATAGGAGAGGCGAAGCCGCAGGCATCACCATATACGAGACACAGGGCCAACACTAAGACCTAAAATAACGCCCAAAGCAAAGAAGTGGAATCACCCGCCCAGGAGAGCGTACCCACGCACCAGGCAGTACTGCCGGCAGGCCAAGAATCAGACACTACGCAGTGGGGTAGAGGAGAGGCAAATGGTGAACCGCATAAACGCTAGACACAAAACCCTGGCAACGGTCACAACCCAGGGGAAGATCAGAAGAAGCGAAGAAGCAGGACAGAAGACTTCATAACATTTCAGGCCCATGCAGAAATAAAGGTAGTGGTGAGAGCCGAAAAGGCTGCGCAAAGAAAGCATACTACAGCATGGAAATATACTGTCGGAGAGGGCTCCTCAGGGCAGGCAATTGCTACAGCGTCAGGGGGAAAACCGACGGACACCAGCATCTATGTCCAAAACCAGGGGGAGACCAGCGCAATCCACCCAGCAGACACCCCAGAAGAAGCAGGATCAGAGCCTGCCACAAGTTTGGGGTGCAGACTCAGCCATACCTACAACATCCACGAGAAAGAAAAACCGACAAGGGCAATCTGCTAAGGCAGACACGGAAACACTGAACTCAGAAATGGCGTCGAGAGAAGATATGAAAACGTGGTTTGGGGAATTTCAAGCTCAGTTCATGGCAAAAATGCAGACCCAATTTTAGTCAATGAGAAACAACATGAACACGGCAGTACAAGAGCTACGAACATAGGTGACAAGTCTAGGCGAGAGGACAGACACTTTGGAGAAAATTACGCAAAACCTAGATGATGAAGCACAACAACACGCAGAGACCCAGGAACATCTACTGCGTCGAACCCACAACCTTGAACTACAATGCGAGGACTTGGAAAACCGATCAAGGAGGATGAACATAAGAATTAAAAATATGGCGGAAACAGTAAAAGAAAGAGGCAGTCCAGCAAGTCTTTAAAGATATCCTCAATGCAAAGGAAGAGGAGGAAGTACACCGAGTGGGCTCTAAGAGAATAGGAGAACTGGGATCCAGACCCCGTGATGTTCTGGTGGCACTCTCTTCATGTCCCCAAAAAGAACAGATTCTGCGAAGGGCCCAGACAATGGACCATATCAGAATGAATGGAGAGGACATACAGCTATATCAAGTCTTGGCCGAGTCTAAACTGCATAAACGCTGGGAAATGGGTCCAGTGGTAAATAATCTCACAGCAAAACAAATCAGATATAAATGGACATTCCCATTCGGATTACTGTTCACATGGGAAGGGAAACATCGATGGGTAACGACCTGTGAAGAAGGGAGGCAAATACTGGGCATAAAAGACCAAGAAGGAGACTGTCAAGACAGTAGCAGAGAAAGGACTTCCCAGAGGAATTCGGCCTGGGAGAGGAAGAGAAATGATAAAAAAGTAAAGGGGCCATCGACAAAGAAATAGAGGACTAATGAGAAGGCCAAGTACACAATTGGAAGAGAGACTTTGAGTCCAATAGAATCTCAGTCCAAACAATCATCACCATGGTGAGAGCGAGCCTTCCACAAGTGCAGGTGCGGAGGAGGGGGTCCCTTGGGACGCCTACTGGAATCCAAAGGGTTTTAGGACACCCTACAAGTTATCCCTGAGGAATGTTGGGCATGGCGCTGACAGCGCATTGCCTGAGCGGTCTTAGGAACCAGAGCCCAACTCAGGGGAGTTCAGGGGACAGAGGGGAAGGGAAACAGGCAAGTTGGGGTTTGCACTGTTGTCGGGGAGGATGGGTACCGGGAAGGACCATGAGTTTTTGAAGGTACAACAAGGGATATACATAGAAAAACAAACTCCCACGACAGGATAGGGATAAAAATCTTGACGTATAACATCCGCGGGTTAAACTCCCCAGTAAAAAGGAAGAAAGTGGAGCACTTCCTAAAACAGGGGAAATACTATATAATAATGCTCCAGGAAACACACATTAGAGGGCAGGACAAGAAGAAGCTACGGCTGAAGGGGTATAATCAGATTTTACAGGCAAACGCACAAGAGAAAAAGGCGGGTGTCCTGATCGGTGTCAGAGACACCTTACACATACAGATACTCTGCACAGAGGAGGACAAACAGGGGAGATATATATTTGTGAATACGAAAATAGAAGGCTACCCCTCATGCTGGCTGCACTCAACGCCCCTAATATGGGACAGGAAGGATTACATAAAGACACATTAGACAAATTAGAACAATTTGCCGCAGGTGAGATAGTGCTGGGATGGGACTTGAACATTGCATGGGTCCCTGGGCTGGATAGATCCCATCCCAGACAGCAGGGACAGGGAACCCCATTGAAAGCCCTAGGACAGAAAATGACCAATTTAGCATTGGAAGATGTCTGTAGGCATATGAACACTAACCAAAAAGGCTTCAAATACTTTTCACACGTCCATAACACCATGTCAATGATAGATTATCTCTGGGCTGCGACAGGTATCCTGGGGAAAATACCGAAAACAGAAATTGGCTCCATATCACTTTCCAACCATGCCCCTTTGTGGGCCGATATAATGCTGGCCCCAAAAGTCTCAGGGCTATGGAAATGGCGACTCCCTGAGGAAGTAATCTGGGATCCAGTGTTAGGGAACACTCTCAGGGAACATATAACCGAATAGATCACATGCAATAACCTCCCAGAGAGAGCTAAAGAATCACAATGGGAAGCGCTAAAGGCGGTCACGAGGGGTCACCTATTCGCACTTCACAATCAAAGAGAGAAAGAGAATCTCCAATGGGAAAAAGAGCTAGAGGCAAACATAAGTAAGATCCAAGCCGAAATATTGCAGAAACCCTCGTCGAAATTCCAAAAAGCCCTGAGACATGTACAAGGCCAGTTTGATGCTCTGTGCACAAAAAAGCAGAGAGACACATGATTCGGTTGAAACATTGGTACTATATAAAGGCAAATAAGGCTGATAAACTAATGGCCAGACAACTTAAAGGGAAAAAACAGGATTGGACAGTAAAGGCAAAGGAAGACACAATCAACAGAGATTGGGAACATATTTGAGCAATTCTATTGGCGCCTTTACTTATCGGATCATCCAGACGAGAGGCAGCAAAAAATATACCTAGAGGGAGTAAATCTTCCGGTACTATCGGAAGTAGAAAAGCAAATATTAGACAAAGACATTACAGAGGAAGAAGTTAGCAAAGCAATTAGGGACCTCCCCAGGAATAAAGCCCCGGGTCCGGACGGATATACCGCATAATTCTATAAGACATACAGGGATATAGTGACCCCGGTCCTAATGGAATTATTTAACATCTTCAAAGATAGAGGCAACGTCACTCAAACTATGAATGAGGTAAAGATGTTGGTAATCCAAAAACAGGGAAAGGACCCGCAACTCTCAAGTTCATACCGCCCGATAGCACTGATTAATTTGGATGCAAAGTTATATACAAAGATTTTAGCCACCAGGTTTACGCAAGTTCTCCTGAAATTGATTCACCAGGATCAATACGGTTTTGTCCCGGAAAGACAAACACACAACAACATCAGGAGAGTCCTCCATCTGGTGGGAAAAATAGGAATAACACACTCCCCGGCTATAGTAATGTCCCTAGATGTGGAAAAAGCGTTCGACCGCATAGACTGGATGCTTCTTTTCCACATATTGCGAAAAAATGGGCGTAGGTGCAACCTTCATAGATATGGTGCAGGCAAATTATAATTCCCAACAATACGAATAGCAGTGAATGGAGGGCTGTCCAATAAAGTTCAAATCGAGAGAGGGACAAAACAAGGGTGCCCACTATCGCCCGTACTATACGCAATATTTTCGGAACCGCTACTGGCACGAATAAGGAACAAACAAGACAAAAAAGGCATAGATATGGAAGGACACATGCATAAAATCACAGCATATGCTGATGACATGCTGGTGGTCCTGGGAGACCCGGATAAGTCTCTCCCGATCCTCATGCAGGAGATCAAAACATTTGGCTCCCTGTCAGGCCTAAAAATCAATAGCCAGAAATGAGAAATCATGAAATTGGCGGGCAATAGCAAGCAAATTCAATCACTAGCATCCAACTTGCAACTGAAAATAGCTCAAAGGGGAGTCAAATACCTGGGGATCACCTTGACAGGTAAAATAAAAGACTTATACTCCCAAAACTACCCCCAATTGCTAGATCAAATCAATAGGGACCTGTCGTGATGGAACCCCATATCAATATTGTGGCGGGTTTGGATATCAGCGATTAAAATGACCATTCTACCAAAACTCTTGTACCTGTTTCATGCAACACCGATCAGAATCCCAGCAGCCTTTTTAAAAACCCTAACGAAACTGATTTCGGCATACATATGGCAGGGGAAAACCCCAAAGGTATCAAGTGCAGTCCTTTCCGCATCAAGAAAGGACGGCGACTGCACCCTCCCGCACTTTGAGAAATATTACGAGGCTGCCCAATTATGGGTATTGAAAGAATGGATACCAGACAACTCACAGAAGTTATGGCCAGCACAAGATAGAGTTGTAGCGACAACAGCCACCAGACACCTTTTCTGGCTGGGGAAACAATATAGACATCCCAATGTACAAATTAGTGAGATAATGAAAGCAATATTAGGAATCTGGGATAGAGCTACACAGAAAGGGACACTGATAAAAGACCCAGCCCCCTCATGCCATTATTCAAAAATCCCGAATTTCCGCCAGGAATACAGAAAGGGACATTTCAGAAGTGGGAGGAGGCAAGATGTAAAATGGTTGGGGATATGTAACAGGCACAGCAGATAAAAACATTTGAAGACTGTGTAATGTTGCTAAACCTGAATGTCAATGATAGATACAAATACGAACAACTGCACCACTGGTTGGGCACTCCCAGAATAAAAAATGCAGCGACAAGTGACTTAACTCCGTTTGAAACTTACATTATGGCACACAATGTAACGAAAAAGTTTGTATCAAACACTTACATGTTCTTAAATACGTCAGCGGAAAAAGTAAAATGGCTCTACATAAAGAGATTGGAGAAAACGCTGCGTAGGATAATCCCTAAGGATCGCTGGGAACACATGTGTGGGGTAATACCCAAGCTCACTAAGGCGATACAGACTAAAGAAATGTGGATGAAAATATTCCTGCAATGGCACGACACGCCTGAAAGGCTTCATACGATGTATCGGGACTCCCCAAATAAATGCTGAAGGGAATGCAGAGGGGAAGGGGACTGGCGGCACATTTGGTGGGACTGTCCAATCCTACACCAGTATTGGATAGATGTGAAGGCCCAAATTCATTCAATGTTCCCAGGTATGGGGACTCGGGGAAGAAGAATGGTTATGTGGGCTATGGGACCCTAAAGACAAACAGCTAACGAAAACGCAAACATTGAACTTCATGGGACTACTGATGGGAACGTGGCTAGAAATAGCCCAAAAATGGAAACAAAAGCATCCGCCCGTGGCAATAGACTGGATGAGGAGAGTCTGGATACTTATAGCTATGGAACGAACAACGTACAACATACAAGAGCATGGTCTAAAGTTTAGAGGAGACTGGGGCAAGACCCTTGAGTATCTCCAAAGCGATTACTTGAAGCAGTGGTGCCCACACAAAATAAAGATACAGGACATATTTATTTAAGGAGTGGAGGATGTACCTCGGAAAATAAAGACTTGTGTAGGGGACTTCCTGGAAGGGGGGGCAGGAGAAAGGGGAGAGGGAATGTTCTTGTTTAGTAAAGACAAGATTTATGTTGTAAAACCGATAAAATATATATATATAAACAAAAAGAAATACATACTCTGAAGTTGGTGGAAACCTGGCAGGTGAATAGCCCTGTTAAAACAAACCGAGATAAACACGCTCCTGAAGAAGGCTGAGAAATAAAGGCTATAAGCCGAAACTGATGCCAACAGATATCCGATCATTCACAGAAAGGCCTCTTGTACAACAAGGAAACATTACTGTACGCGGAAGCTCCGTTGGATCAGCAAATATTTTGTCTCATGTGTTCACAAACATGACACATTCCCTGTGCTCTTCAAGTCTAGTCCTTAAATCCAGATCCAGTCCATGTTTTCAAGAAATCCTCAATAGGTTAATTTGCACACAGTGAATTTAAATGATAGGTATTTGATTAATCAGCGGCTATCCTGAACACCTGGCGTGGGTGCTGCACTCTAGATGTGTGCACCTCTGCAATGCACATTTCATTGACTGTTTTTGATATTTTTTTGTAGATGTATTTAATTTTTGTTGCATTTAAAAAAGTGTGCAGAAACCTTGGGATCAAGGGTAATGCCTCGTGCTTTCGATGTATTTCACTAAAGTGCCCGAAGGCGTGCCAGCCTTGCTCGAAATCAGTCTTTGAGAATTTAAGATCCCCTGTGTAGTTTGTTATCTTTTACAAACTTGATGTTTATTCTGAACTGAAGGCCTCAGGGAGCTGTGCAGAGAGTGGGAGAGTACTGAGTAGGACATTTGGTGACTACCTGGCTCCAAAAGATGGGTCTGACCCTGCACACCTTTCAGGGGTCCTCCAGATTACTACCTGCCCAGTCCGCCTCTTGCAGGAATTCTGAAATAAACTGGCGCAGGGCTTTCTAGGAACTCTTACGTGGGTGAGCAAGACTCCAGCACGGTCTGGGCATGTGCCAAGTCTCTCTGTGAAAATAGACCGCCTTGAGGATGTGAAGAATTGCCCAGGAGCTCTAGAAAGTCACTGCCAGCTCAAGACTGGTCAGTCATGCCATGCATAACCAGTGGTCAGGTGCTGGTCAGGGATACACAGTGTGACCAGGCGGAGGTGGCACTGGGAGCGACAGAATGCCAAGCAGGGATGGCAGAGGGGAGGGGGAAGGGATCCAGACAGGGGGCGGGAGACCAACCTGCAGCCCCAGGCTGGTGTGCGTGCTGGGGCACAGCTCCCCCGTCCACGCATGCAAAGAATTTCCGACACGGGAGATTAAGGGCTCGAACGAACAATGGCTCGGGGCCCTGGGGGCTCGGGAAATATTACAGAAAGGGAAGGGGAAGCCGGTCTCTCTACACAGCGCTGCGAACCCCGGCCACGCCGTCCAGCCAAAGGATCTCACTTGGCTTAGGTCTGGGTATTGTCTGGGGGAGCGGAAAGGCTTAGGGTGTGAATATGGATGTGGGGGGCGAGGGGGCGGAGGGGTGAGAAATGTCGTGTTATGAGGTAAGCCCCTGAGAAACAACCAGCCGGTCAACTTCAGCGTGTTCTCGAATTTGGAACGGCCTAAAAGAGCTTGCCAATGAGTGGATGGTCGTTTTCAATGGCAGGGGCAGTCATGTGGCAGGGGCAGTCATGTGGCAGGGGCAGTCTTGTGGCAGGGGCAGTCATGTGGCAGGGGCAGTCATGTACGTGGCAGGGGCAGTCTTGTGGCAGGGGCAGTCATGTGGCAGGTGCAGTCTTGTGGCAGGGGCAGTCATGTGGCAGGGTCAGTCTTGTGGCAGGGAGAAACGGGTATGCAAGTGATATCGTGCTCCCGTGAGATGTCACATGAGAGATGGCACACCCATGTGTGAGGTCTTAATGTCACATGTGGGGCCAAGAGATGTCACGCGAAGCATCGAGGCATTCCCAGAAGATGCTGTACAAGAGAGTAATGCCCCCGGCATGAGATACTAAATACTGTCATAGATGGCGTCACAAGACAGACATGCCGCATCAAGGCGAAGATGTTATGCGACACCACGGCATTAGATATTACTACCACATGTAGAGCCATGCGACAGACACGGTGCATCGAGGCGTGTGATATCATGGCCCATAAGATGTTATACAAGACAATGGACCACGGCATGAGATATTACTACCACATGTGGGGCCAAGAAACAGACATGATGCTTCGAGGCGAGTGATATCTTCACACGTAAGATGTTATGCGACACAGTGGACCACGGCATGAGATATTACTACCACGTGTGGAGCCAAGAGACAGACATGATGCATCGAGGAGTGTGATATCATGGCCCGTAAGATGTTATACAAGACAATGGACCAGGGCATGAGATATTACTACCACATGTGGTGCCAAGAAACAGACATGATGTTTAGAGGTGAGTGATATCTTCACCCGTAAGATGTTATGCGACACAGTTGACCACGGCATGAGATATTACTACCACATGTAGAGCAATGCGACAAACACGATGCATTGAGGCGTGTGATATCATGGCCCATAAAATGTTATACAAGACAATGGACCACGGCATGAAATATTACTACCACATGTGGGGCCAAGAAACAGACATGATGCTTTGAGGCGAGTGATATCTTCACCCGTAAGATGTTATGCGACACAATGGACCACGGCATGAGATATTACTACCATATCTAGAGCCAAGAGATAGACATGATGCATCGAGGCGAGTGATATCATGGCTCGTAAGATGTTATGCGAGACAATGGACCACGACATGAGATATTACTACCACATGTAGAGCCAAGAGACAGACATGATGCTTCGAGGCGAGTGATAGCATGGCCCATAAGATGTTATGCGAGACAATGGGCCATGGCATGAGATATTATTGCCACATGTAGGCCAAAAGACAGACATGATGCATTGAGGCGTGTGTTATCATGGTCCGTAAGATGTTATGCGAGACAATGGACCACGGCATGAGATATTACCACCACATGTGGTGCCAAGAGACAGACATGGTGCATCGAGGCGAGTGATATCATGGTCCGTAAGATGTCATGGGAGACAATGAACCACGACATGAGATATTATTGCCACATGTAGGCCACAAGAGAGACATGATGTATCGAGGCGCGTGATATCATGGTCCATAAGATGTTGTGCGAGACAATGGACCACGCATGAGATATTACTACCACATGTGGTGCCAAGAGACAGACATGGTGCACGAGGTGAGTGATATCATGGTCCGTACGATGTTATGGGAGACAATGAACCACGACATGAGATATTATTGCCACATGTAGGCCACAAGACAGACATGATGTATCGAGGCGCGTGATATCATGGCCCTTAAGATGTTATGGGAGACAATGAGGCACGACATGAGATATTATTGCCACATGTAGGCCACAAGACAGACATGATGTATCAAGGCGTGTGATATCATGGCCCTTAAGATGTTATGCGAGACAATGGACCACGGCATGAGATATTACTACCACATGTGGTGCCAAGAGACAGACATGGTGCATCAAGGTGAGTGATATCATGATCCGTAAGATGTTATGGGAGACAATGAACCACGACATGAGATATTATTGCCACATGTAGGCCACAAGACAGACATGGTGCACTGAGGTGTGTGATATCATGGCCTGTACCATGCTATGCGCAACAATGGACCACGGCATGAGACATTACTACCACATGTACAGCCAAAAGGCAGACTTGATGCTTCGAGGCGTGAGATATCATGGCCCGTAAAATGTCATGCAAGACAATGGACCATGGCATGAGATATTAACTACTGTCATAGATAGGGTCACGAGACAGACATGATGCATCAAGGTGAGTGATATCATGGTTCATAAGATGTTATGCAATACAGTGGACCATGGCATGAGACATTAATACCACATGTGTGATAGCCACAATATTCATGGTTATTTTCCATTAAAAGACCACCCACCCACGAGTTACCACCACCTGACTTGTCAGAAGCTTTACAATTCAGGCAGGACCGGACACATTCCTTAACCTTTATGCCAAATTGCAGCCAGTAAAAGTGCACAGACAACCGGTCCAATGTGTTAGTCACTCCCAAGTGACCTACTAAAGGAATTTGGTGATCCCAATCCAAAAGGAACTTTCTGTGACACTGGGGAATCACCAACCTTCTGGTGCCCTCACCCTCAGAGTGTTTTGGATCACTGTACAAGAGTCCATCCTCCCAGTGCACTTTGAACAGTTTAGGGGCCTCGCTCATAGCCTGCTCCTCACCCGCTTCTGCAGACCCGCCAGTGTGCGACACTCTTTCTGGGCTGTGAAGAAGTCAGTCGTATCTCGGCCCTCAGCCAATGCAAACTCATCCAACTTGGGCACGCCCTTCAGATATGCGCCCACCTGGTCCTCCACCTCAGGTTCCTGCGCAGTGCCAGGCATCTCTTAAGTCACTGAGTCCCCTGTGACCAAAGTAGAGTCCTCAGTGGCTGCTGGCCCCTCTCCAGCAGGAGTAGGCGACTGAGCAGTCTGTGGAACTGTACTAGGGGCAACCGGCCATACCATTCCTTGCAACAAGTCCTCTGGAAGCACTTCAGGCCCTAAGGCTCTGAGTGTGTTCTATCTGGTGATCTCTTTGGCCCTCGATCGGGTAGCCAATGCGACTATGTCAGGAACAAGAAGATGATTACCCAACAGACATGGGACAGGGATGGAGTCTTTCACTGCTACACAGCGCTGGGTCATTTCACCTCACAAGCTGAACTATACTATCACCAATCCCTCAAACCCACTGATGCTACCGTTAGGCCCATCAATATATTGTCCTGGCTGTACCCACTGTCGGGTGACAGCAGTGACGCTAGCTGCAGTGTCTTGGAACGCAGGAGTTTTGTGTCCATTGATATACACATGTTCTAAATAGAGTTGAGTATTATTGGAACTGGGATCTCTTCTAGAGACCCGGTACCATTCCTACTTAGTGTAACCAATCCACATCCAACCACTCCTTGGTTTAGTGGGAAGTCCTCTTCTAGGAGGCCCACACTAATGATGGCCTCTTCCATGTGTCCAAAATTCGCTATGACTTGCTTGGGTAAACTCTTGCAAGCAGGATCCCCTTCTCTATGGCCCAGCTCCTTACACATGAAACAACCTTTGGGTGATGAGAACGCAGGTGTCCCAGTGTAAATTGGAGCCTGCACTCTTCTTTTCAGTGTGTACAGCTGAACTAAAGTTTTGGAATGTCCCTTCCTTCTTAAGGGGACCTGACTTCAAAGAGGAGTGGGTTGGACCTTTGTCCGTCTCATCCTTGTTTACTTTTTCTTCTGAAGATTCCTCTTCTGGGCACACGCAATCAAATCGTACATCCCTTTAAATGTGTCAACTTTGTTACCAGCCACCCACCTGCTCAGATATTTTAATGACATGTATGTGAAAGCTTCACATGCTTGCACATTTTTCTTTCCGAGATCCTTGGAGCTCTTGAGATACTGTTCTGGGATTTCACAGAACTTCCTGAGGAGAGCCGCCTTCATGCTCTCATATACGGGTATTCCCTCAGGAGTTAACTGAAGAATTGCATCAGTCCCTGGTGTCAGTAAGTGACTCATCAGGGCTGCACCCCACAGTACCCCACCCACCTCCTGTAGCTGAAAAGCCAGCTTGAGCACTTCAAACCAGTCAAAAATATCCTTCCCCACTTTGTAAGCCTGCACTATGTCTTTGGGAGTGTGCTGCCGGGGCTTTTGCTAGGGGTGGATATGTTGGCCTCCTTCTGCTCTTCAAGCATCCGCTTGCACAGCTCTATGGTGACCTTGTCCCGCTGTTGCTGTTCCTCTAGCGCTAGTCTCCTCTCTTCGAGCAGGAGTTTTCTAGTTGCTATCTTGTTAACAGCCAGAAGGTTTACTGGGACACTTAGAGACTGTTCTGAGGCCTGGGACCTGTGGGATGCTGCACTAGCCCCTGACATCACTCACACTCTAGAGTGTTGGGAAACGAAGCTTGCTTCCTGGCAGAATGATTGGCAAGAAACACTGCTCATGCTGTCTTCCTTGTCATCTTCCACTTCCCACTCCGGAAAGACCTTTTCTGTTTGTGTACACAGGGCCTAGCCCATCCCCTGAGGTCTTCTCCCCAACCATCCTCACTTCTACCCAAGTTTGTAGGCTGGTCAGCAACTCAGGTTTTTTAATCTTAGTGCTGTTGGGGAAGTCCTCTCTCTTCACATAAGACGAACAGGATGTCCTTGGTCATGCCTTTTACAATCTCTATGTCCAGAGCCATGATTATTACAAATACCTTGCAGTGTCTAAATGTTGCCTGCAACAGTAATTTTATTGTTGTGTGACTAAGCTGTGCGCAAGGCTCCAACTAGATCCGACCGCTTGCCACCAATGTAATGAATTAACTTCCAGGGCACCAGTGGTCCAGGGATGAATATCAGTCTCTAATCCATCAATCAGCCCCACACCTCTAGTACACCAAAAGGGATCTGAACAGAATGGAAACACAAGCAAATTATAAGCCTCCTTGTCTAATTTTGGTACCGCGGATGGAATGGCAGGCTTATCACCACAAGGTTGTAGATCGTTGGTTTGTTGCAACACAGTGAAAATTGAATTATTACCCAATGATAGCCCCCGATCTCATGTGTATTACAGAGACTTGGTTCTCTGATAACTCTGATCTGTGTCAGTTAATGCCAACATCTTATGTGGCACTATGCCTTGACTGGCCCCCTCCGAATAGAAGCAGTGGGCTGGCAATAATTCATTGTGCATCTTATCAGTGTCAACACATTCCAATGGAACATTCATTACCCTGTGAACTCTTTTTGATCAGAATTCAGGTCAATGTTAAGACGATGACCCACTTTTTACTGGTATATAGACCTCCATCATATAGCCAAACTAATTTTGCAATTAATTTTGCTCAGCTGGTTTCCAATTTTGGCCTGGCACATCTGAATTTAGTTGTGCTAGAAGACTTCAATTTCCATCACAATGATCTGTCTGATCGCTGTGATAATACCCTGGTGACCAGCTTATTCAACCTCTCTTTAGGTCTCCGCAATCACCTCCCCACTCACAAGAGTGGCAATATGTTGGACCTTATCTCAGCTGAGGCAGGATTGCTTTCAAGTTTCACCCCTGTTCCGGTCATTTGGTCGGATCATTTTTTGGTGCCTTTTTCGGTCAGGATACCTTTCCGTCTCCCAAAGGTCTCTCATGGTGTGCAAACCCGCAGACTATGGGCCTCATTACACGGTAGGCGGTAAGGATTTACCGGTACCGGTATTTTACCGGTACCGGTAAATCCTTACCGCCTTACTACGAGGTCCCTTTGCGGGTTGGGGAATTTAACGCCTGCTTTTTGCAGGCGTTAAAAACCAACCCGCAAAGGGACCAGTGGAGCTAATTACGGTACCGCAATTTGCGGTACCGTTATTAGCGCCTTCCCCATTCCCATAGAGCCATATGGGGCAAAAATGGGAATGGGGAAGGGCAATGATGGAAGGGGGAATTACCGCTCCGCCAACCTTGGAATGGGGTGGTAATTCCCCTTTCCTCCAAGGCGGTACCGGTAAATTACCGGCATGAACCATGGCGCTAATTGCGCCATTGGTTTACCGCCTACCGTGTAATGAGGCCCTATGGCATAAATTAGATTTGACTGAGATGACTGATTAACTAAGTGAGGCCAACAGTAGGTTCAGGGAGAAAGGTGACGATTCATGTTCCTCTCTCATTGGAGAAGGTAGCAGCTAAGCTGGCCCCTAGTATACCTCACTTTGGCAGAACAAAAGCTACTGAGGTCTGGTTCACCGCCGAACTGAGATCTCAAAAGCATTGATATTGCCATCTTGAAAGGAAATGGTGGAAGCAATATGATGCTGACATACGGGATTCTTACAGGCAATCTGTGCACTGTTCCCATAAGATGATTTGGGTTGCCAAATCCAAATATTATGCTAACCGGATAACAGAAGCATCCTGCTCTTCCAGAGAACCATTCTCAGTAGTAAAGGAGCTATCAATCTACCCCTTGGGTAATTCAGTTAAACCACCAAACGCTCAACTGTGAAGTAATGAAATCAGTTCTTTTTTCTGTGATAGAATTCAAGACATTCATAAAGCCATCAGAGGTAGCCAAATGGTTGAGGAGGTGGGGCAGCCCGGGGAGTTGCCCGATAGAGCATATTTTTGGTTAACATTTTCACTCTTGAGCCAATAAATGGCGAGGCAATTTGCAAGGCTCTTCAGGGCCTGAAATTGGCCTCGCCTCTGGATGCGGTTCCCCTCCACATCCAGAAAGGTCTCCCTCAGAGGGCCATTGGAAAGCTTACAGATGCATTGCAGCATTCTTTTTCCGTGGGCAAAGTCCTGACTGCTCTTAAACATGCAGTGGTTATACCCCTCCTGAAAAAAATCTAACTCTGACCCTCTGGTGCCAGCCAATTATAGACCTATTTCTCTCCTTCCAGAAACGATTGAGCTGATGGAGGCTGTGATTACTCCACAGCATTCTGCATTTCTGGAGGAAAATCATTGTCTGCACCCCTTTCAATCTGGTTTTCGACCGACCAAAAATGGGCACGGAGTCTGTAATAATCTCTCTGCTAGACGATCTATCTTGTGCTGCTTCAGGACCGTGGAGAGACCCGAGTACTTATCCTCCTTGATCTCTCTTGGGATTTTGGCACGGTGGACCATGATATCCTCATGACTAGGCTGGAGCAAGCAGGGGTTACTGGACCGCTCTTAGCATAGTTTGAGTCTTTCCTTGAAGGCCGTTCTCAAACTGTCTCCTTTCAAACCTATTATTCTCCTCTTGTGTAAATGACTTGTGTCGTTCCGCAGGGGTTGGGTTGGCTTTGTGCCCCCTTCTTTTCAACCTGTGTGTACGACTACTGGCTGACCTCAGTGCGCAAGTGGGAGTCCTTTTCTGTTCTAATACAATGACATCCAGCTGGTGGTCCGGCTGGACTCCCCTCAAGCAGCTTGCCCTAAGAAACTGCGGGACTGTTTGGAGAAAGTAGGCAGCAGGATGTTGGCCATCTGGCCGAAATTGAATGGAAGCAAAAAGGAAGTCCGGGTTGTCGGACCTCACAAGCTGGATCATCTGTGGAACTTGCATTATTAGCCCAAATCGCTGGACCCTTGTCCGGTTCCCTGCACCTCAGTAAAAAGCCTTGGGGTTAAACCTTTACCAAATGGATCATGTGAGGCACAGATATCTGCAATATTTAACGCTGGGTTTGGTAGACTGAAGGCCCCGAGGAAGATTCCCCCACTGCTTCCTCCAGCCAATCGAACAACAGTGGTGACATCTACTCTAATACTCTAATGGGGTTTTTGGACTATTGCAATGGAATCTACTTGGGACAACCCAAGAAACAGATCCAACCGATGCAGGTTCTCCAAAACTCTGCAGTGAGACTGGCACTTATGGTGCCTCGTCTGACCCCTTCAATAGCTCTCCTGCACCCTCTGCATTGGTTGCCAGTGGCTGCCCAGATGGAATTTAAGATTCTTTGTGTCGTCCACCGGGCTGTGCACCATGCTCGTCCTCAATACCTAAAAGGGAAATTAGAGCGTTATTGCCCTGCTCGTCAACTGTGCTCTTTGTCCCAACTGCTTCTCAAGATCCCCAAATATCAACTAAAGTGATATAATCCTGGCCCTAGTTTATGGAATGCTCTCCCGCTATCCTTGAGAACCCTTGATGAGTATCTTCCTTTAGAAGAGCGTTGAAAACCCATCTGTTCTAACTCAGACTTTTTTCTACAGATAGGAGTGTTGAAGTATTATTCGTGGGGCTGCTGTCCTATAGCTCCTAGATGCCTTTGGTCCTTAGTTATGTGCTTTATAAATCTTTGAATAATAATAATAATAATAATAATAATAATAATAATAATAATAATAATAATAATAATAATAATAATAATAGGGACTGGCCAGTCAATGGTGTATAAACATATCTACTTTATATTATTATTATTCAACAGACAGTTCTAGCAACTACAAAATACAACCGCCCTGTAAAGGAGCGCAGAGGACAGACAGTTTCAAGAAGGAAAAGGGATGCACTCTGGATACTGACAGGAGGGTAGTCGGTATAGTAATTAATCACAATAGTTCAAGGATACTTGGTTTCAGCACATAGGGAGCAATGGGTCGTAAATTTCACTAGGGGCCTTCAGAGAAGGACCAGGGGGACAGATCCACAAAGTACCTTGTGCTTGTAGAAGGTCTTAGTGCTCAACAGGGTCTAGTCGGTTTGAGGGCACTTTGCAGCTCCTGCAACAGAGTTCAAGATGGGAGAGAGCTGTGGGTATGAAGCTGCAGGCAGTTTGACGAGTGAGGCTAGTTGGACGGCTGCAGGTTGGACTACACGGTGTCTCAGGGTCAGGAATCTTTGTGTCAGTGCTGGTCAGCGAGTCTGAAGCACTGGTCGAGGCAACTCGACCGACGTTAGCGACTGTGGTGTGACAACAGTCAGCACTGCAGTCAGTTGCAGCTCAAGGGCTGGACTGGCTTGAAAATTTCCTTTAAGGTGGACGCTGGTTGATGCATGTCGATGCACTCCTAGTTTCTTCACTGGGCTTGTGTTGTCCTTTAAAGCGGATGGGCCAAAGCTCAGGAAAGTGTTGCAGGCAACAGAATTGTCCTTGGTTTGGTTCAGAGACTCTCTGCTAGTTCCCACCTATGAAGCTTGCTTGCAGGCCCTAGAAGGGCACCCTGTGTGCTGGCTGGGTAGAAGTTCTAGAGCTGCTAGAGAGTCCTCTGGGTTCATTATCTCCCTCTGTTCCCTGGAAGATATTTAGGGGAGGGATCTTGCTTCTATCTTTGGAAATCCTGGCCTGCCTTCTCTGGTGGGAGTTGTAAGGCAGACTGTACGCCCAGCCAGGGTCCAAATGAGTTCTTCTTGATACTCCTTGCAAAGTCTTCAGATGATCTGCCCAAAATAGGGGCACATCCCTCTTTTAAAGAACAAATGAGTCACAGTGATTGACGTAGGCTAAGCCTACCTTAATGAACCTATCCAGAGTCCCCACCAGCATTCTCCTGTATGCACAAGGTCATAACCAGAGTGCTTTGCAATAGAAAAGGTAAAGGGGTGAACACATGTAATACTAAGTGCCACCCATATTCCTGTCTGTTGAGAATCAAAGGGTCTCTTTGGTTAATTGAGCTCTCTGTTGTTCCTGATTAAAGAAGCAGGTCCCCCTTAAAGTTGTGACAAGAACAGACTTTCTGTCTCCATCCAATCACATACTCCTACCCTCTGAATGGGGTCCCCCTGCTGCGGTTGCTTACTGTAAACACATGTACCAGACATGGCACCAGACATTCATACGTTAGGGTGGGACCTGGCTTCAGGTTGACACAATGCAAATGAAAAGGATGTTGGGGTTTCCTATCTACTTCAATTTAACCTCTGCAGCCAGACCCCATGTGGGCCTGTTTTGAGTATACTATATTAGTATGTTTATTATGTTAATTGGTGCCACCATCTGCAGAGGGTATACAAACGGATTGGGTGAATCCATGGAGCCTTTGATAGTTAATTAGGCCTCCCATGGCCGTAGGAAGGTTTTGGCCCTCCCCCTTCTTAGATGCATTGGGATCTCCACTTCCCAGATCCCAATTAACTATGACCATGAGAACTGTGCCTGTAGGCTGTTTCCACCCAGAGTACACAGGTCTATGTGTATGTCATGCTGTGAGCATAGGCAAATGTGTGCGAATTACCCCACACATTTTCCAGAGGTTGATCTACCATGATTTAATTTCATTTAAAATTTCAAAAGATCCCAGGCGAGCGCACACCCACCGTGAGATGGTTGAATTCCTCACACACAAAGTGTCCATGCACTCATATGCCCCATGACACATGCATGTGCATACACACACATCATGTACACCACACTGCACAGCTACACACATTCTCCACACAACACACAGGGCAAACACACACACTAATACGCAAACAGCCAAACAAAGACATAGACACACACAACGCTCTTACCACACTATACGCGTGCGCGCGCACACACACACACACACACACACACACACAGGCACATACATACACATGCACACACACTCTTACTTCCCATTAGATAAAATTAATCTTTAGACAATAAAGGCCTGCCCCGGGGTTGAAGAATGGCAAGGGATTTTGTATGTATAGCTACACGAAATTAATTCATGAATAATACAAAAATATGCAGAAAATACATCTATTTGTGGGCAGCAGACCATGGTATTTAGGCAGCACCTCTCCGGGCATCTGCAGTGATAAGTGCTAGAGCAGTCCAGTGTTTAGTGCATGGCACCAGGGGCTTGGATGAGCAGAACAGATGCCCCCAGTGATAGTTTCCAGAGAGCTAGGACCCCTCTGAAAGAGCTCTTTATTGCACCCACAATGGCTGCCTTGTCAGTGGAGTATGTGCAGGAAAGAGGGGGCATTCGAAATGTTCAAACCCCTTTCTGCTGGATTGGGCATCTCAGAGTTTCCACGTGCCCAAAGTCTCTGCTAATGGTGACTTCAGAGCCTGAAATGGGCCTTCTTGGCTGCTTATAGATGTATTAACCTGGACAATAAAGATCAGGCGATTGATGACTATCCAGGGAACTTGAGAAAGGGGGGAGGTGCAAACTAGGGCAACTGGCCACATTCATCCAGGCCACCTGCTCGGGGCTATGCGACTAACACCGAACATTATCACAAAGTGCTGACTACTGCAGTGTTGTGGCAGTGCAGAACAGCTGGTACCAGGCCATAATTCCTTTTCTATCTGAATGATACTCATAGTAGCAACCTCGGGCACATGAAAGGCTGAACCGGCCTGCTGGATTTCTTGTCGGTTGCATGCAGTACCAGTTTAAGGGTGTATGGTGCTGTGACAGAATGCCATCTGTGAGGGTGAAATAGCCTGACCTTTTTTTATTTGTAGTAATAAAATGATGCTGGTACATCTGTGTCTGAAAGGAGGTCTGCTAATAAGACCCCCTTTCATAATACTCCATCCTGAAAAGCATGTTGCAAGCATGTAACTCTTGGGCTGATCTACTGGCATGTCTAAGCATCTTACTTGTAGTTTGTAAACATGGCAGTTCAGAGTGGCGTGCATTCCTACCGACAGACTGCTCATCCCAAATTTCTGCCAGGTAGGATCTACCTGTAACCACGGGCAGTCCCGATCCTAAATTCAAATATATAATTATGTGATCAAAACACTTGGTGACATTTCATCAATAACTAAATACAAACCATGTCTGGTTATGACATGGTGGTCTCTGGGAATACACAATTATATGGGCCAAAACACTGTGGTTCTACATTACTGTAAACTGCTTTCTATTCACCTTCCTGTCAAGACATCCGGTTTATTCACTGTCTGTGATGGAGTTTCGCCCAATTCTGTCTCTTCTCCATCAAAAGCCTTTGTTTTCCTTGAGACATCATTGTCACCTCCCTAGAAAGGCAGGAGCTGCCAATGGGGGCAGGAAAAGGTCCAGTAAATGAGAGGCTCGGCCAGGTCACAGGAAATCGCAATATGGTACTAATGAACAGAGACTATATGATGTAGCCAGACAAGAGTAAGGGGGTTGAGTTGCCTGGAGAAAGGGGTTGGTCTAGAGAAGGGCCTCACCATCTTGGATTCTCACAGGACTCCCAACCTCTGCACTCACCTTCCTTACTTCTTGAAGACAAAGCACTTTTGTTATTTCATCACCAGGCACAAGATTCTGAAACAGCAGACAAGACATGACCACTTACTGAAGACTAAATGGGAACCAATGAGCTGCAGAGGATTGCCTATTTAAGGTGGTAAGGTCACGCTTGCCCCTCTGGAAAATCCATGGGTCTCCATGCATGCCAAAGAAGACCCGGGGATGTTGTGCCAGATTTCTGGCTGAAGAATTCCAGTGTAGAGCTGGTGTACTGCTACCTCTATATAGGCGTGTTTCCACCGACAGAAACCAGTGGACTTTACATTCTGCAAAACTCTAAGACACAAGTTGGCTCTCGTTATAGGTTTGCCGGTATCCCTCCGGTAATTCTGTCAGGATACCGGCAAAACTGCCTTACAGTTTCCACCTCTTGATATTCTTGTATTACCGGGCTATTACGGGCAGTGGCGGAGACATTGGTAAGTCCCCATTCCAAGGTGGCACCACTTTCTCTAGCTCTGCTCGTAATCTTTTTCCATGGTGGAATTTGAAAATCTGCAAGCTTCCTTCCTGAGTTTGTGTTGGACTTGCGTTTGCATTGCATCTTCCATTCTACATCCCCTTGGAGCCTGGTTACTACGGCATCCATTTTACTCGTTTTGTTTCGCCTCTCATTGGCATCATCCCTTTTGACCGCCATTTGGTCCCGCAGGGTCGTCTTGGTGTGGATATGGTGTTTCAGTCTACCCTGGACCTTCAGGTCTGCAGCAGGATTCCTGGGACCCTTGTCTCACAGGCAGCAGGCTCGGGTGGGCTGGTTCCCACCTTGTATTTTGCAGCTTGTGCCTCTGCTTCTGGGTCATCAAATGTATGCAACGTGCCCGTCAAGTCACAGGGATCCGACATTTCTTCCCATGAACACTATGAGTCCTAGCTTGGCGCGTGGGCTCGATCATATACCCACAGTCCGGCTTCGTGTCGGATTCATTACGTTATCAATAGTCTTATGTCCCATAAGGGAACACTTTAATCCCTATGAATCTCGAGGGCTTTTTCCATGCTTATAGCTTTGGGCTTACTGCACAACAATCCCAGACTTGCTTAAAGTGCAAAAGGTCGCTTTAATGTGACAGGCCACAGCTTACACAAAAGATGCTAACCCGGCTCCCTGGCCTTACAGACTAACATATCAATTAACCATCACCAAAACAATTAAATAATTAACCCATTTACAATTCATCACTTCCTGCCCTTTGCTCCCTCCTCTCCCCCTTAATTACTCTCAAACTTAATTCCTGCTTTCTCCCATCTTCTCCCCGAGGCCAAGCCCCTCCTTCTCCAATATCCTTTCCCCCTCTCTGTTCCCCCGGGCTAAGCCTGTTTGTGCAATTAGCGCCACCCCCCTTTACGGCACTAGTACCCATTTTTGCTTCCCCCAACTATCCACCAAAGGGCCATGTCTCCAGCACCAGAAAACTCCACCCATGAGATCTTCTTTCTGCCCCACCCCACCCCAAACTCTTCTACCCCCAACCTTTTATGATATCCTCCACGCCAACCTAACCTAAGACAAATAGTACTGGTTTCCCATAAGTGACACGCGAACTCCATACTCCTGAAAGAAACCAAAGCTTCATATGTTCTCTCCTGGGGCTCAAGCATCTGCACCCACAGGACCTGCAAAACTTCACCATTTCTCTGTTAATCTTTTTACTCCTCCGTTCCACCGCCTCCTCCTTCACAGCGCCCCTCCATACTTTGCTTGGCATCAACTTGGTCCAAACCAACACCACCCTAGGCCATATCTCCCTCAACCAACTGAGGTCCCTCTTCATCTTTGTTAATAGTGCCACACCCGTATCCCTGAACAAATCGTTCTCCCCTGCAGGTAAAACCAGAGCCGTCGGCACACTGTGAAGCACTCTCATACCCGCCAGAATAGGCAACACTTGGTCCCACCTGAGCCCCCCCCCCAGACCATCTCAACAATGCCACTTTGTAACTGCACCCCAACTGCCTACCAAAACCCCTTTTTGCTGCATCTTTTCCTGGCCATATCACTATGGAGTGTCCACATATCCAGATCTGGGGCAACTCACCACTCCTCTGTGCCACACCTGAAAAAGAAAAAGACAGTGAGCCACCTCTTCAGACAACCCCTCCGTCTCCCCCAAGCCATGACCTTTGTTACCTAAGAGCCCCCTTTCCCCAGATCTCCTATATATCCTTTGTACTTTCCAGCATCGCAGGCTCCTAACATTCTCTTCATACCCATCCTGCTTTCTTCAGCCGCTGTCCCCATCCTAAAAGAATGAGTCCCAAACCCCTCTGCTTTCTCTCCCAATGCCCCAGGGCTCTCCTCATCACTCCCAAAACCTGAGAAGCTGTCACCCCTGAGCCGTTGTCATGCTGAAAAAACAAACCTTCTCATCCTCTACATCTCTCCCACCCGAGCTCCCGCCTTCACTTGACACAACTCTGTATTACCTCTATCTGAATGCACCCAACAACCATTGCCCTTCTGATCTGTTTTTGATTTGCACATTTGTATATGCACTCTGTTGGATGTCCTTCCACAGCAGACCTCTTTCACCTCTTCTTTTCATTACCAGCTCTGACACCCGAAGTGCACCAAAAAACAACCACATATAACACGTCGAAAACATGTCTCTTTCCCATGGTGATCAGCAAATGCCCTCAGGAACCTTGGACAACTTCTCTAACAGGGCCTCTGAGACTGGCCTTCTGCTGTCCTTTCCCTTCTCATTTTCTCTTGTCCATCCTTCCAACAACCGACTTGCCATTTCCCCCCCACAGGGCTGAAAGCCCCAGAACCATTTACCATAAAAAGCAATGCCTACAAACTTCCCTGATATCGTGTCCCTGGACCACACTTGCCCACACAGCTCAATATAAATGTGATCATGTCTTCCCTCCTTTTCTCTTATGCATCCTCCCTACCCTTCCAACTGCGTGCTCCCCCTTTTACAAACTCCAACCATGCTCCCCTGTATGAAGCCTGCGATGCTGGGGCCAGTGAACCCTCTACTTAATGCAGGGCTCTCAATCTCCTAGCCACCACAGCTCCTCTGGGATCCGGAGCCCTTTCACCTCTGCTTCCGGTGCCAGCCCACGGAATCTCTGCCACTGAAAACGAGATAATGCTTCAGCGATGCAGTTATCCTTCCCTGGCACGTGAGTTGCTTTAAACAACACATTCCACTTCTGACACTGCAGCACAAATTCCCTCTATAGACTGGCTACCCTCTGATCCCTGGCTGACTGTTTGTTGACAATGTTAACCACCGATTCATTGTCCATGTTGAATTTCACTTTGCTATTCTGCAACCCTCTGCCCCACTAACCCAGCACCACTAGCAACAGCAAAGACTCCAATAAGGCTATGCTCCTCTCCCCTCTTTTCCATTGCTCAGGCCAATTCTCAGCGCACCACCTACCCTTCCAGTACACACCAAAGCCTCCTGCACCTGCCGCATCAGAGAAAACCTGCACCTCCCACACCCTTGGGTCCCCTTGCAGCCACATCAACACTCCATTAGATTTCTCCAGAAATCTCAGCCATACCCTACAATCCTCCCTGAACGCTCCTGAAATCCTGACTCTGTGATGTGGGTACCTCACCCTCACCATAGAATGGGCCATATTTCTGCAACAAGTGTGACCCAGATGAACTGGATAACCCGCCCTTTAAGATGAGTAGCAATCCCTCGAGATGGATGGGGGTGCAGAATTTATTCATACATCAGTAATAGAGACGAATCAGGTAATTGGCAAAAGGAAGACTGTTTTAATATCAATTACCTAAAACAGGGAGCATAAGGAACATCAATGAAATAGCTCGATCCTCTTACTCAAACATTCTTAGTAAAAACTGAGATCTAATACAAGCAACGTCATCCTACATGGCACACTACAAAAACCTATGAGTATGGGTGATCAGCTCTGAGTGAATATCTAAGTATATGATCCATACTATTCTAAAAAAGTGTGACTATGTGATTGGTTACTTAACATCAGGTGGGGCAACTAATCCCTCCCCTAAAAATGACCCACTACGAACGTCACTAAATACACTACGTCCCATTAGTTACACAAACTATAGGACCCCTAATTACACAGTGCTCTACAATTGGTTGGCACTCTATCCTCCGGCAGTACTTTTCCATCTACATCTAACAGCCTGCAGGCTGGCCATCCAGGTGCTGGTGAGCTTGCTTTAACCATTGCTTCCCACCAATTAGCAAATCACTCCATCATCACCTCAGTGGTCCACTGTCAATTAGGTATTTGAAGCTCTTCCTTGGGAGTATTCTTAGCTTTGAGAAATGTAAGGAGTGAGGGCACGCTCTGCACTCGTGCGTAGCTGTGACGATCTTGTTCGTCCAACTTCATGCTTCCATGTGACTAGAGACCATAAAATCGAGCCTTTAGTGCATTTAATACTATTTTTTAATAGACATCTGACGTCTTCCTTATTATGTTCATGCCTTCTGAACAGGATTTTTTTTTTTTCACACAATTTTGAATCCAATGTCAGTTTACTCCAGTATGATAAGACCTTAGCTTCTTGGCTCATCCAACTCTGTCTGCTGTGACTCACTTTGTAATTCAATTTGCTTTTTAACTGCAACACCCTGGAAGTGAGGCTTTCTCTGCCTTCTTGCTAAAGTCCATCACTGCTATAATGTCTAGTGGAAACATCCATCCTTTACTTATCCATTTGCATATATATATATATATATATATATATATTTGTGTTTCTTTTGCATCTGTACACGTGTAAAATGACTTAATGTCTTCATATGTTTCTGTGGCTTAAGTTTCTTCACCTTGATCCCAAGATGTGACTTATCATTGGTACTTTCTTGATGCCTTATAGAATGTCTTCATTCTCTTGTCTCTGCATCTCTTCTGTGTACGTCAGTTCAGCTCTGTGTGTTTACTTGACAATGGTTGGTGACGTCACCATTCGTCTTGTCCATTTCTTTATTTCATTCAAATGGTCATCATGTTTTCTCGTATGCAGGTACGGTTTGCTTAATGGGTACCTTGCCTCCCAGATTCTCTTAGGCACTGGCACCCTCACTGGTATTGCACTGAGTCCATACTCTGCCCTTTGTTGGTTCAGCTGTTCCATGTATGTCACGTACTCTGGTTTCCAACAAACAGGCAATATGGGCGGGGCGGTCGAGATGGGAGTACTTGGCTCCTTCACTACACAGAGTTACCACCCGACAAGCAAAATTGAGATGCCCTACTAGTCTCTGCATTTTTACCAGCGTCATCTTATTGGCCGCTATCATCCGCTCCAGCAACTGCACCAGCTTGCTCACCTTGTCGTCCGGCAAGCGTGAGGTCATGTCCACTGATCCCAGCTCAATTCCTAGAAACGTCAGAACCACGAACGCCCCTCAGTCTTATCCTCGGCCAATGGGACTCCCAACTCAAAAATGATTTACTGAAAAAACTCCAGCATCCGCTGGCTCTCTTGCTCTCCGCCCGCCCCATTGATGAACAAAATAAACAAATTATCTAAATAATGCAACACTCCCTCAAAACCAGAACTGTAAGTGAAAACCCACTGAAGAAAAGAGCTAAAGCACTCAAACAATGCACATGACACTGTGCATCCCATCGGCAGTGCTTTGTCCACATAAATCTGACCCTCAAACTGCATCCCCAACAACCAAAGGTCCTCCGGAGGCACCGGCAGAAAACGAAAAGCCGATTTGATGTCACACTTGGCCATAAAAGCATTAAAACCTGCCTTCCTCACGAAACCCACTGCCTCATCCATACCCCGTAATCCTCTGGAACAATGAAATCATTCACGCTCATGCCCTCTGGCCATTATAAATGGAGAATGTACCTGAACTCTCTGGCTGCATTCTTAGGCACAACCCCTAATAGAGACACCACCAAGTTACCCGGCAAATCCGTAAATGGCCCGAACACTCTTCCCCCAGCCACCTCCTTCTACAGCTTCACCCTAACCACCCCTCCAAATTATCCGGAGCCGACTTCAGGTTTTTCACCCACGTCGCATCCTTGGTCCCTGCTATTCCACCTTAAAACCCTCCCGGAAACCTTCACCCAAGTTCCTGGCCCCTTCCCAGTCTGGGTAAAACAGAGCCATTCCTCCAACACTCCCACCTTAACTGGATTACAGGCCTTTCCCCAGAACCCCTTGCCCAGCCCCACACCCCCTCCCACTGTCTCCTGTTGCAAAACACTCTGTAACGTGATGCCGTCCTGCAAATCTGATGCACTCAAGCCTGAATTTGCACACCGGTCTAGAGCAGCCCTCTTTATTAAAGGCTCAGCATGGTGTTGATGGCTGGCCCCTGCCTCCTCCCCCCACCCCATCGAAGCCGGGGCGACCAGGAACGGGCCGGTAAGGCACGGGTAAGCCGCTCGCTGTATGAAGTGGGGCTGGGCATGTGGGCGCCATCCACTGCAACAATAAGTCCATATCAATCTCCCCCATACCACCTGCTTGTACTCGCCCATCCTTACCTGGAACTCCTTGTCATACCTCACCCTAGCAAACCCCCTGAGACTTGCAAATGCTTTCCTAATTATATTTATATATTTTAGCAAAGCTACACACCTCTCAGGGAACAACCCACAGTAAACATTAGCATATATTATAAATGCCAACATCCAATTCTCAATCGTAACTGCTACCCTTGGTCTTGACGCTAGCCTCCTCTTTCGACCCCTCTTTGGCTCTCACCTCCCTATGTAAGAGTTTGAACATGTCTACGAATTCCCATGCCCAGATTTTCTCCTTTGCATCCACCATCAAGTGCACACTCAACGGCTTTGTAATACCCATATAGGGTAGTTTCTTCATCTTCTCTGCACCCTGACCTGTACTTATATTAGGCACCTCCACCACCCCCTGTGCCACTGAAACAGGAACCGCATCTGTCTGCACCTCAACCGAGGTGACACTTCTTCCATCTGCCCTCACCAATGCCCCTGTCACAACATCCTCCTTCTCCACCCCTGCTCCAGCTGCACTACCACCCCACCGCCCCTTTAATGTGTCCTCCACCTAGCTCCCAACCTAACCCATGCCGCAGACCATTTCCTTCCCTGTTCACCTCTTACTCCCCCGTCGTCTCCTAGCTGTGTCATCCTGGTCTCCACACCGCTACTCGTTATTTCTGTTCTTAGCAGGCTCCTACTGGGGGACAAAAAGAAAATAGCAGAGTCTCCAGTTTATCTTCCTCACAGTCTTCCCCTACTCCTGCTACACCAACCCCGCCTTCACCTTCAAACCTTAAACTACGCTGACCATTTTCTTTCCCAACTCGATCCCCTTGGCCCCTCTCCTCTTAAACAACCAATCCTCCTCTCTGAATTCATCTTCCCCAGTCATATACCATTCACATTGCAAGTGCCCACTCGGGCCAGGCATATCGTCACCGGGCCAGCACATGGCATCCACCCTGATGCTCCTGTGTTGTCTTCTCAGTGGGGTTACATCAACCCCTTCCTGTTCCTCTTCTCTCTTCAGGTGAGGTGTTCCCTCCTCCAGCCTGCGCTCCATTGTTCTAGGGGTTGTACCGCACCCTCTAGACTGCCCAGTTCTTCTCGCTAGAGGGACCACTCTGAAACCCTCTCCTTCCTCGTCCTCTACCACCATGGGACCATGCCATTCCCACTGCATACCAAACTGCTTTGTGGGGAGGTCCACCCAAACCTTCCACTGTCTCCACTATCTACCTGAGAATGTCCTCCTCCTCCCCTCTGCACTCTTCTGCAGACATTTCCACCTCACCTTCTCTGAAACACCACACCAACACTATCCGTCCACTGTCTACACTCCTCCCTGACATGCAACACATGCCTCCTCCCCTTCTCCATATGCGCCTCTACCCGTAACCCCTGCTCCCAGCCCACCTTTTGATCCACCACACTCACCTTCTCTACACCTCAACGCTCTCCTAGGCATATCCCCCCGCTCCTCCTAGCCCCCTTATTCCATACCCCTCCCCTTCCCGCATACAGCCTGCACGCCACCACTGCTGTGAGGGCCCCCTCTGAAGCCTCTCTGTGCTCTGGGCTCCCACCATATGTCCCCTTCTCCGCATAACATATTTTACTGCCCCTTTGCAGCTGGGCTTTTAATGCCCTGCTGATAATGCTCACAGCTTCCCGCAAAGACTGAGCATCCACCAAACCCCCAGAAATCGTCCCCTGTACGGCCATCCTACAACAGGAAATGAAAACTAATCCCCTAATGGCACAGGCCCCTGCCTGCACTATCCCTAAAATTGCTGCCTGATCCTCTCCTAAGAGGGTGTAATCCCCAGGCTTAGGACTTAATTTCTTATATATGTTCTTATATATGTTTTTTGAAGCAAGTTTATTCCACACACAGGGGAAACCGGTTACAACGGGACCTGGAGTGCCAGACATTTTGCTAACAACCCGAACAACAATAGGAGTTTTTGCTTTAGCTAATGGAGAGGAGGTGATTGTAGTGGCAACGGCAGCCCAAATAGGGAGCAGCATGGTCACAAGTGCACAACTAGGGGAAATGCTGAAAGCTTTAGAAACTGGGATGTTAAATAGACACAAATAATCACTAGCTTGGAACACTGATCACATGATAAAAGAGGCAATCTGGAAAAAAGGATACCTAGAATTATTTTCACTGATAGGAGCCCAGCGAATAGGCTTGGATGCATTTAAACATCCCAAAAAGATAAGCAATAACAAGAAATGCGCAGGTGGAACGCATCTGGGATAACTGGTTTTAGGCGTTCGTTATTTTAGCAACCATAATATTAGAGAAAACTCCAGGGGATGGGTTTAAATGATTGGCCTACATAGACAAGATCAGAGAAATAAAGGGGATTTATGGGGGAGACACATGGCTCACATATGATGAAACGTTCAGGAGGTCTATGTCCGAGTGACCAGAAATTGAATGGGATGAGGTCCAAAATGATGTATACCTAATGAATGGGAAACCACCATCGGAGGGGGAAAAGGCACAGCCCCAGAATAAGACAACATATGCAAACAGCAATAAAGTTACTGAAACAGAGAAACACAGACAGGGGGAGCAGCACTTTGGGAGGAAGTAGCCATGGGGGGCTAAGTCCAATACCCGCAGCCAATATAAAACACAAAACGCCAGCGAAAAAATCCACTTGCTGGAATTTTGAGCAAGGGCAAGGAGTGCAGATACAGGCACAATTGCACAAAATGAGGGGTAGAACATCCCAGCAGCGGTTGCACCCGCCTGCCAGGCAAAGGGCCCCCAAAACAAGAACAATGAAGCAAGACACTAAATTAGAATGGAGCCAGGGAAATCCCCAATCATTATAGAAAGGCTCAAAGCAGCACTAACTTTGTATCTAGACAAAAGTATTAGCCAAGCAATTGAAATAGGTTTCAAAGAAGGCTTCCACATCCCATTTAAGGGCAAAGGGTCACCCAAAGTCCCCAAAACTCTGAACCCAGCAAGAGAAAACCCAGAAATAATGAGGGCAAAGATTAAAAAAGAATTAGAGTTGTGGAGAATCGGGGGCCATGGGAACAATTGCCATTCAAAATATACATAGTTTCTCCTTTGGGGCTAGTACCCAAGAAGGAACCGGTGAAAATGAGAATGATACATCATCTATCAGACCCAAAAGGGCAGTCCGTCGATAACGGTATCCCAGAAACAGAAATGGCAGTGGCCTACACCCATTCCCAGGAGGCACTCAGAATAGTCAGGAAATGAGCAAAGGGGGCTCTGATGGCCAAACTGGACAAAGCGTCAGCATTTGGACTGTTACTCGTCCACCCAAATTCACAGCCTTGGTTAGGTTTTATTTTTTAGGAAAAGTTTTATGTGGACAGGTGCCTACCAATGGGGTGTGAAGTATCTTGCGAACTATTTGAGCAATTCAGTTCATCATCAGGCACCTCGTGATGGTTTGCCCGACAGTAGACCAAGAAAGAAAATCTTTCCTCGGCCTCCTGTTTATAACCTCTCACGTCGTCGACGAAAACATTTGGTGGAATCATCTTATTAAAGGAGCCCAAACTAGATGGCTAATAGCAGCGACCAAACTTCTAACCATCGCTTTGGAGAAGGCCTCCCAAAACCTACAGGAGTACCTTACAGAAATAGCCATCTCAACCAAAAGACGAGGATGATACCAGGACTATTCCTCTGCCTGAAGTCTTTTCTTTCTTTTTCAAAATCCTGTCCTTCTTGGTCTACGTCGAGAACGTTGAGAACGCATAGTAAAAACACTAAACACTCCTCTTCAATGAACAAAACGTCTGTAAAAATCTAAACAGATTAAAAGCAAATAAATGTGAATTTTTTTTTAAAAAAGTTCTTTTATTCAGTGGGCTTTTCTAAAACAGGTACCGGAAGCGCATGCAGTCCTCTACTTGGATTGGTAGGGCAGTCAGAAACAGGAGAGAGTCAACGGGCGCTTACAAAAACGATAGAAATTGCAGCACAATGGGGTATACCATTAGCAGCGGAAAAAACAACTAAGCCAGCAACAAACATTATTTTCTTAGGAATAGAAATAGACACCAAAGCAGGGGTTTGTAGAATACCAAAATTAAAGGTGGAGGAACTATTAGATAAAATAACGAAAATGCAAAAAAAGGAAAAAAATCTTGGCAAGGGAGATAAAATCACTGGTGGTAAGTCTGAACTTTGTAGCCAGGGTGATACTTCAAGGCAAGGCTTTCGCAAGGAGCCTAGAGCTAAGGACTAAAGGCTGTAACAAGCCACACATGCACATCAGACTGAGGGAAGAAGAGGTGGAAAAAGTGTGGAATCAGAAAAATACAATATTAAGGCTTTTACATCATGCAAATGGGAAATACACCGACACGTGCTTGTAAAGATTCCCAGAATCTTTATTACAAAACTGAACAGTTACAAAACAAAGTACACAAATTGCTATTTGGCCGTCAATACATCACAGAGACCACCAGCAGGGTTCAATGTGAGCAGTGAGCAGGATTTGCTAGCTGGACATCGGCGTATTTATACATTTTCGTTATAACGATGTCCAGCCTCTTTCAAGTTAATCATGTACTGAGCTAGGGTCACGCCAGGTTTGTTCCTAATTTACATATCTCGTGCATGCGGTATACTTTTTTATACATTTACTTACAAACATTATTATTCTCTAAGTTTATCTTTACACATTACTTTTATACAGATTCAAACAAATGTTTCGCATGTCGTATTTGGATAGCGTTATTGTTCTTGTATACTTGTAGGTTAACATCGCTGATTCAAGTAATCCCCTGATCCCGAGGTCAACGAAGGACAAGGTCTACATGACCCTAACATATAGCCTAAAGGCAGGTTGGACATTAACTCTCCTACAGAGGTTGAAGAGGTTAAGGCAAGAACAAGAGCACACGAGATGGCCATTTTAGACCTCAGGGTGACTTTGTACAATAAACTAAAATGGCAGCTCTAACCTAAAATGGAGGCTTGATTCACTTAAGATCACGACCTTGTAATACGAATTTCCTCGCAAAGCGACTGGGCATAGGCCAACATATAAAATGAGGACGAAACAATATTATATCAGTTCTAACAAACCCTCCTTTTGGCCTATGCCAAGCGCTAAACTACCTTCAATCATTTTGCGATTAACTCCACATTTCAACGTCTATACACCCCGAATCATTGTCGGACATATCTATTGCCATTAGATCAGACACCAGAGTTTATTTCAACACATACTCTTTGGAAACCTTATCTGGGGCGTATATTATATGCCCTAATACACTTGTTGCTTGCACGCAACACCCCCCTAATACTCAACATATACCAGGGAGACACTGTATACAACAACAAAGGAATAGAAAACTTCCCAAGATAATCAGCAGGGCCGAAAACAACTTCCATCCCCACGACCATAGGAGGTCCCAAAACCATGTACTAAGTTCCCAGTTTCCCTCAGGAACATTCACTTCTGAACTAAGAACATGTACATTTTGGATAGCCCTAAAGATCGTTGGAGAGGAGTCTGGTACGTACACGCAGCAAGCGGACCCCACTAATTTACATACGCCTCCACCCTCAGCCAGAATGACATCTAATGCCATCCGGTTCTGAAGAGCCACTAATCTTATCGCTTTCTGTCCAAACGTCATATTATAGAGTATGTCAGTGGTCCGGTTGATGGTTCTCTCCAATACTCTCGCTAGTCCCCTGATATCTTCTGAATTCGTAATTTGGCCAAAAAATGGCACAAATGATTTTATGATGTCCCCTAGAGTTTATGCTGAAGTATCCCCTTTCACACCTCGTTGTGGACGAGTTTTCGAAATTTCTGCAGTACTGGCAATAAATACCACAGGTAATAGAATCCCTAAATAACAGGTTCCTTGCCAATTCCTGGGCAACCATGGAAATGCCACATTACCGCAAACAAAATAGACAGGTTCGCCTACGTATAGAGGTCTGTTCTCACTAGTCAAATTCGCAACGTTGACGCACTTTCTAAAATGACCCATTGACCGTTTTCCATTCCTCTGTATGCAGAAGGATACTGAATCGGGGCTATGATTAACAGAATAAGATGGAGGCGTGGCATCCTTATTGCCTAAAGGAGCCATTTTGAAAGAGATCAAGGACTGAAAAGGACGAGACAATCTATCAGAGGGTTTAACAGAAGCAACGTTCGGTTTACTCCTATTTGCAAACAGTGAGCATCCCAGGGGCATCAAAACACGTTTTTCAAAACTATTCAAATTTGTACCATCAAAGTTCCCTGAGATGCTGCTATTCCATCGGCCAAAGAATAGTGCTCTAAGAGAAGCGTAACAGGCAGTTGTCAAAGGTAGGGGATGAATATTCCAACCTAGCCGCTTATTCCCATGTGCGGTAGATGTGAACAGATCCAGCAATTGGTTCTATTTAAAATTGCATGAGTGGCATTCATGATTAACAAAAGGGTATTATTCTGATAGTTCCGTCTATGCGAAGAATATCTAGGTGATAAAGTATGCAATTGCACGGAAGGAGTGGGGATAACAGATACATTTTCAATAGGTAAAAAGTCCTCTAGCGGATATGCTTCCTCCAGATACCATAACCAAAAACCATCAGTTACTAAAAATCCAGTTATTATTACAAAAAGGCACCAATACACTTTGGTGGTCCCATTGCATGCTTGATCATTGTCTCTGCTAGTCACATATTTATCTAAAAGTTCGGTACGAGCGGCAGCGGGTGCAGGTATTGTAGTCCTCAATCGAAAAAACACCAATTGTTCGTTTGCTGGCGACTCCAGTCGCGCGTCTTCTTAATGTCTTTCCCACAACCCTTAGCCAACAGAATCCTCCCGTCCAGTCGGGCCAAAAGGCAAGACCTCAAATGATTTTCCTCAATCGCACAGTCAGACCGTGCTGTACGTCTATTTCCTTGGACGTAAATTATATTTCACAATTTCTGGTGAGACCAAAGTGTCGTCACTTCCTACTGGAGGTGGCGAGTGAACAGAAATGAGATCAGAAAAGGATTGATCCGGAAGTTCCACTGTTGGAGAGTGTGGAGACAAGATGGCCATTTTGTCTGGCCCTTGCGAATTCTGGAACGGTCTCCGATACTCTCTTGTCGGTTGTTGCTGTTTCAGGCACGTTAGTTACAGCAGTGGGAAGGGATTCTGTGTCTTCTGTATCGTATGGCACAGGCTGCGGGACCCGTTTGGTGTGCGTCGCATGGATCCAGTTCTTACGACCCGCTACCCGCACAGCAGTCTGGGTGACTAGCAGGACTTGGTAGGGACTCCTCCACCGAGGTGCAAGGCAAAACGACCTCTCAAAAACCTTTGTGAGGATCCAGTCCCCCGGTCGAAGACTGTGACCAGGACCCTCGTATCGTACAGGTAATGCCTCTCGCACCTGGTGATAAATTGAATACAGATTTTTAGTCAACTGGTTACAGTAATCTGAAAGAAGCACATTCTATATATCCCGCAACTAACTGCTTTTTGGCAAACCCCAAATATTAGCAGGTCTCCCCATTACCACCTCAAAGGGAGAGAGCTCAGTCCTAGTTTGAGGGGTTGTCCTCATCGACAGCAACGCGATCGGTAAGGCGTCCGGCCATTTTAACTTGGTGCCAGCACACGTCTTAGCGAGCTTGTTCTTTATAATGCCATTATGCCTTTCCACTAATCCGGCACTTTGGGCATGTCTGGCCGAATGGAACCGTTTATCAATATGTAATCCTTTGCATATTTGTATGATTACAGCAGCGATAAAGTGTGGCCCATTATCCAAACAGATGACTCTCGGCAGCCCGAACCTAGTAAAAAACTCTTTCAACAGAGTTTTTGCTGTGGTTATGGCCGTTGCATCTTTAACCGGGAAGGCCTCAACCCACTTACTAAAGGCACAAATGACAACCAACACATATTTAAGATTGTTGCAACGTTCCATTTCAATAAAATCAAAGTGAATAACCTCAAACGGAACAGAAGGTGGAGCGCAACGTCCTCTAGGAGTAGAGGTACCTTTTCCTACATTATGCTGCAAGCAGACCATGCACCCTTGGACATAGCGATCCTCAGTTTTGAAAATCTTATCATTGGCCCAAACACTATGTAGCATTTTAGTCAATTTACGCGCACAGACATGTGTCGGACCATGAGCCATAATAACCATCATTGTAATATAGGCGTCAGGGAGTAACCATTTTCCTTCAACATTGTCCACCCAAAACCCATCATCATCCAGTCTTCCTGCACCCTCGACCCATCTCTTAGTTTCCTCTATAGTAGCATCTGCTTGAATGTCTTTTACAGAATCGATACTTTCACACAAAGTGCAAATATTTACAGTTTCTCTTACAGCATACATTTCTGAACTAAGATCAGGGGCAGTTGTTTAGCTATCTGATCAGCGAAAGCATTCCCTTTTCCTATATCATCTGTAACCTTTTGATGTGCTGAACATTTTATGATAACTAGCTGAACAGGGAGTGCGAGTGCCGAAAGTAATCGTACTATAAAAGTGCCATGCTGAATTTTCGTGCCATGCGAGGTCAAGAAACCTCGTTCTTTCCAAAGTCTACCAAAGTTGTGGACCACCCCAAAAGCATACTGACTATCGGTATATATATTTGCTGTAAGCCCTTCAGAAAATTCACAAGCTCGAGTTAACGCTATAATTTCTGCGGCCTGCGCAGAATTATGCATAACTCTTTTGGTTTCCACAATTGTGCTTAAAGTAGTAACGGCATAAGCAGCCGTGGATGTACCATTCAGAAGTTTAAAACAAGAGCCATTACAAAATAGCTCTCCTTGTAGGCTATTCAAAGGTGTGTCTTTCAAATCGATTCTACCTTTAGTCTCTTGTTTTGTCGCATGAAGGCAATCGTGTGGCGTTTCATCATCTTCAACAGTATCTTGCGGGACAGGTAAAAGTTCAGCTGGATTTAATACACAACACCTCTGAATTTGAATGTGGGGGGCAAACAAGATTAGTTCATATCTTGTCAATCCTGCGGAAGTGAGGTGTTGCGTTTGAGTTCTATTCAATAAAATATCTACAGAGTAAGGTACCATTAGGGTTAACGCATGACCCACGACCATTCCCTCACTCTGTTTTACAGATGCAGCAGTAGCAGGAACAGCTCTCAAACATCTCGGCAAAGCGCATGCAACAGGATCAAGGGCAGATGAGAAATAGCCGCACGGCCTATTCTTCCCTCCATGTTCCTGCGTTAACACAGCCAAAGCACATCCATCACGTTCATGCACATACAACACAAAGGCCTTGTCATAATTCGGAGTTCCTAAAACCGGCGCTGAACACAGCGCGGATTTGAGTAAAACAAATGCTGTCTGGTGTTCTAAAGTCCATGGCAATGGCAAAGAAATGCCCTTTTTTGTCAAAGCCAGCATTGGTTTAATCGTTAACGAAAAGTTAGGGATCCACAATCTACAGTAAGAAGCCATACCTATCAGGGCTCTAACTTCCTTCTGAGTATTTGGGACAGACATGCCAGAAATAGTCTTTATTCGTTCAGGTGTCAACCTTCTTCCCTCCTTTGACAGCAGATAGCCTAAATAGGCGACCTCCTGACAACAATATTGGAATTTTTTGAGTGAAGCTTTCTGCCCATGTTTCGCTAGATGACAAAGCAACAACACGGTACCTTCTTTACAGGCACTCTCAGAATCAGCAGCCAAGAGGAGATCATCTACATACTGTAATAATGTGCAAGTAGTAGGCAACTCGAGAGTATCGAGCTGCTCTTTTAATGCCCTACTATAAATACTTGGGCTCTCAGTGTACCCTTGTGGTGCATGAGTGAATGTGAACAAGCGTCCACCTAGGGTAAACGCGAACAAATACCTGCTATCCTTGTGTATAGGAATACTGAAAAAAGCGTTTTTAAGATCTACAACGCTAAAATGAGTGGCAGAAGACGGAATCATGGTTAGTATCATTGTAACATCAGGTACAATAGGAAATTGAGGAGCCACAATTTTATTAATAGCACGTAAATCAATTATAAACCGAAAGGGAATTGCGTTATCACCTTTTTTGTATACTGGCAAAATGGGGCTGTTACATATGCTACCCGTAATCTCCTCAATTACTCCACGATGTACAAAATCAGAAACTATACATTTCAAAGCCTGCTCGCCTTCAACTGAGATCTTATATTGCGGGATGCGAGGCAATTTTACTCCATGTTTCAGAATAATTTTAACAGGTTCAATTTGAAGAATGCCCACATCATTATCATCAATTGCCCATAAGCATTCCGGAACATTACTGAATTCTGGCGGTAAAGGTCGCGTCAAAAACTGAGAGGCGAGTGTTTGCTGAGGTGAAATTTTTAACCGAACTCCGTCCGGAGAACAATGTATTACTGCATGCAATGCCTTCAACAAATTTAACCCCAGCAAGTTCTCCCCACAGTTTGTGGTAAGTAGAAATGGACACTGCTCCGTGAAGTGACCCAGTGTTATTGGTACCGGCAAAGAGACCGGACAAACTACAGGTGTGCCTGAAAACCCTGTGGAACCATTGGACTGCCCTGACAGGGGAATATTTGGAACCCGTGAATGGTCAATGGAACATTTCTGTGCTCCCGTATCTACTAAAAATAGATGCTTCCTATTTCCCACCGCCATCTCAACGTAGGGGCCTTTCTGATGAACGGGAATAGGTGTCAGTTCCAAATCCTGCTTCGGGCAATCCTAGTGAAACAGAATATTATCAAAAGGAAGTTCTTCAGAGAGGTACGCGGCAGAAGGGTGATCAAAAATGTTTCTATTATCCACATTCGAAACTTGCTTATCTTGTGAAGGAGGTTGCTGTTATTCTGGTGCAAACTGACCTCTGCCAGGGCCCCCTGTACCTGGGCGACGTCTGGATCGTCTACCCATGTTCCCAAATGACCTTGGCTGCAAGGTCGGACATTGTGCGCGCCAGTGGCCTTCCTGTCGACAATAGGCACACTGGTTAATGGTTACTGGAGCCAGGGGCGTACTTCTCTGTGGAAAGTACTGACCTCTAGATTGATTGCCCCCTCTAGGGTTTCTAACAATCTGTTGTAATAGGACTTTTGTTTTCAGGTCACCCTTTTTTTTCTCAAGTTTTTCCTTTTCATTATTCACACGATTTTCATAGTACCGAGCCATATGCAGTACTTCTGATTGAGACTTCGCCTGCCAAGCGCTTTCAGAAGACATCATCTGTAACTGGATGTCGGGCAGCAATCCACGTACAAATCTGTCGACAAACAGCCTTTTCCCTGACTCTGTGCCTAAGTCTTGTCCACTGAAATCTGAAAATACCTGTGCAAACCGATTGAAAAAATCGGTAGCACCCTCAGACTTTCCTTGGACACAGGCCGTAAGCTTGTCCCAAATGATTCTTTTGTTCAGGAACTATAGTTTTCAGTTTTACAATAATCCTATCAGGCAAGGTTAATATCACTTGAGGCGGTCGCTCGCCAGCTGGTCTTTCTCTTGTCTAGCCTAATCATGTTATCCCATGTATCTCCCAACCCAGGTACATCATCTACAGTACTAATCTGTTTCCATAAATCAACTGGCAGGAGTACGGGAAATAATAAATCAATATCACTTAAGGTGAATACCTACGACTGTAAGACCGACTCTATTTCTTTATAGAACCCGGTCGGATTCTTTCTTACATCGGGAATAGATTGCTTTATAGAGTTCACTTCCTGTCTTGAAAACGGGACATGAACAAACTGCAATACGTAATGTGCAGGAATGTCCACCGTGAGTATTCCTCGCGCAGCATCGGACGCAATTTCAACTTTCGGGACAAATGTCGGATGGACCTCTCTCATAGGCAACTGAGAAGTAGGCAGCTCTGAACGCTTACTAAGCAACAGAGCCAAATCAAGCGCTAAGGCAGTCGAAGAAGTATCAATCGAAAAGGCTCTCTTATAAACACTCAACAATTCTGCGGGACAACAAATCTTTCTTTTTACACACTCATTCTGCAGGTATTCTACCATCACCTTCATCACCTTCTTTTGCATTTCTAACTTATACTTAATATATGTGTCATATACTTCATCTGGAGTTATCGACATATCCGAAATCCATCTTATCGCATCCTTTGTACAAATTCGCGCTTCCTCACCTTTTAATTCATGGCGAGGAGAAAACCGTTTCTGTAGTACATAATACCTAAACTACCACCATCTGGTTCCTCATTCTGTAAACCTTCCAACTCCTTCCTATATCTTCTCGACATGCTCGTATACTTTCTCCGCAGTATCTCTGGACATCGCTAAGGCGTTCAAATCTCGTAACCCTTGTGGGAAATCTACATTGTTTAATCTATTCCTCATTATACTCAAATGAGTCCCTAATCCTTCAATAAAAACATTTTTCTCAGGAATACTTTCTAAATTTTCGAGTATGGAAAAAACATCAGCTTGTTCACCCTTCTCGATACAATGTTTAGCCCAAGCAATCAATTCATTCTTTTTTTCTGGGGGCACAGTATTACGAGTCACAACCCTTGGTCTGGCTCCCTGGTCTACTACAAGCGATGCAGAATCACTTGGAAGAGGAAGAGTAGGCACATTCTGAATATCAATAGGTGGAGGCAAAGGGGCAGGCAAAGGAGCGACGGCTGGAAGAACAACAGGAAGAACAGCAGGGAGGACCGGAGGAACTATAGGAGGGGGAATAACAACGGGAAGCGGCAAAGCGCCAGGAGGAGGGACGTACGGGGGTGGCGCGGAGGCATCCGGCCTTCGTTCATGCAAAGGTTTATTAATCAATTCATCTGACGTATGAAAATCTTTTGAAGGGTAAATTTGTTGGATGCCTAGTTGAAACGCCCTGTCCGTGTTCCTAACTGACTCCAATTGTTTATTTTGATCATATAACCGTGCCTTTTCGACACTTGTCATATGTCTATGCATATGTTTCTCTCTACTCTTTTGTTGCTGCAAAGCTTCTGTTTTCCAACTATGCAATGCGTCAAATGCTGCAGGTCTAGCCTTTTTCTTTACTAATACAGACTCTAGATATTCTATACGAGGGATTTCAAAACTACCATTGGTTGGCCAGCGAAGATTAGAATTATGTCTGGTCTGTCTGTGCCAAATGTCATTAAATGCTATACTACCAAAGCCTTTCTTACAGTACATAGTACATGCCGGCGACCCCTCCTGTGGTGCGGTATGGCTATCTTACAAAGATTGTCTGTCGCTGCGGAATAATGCCATAAAGCAGGCAGAACATTTCCCAGGCATATCAAAGTTCTGGTGTTACCTGGTCAAGTAATTGTGCTCGCGAGTACAATGCGCCAAATTCAAATTGTCAGGGTTAAATTAAGAATCGGGTCACGATTCACCTGACCAAAGGACTGGGAGGCCCGATCGGGTTACTGAGGACAATGCTAAGGACCCACGTGTCTGGTGATTTTCAGCAAATTTACCCACCTCGATATATGGACCCTCGTCAAGACCTCGTCTCGGGCTACAGCTCACCGTTCAGGGATCGGATCGTGCAGTTTTGTCGAGGAATTCACTTCTCGTCCAGAGTGGCCATTTCTGTTGGCACCGTCCGATCCCGATCCGATAGCCGAGCCAACCTTCAACGAGACGAAGTCGATCATGAGGGTCCCTATTCGGGCGCCATCTGTGGAATCAGAAAAATACAATATTAGGGCTTTTACACCATGCAAAAGGAAAATACACCAACACGGGCTTGTAAAGATTCCCAGAATCTTTATTACAAAACTGAACAGTTACAAAACAAAGTACACAAATAGCTATTTGGCCGTCAATACATCACAGAGACCACCAGCAGGGTTCAATGTGAGCAGTGAGCAGGATTTGCTAGCTGGACATCGGCGTATTTATACATTTTCGTTATAACGATGTCCAGCCTCTTTCAAGTTAATCATGTACTGGGCTAGGGTCACGCCAGGTTCGTTCCTAATTTACATAACTCGTGCATGCGGTATACTTTTTAATACATTTACTAACAAACATCATTATTCTCTAAGTTTATCTTTACACATTACTTTTATACAGATTCAAACAAATGTTTCGCATGTCGTATTTGGATAGCGTTATTGTTCTTGTATACTTGTAGGTTAACATCGCTGATTCAAGTAATCCCCTGATCCCGAGGTCAACGAAGGACATGGTCTACATGACCCTAACATATAGCCTGAAGGCAGGTTGGACATTAACTCTCCTACAGAGGTTGAAGAGGTTAAGGCAAGAACAAGAGCACACGAGACGGCCATTTTAGACCACAGGGTGACTTTGTACAATAAAATAAAATGGCGGCTCTAACCTAAAATGGAGGCTTGATTCACTTAAGGTCACGACCTTGCAACAGTACTTGGCAAACACAGAGCTAACTGCATGGTCAGACAACATGGCGGTGGTAGGAATTATTAACAGAAGGACAGCCAAGTGCCACCTAGTGCTGAAAGTTTTAAGAACCATCACTATAATTGCACTGTTTGAAAATATCATGGTCAGAGCAAAACACAATGCAGGAACAGACAATAACATTCCGGATGCATTATCCCGTTTTCAGTGGACAAACTCTTGCCAAATGGTGCCAAATGCCCAAAAAGAGATGACAAGTATCCCAAAGGACTTCTGGGATATTCTGGAAAAGTAGCAATAGCAGCATTAACGCCAACGCTGAACGGCCGGGCCGGGATGCTCAGTCAGCAGTTTTAAACACCTTAAACACGGGTGAATGCAGATAAATACTGCCAACGAAAAAGATAGACCCTGACACAGGGTTACTTTTAGATCTGCCAAAAGGGCCCTGTCGGACAACACCACAGCACAATATAGTAAGTGTCTGAAAATGGTACTAAATGTGACAGGCCTAACCCAAGTAGCATTGCTACCAACAAAATATATCAATGCATTTCTACGCTGGGCCTACAAACAGGGATTAAAGAGGCAATGGGCGAAAAGGCACCTGACAGCTGTGGCTTATTTTTCCAAACTGCTCGGAGACTCAGACTCAACCCGGAGTTCCCTAATTTCATACGCCTTAAAAGGCTGGGGGGAAATGGAAGGGCCACAAAAAGACAAAAGGCGCCCACTGGATACAGTGGGCTACTTTGGCCAGACATTCATGAAAAACTGGCAGACCTGGTGGCAAGCAGGGATCGCCCTGAATTCCTGATTGTACATCTAGGGGGCAATGACCTAGTCACAATGGGGAGGAGAAATGTTTTGAAAGACACAGGCATAGCCCACAATTGGAAAGACACAGACATTTTTTTACTCTGTCATCCTTCCCAGGAAAACATTGGTGGGAGCATACACTTTTAAAGCCATAGACATTGCCAGAACGAAACTTAACAGAGGGATAGAAACATTCTGCACAACCATGGGTTTTGGCTTCATCACGCACTGTGCAATTTTCAGAGCCAACCCAGAGCTTTTTCACTAAGAGGGGACACAACTATCAGTGACGGGTATGGAACATTTCCACAGGGAAATAGTGGACAATTTTGCAGCAAAGGGATGTCAGTAGCAACTTTTGGGGGAACCAGGAAGGCCGGCAACCCGTCCAGGTGTTGAGGCACGGGCCAGAGGGTGTAACCTCAGGGCCTTGTGCCCAAAAGTGCACATTATGTTATGGTTATTAAGATTAGGATTGTTTTATTATCACAAAATGATGTGTAACAAAAACCCACCGCCTTTTTTTTGACAACTCTCAATCAATGTTTCGTGTGGTGCACGGGGGAGGGAGCAGACATTTGTATTTGTATTTTATTATTTATGTAGCGCTTTATACCAAAGCGCTTTACAGCATAACAACCAAAATACATCAAACATGGAACATAGAAGCAATAAAATAAACATGATTCAAACCAGAAAAACCGCATGTAGAACAATTTGCATTTGGGAAGGTAGAGAAGAGGAGAGGTTTGGGAAGGAAGAAAGGGGAGAGGGAGTAGAGGGAGTAGAGGGAAGGGTTGAAGTCAAAGGGGAGGAGACAGGAAGAGATAAAGGAACATGAAGGTGGAGTGGGGAGGAGAAACAAGAGGAGGAAGGGGAGAAGAGTCAGGGAGGGGGGTGAAGGAGTGTTTTTAAGGAGGAACGGAAGGAGGAATAGGTGGAGATGGAGCAGATAGAGAAAGGGAGCGAGTTGCAATATAAGGGGGCAAGGAGCTGGAAGGAGCGGAAACGAGAGGAGGCACATGGAGGGGGAACAGAGAGTAAAAAGAGATCAGCAGAGCGTAGAGAGCATGGAAAGAGAGGAGAGGACATTGGTTTCTAGCTGCCTACCTTTGGGTCCATCGGTTATGCGTTATGGAACGTTTCACTGTTAAATCGTTCTGAAAATATCGGATATAATTTTTCAACGCTATGCATACAAATGCATGTGCACTGTTGAAGAAAAGATAACGGGCAGCTCGTAGGGAAGTGTCCTTGAGCAGCCTGAGGTGGCTCTGAAGACTTTCCAGCTACAGAACGATTGTGTAGTCGGTGCACAGGCCGGCTGCAGCCCTTGTGTGCAAGGCAGAGGTCGAAGTGGGCGGGAGCGTGTCGGGAGCGGTGCTCCTATATTTTTTATTTTTAAGTTTTACTGTTCCTATGATTTCATTTTAAAAAGAAACCATTCTAGAATGGTTTAGTTTTAAAATAAAAGTATAGGAAGAAGTTGAAGCTTGCACTTCAGTGCACAGCACTGAACATTCCCATAAACAGCAGGTGTGTTTGTTTGGGGGTTTGGATTGTGAGTCGGAGGGGGTGAGGCGATGGGGTTTGTGGGGAGCGGGGGCAGGCCAGCGGGGAACATAGTTCCACTACTTCTTTTCGTACACTTCGACCACTTGTGCAGTGCACATTTAAGTGAGTGCAGTGCCTGTGGGTGTAACGTCTTTAAGCCACTGGGGTAGATGAAATCTGTGAAGGGGTGGCAGGCCGGCTACTCTCTGCTCACGTGCCCCCGTGCCCCCGTGCACCTGGACCCGTCACGAGATGTGCCGGCTCATGTCCTGCTCACGGCAGAGGATTTCCTCCCGGTGTTCTCAAAGAGTTACTGGTGACAGCCCTTACTCAGCCTCTCAGAACAGTGTGGGGATCTTGCCCTGGTAACGCCCCCCCACACTATGACCCGGCCAGCAGACAGTAACTACACCAACCCCCTCCCCCCCTCCAGCCCCCCCCCCCCGCAGCCTGAATAATTGACAACCAAACGAGTTTAGTCGGGAGTCAAGTGCAGTAAATGCTTATTGGTGAGACTTAAAGAGTTAACTTCCAGGTAACCCGGGTTTCACTAAGCAGCCGTAGGAACTAGGAGGAGCTAGGACTATGCCCCCCGCCCCCACTCCACTATATAAAAGGAATGTGTATTCCCCCTGAGTAGCAACCAAAGATTACAGCTTATAACCATCAAAGTTCCTTTTCTGCCAATGGCCAGTTATGTTAACTCGTGTATACTTGCAACATTAAATATTGCACCCCCACCCAACTTTTCTCTTGCCATATTGTAACAGAAAGATTTCCATTCATGTTATGTAAGGGCACAACACCCCCATCCCCCTCGACCCCCCACTCTACCTCGATGGCCTTGCAATAGCAGGTCTTCCCTCACTTTGCCCTGAAGCGGACAGTTATTGCTTAAGGAAATGTGCTTATTTTCTGCTTGCTTCTCCCCATTTGCTGTCCTTCTTTAATGCCCATGCCCAAAGCTTCCCCAGGGTGCTTATGCCCCTGTCCCCCCACGGAATGCATAATGCTGCACGAGCTCTGGGCGGAGGAGCCATAGATATCCCAAGCATGTGTCTGCATAGTTGCACACGCCATGCCGAGGACCCCTGCTGTGTCTTTCATATGGGGCTGCAGCAGACACCTCACCAGTGAGGAGTAAACTGCCGGAGGGACCCTATTGTCTCCACAGCGGTAGGTGGCATTACTAGGTTGTATGGACTCTTTCTATTTGCGTTCTCACACTTTAGCACATGTCACTTCACATGCAGATTACCGCTCAGTGTCACTATATGGGCCTATTAATGTGTTGCATGCATATGTAATGCATGATGGTGCATCAGAATAATGGACAAGGTAAATGAGGGTACTTAATGAAAACATTAATGATGAAACTACAGTTTTAATTGACAAAATATTCAATTCAAGGTTTAGATGGCTATTCTGTTGGCGGCTGGCATTTGGCTCTTAGACTCAGGCCCTGGCTTGGCTCTGGTTCAGCCCTACCCAGGGGGGCTCCAACTCACCCAGCTCTATGAGAACCTGAATCCACCTGGACCTTCAGAGGGTGTGAGAACCTAAAAGCACCATAACCCCAAGAGATGCTAAGAAGTTGAAACCATGTGATCCCTTGGGGGTGGTGAGAATAAAAATACCTAGAAAGCTCACAATAACCTTCAAGCATGTACACCTTGTGAGGTGCAAGGCACTGAAATCACTTGAACCCTGAGATTTGGTGAGAACCTAACATCTCTTAAGTCTTGAGCGATGCCAAGATGCTAACACCAACTTAAACCATGGGAGGTAGTGGGAAGCTAAAAGCACTTGAACCCTGAAGGGTCATGAGAGCCTAAGAGCGCTTGAATCTTGAGAGGGGCTAAGAAGCTGACATCTGAAACCGCTTGAACCCGGAGAACTGTCTCTACAGCCTGAAATCCCATTAAAAAAGAACTGGCCCAACAGCCAAAAAATCACAGATAAAAATAAAGTACTCTACAACCCATGCACGTGAGCGTTCTCATTGTCACTGGGCCTAGTAAGATCGTTGTTGTTGTTCTCCCTTGTTCCCTCCCTTGCCTTGTCACGCTCTGAAACACTTGTGTACGAGCACGATAGAAATAAAATATCTTATCATATCATAACCTGAAATCCCAGAAAAAAAGGACTCTATCTACAACCTGACATCCCAGAAAAAAAGGGGCAAATGGCGCACGCATGTGAAGTCTGGAGGGTTCAAGAAGCTCGCGAATAGATTTCATTTGAAAGGAAATAAGAGGTAAGCAAAACCGGAAGTGAAGGCTGATAATGCAGAGGCTGAGAGGAATGGGGAAAACTAAGTTGTGCAAAAACAAGTCTTAACATTTAAGGGATATGTGTCCAAAGACTTTATTAATGGGTACTAGCACACCGCATTAGCCATGCAGCTGACGATGTCCCGAATGAATGAATAGATGAATGGTAGTGTGTGAAACATATATTTCCAAGAAATTGAAAAAAACAACTCAGACACGTTTACAATTCATTCATTAATGTAAACCTTAATTATATGATACAAGAACAAGTTAACAGATGAATGGATTCAATACTGAGTGGATGAAAGGACGGATGGGTGGATGGATGGATGGGGGAATGGATGGATGCATGGATGGATGGATAGATGGGTGAACGGATGGATGGGTGATAGACAGACATATGGATGGAAGGATGGGTGGGTGGGTGGATGGGGTGGATGAGTGGGTGAGTGGGTGGGTAGATGGAAGGATGGGTGCATGGATAGATGAATGGATGATGGATGGATGGAAGGAATATGGATCATATGACAGGTGGAATGAAAAGACAGAAATAGCCATAAAATAAATGAATGACTGGAAGGAGAAATGAGTGGGTGAGTGAGTGAGTGAGTTGCTTTATGAGCAAGCTTGTATAGTGGCCTTCTTACACATGCAATGACCTCATGGCGCCTTTTCTGGGTGGGAGAAGTGTGGGTAGATGTCATTCTGAGGGGTTTCCTGAGTTGCCTCATACGTTCGATGGTGTGGGCGCTCGCACAGAGGAGTTACGTGGCCAGCGAATGTGAGGTGCAGTGAAGTTGGGGGTCTAGTGTAGACTTTGGCTGCCTAAGAGGAGCTTCCATGGGTATAGAGTAGAATTCCATTCCCTGGAGAGGCCGAGACTGTACATAGAAACACTCTCTCGGCAGCCACTTGAGGACATGCCGTTCGAGTGCAACTTCCAAACAATAACTGCAGAGGACATTCCTCATGGACTAGTCATGTGCCCGGGTCACCCCTTCTCCTGGACCGCCCCTTCCTCCTCGAGGTCCCGGCGCTTCCGGAGGCGTGAGCAGGACTGGGGCACCCCTCAGAGTGCCAGCATCAGCCATGAGAGGTCGGCGAGTGGGCAGGTCCTGGAGAGAGAGCAGCCATGCTGGGGCAGAGGCAGTGACGAGCAAGATGACTTCCAATATCTGAAGTGTGTGGCCACGGGGATGGGGGTTAGGATTAGGGTTAGCCACGCGCTCAGACTAATGGTTATGGTTAATGGTTATGATTAAGGCTAGAGTCAGGGACAGGCCCTGGTGTTCTGTATGGGTTAGGGATATTGGTAGGTTTAAGGCTAGCTGTAGCAAAAGGCAAAGTTATGTATGGACATAGGGTCAAGGTCGAGATAGGGTTTGGGCTCGGTATTTAGTATTAGGAATTCCTATAAGGTCAGCTATATGATTAGGATAATAGTCCACTTTACAGAGTAAGGGTGGGGCAAGGAGTAGTTATACGGCTATCACCAGAATGCGCGATACAGGCCCATTAGAAGTTTGGTGGTGCGGTAAAAAGTGGAGGCACTGAGATTAGCAACAGCGTAACCACACCACCAAATTCAAAGCTCCGAATGAAAACTCTCTGAAACTGCCTGGTTGTGTGTGAAGGGCACAACGCTGCTACCACAAGCGGTAATCGGCAATCCCATGGGGTCCTATGGTGCTCAGAAATGGCCACTCACTGGAGGAACTACATTATCCCACATCATGTGGTGTCTTTTCCTTACCACATGCTCGCTGCTAAAGAGTTTGGCGGTATTGCTGCAGGTAATACCGCCAAACTCTAATGAGGCCCTCAGTATTCGGCAAGGATTATGTGTAGTGAGAACATTATCATTAGGTGACTTGGGATGGCATGTCTAGGCCCTGAATAAGAAACACGCACAGGTTTGTGGTTAGTGTTTGAATTAGGGATGGGATTATTAGTATGGTTACAGTTAGTGGAGTTGGGGAAGCAGATTTAGGGTTCGGATTAGGGGCAGGGTGATGAGCAGGGATATTGTAAGTGATAGGGTTAGGGTTCGTGTAAGAGTTAGGGTTAGGGTTAGGGTTAGGATGAGCAGGGATATTGTAAGTGGTAGGCTTAATGTTCGTGTAAGAGTTAGGGTTAGGGTTAGGGTTAGGGTTAGGATGAGCAGGGATATTGTAAATGGTAGGCTTACGGTTTGTGTAAGAGTTAGGGTTACGGTTAAGGTTCGTGTAAGAGTTAGGGTTAGGGTTAGGGTTAGGGTTAGGGTCAGGATGAGCAGGGATATTGTAAGTGATAGGCTTAAGGTTCGTGTGAGAGTTAGGGTTAGGGTTAGGATGAGCAGGGATATTATACGTGGTGGGCTTAATGTTTGTGTAAGAGTAAGGGTTAGGTTTAGGGTTAGGGGTTAGGATGAGCAGGGATATTGTAAGTGGTAGTGTTATGGTTTGTGTACAGTTAGATTTAGGATTAGGGTTAGGATGGGCAGTTTTTGTGCAATCAGGTTTGAGGTTAGAATTAGGATGAAGGGCAGGGATAGGTTTTGGAGTAGGGTTTTGGTGAGGGTTTGGAAAAGTATTAGGGTTAACCATGTTTGAGGAAGGAGGTGTGGGGTTTAATGGCTGAGGATACTTTTTCTGTTAGGCTTCAATTTAGGTTTGGGGTTATTGGTATTGTTTGTGTTAGCAGTTCTAGTTTAGGGTTAGGGTTAGTGTCTGGGTGATGGATAGAGTCAAACCTCGTGGTATGTCAAGGGTTATGATGACTTTTAGAGACAGGGTCTGAGTTAGCACTTTGGGGGCTGCAAGTTTAGGGTTATGGTTGAGAATAGGGTGATGGACAGGGGAAGGTTTAGGGTTAGGTTTAGGTTTAGGGTAGTTTTAGTATCTGTATGACGGACATGGTCAAGGCTTGGGTAGGGTTAGGGTTAGGGTTAGGGTTAGGCTTAGGGCGATGAACAGGAAATTATTAGGGTTAGGTTTAGGGTAGGGTTAGAGAGATAGACAGGAAAAGGAATAGGATTAGGGGTACATTTAGGGTTAGGGTTGGAACGATGGACAGGGAAATGATTAGGGCCACGATTAGCAGTTCTACACAGGAAAAGGATAAACACTGACACGACCGGCAGAATAAATATTGTCTACCCTCATTTCTCTGCTTTTCTTTAAAACAGTGATGCAACATTGGTGCATGAAACAGGATTATTTTGATGGTTGCTGTCTTTTCAATTTGCTGGTTTGGTAATTTAATTTGATGATGTATCCTGCCATGAAAAAGAAATAGGATATTCTCTGTAAAGTTCCTACTGAAACCAGGCCACATTGGGGCTTTGCACCATGGAGATGGTGTGTAAGGTATTGCCTCCTATGCGTGGAAGGATTTTGAAGAAAGGGTAATTGATATCATTGTTTGGGTGAAGGTATGAACAGCTGGGTCCGTCAGGGAGCGCTTGCACCATTTTGGTTCTATATGCCATCACCGTAGCAGTGAGACTCGGGAAGCTGACAGCTGCATTGCTCTGCAGCCTCTGACACAAGAGAATTCATCAGTGAAACAGGTGATGGGGATGAACTACCCTTCCTCTGTTCTGCGGGTTCTGTGTTCCAAGGAGACTGGGAATGATCCTTCAAATGAGGGAGTTAAGTGTAACAAGGGCAGAATCCATGCACAGGACAGCCATGGTGGCCAACCGATGACCCACAGCATCCCCCTCTAGACGGCCTCTTCTGCAGGAGCATGGCACCATCTTCTGAGAGGCCGCTCTTTGCTTGGGAACTAGTCTTCCACGTTGGAGCAATTCCTTGTGCTTTTCAGCCCTTTACTTGCGGTTCTTCACTTCATTTCTAAAAGCATTTCACGGCAGTGTCTTTTTAAGAGGTATATTCCTTCCATCACTTGACTCAACACAACCCACCCAGTGTGCATCGCTATGGAATATGGACCGGCCCCTTCTCTCTGGATGGGCGTTCACTGGGGGGTCCCGAATGATGATCTGTTGAGCTGTGTCAGAAACCTGGATCTCTGCCCCCTTTTTCTCACACTCCTCTTCCCCAAGGTGAGGAAGTGTAGAGAAGGGGTCAATCACAGCTGTCTGTGCACGGGTTTTTCAGTTGAAGGCCACGCCTCTTGGGGCGATAATGGCGTTGTTGTGAAGGTCATAGTTTTCCAATGAGAAGGCAGCCCTTGTTTATTCTAAGCCTAAATGCTCTTAGTGATGACATATGAAGCTTCTCAGAACATTAGAGTAACAACGTTTTGTTGTAATGGCGATAGAATAAATAAATAAGTTAGATGTAAGCCTGTCCATCTCTCTTCTGGACCAGTGATTAATGCAAATGAGTCTCCCCCTTCCCTGCCAGGATATTAACTACAATATAACGCCCCCATATCAGTCGATCACATAGATGCAACAGAGCGACACTTGATTCAACATATTTGAAAAGGGCAAATAATGGGCTCTCAAGACGGACTAGAGGTGGCAGCCTTAACTTCTGCTTTCTCCGCCAATGTAGTGTTTCCTAGGATCTGCTGGCCCGAAACCGCAGGTCATCATCGGAGTGTCGGAAAAACCTTGCGTGGGATGCCAACACTTATTAAATATAATGTGGCCAACTTCTGGTCTCTCTTAAGCGCTGAAAACACTTCAGAACACTGTTGCAATGCCAGGCTGCAGAAGATTTCACCAGAGTTCTCCACAACCTCTTGACCTCTTAGAAGTGTTGGAGTATTTTCTCACCGACTACGCTGATGATACGATACTCCGCTCGTCATTCAACTCTAGACTACGAGCTTGACACAATGAACTTAGAGCCTATCTACACTCAGATCAAATCCTGGATAAATCACAATTGTATGTGTTTGAACAGGAATAAAATGGAGTTACTGATTTTTGGCTCATCTCAGGTCAGGTCTAAACTTGAACATAGATACCAGTCTTTCTCGATCCATGACTGCAGTATTCCAGGTTAGATCTCTAGGCATCCTCAACTCGAGCCCTCACTTAACCCTGAAGCCCATGTCAGTCAGAGTGTAAAGAACTGTTCGTATTACCTCTGTCTGCTGGAGAACATCTGTCCCTTCCTCTCTGAGTCCAACTGTGTACCTGTAGCACAGGCAATAATACTTTCAATACTCGACTATGGGAACGCTCTACTGATAGGCACAAATAAAAGGAGCCTGCAAAGGCTATTCATAACACAAAATGATGTTTTGCGCATCGTTAAAGGAAAGACTAGATGGGAATATATTACCAGTAGTCGACAAAATCTACACTGGCTTTCAGTCCAAGCACGTGTCCAATTCTAGGCAGTGGTGCTTTTCATAGATGTCTTTATAGTATTAAACTAGTTACCTTAAAAACTTCATAGGAACCAACAAGAATGCTCCGCTCATCGACAAGAGCGTTGGTCAAAAATCCAAAATTTAAGTGGACTAATGGCCCTGGGATGTCATTCCTGGTCACCTCAGCTAGGCCTTGGAATTCCCTTCCTCTTCGACCTAAGGCACCTAGAGGACTACAAAAGATTCTGCCGACAGTTCCCTTTAAATTCTGTCTTGCTCTTTCAATAATACTCCTCTGTTTAGACTGCGCTTCAGCTGAATTCCTGTCCCGTCTCTTTGTTGTAGTTTTGTGTTTGTGTTCATGGAGCGCGATGCCTGCGGGCTTTTCGTTGCACTATAAATAAATAAAAACCTTTGCTTGCCTCGTCCTCGATTGGTGTTGAAATTTGCTTACAAGTCTGGAATTAGTGCACACAGCCATAGAGGTGCTGGATCCTGCTAAGAGACACAGGGTCTGTCATCAAACAAGAACTTTCCTTCAGGGACTATTAATTTCACAAGCTCATTTACATAATGTTGCACCAAATAGACAAGCTTAGGACCAATGTTTATATTTGTACATATCCAATGTATCGCCAGTCAAGGCCTAGATAGTCTATTTAAATAGCTGGTTAAAGAAAACTCATGAGCAATGCTTATATATTTAGATACCTGGTGTATAGCCAACCAAGGCTTTAAATAGTCTATTTACATACCCAGTTAAAAAAAAAACTCAGGACAATGTATTACACGACCTGCGGTAGCATAGGAGTAGTTATGGTTAAGTTGCACAACTCATAGGAAGAGTACTTTTTGGGAAGCTTATAACTTCGTTCCCCCTGGACGAATCCTTACCAAACTTTGCAAAAAAAGTATATGGCCCACTCTGAATTTTTGGAAACGGCCGCCATGTTGGATTCACGGACTTCCGCCCGTGTCCGTGGACACTGCGGTAGAAACATATTAAAAAAACACAACAGTGCACTTCTAAAACTTATCAAACAATCTCTGTGGAAGTAAGGGGTGATGAGGATGGGATGGGATATGGCTGTATGAAGCCAAAAAACTGTTGTTTTTCATGCCTGAAGTCTGTGAACAGTCAGGATGTTTGGGTACAGTCCTGTGATGTTCATGAACACTTCAGATGTTCGGGGGAATCTATGTCTATTTCTGCATTACAGGGTTGGTGAAAAGCAGTTCTTGGATAGCTTATAACTTTGCCGCCACTGAATGAAACTGCATGAAATTTAAGAATTCTATTCTAGACTTAATTCTGAATGGTTTTTGGAAAGTGTGGAGCTGTTTTGCCAAGAGGGAACACATTTAGAGGATGGGGTCCCAAAATATTGTAAAGGCGTATAAATGTGGTGCAATATGAGGAATCTGCACAACATTTGCAAAACAATTTTAAATCTAGATATACATGTTTTTTGTAAAGTTTGGTGGGAATTTCTCAATAGGGGGCTAAAATGAAGGGGGGGTCTCAACATTTTTAAATGGCTTATAACTTTGTTGCCATTTGACGAATGTGGACAAACGTTTTCAGAAAGATTATAGACCCACCCTTCAATGTTTGTGTAAGGACTGAATGGATTTTGTCGAGTGGGGGCTAAGTTATATGACTATTGTATGTACATACATTTTGGAAAAAATAAAACATGGGCGGATTACAAGCAAACTTGGGTAAAGAGCATTGGCAAGGACCTTAACGCATGGTTTTGCAAGTGTGCCTGTGTTTTATTTTCTTCACAAGTGTCATAATATAGGTACAAAAAATAGTGATATACCTTTGGTGACTGAGGTATAGCCTGTGGCCATAGGAGGTGGCCAGATGGTCCGGGTCATGGTATAAGATCATGACCGAGACAATCTGGCTACTAGCCATGACCGCGAGGGACGAAAAATGGTGTTAAATTGGCAATGTCCACCTGGGACCGGCTATGTGGTAAAGATATTCGAAAGTAGGATAGGTTTCAAAGTGAAATAACATGTGCTCGTGGTTATATGGTCATAGGGTTCTGACTTTCGCCTTCTGCAGGCTGCCATGGAAAGGGAAGAGGGCTCTGTACGGAGCCCCGCCTTCTCTTTCCATGGTGGCCATTTTGGAAAAGGATTTTCCTTCTTGTAGGAAGAAAAATCTATTTTTAGCAGCCCGGGTTCCTGCTTTAGGAACCATGGGTGCTAATGGCCATTATCCCCAAACTGTCCTCGAAGCAAGGACCTGAACGTGAAGTGCAAACGCTTTCACGGACACATCCTCATGCCGCGCGCAAGCACATGGTCACGTGACACTGTACTGAAGATCCACAATGACGTCAGATGGTCTCGGATTTCGACGGAAGCAAAAACAGTGGTGAAAGCTTACAAGAGTTAAAAATGATGCTAGAAGGTGGAAATGGCAGAGGTTTAAGGTGAAACGTTGTAAATTTAACAAAAGCGTTGCTATATTGGGGTAAGTGTGATATTTGTAAATTATAGGACAATAGCATGCACTGGTAAAAACCCATGGAATTCTTTGAAAAAACTTTGTTTGAGGGATGTTATGGTTAAGTTGCACTAATAAAAACCTTTGAAATTCAATGAAAAAATTTTGTTAAAGGGATGTCATTGTTACAAGTAAAACCGAGAAACCTTAGAAATTCTCCTGTTATGGTGAGCTAAGCAACCATAACTCGTGTGACCACCGTGCACTGCTAAGAATAACACCCAGGCCCTCAAAGATGCCATCACAAATGTCATTGATGACATCACTGATGACATCACATATCTGGTCCACTTGTTTTTGTTCACTGAAATGTCTAGGCCAGGTGGTTTTGTTAACCGACAGTCAGAATATTAAAATTCAAAAGGTGCTGTATATCTAGACATTAATCTTGTCATATGTTCTTAAAGTACTTCCCTTAGGGTTTGTTCTCAGCTCATTGTGCACATACATGGGGAAATGAGCAGGCCTCAAACACACAATTAATTTGTATGCATGAAAATAAACTTTAATGCTATTAACATTTTCTGATGATGCTGTTTCTTTCTTCCTTACTTTAGTTTCCCTGTATGTGCCTCTGATTTGCATGCATTGTGGGACTTCATATGTATTGTTTGTACTAGCACAAGCATGTAGTACATCTTTAATTGTGAGCTAGTTATTACATGTTAAACATTACACAATCACCCCTGACATCATGTAACCAACATTAAAAACACAACCCCTTGTATGGACTTTTCATCAAAATTAATTTCACATGTGAGGTCACCGACAGTTGTGATATCATCTTTGATGTTGTGGGTGTTAGTCTTAGAAGTGCACGGTGGTGGCGTGAGTTATGGTTGCTTAGCTTACCATAACTGCCCAATTTCTGAGGTTTTTTCGGGTTGTCTTGTAACCATAATGTCCCTTTAACAATATTTTTCATTGAATTTCATAGATTTTTATTAGTGCAACTTAACCATAATGTCCCTTTAAAAAGTTTTTTTATTTAATATATATTTACATACCCAGTGTATCGCCAATCAAGGCCTTAAATAGTCTATTTACATACCCAGTTAAAGAAAACTCAGGAGCAATGTTTAGATATCTAAATATCCACTGAAGCGCCAATTAGCCTTAAAGAAAACTAAGGATTGGTCTGTATTGGGCACCCACAACAAAATACTAGAATGTGTCCCCATAGTGCAAACCCCTGAAAACAGTGCTATAAAATCATTGAATGTAACAGTTCATTGAGAAGCCACCCTCGACACAGGGAGTTCCTTCCCTCCTCACTTACGTGGTTATGCAACAAACTGTTTAACAGATTCTTTTTTTTAGCCCTATCTCAGACACATATCATGCCCTTTGGATCGCTCGCCCCTGAGCTAACAATGAGCCAAGAACCAGGCCAGTGTGTGTGAAATGTATTGATATTTATTTAAATTAAACGTAATAGAAATTAGCACAAAAATCTAAAAACACTGTTTATCTGTGGCACAACACAATCAACTTCTCTCAGCATAAATAAATCACAAAAGTGAGTTAAAAAGAAACGATCGCAATTGTTCACTTTCTGTAAATTTCCCTTCACAAAATAATGACACTGATCAATAATGAAGGCACTTATGTACCGTTGTGCGATTTTGATTTTCCTGCAGGTTTAACAGGCTAGCAGTAGGATTTCAAGATTGGTAATGATGATTTCACCCACACCTTTGGTTTAAATAAACACAGGGTGATGTATTGATTTGTTTTTTAGACCCCACACCTTGCTTTGGTCTATATTGGGAAGTCAGACAGAAAACATGGAATGATTTGGGGAATTTTGGATTTCAGAACCCCCTTGCTGAAAGGCCTGTGTTGGTGAAGCTGGATAAAAGGTTGGACTGATTAAAGAACAAAAGACACCCCTCTTCCTTAAGAAGTTGGGGTCAGCAGGACAACAAGGATTACCCAATTAATGTATAGGCTATAGTTTTCAGCACACACTGAGAAGTGAGCTTTGTTAATTTCAAATATTAACAAAATTCACCCTAGTCGTGTTCTGCCAAATGTGGAATACATTAAATTTATATTTTTGGTTAAGTGGGCTATGGATATATACAATTTTAAAGATAGGGCAGGGGTCTGGTCACTCCACTCTCAAAGATGGCCTCCCAATCTCCTCTCCATCATAGGACCCAGTCATCTTTGAGGCCTCCCTAGAAATAGACAGTTCCATCCAGATGCACTCTCAGCAATCTCCTCTGGTCTATCTTTACAGCTGTCAGAAGGTATGTTTCAGCAGCCTTCCTGATGGTTTGTCTCTTGTCTGTCTGTTCCTGTCTTTCTCTTGTTTCTCTCTCCCTGTCCTAATGCAGTCCCTCTTATATAGCAGCAATGACACCACCAATTTTGACAATCTTGGGGAGGTCCCTGCAATAATTCCTGCCACTAGGATTGGACAGTTACCCTTCGCCCTCCTCCCAAACCCAGCCTCCAAGTCAGGAGTGGTCTGGGGGTTTGGAGCAACATGTGGCAATTCCCATTTGTCATCATCCTTTGTTTACTTTCAACTTTGTTGCAAAAACTAGTTATGTATCACAACTTCATAATTTTACTAGCAACTGCCAGACTAAACATATTTTCTGTTTCTGCCAGACATGGGGAAGTAGATAAGCCAACCACCAAATCTGTATCATGTAGCACGGCCATGTGATACCCTTGAATATATAAGTTATTAAGCATATCCCTAATTTCAATTTCCACCCGCTTACCAACTCTCAGATTTAGAACATGTTCAGATCAGCCAGAAACCTAGTTTAACTGGCCATTACAGTTCCCAGAGTCACAGGTAGATGCATTTTATATCCCCAAAATCACCTGTAAATTACATAAAAAATGGTTCAAAAATGATAATAGTCCTTTTAAATAAATTATAAATGTACCTGCTCCTGATTCAGGCCATTTGTTTTCACTAGGTTAGCCTGTACCTTTATCAGTCTCCTTTGTGTTGGAAGCTTGCTCTTTGAAGTGGTTGCCCCCATTTTCACACATATTCGTCGTGCTCCAGCCAAGGATGACCTTTCTTGAAGTCCATGATTTCAGAGCCAGCGGGTCTGGAGAACACTGAATTTTGATGCCGTTAGCAGGACATTTGTAGTGTATTGCAGTTGTGACATCCAGGCTGGAAGTGGGAGATGTTCTTGTTAAGGTTTGCCCACAGCCAGCAAAAGGGTCTGCCTTGGGCTGACATTTATTTTCATGAAGACAAAGTGGCTCTTCAAATGTCACTGGAGTTTTGTGGGTGAAACATAATATACAGTTCTCTTTGTTAACCCACACATCAGGTTTTGTTTTCCTGACATTTTTAAATGAGCAGTGATATTTCTTTCACTTTTACTTTTCAAAAACGTTTTTTATTTGCACACACATGTGCATGCCATTTTTGTTATCAATGTTTAAAAATCCTGTTTTCCATGTGACAGGGATCTTTGATTCCTCCTTCTTTTGTAAATTAAAATGCTGCCTATCCATTGGTAATGGCAGGTAGGCCCCTTTCCACATGGCTCTTTAACTTTACTTGAAAAACAATGAGAATTTGCCAGGCCGTTATGTGTGTCAGTGTTTAAAATGTTGCTATTCATGTGAAAGGGACTTGTGTTTGGGGCCTTTAAATTTGCACTACATGAATTATGAACAAAAGCAGATGTATTAACTTGAGATGTAAGTGTTTAAAATAAACAAGTAGAAACAGAAAAGCAGACAACAATGTTTCAAACATGCATTTAAGTAAATGCTCTTTTCTCAGATGTTGATGCCACAATAGCATTTATTTCCATTTGATAATCATTTCTTCTTATTGAAAATATAACTGGTGCCAAAAAAGACTTTCTCCAGCCTCTAAACATGGTAAATATGTACAAATTAGCAACAGTAACCGTACCCAAGATCCTCAGGGCAACCCACAAGTTTGTCAACAACAAATATTTCTTTGTATGGTGAACACGTTACAGCAAGGAAATAATATCCACCATTCACAAGCCATGGCTGTTGTCTTTATCAGTGCTCCATTAAAGTCTAGTCAACCACGAATGAGGATTTTTGTTTGTAGCGTACAATGTAAACTGAAACAATTCAAAAGAATCACAATTTTGGCAAATAATGCAAAGTGAGAATAAACAATTTGCGCAGGATCACACACTTTTGTTAAGTGGTGAATGCAGGATTTCAGTGAGACCAAAGGATTTGCCCAGGATCACTCACGTTGATTAAGTGAAGAGTGCAGGGTTTGAGCCCACTGTTCAATTTAGTCACTTGACCAAGTATCTTCCAAAGTGTAGTTGTACAGATATGTATTGAAGCTTGGTTTCCCAGTGCTAAAATACTATTCTGCTCAATAGAGATGACTGAAAAGGTACACAAACCACATGATAAACCAACCTGTCCGTATATATATATAGAAATATGTTAAGCAAAACAGAGTATGATTATCATTGTTCTATCATGAAAAGGCTTAAGTATACACAGTGAAAGAAATGCATCATACTATCACCTGTGTGTAGTCATTGTTTCACACAGCATGCAGCATTATCACCACCCCCGTTTCTGATCATCTAAATTTTGCACATCTTAAGGGGCATCTCACTAAGAACATTCAAAACCAATTACCTACCCAACGCTGTGGCTGCAGTTATTTTATGCTAATTGCCTGTTTTAAATTCTATGCCAATAACAAAAAGACGCCTGTTACTTTCTTTTCGCTTGAAAAGTAAAGTGAAAAGAATACAGAGGCTCCTGGGAACAGCTGATTCGGCGCCCTGAGCCCCCCAATAAGTGGGACAGACAGGCTTGGATTTTGCTGTGAAAGAAACACACATCCCTCCCAATTATGCATCCCCACACTCAGGTACAATTTAGCAAGAGGGTCAAAGATGGCTTCCCAAGCAAGCACAGAGCCCAGGGACTAGAATAGCTCAGGCAAGGCTGTGGGTGAAACCCACCCACAAGAAGCAAAAACAGACATGCAGTGCCCTTTGTTATATCGCAGAGATGCGCCAGAATTTACTGCGTAGAGCTGGAGTCCTCCAAGGGCATGTGCCAACTTATTTTAATAACTGTAAACATTTACCTTATATGCCCTTCCTAAAGTACATGATACTCATTGGCAACCCTCCGCTTTCCAACCTGACCTCTGTACCTGTGGCCAGGGGATTAGCTGCCAACTTGGGCCAAGAAGCCCTCTGACTAATACTGACTTCACCAATTTAACCACTGGAGGGCACTGCCCAAGTTACAACTTAGTGGAGCGAGCACCTGACTGTCTGACACCCGCCTACATTTACTTACAGGAACCAAGCTGGCTGGCTGTGCAGTAAACGTGTTAACTCGCCATTCAATGGGATCATGGTTTAGATTTAGGGTTGGCACCACATTGAAAATCAATACGAAGTCAAAGGTTGATTATTTAGTGGTCCTGTAAGAGAACTGTCCTTTATAACGAACTGTCCAGATGGAAGAAGATGATTGGCCATAGATCATTCAATATGATCAAGACAGAAGATAAGAACATAGAGATCCTACTTCCACAGCCAACAATCAGGGACGTCATTTCACCAAAATGCCAGGGGTAGCGGAAGTTACATCACACAACCCTTGACCTCTGATAACATCACAGGAAGTGATGTCATTTGAACCCACCCCAAAGTGACATCCCGGGAAGCGATGGAACACAACCTTTCACCCCTTGACAAAATAGGAAGTGGCATCACATAGCATTGTTCCTAAGTACACTACGAAAAATATGGTTAAGATATCACTGTAATGTGATATACATGTCATACAAGAATGGATCATCATATCTATCATTAATGTCAGTGTGTTTAGGCTCATTTTATCAAATTACTGTGAATGCAGGCAGATATCCAAAGCCAAATGATAATGTGTTATTATAAAGCATGGACGCTAATGCGCTTTATATAGAACACATATACATACAATATCACCCAACCTCTGCTGGTACTCATTTATCAACCACAGAAGGATGAAAGGCTGAGATGGCCTTGGCGGGATTCAAACTTTCAACCTGCAGATCACACACACACATAGCAGCAGCACCCACTGAGCTATCTTACCGGCTATAGCTACCTTAATGGCCATGATAAAATTAGCAATTACATGTCTGAATGTTCTTAAAGTCAGAAAGCAAATTACATTTTGTAGTGGATACCATTAAACTGGTAACTGAGATTTAACAGCAGGCCAGTTCATCTGCAGGTCTGGTGCAAAGTTGGCCACATGTCAAGCCTGCGTGGATCTACTTTTCGGCATCAGAGGTTGGCAAATACATAACATTGGGAGGGGTGATAACTGTGTATTAAAGAATTTAGAGTAGCACCGGGTAAGCAGCGCCCTCACATGGCATCCCGTACTCTGGGAACTCATTACCTCATACATGGAAACAAATATCATATCCTGAACAGCATGCCATGGAGATAGGAAAGATAAACACATTACAACAAAGCATGCATTTTGGCACAATGAAATTAAGGGGCATGGTATGTGCTGCAGTCAAACATTCCTACATTGTACACAAGCTTTTAGGCACAAAGAGTTTGTCAAGTGACCGAGGAAACCGAGATGGAATGTTTTGTGATCATCGTAACAGAGACAATGGCAGAAAAAACGTTGTGGAAAGCAAAATACATAGTCCGAAATGGATGTTTATTCTACTCCCAATGCTTTTTGTAATTTTTTGTCTGCATTGTGAATTTGAGATGTTTAAGAACAGACTAAAGCAATGACTCACAACCTGAAGTATGCCTAAAATAAATCTTTAACTAGTCTGACAATTATTGGATAGAATTTTAGAAAGACTAATTATTTGTTATTCCAATTCTTTCTTATTTAGGGTCACTGCCCAAAGTGTTACACTTGTGGGACTCCCTGTTTTTTTTTAGAGAGGCCTGAACAAGAAAGCCAACCACTCCAGAAACAAAGAGCCACATGGCACTGGCCACTGCCCAGGAGCTTCAATTTAAAAAAAAGAAAAACAAAAAACAATCTTTTTGTTAGGGGTAGCAAGGGAGACCAAATGAGTTAGCAAGGGAGACCCCAGGGGTCGCAGTTGCGACCCCTGGCCACCCTCCAAATGACATCCCTGCCAACAATATAGCCACAAAGCCACGTTTTCACTCAACTCTCAAGTCTTAATCAAGTGTGTTTGAAAAGATACTCTATGAAGTGGTTTGAGTCTGCTGCAAGCCCTGCTGTCGGTTAGTCCATTGCCAGTCCTGCCATGGTCTCAGCCCGTTGTAAACCCTGCTATATGGTAACTTCTAAGTAAGCCCCCCTGTGGTAACACTGTGACATAATGCCATCTTTCAGGCTGACAAAGCCTAGGCTTTTTTACATTTTTAGTATAAAATGATGCAGGTAAATCTGTCATTGTAAGTGAGATCTGCTAAACAGACCCCACTCCCATAATGCTCCGATGCCGAAAAGGAAAGTGCCAACATGTATCTCTGCTGGGCTTGTCTAATCAGCCGCAGCCTTGTATTTGGGGAACATCGTTTTTACAAAGTGACATGTGCATTCCTGCCAACAGATCATGGAACTAGAAATCCAGCTGTCAGGGTCTACCTTTATCTCTTGGTAGTCCTAATCCTAAATTAAGTCTAAATAACTGTGTAATAGCAGAGCCTGGTGGCAGTCGATAAAACCTAAAAGCAAGCCACGCCTTGTTTCAACATGTCCGCCTCTGGGAAGCTACAAGTATTCTGGCCAAAGCCAACTGGTGTCATATTATTGTAATTCTGGTTGATAATGACCCGGTGACAGGGCCTTCTGTGTATCAATATCAGGGAACTGGGTTCCACCCAAAACAACCGTGTCAGTCCATTTACTGGAGTCGTTTCCTACCTCAAGGCTCCATGATACCGCTGTAACAGGTCGCGATCGCCTTTGCATGAATTTGTTAGATTGGAGAACTGTGACTCACAATTTTCAGACCAGGATAAATCACATTACATCTATTTTAAGAGCGGACTGGGTTGACGATATTGATCATTAAGTTACCCCACCCCTCCCCCATGCCCCCAAAGCGGTTCTTTACTCGACGATTGGTCGAGTGCACACGCACACAAACATCAAGTGTTTTGGCAAACTGAGGAGGTTAGTCATTTCGATTTACTCCCTTGCTTTATGAGTGTGCTCTAGCACCTTCAAGCGTCCCATGTGTTAGATGGACTTACCAAAAGATCTAATACCAAATAACTGGACAGACTCAAGGAATATGGCAAAGTACTTTTCTCAATGTAATAAAGCAGGGTACTCCGGCAGACATTGGACTGATGCTTGCACACTCACACACAGAATTCCTTACACAAGGGTCTTCTACCCCAATATGTGTCATCTATAACATCCTATGTGGCAAACCATAAAATCTATTGGTGGGAGGGATTGGTTAGGGGAACATATCAATTTATAGAATGTATATGGGTTAGTACTTCATTGGGTATAACGTTGTTTCATCACCTTTCATGTTTACGACTGCATTTTAAATGAGTACGAAATTACGAAAAAGTTAATCAAAATTTTTATGTGGGTCGGAAAGGGCAGGTAAGGGGTTGGGGGTTCATGAATAGTAAAAAAATAGGTGGCAGAGGGGGGTTTGGGCTGTGGACACCCCCAACAAGTAAAACAGTTTGATGACCTGTTTCGTTATTTTATATACGTTTAAAAGGCATTTGGAATAATGTCTGACGATGAATGAACATGGAACCCTTCATTGGCTGTCTCTTATCGGTGAGGCACGCCTCAAACTACCTCTAAATACGTATTATACTGACTATAGCGGACAAAATGGCAGGGGATTACTCTATGCAACATTGTATAGCAGGCTGCCTCATAGAACCACTGATTGCTTGGCATTCCCACCCAACCTTCGACTTTCACCTCACTAGCAGCACGTAAGGAAACCGAAACCCAGGTGCTTGAGTCACGTCCGGTTACTCTCCACTTTCCCAATTAGTCCATCATCTCTCATCAGCTTGAGCGTAAGCCTAAATTTCCCGTCTGTAGCTGACCTGGCCATTGCTCTCTCTTATGGGACATTCAAGGGAGTATGAGCACATCACTTATCTTCAATCACGCCTTAATGAATAGCCCTTGTTTTCTAGATCTGCACCACGTGTGAAGAGACTGCCAATTTGTCAATTATTACCTCCTATTTCCTGCTATTTGATTGAATTATACTGGGTGTTGTTACTCCTTTTTTCCTCTAGAGGCTTGCTCACTGCATCTTGTATGAGCCGTATTCACTGTTAATTGTCCAATACTTGGCTTCGGTAAATGTTTTAATTTTATATAATCTAAGAGAAATATGTCTCATGCTCATGGCTCATCTTATCCATCTGCCTCCCATTGTGCTTTCCAGCTGTTCCCAAATATAGCATCCTTGATCCCAGGCCAACATAGGCTCCTCTTTGTTTGCTCACAAAGCTGTTTTCCAACATCTCCTTTCTCTTCAGCCCTGATCTGTTTCTGAGGTAGTGAGAATGCATCTTTCCTCGAGCCGGCATCCATTTTCCAATGATGGCCATCCCAGCCAGGTCATGTATTCCTCCATAGCAAGCTTCTATATATCTCGTCTACCTTGCATTGCTGCGTGTTTACACTTATTGGTCAACAAGTTATATTATCTTCTTACATGATTACTTGATATTATTTTACATGTTTCTCTTGTTGCTTCTTTTACATCTAAGATCAACATTTGTGGAAATTGACTGCATAACTGTAATTCAATCACAAAGTTACAATGAATAACATATAACTCCTTGCCCAAGAATAAATTGTCCATGTGCTTTGATAACATCAAGGTTAATTATGAAGTGACAATGCTCCTCAAAGTGTTTCAGGTTATAATCTCAACCCTTCTTCAGGGGTATACTTCTCTAACTTTCTATGAACATAATAAAAGTACAATTACACCAATTATAATAAAGAGTAAACGAAACAATCAACAATCACATGATGCTAATGTAGAGGAGCATTTGGGCGCATATACCCTGACTCACGCCCCCTCTCCACCATCATCGTGGAACAGTAGGAGAGGCGCTGCATGTGGGACTCCCTGTGTTGTCCCCTATACCAGATCGAGTGTGTGAGGGAGGTTACGCACTCAGACAACCATACTGATTGTACCCTCACACTGAGAGAGTGGAAGGATCAGAGGTTGAAGTGGGCGGGAGCCATCAGGAGCGGTGTTCCTATACTTTTTATGTTAAAGTTTCACTGTTCTTATACTTTTATTTTAAATAGAAACCGTTCTGGAATGGTTTAGTTTTAAACTAAAAGTGCAGGAAGAAGTTGAAGCTTGCACTTCACTACATTGCACTGAACAGTCCCTTAAATGGCAGCTGTGTTTGTGTGTGGGATGGGGCGCAGTGATGGTGTTTGTGGAGAGCAGGGTCAGGCAGCAGGGAACATAGTTCCACTACTTATTTTCGTACACTTGACCACTGGGAAGGATGTCTGCACACACCATTGGATATCATGTAGTGCTGAATGACATCTGACGAGAGCAGAGTGATGTCATGAAGAAGATACATGAGGACATACAGAAATGACATGAAACTACTTAAGAGAGACAATGTAAAAGAAGCAACAAGAGGAACATGTACGAAATTATAAAGTAATCATGTAAAAAGACAATGTAACTTGTTGACCAATAAGTGTAAATACGCAGCAACGCAAGGTAGATGAAATATATAGAAGCTTGCTATAGAGGAATTTAGTACCCGGTGAGAGTCAAGCAGGATGCAACACGCATTCTGTTTGGCTCTCGCCGGGTCGTTACTCGGCCGAAAATCCCTCGATTCTCTGCCGGGATTCCAGACTCCTTGTCCACGGCAGGGGGTGTGGCAGCTCCTCAGTCAATGAGGAGGCTCGAAGTGGGGCCATCCCCACTTCGAGCCTCCCCACGGCTAAGAGGCTGCCTTCGCCCCACGCCGGGGACTCAGGTATGGTTTTCTTTTTGATTTCCCTCCCCTTTCCTCCCTCCTCTCTGCCCTCCCCACCCCACTTTCCTTCTTGCTCCTTTGTCCCCAGTGGGGGACGATGGCAGCCTCCAGCCATGTGGAGGCTCAGAGTGGGGCCATCCCTGCTCTGTGCCTCCACACGGCTGGACGCTTCCATCGTCCCCTGCCGGGGTGGCAGGTAGGTTTTTGTTTTCCGTCGTTTTTTTTTTCCCCTACATCCCTTCTGCACTCCCAACCCCACTTACCTTCTTCTCCTTTTTTTTACGAAGCGGACATGCTGGAAACACTTCTTTTCCCAGCGTGTCCGCTCCAGATGGCCGCCATGGAAAAGGAAAATGGAGTCAGTTTTCCCTTCCACAGCGGCCATTTTCCTGGTGTTTTTTTTTTTTTTTACCGAAACGCTGCAGTGTTTCAGGACAGAAAAAAATGCTTTTAGTGCCCCGGTCATGCAGATTTTTTGGACCGGGGTCCTGAAAGCAATATGACCCTGGCGGCGGGGGCTTGAGCCTGAGAATATTTGTTTGTGTTGTTACTTGTAAAGTATTCATCTTTGTTTTTATGAAACATTAAATAATTCTCAAGACACCTACATTCGGTACTTATGCAATAAAGAATTCAAGATACACTTAGTACAAAATGAATTTACTGTCTTGCATGTTTTAAGCATTTGAGGATGAGGGTTTTCCCTATGCAGGGAAGGATTGCATTTGTAGTGTATGTAGACGACGGGTTTGAACTGAAATACCCTAAAAAAACCTATCACCAATATGTATTTGTATACAACTGTGTGTACCATCAAAATCTATTTGATACTAGCAAGAACGGCCACCTCTTTGATTCTTAGCGCTGTCTTCAATCTTAGGGTGACTTTTTTTTTCCAAAGTCTGCATGCTGTGTTATTTTCTTACAGGGGTGGATCATTTGTCTTTTTATTAGTTTGGAGTATTTGTAGTTTCATTAAAGATTCTTATTTTTATAAAAGTTTGAGTAAGTATTTATTTTATTTTGGGACCCAAGAACCATGGTTGTTTGCATACTTCTGCAATAACTCACATCTTCGGTAGATCTGTCGTCTGCCTTTGATGCTGTAGATCGCAATCTTCTTTGGATAAAATTAAACACATGGGGAATTCTGCCAGGCCCTCTTAAGACTAATTATGAAGCTTTATGCAGAAACTGATGCCTGTGTCCGATTGAATCATACTGTATAATTTCTGCGTTCCATAAGGTCTTATCGGGAAGTCAGACAAGGCTGAGTTTTGGTAGTGTGTCTGTTTAATCTTTACATGGCAGAAATTGCTAAATACCTGGAACCTATATCCTTTGTTTTACCCAAATTTTCTAAATTAAGAATGTGCTGCTTATCCTATGCCAACGACTTTCTATTTTTTGATTGTACCCCCCATAGGGCCACAGAACTTAGTGAATGCATTTATGTCTTTTGTGGAGAGACATTCCTTGAAAATGAACCCACTTAAAACAAAGGTTCTCCTGTGTTCAAAAGGTGGGAGAGTCTCTAAATGTGCGTGGCATATTGGTAGTGACCCAGTAGACGAAAGTAATTCTATGATCTATCTCGGATTTTTGGTGACGACGAAACCAAACATAGGTAAATACCAAGCATGGCCTTTAGATAGAGATTCAGCCATGGCTAATCAGATACAACGTGTGGACTCTAGATTTGGTAAATATTTCATTAAAGCGGCTCTTCAATATTATTTGGGGAAAATTGTACCTAAGTTACTCTTTGGCATGGAGTGTTATGCTCCATGAACATTGGAGTCTCTCCCACAGCTCGAGGCCTTAATATGGAGACGGCTACTTAAGCTGCAACACTCAACACCAATTGACATAATTTGTTATGATCTAGGAATTGTCTCTCTGAAGGCAAGAGTATTCTGGAAAATTCTTATGTAAAATTCTATGGCCTGTGATAGATTCTTTGTTTGTTTATTTATGAGATCTACTAGAAAAAAACAAAACTATGTGGATAAAGGAAATGTATAATTTTTCCAAAAATCCTCTGACGGAAATTGGGAGCTGTACTGAAGAATTGGTTGAGCGTTCAGATTCCACTAAGCGTCTTCTCGATGCTTTCGACTGGATTTGCACTGTAGAGAATGTGCATTCATATTCGTCACTTTATCATTTTTCGGAATTAATATAAAAATCTGGACATACTCCCCCCTTTTCTTTCACTGTATCCAGACAGAGCTCTCTGTTTTTGAGATTGCGACGGGGTCTGATACCAACCAAACACGCATCAGTTCGATATAGAATCATAACGGAAGATTCAGCAACATGTTGGTTTTGTACAATACAGGGATCCGTAGAAAGTATTGAACATTTGATTGTATATTGTCCAGATACTTCGTTATAATCATGTTAGGAGAGTTTGTGAACTATTCACTATGACAAAAGGCCCCTTATATGGGCATTTTAGGAAATCGTTCAAATGCTATATTAATTGCAGGAAATAGGTTTATTAAGGCTTTGCATCTTTCTGAATTTCCTTAAAGAGATATAATCTGTTAGATGATTTTTATATATAATTGTTTCACTATGTAATATGTGATTTTACCAATCGGTTTGTATAATGATCTTAATAATGAAGTGCTGTTTATTGACTGTGTTTTATATTTGTATTGTGTATGTTAAAGGTTATTTATTAACCAACAACAATAAAGAACAAAATGTAAACAAAAATAACTCACATCCCTCCAGAAGAATACAGTCTGCCATCGGCCCGCGCTACCAAAAGAATCGCAGGAGGTATACTTGTTGGGCTGTGCCTGTATCAGCTTTGTGACTGAGTTCTCTGAAGGTTTACTAGGAGTGTGGTGCTGTGTAGAGCCGCCTTGCACTTTCAGTCCATTGCAAGTCGCATTGTTGTGTCAGTCCATTATAAACCCTACTGTTGCGTCACTCAACCATAAAACAGGTAGTTGTTTCAATCCCGCTGTTATGTCTGCCCAATCCTTTAAATGGGCCACTTCTAGCTAGCATTCAGTACCTGCACTTCTCGTTTTTTGCAACATTGAAGATTAGCGCTTCTCCAAACATAAGGAGAGTACTGGTACTCAATAACGTAGAGAGGAGGAAATGAAATCATTTTCGGAAGTCTTGGCGGTGAAAGCAGTGCCGAGCCCTTCCTCCTTCCCACCCACCTGCAGTGCCCCATGACCATTCCTCCTTGCCACCCCTCACTGCCTAAGAAAAGGAGCGTTGAATGCCAGGGCCTTACAATTACTTTATAACCTTTTTATCTCTTCTCTGTGGGGCATGTTCTAATGATAGGAAAGGTAATGGGGCATTTTCAAAGAACCGCCCCCAAATGGTTAAAGATAACTACCAGAAATGTCCCTTCTTTCAAGACAATGCAAGCGAACACACGATACAACTCCCCTTTGAAACTCTCATTTATGTCCATGATGTGTCATTGTAGACACATTAAAAAAAGAAAGGGTTTCCTTTTATGTGAATATGCACTTTTGCTTAACACAGTCCATCATGCTAACATGTCCATTTCATTAGGGAGCGCTAGTCCAGTCCTGGATTTAACTTTCCATTCCGTAGTCCTGTATTTCCCCATAAGAAAGCCAGGACTACAAGTCCCATGATTCAAAGCTCAAACCAGGAATGGACATTTGCCCCCCAAGTGGAATGGATAATCTTGGCAGTATGATTACTTTTCACAGGTGTCCTTATCAGACAATGGGTTTTATTCTTTGCCTTTAAGTGCTGAAAATATAATAAAGATATTTTTTCAGTGTTGCATTATTTTGCATTCGGGGACTTTAAGCCTTCCATTTGGGACATGGAAAATAAAGCTATAATGGTAGCCGTTTTGTTTCACATATTTCTGTAATTATGTATGCATTGTTGGATTTCTGTACTATGTGATTTCTGTACCTTGTAGTACATTTTTAAAAAATGATTGCTCTAGAGACACAACATCTTCAAATGTGTCTCAACTACAGCTTTGAAGGTATGTGGTCAAGTGCCTACACTTGTTTCAATCCTGGCTTCACTGCTTCGCCATATAGTATTATCCTGGGCAAATAATGTAATCTCACTGTACCTTATCTGCAACAATTGGGAATCCTGAGAAAAAGTCTCTCCCTCACAGTGTGGCAGATTTAGAGGGTCATTTCCCAACCTACCTGAGTGGTAAATGAGGCATAACAGCCACGTGTAAAAGGTTTACATTTCATTTATTTTAGCTAATTTCTCACTCCAGGGATGTTTCTAAATATAATGTACATTCCCGCCACCCCCATGAACTCCACTTCTCCATAACAAATTCCTGTGGAATCCACCAGTTTTTAACAACTGGCAAAAGCTGGCAGATTGCGTAAGGACCCATGTAAATGCCCCCGACCCTCCACGTGCATGCCAAGAGGCATTTCCATTTGCACTGTGGAATGCAAACAATGCACAGAAACACACGTCCTTCCACATGTCCATGACTTGTTTGCACTGTGTAGTGCAAACAATCAGAATGGCAGGGGGAGGACAGCTAACACGCAAGTGTTAGGCTGAGTGCTCCTCTCTATGGATGGAGTTAGCAGCGGAAAATAACCCCCCTTCCGGCTAAAGCCTAGGCAGGCTCTGTTGCCCTCAGTAAAATCTGCTGAGCAATTCATTAGGATGCTCAGGTTGAAGGCGTACCCGTATCTGCTCCTTGTTTCATTGACACAGTTACCCTCTGCAGGTTTCAATGGGGATTGTGAGAGTTTATGGGGAGCTTTTCGCTTTGGGCACCCTTGTTTGCCCATCAATCATAGTTATTGGTTTGGCATTAGTTGTCTTTCACCCTCCTTTCTCTGAATGCCTACCAAATTGTGTACCTCACAATAATGGTGCCAGGACAGGGCAAATGTAGTCTTTGAGTGATGGGAGACTTTGAGAGATAACTTCATTTGACTGACAGACTCAGATTTCAAGTGTGTTGTGTTGTGGGGGTCGCACAGGCCTCCGGTGGCCCACACACGCGCCCAACATGCACACCCGCACACATGCAGGAACGTAGACACGGGATGCGCTGTTGCTGCTTGCGCGTCCCGGCGGCAACTGCCGTCGTACGCAGTTTATTAACCGTGCGCATGCGCGGGCCCACAACGAGGCTCGCGCATGCGCAAACAAACTAACTGGGACGTCACATCCCTTTTTTTCTTTAACGAGAAACAGTATAACACTAGGGGTGCACGGACTCCCCTGAACAGGTAAACATGAACACTTTGTCTCACCAATCGGGAGCGGCCTCTCTTGCTGCAGGCTCAGTCCCCTGAGTCCAGGACGTAGTCCTTGAGACGAACGGGTGGCTTGCGATCCCGTCGGACAGGATACCGGGGCGGGACCGTCAGCAGGGGGCGGTCACCCTCTCCAGAGGGAGTGCTCTCGCTCGATGGCACGTCCTCGTGCGCTCGGGGATTCCTTTCAGGACCTCCATTCTCACACGGGGTCTGGGCTCCCTCCGGCATGTCCACTTTCTTGAAGAAAGACCGGTTGCGGGTGACGGTGCCCCGCTCACACGCTGCCGTCACCATGGTCCCTTTTACATGCGTTACTTTCCAGGGGCGAGGTTCAAAAGGTAGAGACAATTTGCCTTCCGGGTGCCGATTACGAACCAGCACCGAATCTCCAACTTGCATTTCCATTTCTCGCAAACCCCTCCTCTCGCTTTCCTTCTGGTTGTGCAACTCTCGTTCCTCCTGCACTTTCACGTCGTCGATGACCCCGGGTCCTCTGCCCTCCATTTCTGGCAACATTCCCCTCGGGCACCGCCCAAACAGTGCCTCTGCGGGAGCAACCCCGTGGACTGGTGGGGCGTTGCTCGATACTCCCTCAGAAATTCTACGAGCTTCGTCCGCAGATTTTCACCCCCACTGGCTGAAATCCTCAGTACCTTGTTGAGTGTCCGCATCATTCTTTCGGCCTCTCCATTGGCTCGTGGCCATAGTGGAGACACGCGGCAGTGATGTATCCCCCTTTCTCGGAGAAAATGAGCAAACTGGCTACCAGTAAATGGGGGTCCATTGTCAGAACACAGTATGTCCGGGAAGCCATGCGTCGCAAACATTTTGTCCAACGCTCTGGTGGTGAACTCCGTGGCCGTCGACTCCACCACCTCGACCTCCGGGTACCTCGACCACTGGTCTACGGCCACCAGAAAGTACATGCCTCGACCCGTCGAGACAAAGTCCACATGCACCGTCCCCCAAGGCTTCGTGCTGCGCTCCATGGAGCATATTGGCGGGGCCTTGTCTCCCGGGGTTGCCGCTTGGCAGGACAGGCATCTTCTCACAAAATGTTCAACCTCACCGTCCAACTCTGGAAACCAGACCTTGGGCCTCAACCTCGCCTTGGTTTTGACGACCCCTTGATGACCAATGTGCGCCAGTTCCAACACCCTTTTCCTTAGCGCCGGTGGTATGACAATTTGTTGCCCTCTGAGGAGGAGTCCATCATCAGAGATAGATAGCTCGTCTCTCACTCGCCAGAGCGCTTGTAGGTCCCTCCGTGCCTCCTCGTGGCACCGTGAGTTATTGCGCAGCACTTCCCTCCAATCTCCGCTCCTCACCGCGGCTTTGATGATGGCGAAGACCTCATCCTTGGAGGATTCCGTCGCTATGGCCAGTCTCGAGAGAGCCATTGGCAGTGCCCCTTTCACCACCTGACAGAGCAAACCTTGGCAGTCCTCTTCACCGCTCTCTGCTTCCGTATTCTCCTTGTTGGGATGTCGCGACAGATAGTCCGCCGGGTTGTTGGTTCCCGGTCTGTATATTAGCCGCACCCTGTACTCCATGAGGGCCAACATCCACCTCTCTATTCTCGGCGGTGGTTTTGACGAAGCTCCCGCCAATATAGGCAATAGCGGTTTGTGGTCTGTCACTACCACGACGGGTTTGCCCAAGATGTAGAGGGGGAAATGCCGACAGCCCCCCAGGATGGCCAGAGCCTCCCTCTCAATCTGCGAGTACCTCATCTCGGTACTGGAAAGGGCCTTATTTGCGTATGCAATCGGTCGCATGTCCCCTCTCTCATCTGGCTGTAGCAACACCGCCCCCACACCTACAGGGCTGGCATCCACCACGATCTCGGATTCCACCGATGGATTGAAGTACGCCATTATGTCTTCATTGGACAGGGCATTTTTGAGGGCTTGAAATGCCTCCTGTTCACGAGCTTCCCACTTCCATGCTGCATCATTCCGCGTCAGAGCCCTGAGCGGTTCCGCCAGCAAGGCCAAGCTCTTAATAAAACGCCCGCAGTACGTCACCATACCCAGGAAGCTCCTCACCTCCGTAGGAGACTGTGGCGCGGCCTATTCTCGAATGTCTCTGATCTTTGCCGGGTCAGGCGACACGCCGGCGGCGTGAAAGATGAATCCGAAAAATCCAATTCGGTCTTTAAAGAATTGGCACTTCTGACGGTGTAGAGTGAGACCCAGATCGTGCAGTCTTTTTAGTGTGTCCTCTAGCCTTTTCATGTGTTCAGCTTCAGAGCTGGCGAACACCAAAATATCGTCACTCATATTCAACACAACTTTTAGGCCTGCCAAAGCTCCCCGGATGGTGTTTTTGAACACCTCGGCGGCCGACGCAATGCCAAAACTCAGGCGTTTGAATTGGTAGAGACCCTCGTGCGTCGTAAATGTGGTGATGAACCTCGAGTCTGGATGGAGCTCCAGCTGGTGGTAGCCAGCCCGCAGATCCAACTTAGAGAACACTTTCGCCCCCTGTAACTCCCCTACGATGTCATCCAGGGTGGGCGTCAAGTGCCTCTCCCTTTTGATTGCGGCGTTAGGGAGGCGCATATCTATACATATCCTCACCACGCCAGGCTGTGTCGGCTTGGGTGCAACCACTATTGGTGACACCCAGGGCGTAGGCCCCTCCACCCTCTCGATGATGTCCATGTTGACGAGCGACCGCAGCTCTTCCTCCACCTTCTCCCTTAGATGGAAAGGGATCCGCCTATGCTTCAGGGCTGTTGGCCGAATTGACTCGTCAATGTGCAGACGCACAGGGGGTGCCTTCAACTTTCCGACCCCTTCGCAAATGCCCCCAAACTTGACAAACAGTGAGTCAATGTCCGTCAAATACACCTCGTATGCGAAATGCACCAGGTTCAGTGCTTCGGATGCTGCACAGCTGAGTAAGGAATGGGGACTCACGTCCGTGACAAAAAGTCTTGCCCTGATTGTTTTTTCCCCCTTGGATACCGGAGTTACGAACACGCCCTTAATTGGCAGCAGAGTTTCCCCGCTGAACGTGAATATTTTCGCCGTCGACCTGTCCAGTGCGGGAGGGCCTGGAATTTTCTGATAGTGCTCTTCCGCCAGTACGCAGACCGATGCTCCAGTATCAATTAGCACTTGTGTTGACACTCCTTGAATGTCCACTACACACTTGGGCTGTCTCTTTTTCTTGGTTCCAGAGGCAATGTTTGAAATGAAAAACACTTCGTCCTCCTCTTCCTCTTCCTCCTCGGCCAACTGTAGTCTCTGCATCTCCTGCTCCAGGGCCGCGATGCTCCGTTGTCGTCTTGACCCACTCCCCCGAGCTCTAGCCGGGCCTCTCTGCACAGGGACGGGAGCAGGGGCCCGACACATTCTCGCATAGTGCCCCGGTCCATTGCACCTGCCACACGATCTTGATTTTGCTGGACACTCCTCCGAATGAGGCAAATCATACCCACAGTCTTGGCAAATCACGTTAGACCCATATGGTGTTTGGGTCCCTTCCCTTCTCGGTCCCCATTTGTCTTTCGATCCAGCCCACTTGCTGATGGCAAACGCATCCTCAGATGCGCCCGTTCGCACTGCAGCGTCCATCCTGGCACCTCTCGCTTCCGCCAGCTCATACGTTCTGTCGCTGTCAAGTATTTGTTGTAGGGTCCACCCAGGCTCTCTCAGAATTTGTCTCCGTAATTTCCTGGATTGACACCCTGGATGACCTGATTGCGTATCATCAAATCCTCATTGTCCCATCGGCACATGGTGGCCATCAGCCGCAATCTGGCACAAAATCGATCCAGGGATTCCTCTTCCTTCTTTTTTTCCCCGCAGAACAGGAACCTTTCGAAATCAACATTGGAAAGTGGTATGAAGTGATTCTCCAATGCCGCTTTGACGGCATCATATGTGGTAACTTGCAGGTTGAGAGATTCATATATGCGAATTACGTCCAGACCTGCGGAATACAACAGAGTCGCCCTTCTTGCGTCATCATCAGTTATCCCCGTTGCCGTGAAATACATGTCAAGTTTCTTGATCCATAGCAACCACTTTGGACCTAATTTTGACGGGGCACCTGATACATCAAATTCTTGCATTGGTAGCAACGACCCTTGTTGTGCTTTCGTCGCTACTGCCGCAGTTCCTCCTTCGTCCTCGCTTTCTGCCATGTTCACAGGTCGCACCGGTCCCTCTTAATGCCTCAGAGGCCGCAAACCTGACTGGGGTTGATTTCACGCGTACCTCAGATTGCTGCTGGCCAATCCACCACCTTGTCGTGTCTTGCAGCACTCCTTAACGGGGTGTCTGTGTTGAGAAGATCGTCCTCAGGGCTCTGGGGTGACCAAAAGTTCCAAAAATTGTTTGGTAGCACTTAAACAGCAGCGCACGAGCACCCTTTCAGGCCGCTAATGCTGTGTGCTTGCCCTTTGAAATTGCCGGAATGTCCGCGCCGGGTCCATGCTTCCATCCGTCGCCAATCTTCACAGCTGTGAATGTGAGGCCAGCACTACGGCGGTCTCCCGCCTCGTCGCCAGTTGTTGTGTTGTGGGGGTCACACGGGCCTCCGGTTGCCCACATACGCGCCCAACATGCACACCCGCACACATGCAGGAACGGAGACACGGGACGCGCTGTCGTACGCAGTTTATTAACCCTGCGCATGCGCGGGCCCACAACGAGGCTCGCGCATGCGCGAACAAACTAACTGGGACGTCACAAAGTGCATGACTCAAAAGTACACATTATACATGTTTCTTTGTAATCTCTTATGTTTCAGCGTGACATGATTCTAAGGCACAAGTTATGAAAAAGGGACTTCAAGAGCGCCTGAAAGAGAGGGTTGAGCACAAACATGATTGGAGCAGGGGCAAAGGGAGAACAGCAGAGAGAGACAAATAGAATATAACACAAGTGGAGTGAGACATGAAGAGCGAGACGCACATAGAAAGTGAGACAAAAGGAGCACTATGCAAATGGGGGGGGAAACACGGAGCGCGATTAATAGAAATGGATCAGGGAGACCCGGCAGAGACCCACCGCGAGAGGACCTTTCTGGAGCTGAGCCCTGGCCCACCTAAAGCATAGGTTGCTGAGCACCTGCTCTTCTTTTTTCAATTTAAAGCACTTTTTCGACGTCGTGCATTGTGTTTGTCCACTCTAATTGTGCCACGACAAGAACCAAAATGCGCACGAGAGGCGAGGCCTGGAGCGAAGAGGCAAGCGTTTAACGTTGCTTGTGAGCTGCTCGCACACTGAAGGTCCCACTGCTGCACCCCAACTACGGAATAAGGACACAAATGCTTTCTTCACAAGTACACACAAACCACACTCACCTGCCTGCTGCTACATAGTGCCTCTTCAAGGAAGTGGCGGAGGCTGAATGTTTTAATTGGAGGGGTATAAATGTCTACCACAAAAACGCATGAGTGACCGAGCGTAAGGATTGCGCCCTCCCTCCTCCAACAATTTAATTTACTTAATGGGTTAAAATGATGCTTTATACACCATCCTTTATGTGAACATTTATTTAAAAAGCCACACAGTATTTAATCACGTTTGTAGACTAACACATGCAAAAATGCAATAGATGCAAGTCACCAACAGTGCCCAGGAGCACGTCCTTTCCAATGCATTTTCATGATACCTTTCTCCACAATATATGCCAGTAAAAAAACATTTTCAGGCTGACTGTGCCCATAGATATCCGTTCTGGCTGCACCTATGAAACATGCCAGTATTCCCATATAAAAACATGCTCATGTTTCCTTTGTGCCTAATGCCAGTAATTATACTATAAGAAGACATGTCCAAACTGGCTCTGCCAATATATGCCAGTACCGTCACAGAACAACATACTCCACTAGGCTTTGCCCTTAGAATTGCCATACCATAAAAAGAAAATGTGTCCGACCTGAAATAAAATGTATGTTTGCTTTATCATCAATGCCCAGTAAAAATGCCATACCACCGTAAGAAATGGCTAGACTGGATGCACCAAAATGCCAGTCTAGCCATGTAATAACACTTATCATGCTTACTTTATTGTAGATGGCCAGAAAATAATGCCATGCCACTCTAAGATATGGTGCTGGTGAGTGCGCCTCTGATTAATCCAGATCAAAGGCTTGCCCACCAGCACAGAGAACGCCACTCACCGTGCTGGTGAGAGGATCACCCTTCTAATACATTAAATCAAAGGCCCACTCACCATCATGGTGAGCGTGTCTCTGATTTGGGGGCACCCCCAGCACCTTTAAATCGGAGGACCGCAAGTGGGTCTCTGATTTGAAGATGTGGGGGGAAGAGGCAGCTTTTTTGACACACCCATACATACACATGTATGCACACACCTATAGACATTCATTCTCTCAACCACATGCGCACCCACACAGCATGCACTCTTTCATTCACATATCCAGGAAGACATGTATGTTCTTACTTGTAGTCCTGGCCCAGAATCCACTCCTCCAGGTCCCACAATGCCCTTCTGCTCCCACGCCACATGAACAGGACCCAGGCAGCAGGGTACAGTTCCTGGTTCCTGCACATGCGCTCAGGAATCGGGGCGACCCCTGGACGATGTACCGACAGGTCTGTAGTATGTGTGGGAGGCACAGGAGCAACCACTCGCACAGTCAGATCTGCACTACCCCAGCCTGCATCCCTAATGGGCCGTGCAGGACTTGGGAAGCAAAATGCCTCTGTCATTGCATGGCCGCCTTGAGCATGCGCGCTTGGGTTTGGGAATGTTCAAGCAAGCCCAGGAGCGCTCCACTGACTTGGCCACTCGTCCGAAATGGGTGGGTCAACGCCATTCTGGACGAGGCGCCTATGTAATGTAATGTAAAGGTATTTATAGAGCGCAAAGACCGAAAGGCATCAAGGCGCTAAAAGGAGTGAGAGAAACACATGCGTGACAACTCTCTGTGACCTAGATCTCACACTTTGAGTTACTCTTAGCCTGGCAAGGTCTTCCAGACAGGACGCGGGGAGGCATCTCGAGGCCAAGTGCCAAAGCTGGACCGATTCGCGGGTGAGACACACAGAGAAAGCTTTTGTTATAAGTTTCACGAGCAAACATTTCATTTCCTGATAGTCTCCATAGATGGACCGGCCTTTATGAAGAGGCCAGTCCTAACAGCCCCAAGATTCCATCGGGTTCCACTCGAATATCTCTCCAATAAACATCACCCGGACTGGGCAACATGACAGCTCTCGGGAGCCATCCACATGGATGGCACATTCTAGTATCCAGCGAGGGTGGGTGCCTGCTTCGGGAGCCGTGCCAACCCCTCCTCCCCCCCGCACCCACCCCTCTGACCCCTCCCTCAGCATTCCACGGGGATGACTTCATCTCTCCCCGAAGAGCACAACTGGGTTTCGTGCACGTTGGAACCGGAGCTGGGACGAGCACTTGGCAGCAGAGTGATAACGCAGTTTTCTGCCATTTTAGGCGTTTTGGCGTGAATTGCGCAGTTTGCCTCTAGGGGGGGTTTATCAGCAGGGAGTGTGCGCCCCCTTCTGGGCATTTATAGGCACTGGCAACAGAACCAGGATCCCGGAGATGGCTGTTCGTTCCTGAATTAGTATCGGCGGCACTGTAATGCCAACCTAAGCGTTATCATGCGTTGTGCCTGGAAAGGTAGCTCAGTGGGCTGTTGCCGCACTTGCAAGCACTCTGGAATGCATTATTCCTCACTTAGAACTCCGTAAAATGAGAGCCATTCAGTTGTCTTGCATTTAAACCTTCTATTTGTTAACAACTCCGAACTTAGATGGAACTTGAATGCTAGCATTTTCACACTTAGAATTGAGAACATTAGCCGGCGCCATATCTAGATAGGATTGTGAATGTTACAAGCGTCACACTTAAATGAAACTGTAAATGTTGGCATGTGCCACACTTTGACGGAATTCCTAACTTTGGCCTGCCTTCATCTAGATAGGATTGTGAATGTTAGCACCTGCAAAACTTAGATGGAACTTGAATGCTAGCATTTGCCACACTTAGAATTGAGAACATTAGCACGTGCCGTATCTAGATAGGATTGTGAATGTTACAAGCGCCACACTTAAATGAAACTGTAAATGTTAGCATGTGCCACACTTAGAATTGAGAACATTGGCCTGCACTGTATCTGTATGATATTGTGAAGGTCAGCGAGTGCCACACCTGGACAGAACTGTGAATGTTAGTATGTTAAATGTCATATAACCCACTAACCAATGTAAGCTCAAACTCTCTGCATACTTATCTCACCTAAAAACTCACACAACCATCTCTTGCACAACAAGCCGCACGCACTTCACCACACTGCAACACCACATAAGCCACACCAATAGCATACGCAGACGGACACCGATCCAATACACGCACCAAAGCTCAGCACCCGGTGTCTACCGAGCTGAAGCTGCCAACAGTACACCACTCCTCCCACTATCCTATGCCCTCTTCACCTTACTAACCCATCTCACCTTCTCATTTACAGATCCACCAAAGAGCCTGTGGACCAATTCCGTTGGTGACGGTGCGCTATATAAGTTCCGATAACATAACATAACATTTAAGCAAAGACAAGACATGTTGTGTGAGGCGTGCAATAAAAATGTTGTTTACAGCTTTAGAAATCACGAGGTCTAGTCACAAGGTAACGATTGGGCTCATTTACAAGTCGTTCTATTTTTTTTAATTATGAAATCCTAAACAATAGTCAAATGCAAACATATGCATCACTCGGTGAGTGGCCCGCTATAGCCAGTAGCAATCAACACTTTTCAGGAGAGGGGTTCTACACTTCGGTCTTTTTGGTCAAAACAGCCTCCACTACCGATTGGAACGCGTGAGCACATCTCAAGGCCATCAAACAGCTTTATACTTTCTTTAATAAAGACTCAATATTCCTAATTAGCGATAGAAAGAGACCCAGCTCGGAAGGTCAATTCTCCATTCTTCAATTTTCATTGGCACATCCATACCGAACTGATTAAAGTGGTAGAAAATTGGAAATACGTAGGGGCTACCATTGAACAAACCATCAATTCATGGTCAGCCCAAACAGATCTGCACACTAATTGTCTAATTCTCGCTTCTCAAATGAGTAAAATTGACATTAAGGGCTTAATTCACAGAGCGTTCTCCAATGAGGTTTTGCCATTATAAAACGTGTCTGTGAATTAGACCCTAAATGTGGGAAGTTCTCCATTTTACATCTTGTCCGCTTTTATAAAAGCAAGGTTGTCCCATGCCTAACCTTTGGAGGTGAAACTAGACCAGCCAAAACAGACGGGCAGAGAGTGGAAGGCAAATTATGGAAATATACTTTCGACCTGCCCAATGGAGAACTGATTCAAGCCTTACATTATGAACCAGGCTTGAAGTCCCCAAAGGCTCATATTGACTCGAAGACGCTACTCCTTTTCCACAAGCGGCTATTCCTATGTCCCACTCTCTTTTCACCCAACTATCCGAGTCAAAAGAAAAACCCTCATGCGCTGTGTTTAACAGCTGGGGGAGCAACCTGTTATCTAGATCACACAGGCTGGATACTGGCAAACAGGAGCTGGCGGACTTCTCCCTAAGAGGTATGAAAGTGTTGCTGGATTGGATTAACCCTAGAGCACAGAATCTTAATTATAAACTGCGTTGTTTTCTTGCCCAAGAGAGAAAGCTCAGGTGAACCTGCCTCTCGATTTGAGTAAATCTCCCAACAGAGCTGGGAGATGCATTTCCTTAACATTACGCTTGAATCTCCTCCCCACATTACACGAGGGCTCAATGTCCTCCCTGGGCTCTTGGCATCTCTGGCTCAGGAAAGTTATTCTGAAGTCCAAGTATAGAAGCAGGCAAAAGACTCAAGCTGAATTTTCAAAGATATCTTTATTCATAGGGTACAGCAAGGCAGGACACAACAGCAATCTCCCATCAAGACTCCTACAGATCTCCAAAAAGCTAAACATGTTGCCCCCTTATATATGCTTTTCACTTGGCTCAGCTCCCTAGTCATGAAGAAGTTCACTCTCATAGGTTTAGGCACCCCAAAACAAGCCTCTTCCCCTTCTTGGGTTGGTTGACTGAACTGTCATTCACCAAGTTCCCATGGCATACGTATGCATGCAACTAATTAAAATTGTGTGTGATACACTCAACCTTTACAGTGAATCCTTTCAAGTATCAGGAGAGAACATTTCTGACATCAATCTTGAGATATTTTTAACAAGAAGCATCATCTCCCTCTGTCACCGAAGCCCAAGTATGGGCATCAGCTGTGTGCCCTCTCCGCTAACCCAACAATTGTTGCTAGTTTGAAACAACTGCATGCAATCATTTCTATCTTCCCTTGAATGCTACATGGCTCCCCTGACCAATCACTGTCAAGATTACAGCAGAGAAGTCCAGACATTATGTCCTTGGCTACTGAACTCTCACTGAACTGCTACGAGGTACTTATATAATTATTTCTGACATGACTTGCAAAAGTCCACCATTTTGTATCTAGCATCCATTTTAGAGTTTGTCTGAGAGTTTGCCTTACTTCGATCAAAATGGCTGATCAAATTACAAAATGCCTGACCAACCTGTTTTTACTTATAGCTTAGTCCCTGCTCAGTTTCGAATATAGATTGTTTGATAATTTTTCATAAATGCACTACTTGACATATTCTCTACTGTGCATGGCATTCTGACCCCACAAAATAGATCGCCTTTCAAATCACTTTTCTGAAAGGTACTACATTTCAGATTTTTGCAGTATTAGAGTCATTGATGAACCCAATAAGTTGTCTGCATTTGGTTTGCGGGGGGAAGGGTCTATCTCCTATACAGTCAGTTTGAGGGTAGGGGGGTACACCCTGTACAACATCCTCATGCAAGGAGGGTATGTGCAGATTTTGTGGGCATTCCACTAAAAAAGAAACCTTAGAACATGCGGTAAAGGACTGCATTCTCTACAACCTAAGCATGCAATTTGTTTTGAATAATTCTTGGGCCATTTTACCTACATGTCACAAGAAGGGATAATGCACGATGTTATGAATAGGGAAACTCCAAGCCTACACATTGGCAATGTTGACATTTGTAACTAACATTTTAGGATTATAAATCCATACCATAGATGACAGACACAAGTATACGTTTGTACATTTTATTTTAATGGAAAGAAATATATATCTTATACATTTGAACCACCAATTCATTGTATTTTTTTATAATTGTGAAAGGTTTGGTTGTAAACCACAACACACATTTAAAAACAAATTCTCCAGACTTGTTTCTGATGTTCACTTTCTTTTCTCATCAAGCATTAGGCACACCTTACATGCATACGTGCTTACACCATCACTCTATCCCAGCTTACGCTATCCCTCTAGGTGCTGGAGCATAGCTCAGGGGCAATGCACTCGCCTTGGAAGCAAGATGACACAGAGCACCACAAGTTCAATCCCTAGGTCTGCGCTTATAATCCTCTGGGTATTTTACTCATTTGAGAAGAGACAATTAGACAATTAGTGTGCAGATCTGTTTGGGCTGACCATGAATTGTCGCCGCCCCCAGGATCTGGAACTCTCTTCCTTCTAACATCAGCAACAAAACTTTACATTCCCAATTTAACAAACTCCTAATAAACTGGTTATTCAACAAGTTCTAATATCACTGTGATAACCCTAAACACTTTCTCATGACTGTCAGGTTCTTCTGTTGTATATTTAGGTTTCCTCCACCTTTGGATCTGTTTCATCCCCTCTCCTGCGTTGTATATAGGTTTTGTACCTTTCCCATTCCATTCACGTATTGTAATCACCATTGTATTAAGTATGTATCTATCCCTACTTCTGCGCTGTATATAATTCCTGCGTGTTTTATTTTGTGTTAACCATGTCCCCACTTATGATGACCCCATTCCCCTTTCCGATTGTACTCAACACTGTATTAAGTATGTATTTCTCATCATTGTAACCAGCAAGTAACATAACCTACCTGTAACTTGCGCCGTGATACCTCCGGGTTTGGGCGCAGAAACAAATGTAAAAAATAAAATAAAATAAAATGTCAGGTGTTGTATCAAACACGGAGCTTCAAATGTGAGCAAAGGACTGTTGCTTAAATGCCTGCTGACCCAGGACACCCTTATCAAACCCCATGCAATAACTTGACACCAGTGCTATAGTGTCACCATGTCCCCTCACCAATGAAGCTTTTAAAAGAGTTCAGCTCTTGGAGGTTTCACCGTGCCTACGTAGTCGCTGAGGCAAACAGGGCTCAAGTCGACGGTCCGTACTTGAACACATACATCTTACACAGATATATCTGTCTAATGCTCTGCTCGTGCTCTTTATAGACATAATCAGACCTACCATGTACTGTGATGTCCCTTGTTACTATGCAATGCATCTCTCTCCCCATGGGTGACCACATAGGTTAATCCTCCCCACATCCCTGCGAGGAGGAAATGGACGCTATTTTAGGAGTGCTTTCCCCTGATACTTCTGCTTTATATATGAATACCAGGCCAATCCTTGGTGCTTGATTTCCTGATATTTCCATGGCATTTTCCTTAAACATAATAGATCTTCGACATATTTTCACAGGTTGTATATTCATTTCTGGCATAATCTAATCCATAGCTCTGACTCTTGAGTTGCCCTTTCTGGCAATGCCTGCCTCCCTCTGGATTACTTGACGTGATACTATACCATTTCCCCATAGCCTTCCTTGTCCTGAGAATCCTGGCTCTCTGGATACCTCGCCCATACGTATGAAGATCCACAGCATAGAGGTGTGGACCATCTGACCGTTCAGCTGTGAGTTTTAGATAATCCCCTTGACCCCCCTGATCCTCACTTCACCCTTTCACTTATCCTACCCCACCCCACCCCCCCTGGAAACCTAGACACAATCACCTGCTGAGAACTCCATGACAAATCCTACCACTCTGACTCCAGAGCCTGTATATCACTTCCCAGGTGTTTCTTTAGATATCTCTGCCTTTGAAACGGGTCATTATTCAATTGTTGAATCTCTATCACTTCTGAGTCTTTGCAATCAAGATTGGGTGCACCGTTTCCTTGATTATTATTCCTACACGAGTATACTTCCGGATATCTCTGGATATACTTTGCTCCACACTGTGGCTTAATCGCTCTGCTCTTCACCATCGACTGAGCATCCTATTATTTACACTGTTGGAACATTGACTTACTGACATTGCAATGTATTTTATTTTCTCCGTCTCCTTGAATTGTTAAATACAGTCCAATTGGGCCCTTTGAAGAAGAGGAATCCCTCGAAACGCGTCGGCTGCTTCATAATTGGACATCGTCTTTTGCATCGATTGGCCTCTTCGCGTTTTAAGGCCTTTGACCTGGCCCTAACTGGAAGGCTGACTTGCCAGTAAGGGCCAGGGGCAAGGGCATGACAGTTACCCATACTTCAACTAGGAGCTTGGGAACAGAACACAACATAGACAAAGAAAAATGTTTTAGTTGGAAAAAATAACTGATATGGTAATTTCAGCGTGTGGGAAGGCCGCTTTTAACATAAATGGCCCCCACCCCAGAGATATTCATGGCCCATCTATTCCCACAGTGTGGTGTCTGCTTCAGGCCAGAAGAAAGAACAGACTAAGCAAATAAAGCGCTTGGAAGCTGGTAACTGACTTATGTTTGCAAGAGCACCCTTAAGACTCCGGAAAGAGGGGCAGGACGCCAATTGGTGGTGGGGGAGTAAAGCAGCAAATTGGGGGCTGGAGCAAGCCTCCCTCCTCACCCCTTCCTAGAGATGCCTATGGTTATAGTTGTATACTCCCTCCTAATTGAGAGAGTCCATTTACCAGCATATGGAGGGAGCAAAGTGAGCCTAAACATCTCTATTTGACAAGCTTACTATCAAGGCTGAAAGAAACAATATGAAAGAAAATGCTTCTCTCAATCACCTGCTTGTAGCCAGTTTTCCCTCCAGCATTCCGCCATATGCACCTTTTTTTCTAAACAACCACCACCATCTCCCTCTTAAGAGCCGTGCCATGGACCCTAGCCACCACCAGTACACACACACAGCTGTGCCTGCAGCAATGTAACGTTAACTGGAATTACATGTACAAACATACAAAGTCAAACTGGAGAGAAGCTCTTCTAGGGGTGGGAGGCTAAGTATTTAAGCGCTGGGAACAGATGATCACTGCGGCTGCAGTGCAGTAAAATGGCGGCTCACGTGTCCCTGGATTTGGGGCTCTGGAAACACAATTTGTTCTCAATTTCCGAAACCTAAGAAATACTCTCAGTTCAGGCACTGCATGAATTAACAAAAAGTTTGGGGGAAGAACCAGGCATATAAAAGTCTCAACTCTACGTAACACTTGACCACTTGCGACCCCACCTTGAAGTGACCTAATTAAATTCTTCATGGAACTGAAGTCCTGCCTTTTACATTAAACGCTCACAGGGTCCCTTCCAATCAAGCATCTGATGAAGACCCTCTTTCCAAGGTGCCTTCTGCTTCGCCCTGGGTAACTGACCATCCTCCTCCCTTTCAAAGAGCCTAGAAGTCATTGCACGACTGAATGCAAGCTTCATATAAAAGAAAACACATAAAAAACGAAATAAAATGACACATTGTTGTGACTAATGTCCAACTTGAACATCAGGGGTCAGAGTACACAAGCTTTGCACTGGACCAAGTGCACCTTTGCACGGTATTACCACTAGGGCAAAGTTTGCTCTTTGCCTAAAACCTATTCTTTCCATCCCTTTTTACACCAGGACGACGTTTTCCGTAGTGCTAAAACTTTGCAAAATTGCACTTGCACCATTGCAAACTATCCCTAATCTGGCCCCAGGTGTCGAAATGGGATGTCCTTATAAGTGCAAAGGCCCGTGGCCACGGTTTGGCCTGTGATAAACGGACAGTGCTCCTAGCAATTGATCAGAAACGAAACGTTCGAGTGTAGTTTGCAATTTCTCCAGAAGATGGCAGTGTGTGCATACATATGGAGAAGCCGCACTGTAAAGGCGGGGATGACAGGCACTGTAGTTCACTGTAGAGGCTTTTAAATATGGCTGCTTTGCTCCGAGCCACCAGTTTATTAACTCACACCCAAGGCATAGTAGAGGCACGAGGTGACCGACATAAGCACGTGCAGCATCCCGACCATTCCACGGTGCATGCTTCAGGAGGGGGGGAGCCTGGATGCCACGCCCATCCCTGATGAACGCAGAAAGACGCTGGCTCTGATCTCCCTGGTTTTATTTATTTACTTATTTATTTATTTTGCAATTTATATAGCGCACCAAGACCGAGGCCATCTAGGTGCTGTACTTGGCAGTAACACGGGTGATGTTGCAAGTTCCATACAGGCGTATAAAGGTGACTGCTAGGTCTTTGGAGTAAAGGTAGCACCAGGGCTTTAAGTGGGGTAAGAAATCGAGGGGGGGCCCTCATTTGGGGCGTGGCTTGTGGGAGGGGCGTGGCCTATAAAGTACGCAAATCGTAGGGTATGCACACAAATATATATAAATGTTATATATTTTTGTGCGTACCTTACTATGGTTTGTGTACTATGCAAGCCATCTTTTCTAAACATAGAAATATGTAACATTGTCCGTCCGTCGGCAAAGCTTTATAAAACATGGCTTGAAATGTGTACTTTCAAAGCCATCTTTTATAAACCTCGAAATATGTCGAGGAATCCCCAGGTTCGCCGAGGGTTAAAGACGCCTCGGCGACCTGGGGAAACAAAGGGACAGTAACTGCCTCTGGTGACCTCTCGCGCAAGGGGTCACCAGATACAGTTACTATGACTGACGGAAGTGGCAGCCAGTCACAGCGTCGCTGTGGCTGGCTGCCACTTCTGTCAGCTTGCCTGACTTCATTGCAGGCGCATCATCCCGTCGTGGCTGCGGCCACAACGGGATAATGCATCCCGCCAATGTTGCGGTAGGACGGGGACCCGGCAGGGCCCCGCCTCAGTCCCACTTTTTGGAGACTGCCAGGGCAGGCCCCGGCCTACTTTAAGCACTGGGTAGCACACACTTAATAGATTCGCAAGATCCGAAAATTCACTGCCCCTGTTGCGAAACTTAGACACTGGTGATCTGTGGATATACACCTTCCTATGCAATGCGTGCATGAGAGCCACATTTATTGGGTGGGACATTTCCCGTCGTTATCGTGCCCCGTAGGGGTTGCTGTTGTGACCTTGTGTCACTGTCAGCATTTGTGTCCAGAGTTCTGGCAGCTGGTGAGTATTTTCAGTCTTTTGTGCTGCACGTGTGGCATCTGTCCCTGGTGTCTGGATCTGAGTGGGCAATTTACAGGGGATGATGCTACAGTTGTGTCAACTGAGATCTTGCTATGGTTGTGTTACTGCGATTGTGTAAACATAGATTAGAGGAGGATTGTCAAAAGGGGAGACTACTGTGGAGCACACAACTAGAAATATACTATTGGGACTGTAAAATGTAATATGTACTGGGATTTGGAAAACTGAGTGCATGCTGTGATTCCTAAACTGGGAGTACACTATGCTTGTGCAGACTGGACATGTACCATTTTGCAAACTGGGTTTATACTGTAATTGTATGACTGTGAAGTTGGAGTATACTGGGATTGTGACATTGAAAACTGTGAGTATTGTAGAATTTTGTATAGTGGGATGTCAAACAAATAGGTGTCACAAAATGACTGTTGCGCTGCAGTACAGGGATGAGTAGTGTTTAAAGCGCCTACGGAGCCCCACACTACTACTTAACGAGCAGTGCCCCAGCCATGAAGGTGAAGCCGGCGTAGCATTAATCGTAGTCTTTTGCAGGAACGTGGGCAAAGGGCAGACTTTACTCTTCGGCAGGGGCTCTCCTACTGGGAGTTGTAAAATGTGTTTAAAATAATCAGTGCCTAACTTGATTCAATCTGTGGCGCAGTTTTTTGTGAGATAAACTTTTTATGAAGTTTGGGAGCCCCAGCAACAATGGGGTGGCCCTTCTGTGGACTGTGAAAAAGGATGTTTGCGCTGTGTTTTTGTTGTGGTACAACTTGTTATGCGCAGCTATCTATTTTTTACTTGTTGTTCTTGTGTGTCGCGTTGGTGTGAAAAATTGTCGGAGGAACCAAGTTACCCCAACCTCCCTGGATACGAGAAGTTTGTTTGTTTTCACACAAAATAACTGCCACAAAATTATCATTTCCAAGGATTTGTATTGGTACATTTTGAACAAATCACTTTGGTAACCTTTTTGTATTTACGTGTGTTTCGCCTTCACCAGAGCCTTTTTCAAAATAATAGGGCATATGTTCTAATCACATATCTTGAAATACATAAACATGTTTGTGTAATCATAGATTCAACAACATACAACAAGACAGAAAAATGGGGAACGGCAGAGGGTTGGATCATATGAGAATAACATAAAAGAAAATAAAAAAGGAAGCAAATCTCTCTGTGATAAACATATCAGCTTATTCAAGATTCAACAATGTCGCAACTTGAGTCCTTAGTTGTTTCAATTCAATGTGGTTCAAAATATATGAGTTTGTTCTCCCTCAAAAAGTCCAATTCAATATGGGTGGTCCATTCACAATACCTGACTGAATTCTCCCTGAATTATAAAATGTGCATATTAAAAAGAAATATATATATATAGTTAGATGCATATGCAAACAGTCATTTTAATACAACATGGAGTGCACAGTACGAAAAAATGTAGGGTGTGCAGTATGAGAAATGTCCCCTGTTTCACTTGCAAGTATATTGTAATGCAAATCACAGTCAATAAGGTATGTGCACAGACGTGCCCGCATGTGCTGATCAATATAAATGTAGAGATGTAATCCTACCCGGTCTGGAAAATTGCTATCATCTGGCTTTAATCCAGCTCAGAAAACTGTCCATTAGGAGTCTGCACATTTTTGGGTTACAATCCCTCCTAGAATATATTGATTATGTGTTATTGGGATCATCATAGTACCAACCTACTATTGTCTTCACTAGAATTCATCACATTAGGCATGGCATCCCGTGTGCGAGTAAACATATAACGTTGCCCACAAGCTAATATATATAATAATTCCCTCCAACACATAATGTTTAATGTTGTATTGTTTACATATCATTGAGTAGCATTAACGGTGCTAACACGAGAGGAGCGGTAGTTTGAACTGATTAGCCTGATCTCCGTGAACAATATCATCACTCGTAGTCATTCAATGGACATAATCTCGAAAATGTCTCCATTAAAATTCTGTTCACCCCATGGTCTAAAGATGTCCCCTCAGTCCGCTTACCTTGAGCTAGTATTTTTTCATATTACGCGGGTCGGCCTCGTCTCACTAAACGCCAGCGCGGTGAATCAGGCTGAGTAAATACTGACATCTCGGGAAGTCCTTTCTCTAATCTCCTCTTCCAGAAACGTCCGCCATTTTACAGCGGTCGGAAATGTATTGGAGTTAATCAATTACTCGACAACAATCGCACACTACTACTAGCAAGTAGTGTATGAATTTGCACAAATAGCTATGCTACTAACCCTCACTTGAATGAGAAGTGTAAATCTTTGAGTTTTCTTTGTCGCGCCCCCCCCCAACCTCCCCTGGGCATATATGTACCTTTTTAAGGTCCATCCTTGTGTATTTGGACCCGAAAATTTTAAACATGTGTCTAAAGTTCTGATTAAATTAATTTGTATTCCCATAATTTCTCCAGCCTTTGTGTGACCAACCCAAGCTAGTATGTATTAAAACTAGCCTACTGCTCTTCATACCTACCGCAAAATGCGTAGCTGAATAGGGGTAGCTGTTGACTCTGCCTTCTCTCGTTAATCAATTACTGTTCATAAACTAATATGTACTCACATTTCACATTGTGTGTTCAAGACAAATGAATAGTATGATACATAGTCAATTATAAATATATTTGAAGTACATCACTTCTGTTAACATGTTGAATAAATCAGTATGTATGGTTACCATTACGTGCTCTATATTGTATGTTCTAATGATCGTCCCGAGTATTCCTACAAAATGATACATGCCCGAATCCACCAGTGGCGTTCAGTTGAGCAGAAATCATAATTTGTATATCTAAATCGCGACGTTGCTATATAAACCTTAAACATCATAACAACATTTCAAATTGGATAAAATGCGCATGGTAGCCAGCCAAAAAATGTGTAATGCTGTTAATGATGGAATTAGAGTAATAGGGTCTGTTAATTGTCCTGTGGGTTAATGCCACATGTATTTCTTATAGTGCCCACTAATAAATATGTTCAAGATTTATTTGACAAGTGTAGTGCCTGCTGCAATGGGACATGAACTGTTCACTCAAAGAAGTACCTAGCTTCCCATTAATAAACGTGATCCTTACATTGGTTGTGTGCGATGTATACTAAATTCTGACATTGTATGTGAATCGACAAGTATGTTAGACTGGAAACAGGCGCAAAAGGGGTTAACCCATAGAGTAAGATTCTTCTCCTTCTAAATCAAATGTAAAAAACCTTGTTATGACAATCCAATATTTATAGAAAATGAACCATCTCGTCCTTGTTTAAACCATATTCAATCGTTCTGAACTTGCCGATTAGTTTTGCTTCAGCTTGACGCAGAAAACATTCTGAATTGACTCCTCTTCTTCCATATTTGACTTTCTGCAGACCTATACATCTAAGATTCAGTTTGCTTTCCATTTGATGTGATAGTTGCCAATGTAACACCAATGGTAATCCTCGTCTTGACTTCCCATTACTGATAAATGTTCTCAAATTCGGATTCTGACTTCACGTATGGTGCTTCCAATGTATAGCCGTTTACATGTGCACATTATTGCATATACAATATATTTTGATCTGCAGTTGATATTATCATTGATCCTGATTTGGTTTCCTCTTACGTCCTGAAAAGTCTCTGTACTTGCATGATTGTCTTGGCATAATGTGCATGTACCACATTTTCTGAAACCTACAACTTCAGTGTCAAGCCAAGTTCTTGTTACTTCTTGTCATCATTCTAGGAGTAATGAAGGACTTAAGCACATTTTAAGTGTTTTCTCTTTTCTATAAATGATTTTTGGTTGTTCCTGAATATATTTAGTTAGATGTGGGTCCAGTCTAAGAAGGAGCCAATTTTTCCTAAGACTCTTTCTCAAATCAGAGTTGTCAGTGCAGTATGTAGTCATAAAATTCACCTTGGCATCTTCATGATTCACTTTGTGCTCTTTGGGTTTAAGAGTTTGCCCTCTTGTCATGTTCCTGCCTTTTTGCTTGGCAGCATGTATGCATGTATGCATGTTTGTAAATAGCTCTTTGTTTAAATCTTTCTTCCAACAATTCGCACTCTGCTGAAAAAGGTATCGAGTCCTAACAGTTTGTCTTGCCCTATCAAATTCTCCAGTAAGAATATTCCATTTGACCGGTCTGTGGTGGCAGCTACCCACATGCAATGTAGAATTTACTTCAGTGTCCAACGGAAGGCTCTTTTGACTAATTTCGCATTGGATATATATATATATATATATATATATATATATATATATATAACGTTAGGACAAGAAAGGTGATTGCTGACTCGCTGGTCGGTCCTGTAAATTCAATGCCATATTTATTGTTGTTCACCCTTACTCTAAAATTATCCAGTTCCTCTTTTGTGCCATCCCAAATTAGTAAAACATCGTCGATGTATCTAGCCCATAATATGGTATTTGTTTTATAAGCCTTATCTTTGTACACTTGTTCCTCCTTAAAAATGCCCATGAATAAGTTTACCAAAGCAGGGGCATATTTGGTGCCCATTGCAATCCCTCTTTTCTGTCGAAAAAATCTATTGTTGAACATAAATATGTTATGCTATAAAGTCACTGTAAACATCTCCTTCATCATCTCTAGATAGTGGCATTGGGAAGCAGAGTCCTCCTTGAATGTGAAGTCAATGGTTCGTATTGCTGCATCGTGTTCAATGATGTTGTAAAGGGCTCAAACATCCCAAACGGCTAACAAATATGTTGGTTTCCAAACCATTTTCTCTATGATCCTGATGGTGCCGGTAGTATCTGTGATAAATGCTTTTAACTTTGATACTCGTGGTCACAGAATTATGTCAAAATATTCTGCTATCTTCTCCGTGGACTGGGCAACACTCATATATCCCCTCCCTGTCTCTGCCTACTTCAAAAGGACTGCAGCAATCAGCACCATGGTTAGATTTCTCCGTTATACCCGCAAGGTTGTCTTTAGTTGCCAGCTCCCTCGCAAGGGTGATATCCAGCTCCCTAGAGAAGGCAGCTTCTGGTTACACCCAAATGGTTGTAATAGGTGAAACTATTCCAAGGCAAACTGAATCCACAGCGACCCTGAGAGGAATGAGTCACTGTCCACCAGGCTGACAATCAAATGACAGCAATTGCCTGTGTTTGAATAATTATACAATCCCAGCAGTCACCATATCAGAATCTACACATGGCATATTTTATTTATTATAAACTGTCACCAGAAGGCTTTTTTCATACAATTATGTAATTTTAAACTGCTTGTTCACTTCCCTGTTATTATTGCAAAAAAGGCCAACATGAAAATTAGAATAATTTGACTCCTAGACATACCATCTCCATGGTATAGTCGTGAATGTTCCCTCCAAAGAGTAGGTAAGCTACAACCACTTTCTAATAGATTTCACAAACAAACTCCAGTTTACACTTTTGTAAACAAAATCGGCTTGGCACTTTGAAAAAGTGAGACCCCTTTGCAGCTACACATGTTGCTTGCATGCCATTCACACATGCGCAGCAGCAGGTATATGGAGATATCCTATATCTGGACATCTAGGTTGCAGAGATCTCCAGGATTATGTTTTCGTGTCACTGTTTCTCTAGTGCTCTGATTGAGCATTTCCTGCAGGCAAGCTCAGGGTGTACCAAGAGGCGGATGGTTTGGTCTTAACGCAGCTGGTTTTTAGGGGGGCATGTTTTATAGCTGAGTTGTTGAATAATTCTCAGAGGACTGAGGCATTCCCTCTGGTGGGGAAGTCTGTGAAGTTTGCTTCTTTTGTTATTGTTATTGTTATTTTGCATTTATATAGCTCCTTATATACCATTGGTATGGTCTGAAGGCGCTGGTAGGTTGAATGCCCTTGGGAACCGAATTTCGGGTCAGTAGAGAGAGTAGAGAGAGTCCTAAGGTGCGTGTGCGCACCCGGTATGTGTGCAGCTGGTGCGGAATTCATGTAGTAGCTGCTTCTTAGCGGTAGGTGTGGTGGTTGAGAGATCAGAAGTATGTGTTCGCTCTGGCAGGATTTATCCAGACCGAGTGTGGCTGTGTTAGGCCTGAGGAGAACGCCTTGCTGGGGGTGTGAAACCAGCAGTGATTACTTAGAGTGATGGGGAGTGAGCGGGAGATGTTGATATGAGAACAGTTATACCGAATGGTGTCATAGTATCTCTGTGTTCTATTTGAGTGGTGGTGTAAAGAAGAGAGTAAGCGTGGGGTGTGGTATGATATATGCTCTTTCAGATGTTCCCTGCATTCCAAAACATATTATGTAAGTGACGCAATTCTATGCGATCTGGTCCGATCTATGCATTATTATTCATTTCAGGCGTTCAAGATTGCCCTACACACTCCTGTCTGCTCGACACACTCACGCACTCAAGTTCACCTTGCGTGCTCTAGTCTATCCCTCATTCTCCAGTGTGCCCCACGCATGCTCTCATGTATTCCACACGCATGCACTCCTGTCCTCCCCGCGCATGCACTCCAGTCTACCCTGCGCATGTACTCCTGTCTGCCTACGCACTCATCCGCTCTGTATACTCGTCCGCTCTGAAAACTCATCCGTTCTGTACGCTCATCCGATCTACACACTCATCTAGTCCACACTTCTAGCTCATTGACCTGGAAGGTTTGGAATGAATTGCTCTGAGTGAAGGAACATTTAGCCTTTCCTTTGTGGTCCAAGGTCAAGTGTGTGATCGACAGTGGGATGGTGGCGTGATCAGACCAGTTGAGCGGGCAGGGTCTGTACAGGTGATGCGGGGGGAATGATGTAAAGGCTACATCTAGGGTGTTGCCTTTGTGGTGTTTGGGAAGCGCACAACTTGGTTAAGGTTCACGGATTCGGTCAGTGCTAAAAGTGTGCTAAAAGTGTGGTTGTTGGCATAAGACTGAATGACGCTAAAAATCCAGAGAAAGACATTATTTGTTTGTGCTAATTTGGCAGAGGAGAGTTAGTTGTAGATATCAGCAATGAAATAATTACTCCTGTGAGGTGGTCCGTAGAAGAGGTATAGGGTAATGGATTCCTTGTGAGAGAAAGGGAACCCACAGGTGAGTGATTAGAACAAGCTTGATATAGGAGAGAGAATGATGGAGCACGGCCAATCACTCCTGTGGATGATTGCCACTCCACCTCCAGCCCTTCCTGGTCAGTCGACATGTTGGATACTATAGCCTTGGGGTAGAAGGACGTTAGAAACCTGAAGGTATTATGGGGTAAACCATGTTTCTGTGATGAAGAGGCCATTAAGGTTGTTGTACAAGATGAGGATGGGGTTCGCTGCAGAGTGAGTGACTGCTGAGCAAGCATTGATCAACATGAGAGTATGTATGTGGTCTGGGGTGTTGGATGGGGCAAGGATGATATTGATGAGCCTTGCAAGGGTAGCTTTCCATGGATGCCCAGGTTGTTGGCCAGTCAAACACTAGCGTGGGTGGGGATAGGCTGTGGAGGGGGGACACATCGTGGTGTCATCTGGTGAGTAGCAGTAATAGCAACCACATTGTAGGTGAAATGCAGGACAGCCGGACTAGCCTGTGGCCCTATCAGGCATGAACAGGCACAAAACCGTCAGGTCCTTGTCTTCGTCCGTCCTTTGCTGAGGACAACGTTGACGACAATGCCTAAGTAGAACTAGGGAAAAAAGTAGTGACCGAGAAGCAGAATGGCAGGATCTGGTCACGTGACCTGCAGCCTCCTCAATGCTGTCTGTCTAGAGCTGGCCTCATAGCTGTCTTGAAGATGCATAACACAGTATTGGGTGGAGAAAATGAGTGGCAGGGCCTGGTCATGTGACCAGCAGCCTCCTCCAATGTTGTCTCCAAAGGTAGACTGCCCTAGGAGCAGTCTGTACATTTACCCCAATAGGCTCCTTCCTCAGAAAGGCTGACAGGGCTGGGACACAGGCATCATATCAGACTTATCTCTGAAAGGGAAGATGGAATGAGAAGGGCCAGCTATACATCAGACTTCTGTGACCAATCCAAGGAGTTTGTCGGCTCTCAACAATGGGGTGTCACTCCCTTTGGGCCTTGGGAGGTGAGCCTGCTATGGATAACCCCCACAATTGGACAGGGAAAGTGGGATTCCACTGGGGGTGGCCTCCACTAGGGGAAAGGAATAATAGTTATACTCCCTCTTCCCCAAACTGTAATATCTGATGAAGGAGAACCCCGTCCTATGGGCAGACATATTATATAACATCTTTATGCGAATCATGCGGTTAGGAAAGTTACCAGACTCATGGAAAAAGTCAATAGTTTTACCAATTTACAAGAAAGGCTTAAGATCTGACCCTACCTCCTACCGACCAATAGCCTTGCTAGACTGCCCAGGCAAAATATTTGCTCGGCTCATTTTAGGCGAATTTAATAAGTGGTTGACGAATAACCACCTAAGAGACCCATTTCAAACAGGCTTTTTCTCGGGACTGGGGACTACAACAATCCTACTGAACCTAACAGCCATTTTAACAAATGCAATGCAAAGGAAACAACCAATAGTTGCACAGCATTTGACTATGTGCCCAGAGAGATGCTGTTCATTAAACTTATGAAGGCAAACTGCCCTTGGTACATTTTGAAATGGACCATTGAATTTCATACAAACACAAGTATTCAAGTGCGATTGAATCAAGCGGGCCTATTGTCTAGTGCCATAAATACTGCTTGTGGCTTAAAGCAAGGCTGTCTGCTGGCATCTGCACTTTTCAATTTCTTTATTGCAGATCTCTATACCCACTTTGAAAAGCTTATATCCGACTCTCCAAAACTAAATGGTCTGGTGATCAAGTGGTTGCTCTATGCCGATGACATGATTCTGTTATCAAAAACACCAAAGGGCTCGAGAATCATGTTGAAGACTTTAGGGCAATATTCAAAAGACAATTGTATCACAATAAACGCAACTAAAACTCTGGTAATTCAATTTGGGCCAATGTCGAAGCGGCGACTTAAAAACAATTGGTCCTTACAGAACACTGCAATACCAACTGTAATAAATAGGGGTAATGAGAAACAATCATCCCAATGATAGGTCATATGATGACCATATTAAAAATAAGTTAACTCTTGCTATTTCACAGACTAAATTAATCGAGTATATGTACTGTAAGTTTTCAATCATGCCTCTTGTAACGTACTACAAGATGCAAGTTATACCGGTACTCCTTTATGGTGCTGAAACTAAGATGGGGAAGTCTCCTGATTATTGGACCAGACAAGAAAGTCTATACTAGAAAAAAGTCCTGCATCTTCCCATGTCTGAGCCTATTGTGATAATTCGCTATGAATTAGGGCTTATATCACTTAAATTCATGTACAACTGGAAACTATGTGCATTATACCGCAAAATCACTATGAATGAGAGTGCAAATAGCCTGTCTCAAACATTGTCGGTATATATTATAACTTCTAATGACAAATTTCCTAAAGCCTGGCTAACTGAAACGCAAACAATAATGAACAACGCTGACATCTCCATCAGTTTATTGATAACAAACCCTGACAAGGCTAAATCAAAAATGTGGGACTATGATTGGATATGTACAAGGGACTGCTGTTTGGTATATAAAAAGTTCACACAACACTCACTAATGATTAAAAAATGTGGAGTAGTAGCATCATACCTAATCAAGTCGCCCAACTATCAGCAGCAATCTAATGTTGTGCGCTTCAGACTCAATCTATGGCCAACGAAGGAGGTATTGATGAGACGGAAAATAATCCCGCTCAGTGAAGTGTTGTGTAGATACTGCAAACTTGAGAAAGAAACTCTATATCACTTAATAACTACTCGTATAACTTTAATCCCTGAAAGAGTTAGATATTTCAAGCATTTTTTTGTTGATTATAGAGATGTGTCTACACAGGACCTCTGGAACCATATATTCTATGCCACTAAGAAATCAGTCATGTATGCAGTTGTAATGTTTTTACTAAATCTAGGTCACCAAAATGAGCCAGAGGGAACATCTAACGAAGGTACATGATGTACTAGGGGAATAAGTAACATGTGAATGAGGGGTGACAACTTGATGTTTTATCATTTGTTTGATATAATATGGGTATATTCTAGAGAGATAAGATCTAATGTATAGTTATGTGACTCGGATTTGTAAATTTTATGATTTTAAGATCGATGTATATGTATGTTAAACAATTGTATATAAAGAAATTAAAGGTTGAGAAGTTGATTTTATCAGCTAAATAAACCCAAATAAAATATATATATATATATATATATATATATCTTTGTTGGCTATGTGGGAGTTGAAACATATAACTTAAAACTTCCTGTATGTTGCAATGGGTGGTTTCAGTTTGACCACAAGTATCTGTAGTCTTGGCCAGAGAGCAGCAGGAAGATATAGGGCTAAGACCCTCTTATTTTATTAACAGGGGGACTGACACTAGGCGGTAGGTAAGTAACAGGGTAAAAGGTACAAAGTCAAGGCTACCCCTTCTCTTAGACACACAGGAGGTGCAAAAGAACTACAGAAAGCTAGAAATGATTATAAAATAGCCATTTGATCACACAGAGTGGGGAAATTACTGATAAAACAAAATTTATCATCATTAACAAAGCATATTGAAAACAAAATGTATATGTCAATAACCAAGCGTAAAACATACACTTCTGTATATGGTGAGGTTAGTAGCACAATGGGTGATATTTTATGTGCTGTCACAATATTATCAGTACATTTCTACTGTCAATACAAAAGTAAGCGGTTCTGGTTCGGAAGCGGTTTTTCATCGGGTTCTCTGAGTGGTATAGAATATGTAACACTCTGAAGTGTCTTCAGGACACTGTGAGATGTTGTTATCCTGAGATTTGTAGAAGCAGATGTGTCTATTCATCAAAAACCGAGAATAAAAAGTTGTTAAAAAAAGGGGTGTGTGATCAAAACAACCTATCGTATAGTTAAAAAAGGTAGCAGGCACTCCTCTCCAGAAAGAACACGGCATGATAACCTGTTCTGAGGTGAGAGTTTGCAGCACACGCTTTTTGCTCACTGTACCTTTCACAGATGGGAAATATCCATTTGCATATCAGTCTTTGTCCGGCCCACATGGGCAGTCCAGCACCGAAATGCTATGGCAATTCCCCTCTGAACAAGAGTACCGACAGCAACCCCATACACGTGTTTCAGCCTTGTTGGGCCTCATCAGTGAGGTGAAGCTGTGCCTCTCTGAGCACAGTGAGCAGGGAGACCACGTCTGGTTGCCCCTAGGTAACTTAGGGTGACCAACCCCAAGTTCCTTGCAAATATTTAAAAAAAGGTAGCAGGTGCTCCTCTCCAGAAAGAACATGGCATGATAACCTGTTCTGAGATGAGAGTTTGCAGCACACACTTTTTGCTCACTGTACCTTTCACAGATGGGAAATACCCATTTGCATATCAGTCTGTGTCCCGCCCACATGGGCAGGCCAGCACCGAAATGCTATCTTTTTTTTAAACCTATCATATAGTGTTGTCGAGGGAACAATAGGTTAGCACCTACCTATAGACATGTGATGGCGTCTTGAGATTACTAGACGGCTGTCTCATGTACAGACACATTTTCATTTGGGGTCTCTAGTGGTTGCTATAGAGAAAAAAGAAGGCTTGAATTAGGCCTGATGTACAAAGTATAGAATCTTGTAGGGTTCGAGTCTACTGGAGTTGTCATTTACTGGGCAAAGGCAAAAGGTACCTGATTGAGTTCTGTGGTGACGCGCATGAGTATTGCTGATCGCGTCTTGAACACTTGGAGTGGAACCAGAGCACTTCAAAGTGAAATTACTTCTTGAGTATTGCTGCCAAAATGTATTTGGGGTCTCTAGTGATAGCTATGGAGAAAAGGAAAGGCGATCATTAGGCCTGAAGAAAATAGTCATGTTGGGTTCAGAACTCCTGGAGTTAACATTCAAAAGATGGCGGCAAGGGAGAGTACCCAGTTTGTTTCACCGTGGCGCGCATTGATATTTCTGATAGTGTTGTGAAAATGGGGCAGCTGAAGGCAAACGTCCATGGGTAGTGATGCAAAAAAAGGGTAAAGCACGAGTCAACTACTGCAGTATGCCTGCCGAGGGTTGAAAAAAAGTGCCATGCATCTTACTGTGCTGTGAAGCTAAGGGCCAGGTGAAGTAATAAGTAGTGAAAAGGGCACAGGGTGTTGCTTCAATCTTGGAAAGAGTGGCACACCGCCGGCACATAGGGTGAAGAGCTGTGAACTTACCAGTATTACTGGTGCCATAGTACAATTGGATGTAAATATATTGGGCCTCATTACAAATGTGGCGGTACAGTGATAACGTTGCCGGTAGTGCTGCCGGCGCCGTTATCACTTTACCGCCACATTACTAGATCTGCTCGCGGGTGGTGCTCTGCACACCTGTTCAGATTAGGCGTGCAGAGCGGCACCCGCGAGCAGATCAGGATGGTAGCAACACTACCGTTATGAAAGGTACTGCTGCTACCATCCTCCTCATTCCCATTGAGCCCTATGGGGGCTCGAATGGGAATGGGGACGTACCAGCTCCCGGTCCCGCGAAAGGGGAATTACCGGGCCCTCTGTGGTTGGAATGGCCCGTTAATTCTGCTTTTGCGGGACCCGGAGCTGGACCAGAGTTTGGAGGGAGCCTTGCCCTCCTTAAGGGCATGGCTACCTCCAAACTCATAATGAGGCCCACTGTGTTCGATATGCAGGCTATGGAAGCAAATAATTGAGCCGTGCAGGATGCGTAGTGTTGCCTAACAACACTCGCTAGGAGCAGCGTTGTTGATCGAGGCAAATCGATGCCTTCGAGGTGTGGGATTTAGCTAAACAGACCGGGATGGGTAATGGAAAAAGGTCTGCCAAGCAAGTGAGACGATCATACAGTAGATAGTGAGTTGTGATTGCGTAGAATGCTTACCGTGCGGCCGGCGAGTTATATGGTCTGGAGATCAGTGGCTCAGAATGCGCACATGCGCATCTAACGAAATCTGTTTTTTGTACCTGCCATGAAGCTTTATTGGCAAGAAAACCTGAACAGTTGAGGCTGTGTATCGGTCACGGCGCGTTATGAGAAACACCAACGGTTGTCTGTGATTGTATGCTGACTTAAAATGTCATTTAATGAGTACACATAATCGAACAACAGATAAAAAGATTACATGGCTCTGTGTTGGACTGCGCCTGGGCTTAAGAGTCTTTAAACAATGCGCATGAATAGCCATTTGACTAGGGGAGCTTAAAGGTATAGATGATGTTGCGTGACTCTGGACGTCACTTAATGTGGTGTAGGGGAGTCTCAGGGTACTAACTGTGCCTCATAACTGGCATAGGGAGAAAGAGAGATCACTCTTATTTAAAATTGGCATGCAGATATATTGCACCAGAGGGAGTATCTGTCAACTCTGGCATAAGAAGAAAGATCACACATATCATAAAAAGCCTAGTATAGTGGAATATACATACAGAGGAGTTTGTAGATTCTATCTGGTGCATTCAAAAACACATGAACAATCACAGGGGTTTTGCAGCAGAGGACTAGTAATATAAATGACAGTTATTGATCTTGTCTGATGCAATGAAAAACAATAATATGTTTGTCTTTTTTTATCCATAAACATTTGGAAAAGATACAAAGTGGACATCAGGCAAAAATGCACAGAAGACATTTTAGATTAGTATCTAGCTACGCTCTAGAGCGCAAAGGGGTCATATAATTGGATGTGCATTTGTGGTTAGAAGAGATGGTGAAGTTTGTTTAAAGAGAAGATGGGCGATTCCATTCTAGGGAAGGTTAACTGAAAAAAAAGGTTCCATTTGATGGAGACATTGAGGCCTTGCTTTACAGAGTCTAAACGGTATATCCATTTTTGCTCTAGTTTGCGCAGCATGCGGTCGCGATCGCCTCCTCTGAAAGGATTTTTTACTGTCTGTATTATGAACCAGAATAAGGCTGTGTGGCGATGTTTCTTGGCCTTGAAATGGGCTACGATTGGCTTATCGTCGACTTCAATTTTAATGCATGATTTATGCTCGCAAATGCATTGGCATATTTCACGCTTGCATTTGCCTACATATATCAAGCCACATGGGCATGTGATGCTGTATCCTGACATGTTAGTCTTACAGTTGGTAAATGTGTTAAACTTCCATATTGTCTCAATGAGATCAATTTCTTTCATGTCTTTAGTCAGGCAACATAAAGAGCATGTGCCGCATCTGTGGTGTCCTGTCACGGGAGGTAAGTGCATAGAGTAGTCTGAATAGTAGTGGATTGTTTGGGTTCCTCATAGGTATGGACTAGCCGGTCTTTGAGATTTTTGCAGCGTTTGAAGGCCAATCACGGTTTGACAGGTTTAAAAGTGTCTGTTTGAAGAGTATCCCAGTGTCGTAGTATCGTTTTTCTTAGTCAATTGCTAAGAGTAGTGAAAGTAGTAACACATGTAATCTTGTCAGTTGATTTTTCTTTGGGAGATGGAGACAAACAAAGATCTCTGCTCGTGTTTCTTGCTTTCTTACATGCTCTCCATATGGTGTGTGCCAGATAGCCGCGTTCTTTAAGGCGTGTGGACAAGTGTTTACTGGTCGAGTTGTAGTCAGATAGCGTTGGGCAGTTGCGTCGAAGGTGAAGAAATTGGAAACTTGAAAAGGCCAACAGGGTGTTTTTGGCTGTCGGTTTTCTGTATAATGTGGTGCCGAAAGCAGTATTACTGGTTTTATGAATTTCTAGATCAAGAAAGGGTATTGTCATACTGCATTGTGAATTTGTTGGAGGGTTTCTGGGCATTCAGCCAGATGAGAAAATCGTGAAGTATATTGTCTGATCCTCTCCATTCCGTAAAAACATCATCTACATATCGATGCCAGCATATCAGATGGTTGGTGAATCTGTTGTTCTCATGGTAGACGGATTGTTGTTCAAAAGTATCCATATGAAGATTTGCTACATCAGGGCGATTGTGGCCCCCATGCTGGTCCCATGGCATTGTTTATAGAATGTGTCTTTGTAGATGAAGACATTTTCCATCAATGCCAATATGCTGCATTCGAGTAAAAATGCAGTTGGTGCTTCATTGTTCGTTCTCTGGTCCAGATATGTTTTTAGTATATCTATGCATTCTGCTTGAGGAATGCTTGTGTAAAGTGATTCTGTGTCTAGCGTCACGAGAAGGTCTTCTTGTTGAACTGTAATGTGGCTTAGGATTTTGCTCATTGATGTCGTATCTTGTACGAAATATTTCATTTTACTGATGAAAGGGCGAAGAAAAAAATCAACGTAGACTCATAGTTCGTTCTCTAGTCCAGATATGTTTTTAGAATATCTATGCATTCTGTTTGAGGAATGCTCGTGTAGAGTGATTCTACGTCTAGTGTCACGAGAAGGTCTTCTGGTTCAACTGTAATGTGGCTTAGGATTTGGGTCATTGATGTCATATCTTGTAAGAAATATTTCATTTTACTGATGAAAGGACGAAGAAAGAAATCAACGTAGACTGATAAAGGTTCTAGTATTTAACCTATTCCGGCAACTATGGGTCTGCCTGGAGGGACCGGATAATTTTTGTGGATATTAGGTAATAGGTAGAATGCCGGTAAGATGGAATGTTTTTTTTACTAGAAATCATTTTTCATCATCGTCCACCCAACCTTTTTGCCAGGCATTAGACATAAGACTTTTGATTTCTGAAAGGAGTCGCGGGGTTGCGTTGCTGTCGATTTTCATATAGAATTTGGCGTCTTGGAGTTGTTTGTTGATTTCATTTTCATATAGCTGTCCTTCCCAGAGGACTATGCCATCTCCTTTGTCCACAGGTTTTATGATGGAATCCTGATCTCCTTCTAGATTTTTAAGGGCTTGTCTTTCTTGTTTTGTCAAATTGTCAAGAAAATGAGTGCGTTTTGAAAACATAGTGTTGACGTCAGTAAGGATGCAATTCTCGAACGCTAGAATCTCGGGGCAGATCATGGATGATAGTGGTGTAAAAGTCAAAGGTGGTTTCAGGCCAGTAGACTTTGTTGGTTCTTTTTCTGCTGCATCTCGGAAGTAGTACTTCAGCCAGATGAGCCTGAAGAACTTACGCATTCTTCTCCAGTGTTGAATCTATCTGCGTTGCTGGTGGGTATGAAACTGAGTCCTTTGCTTAAAGTGCTAGTTTTGTCTTGGGTGAGGACCTGGTTACTTAAATTAAATATAGGTATTACCACATCTGTGGTGGTGGTAGAATCCACTGTCGCGTCCCCATCCCATGTGGTCCTGGTTGTCAGGTCTTTCCTCTTCTTCCCCTCCCTTGAAAAAACGGTTGTTGACCTTGACCTTGTTTCGATGTGGAGGCTCCCGTGCTGGCAGAGTCAGAATCTCTGCTGTTTGAGCTATTTGAAAAAGTGATGAATTTTCTGGGGAGACGGTGTTGATTGTATCCACCAGTGGGTTGGTTGAGGTTTTGTTGGTTATAAAACCCTGGGACCAAGTATAGATAGGTCTTCTCTTCCTTATAGTTGTTAATGTCATTTTTTAATTTCCATAGCTTTTTGTCTATTGTGAACTGTCTAAATTGTGTGATTTCTGTCGCAAAATTCGGTCATAAATCTCGGGTTGTCCAGGAATACTCTGGGGATGTTGTGTACTTGAAGGCATTCAGGTATCACTCCGGCCTTAAAGTACTCTAGCATGACCTGTCCATGTGAGTCTGTTCTTACTTATTTCTTCTTCTTTTGGGTCAGTGTATCGAGGCCTGGGGAAGCTGGATATTTATCTGGGACTGCGCCAACAGTATACGATAGGTTGTTTTGAAAAGCCATGACAAGCCCTTACAGCCTTCAGAGAGTTAGTTTCATATCAGACTCATCTCGGAAAGAGAGGTCAGGTTAGGGCAAAGTCACTCACCAACCAAGTAGACAAAAGAAAGGTAGGCTCAACCAAAATTCTGCAACTTTTCCATTGATACCACCTACATCCCCGTCTCCTCCTCAGTCAAAACATTAAGCGTCTATCTAGTCTCCACTCTATCCATGACAAGGTAAGTTATCGCCATAGCCTCTGCATCTGCCCACACTACCAAACTCATAACCGCAGTCTCACCTTTCCTATCCAACCAAAACTGCCTATCCATAGCTAGAGCCACAATAGCACAATAGGAGCCAGATTAGACTACTGCAACGTCCTCCTAGCAGGTACCTCCATCAAAAACATCAACCTCCTCCAAACTGTCCAAAACAACGCTCTTAGAGCAGCCCTCAGAATCTCCAAAAGAGACCACATCTCACGGGCCAGAAGAGATGCCCATTGGCTCCCCATTAGAGAAAGGATCACTTTCAAGACACTCACACTAACGCATAAATGCCTTACCCTCTCAGCCCCAACATATCTCTCAGAAACCATCTTTAGAGACACTTCATCTCGCCCCAAAAGAACCAACCACACCAATAAACTGTGCATCCCTCACATCCACAGAGCAAAAGCAGGAGGTATTGGTTTCCCACACATTGCCCCCAAACTATGGAACTCACTCAGAGCACAGACCTCACTCACAGCATTCAACACATCTCTCAGAACCACCCTAGGCACCTAACACTGCCCCCTCAAACCAGAAACCATATCTGAACCATGTAAAACTATAACATAACATGTACATTTGTATGTATATTGCAACTAGGCTTAATTGTCTGTAACAGTGCCACAATGACCCCGGGCTGCTGTGAGCTCTATAAATGCGCAATACTAAATAAATAACTAAGGGTCTCGTGAGCGGTCTACCCTTCTACAGATAATTGATCCACACTTCATATCTGATTACGAATAATGCAAAACATTTAAGCCAATCACATATCTATGTTAGTTTAATCAGTGAAATATGTCCAAACATTGCCAGCACGTGTTTCGAGCCTAGCTTTTCCTCAGGGCTTAATATTGATATGAAAATCCATTAGTACACTACGATATATTGATGAAGGAAACAACATAGGATTTCCTAGGTTGACCACGCTTGCTGTGTATGTATCGATTGCAAAGCCTGAATTGGAACCAAAACTTTCCGGCTGGCGTGTGAACCTGGATCCATTAACATTCAAATGGACTTACGCTCAAGGATATCCTGTTATCTGAGCCAAGATGGTTATCTGCACCCAGGCGTGCAACATCATTGAGCTGACTGGGCAGAAGCCCCCCAAAAAATGTTAGCTGAGGGAAAAGGCTTCCATGCCCTTTAACAGTTCAAAGGATCAGGAACATGCTTCTGGGTGCATTTTGTTTCTTCCCAGCCAAATCTACTATCTGCTCAGAGAGTCACAGCCCCCCTGAGACACACAGGCTGCGTCCCTGGCAGTAATGAACTAGACACCACGTTTATTTTGCCATCAGCAGCATAGCCTTTCTTATGCATGATGGTGAATTTACAACTGAAAGACCACCAGTCACCTTGCAAACCTGTGACAATTAAAGTGAACAAAACAATAAAGCACCCTTTCAATATGTGTTCATACCCATAACGTCTAATAGCTTGAAATGCTGAAAGGTAAAGTTTGCTTTGTTTGTTTGTTTGTTTATTTATTTATAGTGCGCACCAGACCCAGGGGTATTAGGGCGCAGGAAAAAGAAAAGAGTGTTGTTCAGCTTAGGTTACATTGCTGTGCGTAGCAGTACAAAATATTAAAAGAAACATATCATACAAATTATCAAAAATTATCAGAGAACAACGAACAACGGTTATATACAATATATACAGTTATGCAGATACAAATATGTAAACAGTTATATGCGATAATGGAAGGAAGTGTGACAGTGTAGTATAGGGTCAAATGTCATGTTCCTTAATCCATTGGATGAGGTTAGATCTGAAGCGTGGGTAGGGCATATCTTCTCTTAGGGAGGGTGGAAGTGAATTCCAGGTTTGGGCAGCTTTGACGTCCTTATTTGAATGATCTTAACACCATACATAACAACATGCTGGAGGTATGTGACAAATCTCCAAACCTAAGTGAGTTTATGAGAACTTATTTTATTTTGTGTCTTAAAGTGCTGAAAATAACGTGGCTAAATAGACAGTTTTCCTTTTGCATCTTATAGTTTTCCATTCAGGAAGTGGAAAATAAAATATACACTGATATTATTTTAGCCCAACATGCTGCTTTAAAGGTTTACATGTCATGATGCTTTACTGTGCAATTTGTGTATTTTGCAAGTAAACTCTATAGGTCAGTATTATTGTAGGTCTTGACACCCAAAACTTAAATATTTGTTGCAGGTAAAGCGTGGAAGATGTTGGCAGTGCCCAAATTGCACAGTGTGTTAAAATCCCTGCTTCACTGTTTAGCAAAAGTGTGTGATCCCAGTAAAATAATGTAATATCACCCTGACTTCAACTACAAAAATTGGAGTGCTTACAAGTGATTACGTTTACACCCTTACAATACGACGGTTTTAATAAGTGTAGGGACAGATTGGTGTACCCTGGTGCTCCTCTGCTAGTGGCTCCAATACTGTCACATAGAATTGCATTATTGCTGCACTGGCGCTCCCCCAGTCTCGTGTCACGTGATGTACCCTGGTGCTCCTCTGCTAGTGGCTCCAATACTGTCACATAGAATTGTATTATTGCTGCACTGGCCCTCCCCCAGTCTTGTATCATGTGATGTACCCCGGTGCTCCTCTGCTAGTGGCTCCAATACTGTCACATAGAATTGCATTATTGCTGCACTGGCCCTCCCCCAGTCTTGTAATACTTGATTTGACAGGCCGACAGTCTCACCACCCAATCAGTGCACCAGAAATTCTAGTATAGCGGACTAACTGGGATAGAACCAACATTACAGTTTCTCCCCTGTTGCTCCCAGACACTGAAGTTGCTGGGGCGTCCAGAGTACTGCCCCACACTCTGCTATGTCATGTTATGCTATGTTAGTGAGTCTTTCATTGCACACCATCTGCCATTTTCACACTTTCTAGGACCTTCAGGGTCTGCAAGAAGTGGGTGTTTTCAGACTGAAATGAGAGAGTTAACAGCTTGTAACATTGAAACAGCACTAGAATAGTCTCATTACAATGAGTAACGAAATTTGCCCGGCCTATTTTCCAAAGTGGCCCCTCCCATCACCACTTAGTCTCCCCGCAAATGTAGGCTATGTTGCGCCCTTCTCGGCACCCCGTGCGTGATAACACGGAAAGGGAGACAACAGTCCTAAATAAAACAAAAAGTTACTGTCCCGTCAGGAAGATCAGATAGCCTGGGCCATCACTCACCTACCACCTTTAACAGGCAGGTGGCGCTTGGGCTGAGTCAGCTGCATATTACATGCACCTCACAAAGGGTGACCGGCCTACGGCAGTGTCAGTATGGTGACCAGACGTCTGGGTTTACCCAGGACAGTCTGGGGAAATCAACCGACGTCCCAAGAGTTTTTTTAGTTTATAAACCCCGTCCAGGGTTTTGCCTACGGACCTTTTTTGCCGTTTTCTTTTGCCGGGACCCAATTTCGAAAACCCAAAATCGGGTCCCAGCACAACTTTTCCTGTGCGAATGGGGTTGTGAAATGCTTTTCACACCAACATTTCCTCCCCCTTCCCCTCCCTGGCGCTCTCCTCCAATGAGAGGAGTGTGCCTGTTAGCATCCCCCCCTCCATGCCCCTGCAACGGGCCAACGAAACAGACGTAGGACTAAACTTGTATGTGTATTTTCTTTAGTCCTACTTCTATTTCCATGGCTCGCCCCGTTTTTTTTGTTTTGTTTTTTTTTTAAATCTGGTCATCCTAAGTGTCAAGCACATAAGAAACTCACTTCTGATATTCCATTATGACAGACTTAGCTCTGGGAACCCATTACTATCGGGGAGGCACCAGTGACATGTTAATCAATATTTAGAAAGGCCGGTGGCCTCTGTGGACGCACAGGGTCCTCCTGTGGCCTGGCTCACTTGACCCTGTGCAGGGGGCACAATGAGGTATAAAGGCGTGAGTCGACTGTGGGACTCTCTTTGGCTGCTGTTTTGGAGAAATGCTAGGACAAAAAGAGGGGCCTCTTAGGACCAACGTGCCAAAAAGGAGCGTGATGTGACACCACAGGAGGTGGTGTCAAAGGAAGTGGCATCACAGTTGCTATAATGAAACTGCGGTATTCAGAGGTTGAAGACTGAATGCTTCTTGCTGGTACAATACGATGGTGGAATCAGTGGCCAGGAGCTAAACTGTGTGTCACTTTTCTGAAAAATCCCCCATCCCACCTCCTTTCCTTGCCTCCACCGTTCTGGGGATTCAAATCTGCGTCCTTTAAAGTGTCAAAGCTCACTGAGGTGCCTTGCCGGACACCTTTGCTTCAGTGTATTTTGATTGCCAGCCACCACACAACACTGCACCCGCCGTGATCACTGTTTCCCGCCAGCACATAACACTGCACCCACTGTGATCACTGTTTCCAGCCACCACACAACACTACACCCGCCGTGATCACTGTTTCCCGCCACCACACAACATTGCACCCACTGTGATCACTGTTTCCAGCCACCACACAACACTACACTTGCCGTGATCACTGTTTCCTGCCACCACACAACACTGCACCCGCCGTGATCACTGTTTCCCGCCACCACACAACATTGCACCTGCTGTGATCTCTGTTTCCCGCCACCACACAAGACTGCACCCGCCGTGATCACTGTTTCCCGGCACCACACAACACTGCACCCGCCATGATCACTGTTTCCCACCACCACACAACACTGCACCGACCGCAATCACTGATTCCCGCTACCACACAACACTGCACACACCATGATCACTGTTTCCCGCCACCACACAGCACTGCAAATGCCGTGATCACTGTTTCCCGCCACCACACTACACTGCACACGCCGCAATCACTGTTTCCCACCACCACACAACACTGCACCTGCTGTGATCACTGTTTCCTGCCAACAGACAACACTGCAACCACCGTGATCACTGTTTCCCGCCACCACACAACACTGCACCCGCCGCGATCATTGTTTCCCGCTACCACACGATCACTGTTTCCAGCCACCATACAACGCTGCCCACGCCATGATCACTGATTCCCGCCACCACGCGATCACTGTCCCGCCATGATCACTGTTTCCCGCCACCACTCAACACCCGCCGTGATCACTGTTTCCCACCACCACACGATCACTGTTTCCTGCCGTGATCACTGTTTCCCGCCACCACGCGATCACTGTTTCCCCCGTGATCACTGTTTCCCGCCACCACACAGCACCCGCTGTGATCACTGTTTCCCGCCACCACGCAATCACTGTTTCCCACCGTGATCACTGTTTCCTGCCACCACGCAATTTCTGTTTCTCGCCGTGATCACTGTTTTCCACCACCACGCGATCACTGTTTCCCGCCGTGATCACTGTTTCCTGCCACCACACAACACCCACCGTGATCACTGTTTCCAGCCACCACGCGATCACTGTTTCCCACCGTGATCACTGTTTCCCGCCACCACACAACACTGCACCCGCTGTGATCACTGTTTGCCTTCTGCATTTAGACACAGTGTTGGGCATGCCCGTTACAGGGTGAGAATGGTGGGTGACGAGAAACAGGAGGGGCTCATAAAGCTTGATGCAGTGGGGAGCAATGGCTTAAATAGGGATCGCTGTATGCATTTTGTGTTCCAGTCTTGATAGCACCGTTTTTAAACAAAGGGCCTCATTACGAGAATGGAGGCAGCCATGGAGCTATTAGCTCCATGGCTGCCTCCCAACCGGGCTTCATTACCGAGTTCCTGCAATGAGGAATAACCGGGTCATTCCGACATAGGAGAACCCAGTAATTCCTCCTTGCAGAAACCATTCCCCATTCCCATTTGAGCCCCCATAGGGCTCAATGGGAATGGGGAGGGAGGTAATAACGGGCAAATTTCAACTGGCCCGTTACTACCGCCCTCTTCCCCTCGCGGGACCCGGAAAGGATGCCTGGTTTTACCAGGCGTCAGATCGGGGTCCCGCAAAGGGAAGCTTTTAATCGGCGCTCCCGTAATGAAGGGGGCCGGACCCGTACCGGCCCCCTTCATTACGGGAGCGCCAGGGTCGTAATCAGGCCCTGTCTTGAACTACCCCTTCCTTTTGACTTTGGATTCTGGGACTCTTAGGCCCAGACTTATAATGATGAAAATGTATTACACGACCCATCACGCAATGTGAATCCAGGATTCCGCTCGAGGTGTCACGCATAACATTAGGGCCAAGGTCAGGGCATTTCGCTTGATAATGTAAAGCCACTCGCCCTCTCCCTCCCCTGCTTTATCCAGCAGAGCCACACGGTGGCGCTGGTGCAATACACATATTCCCCATGAAGGCATGCGTTTTCATAAACTACCGGCTGTGTCTGGCCAACTGGACACCTTCAATAGGTGTTCAATATTCACAAAACTAATCAGCTTTTTTTTGTATTTTTTTTAATTGTGTTATGATTTACAAGTATACCTTTCACATTGTACAACCTTTAGACACACAGAAAACATTTTTTTTAAATATATAGCGTTACTTAAACATATACATGAAGTAAAACACAGCACTAAGTAGTCAATTCAAATTCCATATGGCATATTACTAAAAATCAAATTGTCGCCCTGCACCCAAAGATGTTTGGGCAATTCAAAACATAAAACCCTAAACACTCAAGAGTCAATGCTCACAAAACCCCTCTCAAGAAATCGATACAGGGCAAGTATTAATGGTATGTTGTCGCCCCACAAAAGACGTGACCAACACATATCCCCCTAAAAATCGGAGCCTATCTAGGCGGATTCTTTAAAGTGTTGGGTCCTAATATTGCTCAAGACAGGGTGCTGGGGGGCAGTAACTAGAAGCCTTAGGGTTTCTCAGGAAAATTGACCTTTACTGAAACGACAGTCTAAGACCAAATCCTGCTGCTTAGTCCAGTGGCCGATACGTTCAAGTGTTGCCAACTGGTTGAGACGAAAGGGGCGGTACATAGAGCGAGCCTTGTTAGAAGGAAAGATTTGTAGATCTTTTGGTAATTCACCTTTTTTCGTAGGGAGTTTAGCATATTCTCTGTGTGAACTCTATGCATGCACCCCATTTCCCAAGTCTCACCCCAGTCGCACCTGAACAATTAGCTTTTGGTAGTAGCCGGGCAATTGATAAGTTTGCCCTCATAGGAGCTGATGTGGACCTTGCTCTTCTTGAGCGCATGAATGAAGATTAACAAGGACCCCTTGTTCACTATTCTTAGAGAGGCACAGCTCCACCCTACTGATGAGGTCCAACCAGACCGAAACACGTGTCTGGGGTTGCTGTTGGTAGTCTTGTTCAGGGGAGAATTGCCTAGCATTTCGGTGCCGGACTGCCCCAGGGCAGGAGAAAGACTGATATGTTTGGGATATTTCTTCTCTGTGAAAGATAGTGAGTTAAAGACTCTGGGTAAGTCTCTCGTAACCAGGACTAATGTCTGGCAGGGAGACTCCCAGGACCCCCCTTGTTAATTTGCATATTTTAAGTAACTTTGGTTCTCACCCTAAATTACTAGTAGAATCCAGACGTGGACCCCTTGCTCACCATTCTTAGAGAGGCACAGCTCCACCCTACTGATGTGGTCCAACCAGACCGAAACACGTGTCTGGGGATGCTGTTGGTACTCTTGTTCAGAGGAGAATTGCCTAGCATTTCGGTGCTGGACTGCCCCAGGGCAGGACAAAGACTGATATGTTTGGGATGTTTCTTATCTGTGAAAGATAGTGAGCTAAAGACTTTGAGTATGTCTCTCGTAACCAGGACTAATGTCTGACAGAGGGATTCCCAGGACCCCACTTGTTAATTTGGGCATAAATGAAGTTCCAGGTGACGCTCATGTTAATTAACCTCAGCGATACAACTTGGAAAAACAACCCTTGAAATGTGCATTGGGACAAGTGTTCCCTATTATGATGTATGCACCCCACAGCTGCCCCCCTCCCCAAGCGTGTCTTTCACCTGCACTGAATTAACTCTTCACATCTCATGTATTCTACTCATTGTGTGATAGGATGTGTGATAGAATGTGTGCTCCTGGGATGCAAAACTGCACCAACTGAATGGAACTGCTTGTGCCCCAAAACGTATTTACCATGCAGAGGCCGCCAGAAAACCGTAAACTGCACCAGATCAATGGAGGGTTGCTTTTTACATATGCAGGCAGGTTTTCTCAGCCATAGGAAAGGTGGCACCAGGCCTCATTTTGAAGGGCGCCCCTGCACACCTCCTGCCAGGCCTGAGTGATGTGGGGCAACATGGCGGCTATGAATATGATGCGCCAGAAAATGTGAAGTTCCACAAGAAAAGCACAGATCATGAAACAAGGTGAGAATGTAAGACTTTTTGGGGCGTGACAGTTGAATTGATCTGAAAGAAAGTGGATATGTGGGCCGTCATTTGGGCAGGCTTTCACAAGCCCTTGCACCATTCACCTCTTCATCACCCATCCATTAACGCACATAAGTGACTCCCATTCACATGCTATGCCAAAAAGGAAGGGCGTGAAGTTCATGCCAGGCCTAGCAGGGGTTCTGCTGAATTTGTGGAAGTGCCTAAGTGTGACCAGTGCCCCAGGCAGCTGCTGATCACGGCTCTAACAGCAAAGCCAGCCAAGGGACACCCTAATCTAGGAGGGGGGCAGCTAGTGCTTGAAATGGAAACATGGAAGTGCAGGTCCTCACTAGCCCAGAGTACCTACTTACTGTTTAGAAGTGCCGGCATTCCTACATTAAAAGTATTGGTTTCATGCTGAGAAGTGCCAGAACTTTGTCTTTCAAATAAAGAAAGTGCAGATACTCCGGGCGGGCAAGTGCCTGCCCATGTAAAGCACTTTAGGCAGCTATGGAGGGATGGCATACGCCCTTTGAGAAAGGAGTCAGATCCCAGCCACCCTAGACTTGTGCCCTGGGACACCATCCCGTGGCCCAATGGGTCGGGCAAATAACTTTAAACTCATTTTGTTTGGCCACAGCATTCCTCCTTTCTGCCAATGTGTTTGGAATCCCATGTCCTCCCTGCTTCCCCAGTGGAGACTCCTTTCAGCCACTGAGGGTAGAATTCTCGGCCCTCCCTGCTACCCGAGTGGAGCTTCCTTTCAGCCGCTGAGGGTGGAACCCTGTGCCCTCCATGCTTCCCCAGTGCTGCCTCCTTTCAGCCACTGAGGGTGGAATCCTGGGCCCTCCCTGTTTCCCCAGTAGAGCTTCCTTTCAGCCGCTGAGGGTGGAATCCTGGGCCCTCCCTGTTTCCCCAGTAGAGCTTCCTTTCAGCCGCTGAGGGTGGAATCCTGGGCCCTCCCTGTTTCCCCAGTGGAGCTTCCTTTCAGCCGCTGAGGGTGGGATCCTGGGCCCTCCCTGTTTCCCCAGTGCTGCCTCCTTTCAGCCGCTGAGGGTGGAATCCTGAGCCCTCCCTGTTTCCCCAGTAGAGCTTCCTTTCAGCCGCTGAGTATGGAATCCTGAGCCCTCCCTGTTTCCCCAGTAGAGCTTCCTTTCAGCCGCTGAGGGTGAAATCCTGGGCCCTCCCTGCTTCCCCAGTGCTGCTTCCTTTCAGCCACTGAGGGTGGAATCCTGGGCCCTCCCTGTTTCCCCAGTAGAGCTTCCTTTCAGCCGCTGAGGGTGGAATTCTGAGCCCTCCCTGCTTCCCCAGTGTTTCCTCCTTTCAGCCACTGAGAGTGGAATTCTGAGCCCTCCCTGCTTCCCCAGTGCTGCCTCCTTTCAACCACTAAGGGTGGAATCCTGTACGCTCCCTGTTTCCCCAGTGCTGCCTCCTTTCAGCCACTGAGGGTGGAATCCTGGGCCCTCCCTGCTACCCGAGTGCAGCTTCCTTTCAGCCACTGAGGGTGGAATACTGGGCCCTCCCTGCTACCCGAGTGGAGCTTCCTTTCAGCCACTGAGGGTGGAATACCGGGCCCTCCCTGCTTCCCCAGTGCTGCCTCCTTTCAGCCACTGAGGGTGGAATCCTGGGCCCTCCCTGCTTCCCCAGTGCTGCCTCCTTTCAGCCACTGAGGGTGGAATCCTGGGCCCTCCCTGCTACCCGAGTGCAGCTTCCTTTCAGCCACTGAGGGTGGAATACTGGGCCCTCCTTGCTACCCGAGTGGAGCTTCCTTTCAGCCACTGAGGATGGAATCCTGGGCCCTCCCTGCTTCCCCAGTGCTGCCTCCTTTCAGCCGCGGAGAGTGGAATCCTGAGCCCTCCCTGCTTCCCCAGTGCTGCCTCCTTTCAGCCACTGAGGGTGGAATCCTGGGCCCTCCCTGCTACCCGAGTGCAGCTTCCTTTCAGCCACTGAGGGTGGAATACTGGGCCCTCCCTGCTACCCGAGTAGAGCTTCCTTTCAGCCGCGGAGAGTGGAATCCTGAGCCCTCCCTGCTTCCCCAGTGGACCTTCCTTTCAGCCGCTGAGGGTGGAATCCTGAGCCCTCCCTGGTTCCCCACTAGAGCTTCCTTTCAGCCGCTGAGGGTGGAATCCTGAGCCCTCCCTGTTTCCCCAGTAGAGCTTCCTTTCAGCCGCTGAGGGTGGAATCCTGGGCCCTCCCTGTTTCCCCAGTAGAGCTTCCTTTCAGCCGCTGAGGGTGGAATCCTGGGCCCTCCCTGCTTCCCCAGTAGAGCCTCCTTTCAGCCACTGAGGGTGGAATCCTGGGCCCTCCCTGTTTCCCCAGTGGAGCTTCCTTTCAGCCGCTGAGGGTGGGATCCTGGGCCCTCCCTGTTTCCCCAGTGCTGCCTCCTTTCACCCGCTGAGGGTGGAATCCTGAGCCCTCCCTGTTTCCCCAATAGAGCTTCCTTTCAGCCGCTGAGGGTGGAATCCTGGGCCCTCCCTGCTTCCCCAGTGCTGCCTCCTTTCAGCCGCTGAGGGTGGAATCCTGGGCCCTCTCTGTTTCCCCAGTGGAGCTTCCTTTCAGCCGCTGAGGGTGGGATCCTGGGCCCTCCCTGTTTCCCCAGTGCTGCCTCCTTTCAGCCGCTGAGGGTGGAATCCTGAGCCCTCCCTGTTTCCCCAGTAGAGCTTCCTTTCAGCCGCTGAGGGTGGAATCCTGAGCCCTCCCTATTTCCCCAGTAGAGCTTCCTTTCAGCCGCTGAGGGTGGAATCCTGGGCCCTCCCTGCTTCCCCAGTACTGCCTCCTTTCAGCCGCTGAGGGTGGAATCCTGGGCCCTCCCTGTTTCCCCAGTGGAGCTTCCTTTCAGCCGCTGAGGGTGGGATCCTGGGCCCTCCCTGTTTCCCCAGTGCTGCCTCCTTTCAGCCGCTGAGGGTGGAATCCTGAGCCCTCCCTGTTTCCCCAGTAGAGCTTCCTTTCAGCCGCTGAGGGTGGAATCCTGGGCCCTCCCTGCTTCCCCAGTGCTGCCTCCTTTCAGCCGCTGAGGGTGGAATCCTGAGCCCTCCCTGCTTCCCCTGTGGAGCTTCCTTTCAGCCACTGAGGGTGGAATCCTGGGCCCTCCCTGCTTCCCCAGTGCTGCCTCCTTTCAGCCGCGGAGAGTGGAATCCTGAGCCCTCCCTGCTTCCCCAGTGCTGCCTCCTTTCAGCCACTGAGGGTGGAATCCTGGGCCCTCCCTGCTACCCGAGTGCAGCTTCCTTTCAGCCACTGAGGGTGGAATACTGGGCCCTCCCTGCTACCCGAGTAGAGCTTCCTTTCAGCCGCGGAGAGTGGAATCCTGAGCCCTCCCTGCTTCCCCAGTGGACCTTCCTTTCAGCCGCTGAGGGTGGAATCCTCAGCCCTTCCTGTTTCCCCACTAGAGCTTCCTTTCAGCCGCTGAGGGTGGAATCCTGAGCCCTCCCTGTTTCCCCAGTAGAGCTTCCTTTCAGCCGCTGAGGGTGGAATCCTGGGCCCTCCCTGTTTCCCCAGTAGAGCTTCCTTTCAGCCACTGAGGGTGGAATCCTGGGCCCTCCCTGTTTCCCCAGTGGAGCTTCCTTTCAGCCACTGAGGGTGGGATCCTGGGCCCTCCCTGTTTCCCCAGTGCTGCCTCCTTTCAGCCGCTGAGGGTGGAATCCTGAGCCCTCCCTGTTTCCCCAGTAGAGCTTCCTTTCAGCCGCTGAGGGTGGAATCCTGGGCCCTCCCTGCTTCCCCAGTGCTGCCTCCTTTCAGCCGCTGAGGGTGGAATCCTGGGCCCTCTCAGTTTCCCCAGTGGAGCCTCCTTTCAGCCGCTGAGGGTGGAATCCTGAGCCCTCCCTGTTTCCCCAGTAGAGCTTCCTTTCAGCCGCTGAGGGTGGAATCCTGAGCCCTCCCTGTTTCCCCAGTAGAGCTTCCTTTCAGCCGCTGAGGGTGGAATCCTGGGCCCTCCCTGCTTCCCCAGTGCTGCCTCCTTTCAGCCGCTGAGGGTGGAATCCTGGGCCCTCCCTGTTTCCCCAGTGGAGCTTCCTTTCAGCCGCTGAGGGTGGGATCCTGGGCCCTCGCTGTTTCCCCAGTGCTGCCTCCTTTCAGCCGCTGAGGGTGGAATCCTGAGCCCTCCCTGTTTCCCCAGTAGAGCTTCCTTTCAGCCGCTGAGGGTGGAATCCTGGGCCCTTCCTGCTTCCCCAGTGCTGCCTCCTTTCAGCCGCTGAGGGTGGAATCCGAGCCCTCCCTGTTTCCCCAGTGGAGCTTCCTTTCAGCCGCTGAGGGTGGGATCCTGAGCCATCCCTGCTTCCCCAGTGCTGCCTCCTTTCAGCCACTGAGGGTGGAATACTGGGCCCTCCCTGCTACCCGAGTAGAGCTTCCTTTCAGCCGCGGAGAGTGGAATCCTGAGCCCTCCCTGCTTCCCCAGTGGACCTTCCTTTCAGCCGCTGAGGGTGGAATCCTGAGCCCTCCCTGTTTCCCCACTAGAGCTTCCTTTCAGCCGCTGAGGGTGGAATCCTGAGCCCTCCCTGTTTCCCCAGCAGAGCTTCCTTTCAGCCGCTGAGGGTGGAATCCTGGGCCCTCCCTGTTTCCCCAGTAGAGCTTCCTTTCAGCCGCTGAGGGTGGAATCCTGGGCCCTCCCTGTTTCCCCTGTAGAGCTTCCTTTCAGCCGCTGAGTCTGGAATCCTGAGCCCTCCCCAGTAGAGCTTCCTTTCAGCCGCTGAGGGTGGAATCCTGGGCCCTCCCTGTTTCCCCAGTAGAGCTTCATTTCAGCCGCTGAGGGTGGAATCCTGAGCCCTCCCTGCTTCCCCAGTGGAGCTTCCTTTCAGCCGCTGAGGGTGAAATCCTGAGCCCTCCCTGTTTCCCCAGTAGAGCTTCCTTTCAGCTGCTGAAGGTGGAATCCTGAGCCCTCCCTGCTTCCCCAGTGAAGCCTCATTTCAGCCGCAGAGAGTGGAAACCTGAGCCCTCCCTGCTTCCCCAGTGGACCTTCCTTTCAGCCGCTGAGGGTGGGATCCTGTGCCCTCCCTGCCCTCCCTGTTTCCCCAGTGGAGCTTCCTTTCAGCCACTGAGGGTGGAATCCTGAGCCCTCCCTGTTTCCCCAGTAGAGCTTCCTTTCAGCCACTGAGGGTGGAATCCTGGGCCCTCCCTGTTTCCCCAGTAGAGCTTCCTTTCAGCCGCTGAGGGTGGGATCCTGGGCCCTCCCTATTTCCCCAGTGCTGCCTCCTTTCAGCCGCTGAGGGTGGAATCCTGGGCCCTCCCTGTTTCCCCACTGCTGCCTCCTTTTAGCCGCTGAGGGTGGAATCCTGAGCCCTCCCTGTTTCCCCAGTAGAGCTTCCTTTCAGCCGCTGAGGGTGGAATCCTGGGCCCTCCCTGTTTCCCCAGTAGAGCTTCCTTTCAGCCGCTGATGGTGGGATCCTAAGCCCTCCCTGTTTCCCCAGTGCTGCCTCCTTTCAGCCGCTGAGGGTGGGATCCTGGGCCCTCCCTGTTTCCCAAGTGCTGCCTCCTTTCAGCCGCTGAGGGTGGAATCCTGACCCCTCCCTGTTTCCCCAGTGGAGCTTCCTTTCAGCCGCTGAGGGTGGGATCCTGGGCCCTCCCTGTTTCCCCAGTAGAGCTTCCTTTCAGCCGCTGAGGATGGAATCCTGAGCTCTCCCTACTTCCCCAGTGGAGCTTCCTTTCAGCCGCTGAGGGTGGAATCCTGAGCCCTCCCTGTTTCCCCAGTAGAGCTTCCTTTCAGCCTCTGAGGGTGGAATCCTGAGCCCTCCCTGTTTCCCCAGTAGAGCTTCCTTTCAGCCACTGAGGGTGGAATCCTGGGCCCTCCCTGTTTCCCCAGTAGAGCTTCCTTTCAGCCGCTGAGGGTGGGATCCTGGGCCCTCCCTGTTTCCCCAGTGCTGCCTCCTATCAGCCGCTAAGGGTGGAATCCTGAGCCCTCCCTGTTTCCCCAGTAGAGCTTCCTTTCAGCCGCTGAGGGTGGGATCCTGGGCCCTCCCTGTTTTCCCAGTGCTGCCTCCTTTCAGCCGCTGAGGGTGGAATCCTGGGCCCTCCCTGTTTCCCCAGTGGAGCTTCCTTTCAGCCGATGAGGGTGGAATCCTGAGCCCTCCCTGCTTCCCCTGTGGAGCTTCCTTTCAGCCACTGAGGGTGGAATCCTGAGCCCTCCCTGCTTCCCCAGTGGAGCTTCCTTTCAGCCGCTGAGGGTGGAATCCTGAGCCCTCCCTGTTTCCCCAGTAGAGCTTCCTTTCAGCCGCTGAGGGTGGAATCCTGGGCCCTCCCTGTTTCCCCAGTAGAGCTTCCTTTCAGCCGCTGAGGGTGGAATCCTGGGCCCTCCCTGCTTCCCCAGTAGAGCCTCCTTTCAGCCACTGAGGGTGGAATCCTGGGCCCTCCCTGTTTCCCCAGTGGAGCTTCCTTTCAGCCGCTGAGGGTGGGATCCTGGGCCCTCCCTGTTTCCCCAGTGCTGCCTCCTTTCAGCCGCTGAGGGTGGAATCCTGAGCCCTCCCTTTTTCCCCAGTAGAGCTTCCTTTCAGCCGCTGAGGGTGGAATCCTGGGCCCTCCCTGCTTCCCCAGTGCTGCCTCCTTTCAGCCGCTGAGGGTGGAATCCTGGGCCCTCCCTGTTTCCCCAGTGGAGCTTCCTTTCAGCCGCTGAGGGTGGGATCCTGGGCCCTCCCTGTTTCCCCAGTGCTGCCTCCTTTCATCCGCTTAGGGTGGAATCCTGAGCCCTCCCTGTTTCCCCAGTAGAGCTTCCTTTCAGCCTCTGAGGGTGGAATCCTGAGCCCTCCCTGTTTCCCCAGTAGAGCTTCCTTTCAGCCGCTGAGGGTGGAATCCTGGGCCCTCCCTGTTTCCCCAGTAGAGCTTCCTTTCAGCCGCTGAGGGTGGAATCCTGAGCCCTCCCTGTTTCCCCAGTAGAGCTTCCTTTCAGCCGCTGAGGGTGGAATCCTGGGCCCTCCCTGTTTCCCCAGTAGAGCTTCCTTTCAGCCGCTGAGGGTGGAATCCTGAGCCCTCCCTGCTTCCCCAGTAGAGCTTCCTTTCAGCCGCTGAGGGTGGAATCCTGAGCCCTCCCTGTTTCCCCAGTAGAGCTTCCTTTCAGCCGCTGAGGGTGGAATCCTGGGCCCTCCCTGTTTCCCCAGTAGAGCTTCCTTTCAGCCGCTGAGGGTGGAATCCTGAGCCCTCCCTGCTTCCCCAGTAGAGCTTCCTTTCAGCCGCTGAGGGTGGAATCCTGAGCCCTCCCTGTTTCCCCAGTAGAGCTTCCTTTCAGCCGCTGAGGGTGGAATCCTGGGCCCTCCCTGTTTCCCCAGTGCTGCCTCCTTTCAGCCGCTGAGGGTGGAATCCTGAGCCCTCCCCAGTAGAGCTTCCTTTCAGCCGCTGAGTGTGGAATCCTGGGCCCTCCCTGTTTCCCCAGTAGAGTTTCCTTTCAGCCGCTGAGGGTGGAATCCTGGGCCCTCCCTGTTTCCCCAGTAGCGCTTTTTTTCAGCCGCTGAGGGTGGAATCCTGAGCCCTCCCTGCTTCCCCAGTAGAGCTTCCTTTCAGCCGCTGAGGGTGGAATCCTGAGCCCTCCCTGTTTCCCCAGTAGAGCTTCCTTTCAGCCGCTGAGGGTGGAATCCTGGGCCCTCCCTGTTTCCCCAGTGCTGCCTCCTTTCAGCCGCTGAGGGTGGAATCCTGAGCCCTCCCCAGTAGAGCTTCCTTTCAGCCGCTGAGGGTAGAATCCTGGGCCCTCCCTGTTTCCCCAGTAGAGCTTCCTTTCAGCCGCTGAGGGTGGAATCCTGAGCCCTCCCTGTTTCCCCAGTAGAGCTTCCTTTCAGCTGCTGAGGGTGGGATCCTGAGCCCTCCCTGCTTCCCCAGTAGAGCTTCGTTTCAGCCGCTGAGGGTGGAATCCTGAGCCCTCCCTGCTTCCCCAGTAGAGCTTCCTTTCAGCCGCTGAGGGTGGAATCCTGAGCCCTCCCTGTTTCCCCAGTAGAGCTTCCTTTCAGCCGCTGAGGGTGGAATCCTGGGCCCTCCCTGTTTCCCCAGTGCTGCCTCCTTTCAGCCGCTGAGGGTGGAATCCTGAGCCCTCCCTGTTTCCCCAGTGCTGCCTCCTTTCAGCCGCTGAGGGTGGGATCCTGGGCCCTCCCTGTTTCCCCAGTAGAGCTTCCTTTCAGCCGCTGAGGGTGGGATCCTGGGCCCTCCCTGTTTCCCCAGTGCTGCCTCCTTTCAGCCGCTGAGGGTGGGATCCTGGGCCCTCCCTGTTTCCCCAGTAGAGCTTCCTTTCAGCCGCTCAGGGTGGGATCCTGAGCCCTCCCTGTTTCCCCAGTAGAGCTTCCTTTCAGCCACTGAGGGTGGGATCCTGGGCCCTCCCTGTTTCCCCAGTGCTGTCTCCTTTCAGCCGCTGAGGGTGGGATCCTGGGCCCTCCCTGTTTCCCCAGTGCTGCCTCCTTTCAGCCACCATGCATGTGCACCGCTGCATGAAGCTTATGAAATGAGCAAGGGGAACCTAAGGAGCACACCTACACATGTGTCCTTGAACGCAAGGAGCGGGGTTGTCCAGCTGCAGTGCACACGTACTCTCAAGTTGGTGCGTTTTGAACTTTGCGTTCTGCAAATAAGTTAAATGAACGTTGAACAAAGATCCACAGTCTTGTTCCACCCTTTTCCTCTGCAACATTATCTCGGCCCATGAGACAGAAACCAGTGTTGGGTATAAAATGCAAACATGTGTATTGAGTATGTTAATGATGCATGTAACTTTACGTAGACGGAATGTAATTATGAAAGGTGTGTGGATTTGAGAAGGACGAGGCCTCAATTAGTATTAGGACCAGTTCTGCTGGTAAAGAGACTCCATTCTGAATAGTTTATCTGCAGGGAGAAATAGCTTTGCAAGTAACAATGTATTTCTCAAATGCACCATTACTGCGCCTGCACAATTATTAAGCTGCTGTTACTGCCAAAATGACATTAAAGTGCACTGGTAAGCCTGCTTTCAGATGACCACTGTTACGAGAATCCTATTGGTTAATCGCATTCACTGAATGCAGCTGAAGATACTGTCTCATGGCGGCTCTTTGCTGACCTCAGATGTCTGCAATGGCCACAGTGCCTGGTATTGTGTTCATCGTGGAAGACCCACACCCTGCTAGATAAGAGCATGGTAATATCACATTCTCTGCATGGAAAGGGGTTGTTCAGGGGACATGCGAACAGAGTCTAGAATCGCATAGAGACCTGCATGTTCTTCACATCTGTGTTCACCTGCAGCGCTGCTATTAAAGATTTGACAAAATAACCTCACCTGAGATTGTGTGATCCAGTTCATTGTTTGTTTTTTGTGACACTGCTCACACTGCTGTGTTCGCGTTTCAGCTGTGAGATGATGCACACTGGTACCAGGATACAGGACACAGCATTGGCACGCCACTCGCACAGAGTGTAGCTGCACGTACCACCCCATGCACAGGGGAAACCAGAGAGATGATGCAGAAATACTGAGTGATTGTGGGGTTCAGATGTGCACAGTAAACCACTCCAGACACCCACGTAATGGACAGTGGAAACATGCACACACACAATCTGTGTATGTGTTGGTTTGTGCATGCGTGTGTGTGTATGCTCGAATCATGCACATATTGGTGCCATACTCCCAGTCCAAATGCGCAGAGTGCCTCACATGAAAGGCCCGTGCAGGGCGGTCAGCTTCCCCACAATAGCCGCTACACAATGGAATGTCCTTCCACCTAACCTAAGTATGATTCAATCCCACCTAGCCTTCCGCTAAGCACTCAAAACACGACTCTTCAACTAACAATCCAGCTGCTTCCTAGGTGCTACATAATCTATGACTAGTAATGTAAATTTCTTCTGTGTTGAGTAATGTATGAGTAATGTAACTGTAACCAAGAGACCTCACGGTCACATGTAACCTTTCTTACTGAAATTGCTTTAAAAACTCTTGTAACAAGCGCCATGATGCCTCTGGGCTGTGAGTGCGCTATACAAATGTAAATAAATAAAATAAATAATATACACAGGGTGACTTGGTGCACAGGTCCAGGTTCAAAGTAGTTGAATATTCAGGGCTGTGCCTCGGCCCAGCCCAGAGATCATGCAGTGCTCTGAGGCAAACACGCCATCCTCCTCATCGACGGCTATCCATGTGACCCTGGACCACTATGTTGAGTTTTAAGATGGATTTCTGAACTCTGACCTTGAGGGGCAGAGGTTCAGAAGGCCAAACTAGTTTCTTGGAACACGGTAACCTATGGACAAGCCAGCCCAATCAGGGTAGCTATGGCAGGCGGTCAAGACAAAGTCTCAAGAGGGGTGAGGGTGACTGAAAGACCTCAATGAGCACACAATGCAAGGACACTTACAAATTACTCCAGACAGGTGTTATATTAAAAAATATAGACACATTTATTACAAGGCCTTTGTAACATAGACTATAGCAAAGAGTCACAATAATACTGAAGTAAACCAACACATCACAATCAACACGATATATATACAAGACCAGAGGCGTCTAACAGATTAAGATGCACGAAATATGTAGACCATCTAGTTGGGGAGGAAAACAGCCAGTGCAAGTAATCTATAGACCCAGTTCCACATCAAAAATACACCTAACCAAGAGGCAGTCCAAGCCCTACGTAGAGAGGAGCCTTATGCTCAATAGTACATGCACACGCTTGTGCCACTGGACAAAATAGGGTCTCTTCAAGGGTCACTAGCAGCTCAGGAAGGTGGATGCCGTCAATGAAGAACAAGTCCCCACTATTCAAGCAGGGCCTCCACTCGCGGGCAGTGGCAGGTTGAGAGTGGGGGGTAGAGTCGCTATCTCGCAACAGCGGTAGAAAAGAAATGGGCTCCTGCGCTAGGATCCACCGGTTGGGGTATGGACTACTCACCGGTCCCCGATGCAGGCAGACCTAGACTTCCCCAGTTCAGTCCACTTCGCTGGCAGGTTCGATTGCGACAATCAGGACGTCTCGACACTGTGTAGTTTCCGCGATAGCAGGCTTCAGGGTCAAGAGAGTCACAAGTGCAGCGAACTTGCACAGGTCATTGCCACAGCAGGGCAACACGGTAACTGCGTTTACTCCAGACCGGGCGCACTCGTCTAACTTCAGACCTGGGAATGCCAAGTGTAACAAATTCAGTGTGAGGGTGCCCTGGACACAGAGCAAGCAGTATACCAAGTTTTGAGGGCTTCCTCAAAACCGCAGCAATGACAGTACAAACGTCCTGCGTAAGCTGGTCAGCCCACTGGTTGGCCCAGGGACACTTCCGTAGAGGCTTACTTGAAGGGTTTGATGAAGGTGCCGAGAATAGTTGGTCCCACTACTCCAATGGTTTGAAGCGCCTTCGCAGACCTTCTAGGACGATCAGATACAGAGGGGTCTCACAGGACGACAGCGGGCTCAGGGTGCCAAACCTTCCATGGGGTCACCAGCGGTTCCTCGCCTCGGCTTCTTGTTGCAGGATACTTGGCTCCTTATCCTTTGTTCATGTGAACTCGGGAGATTGACATGGTAGTGGTGTTTTCGGCCTCCTCTTATCCAAAGTTCCCTTCGCCCCAAAACGGAGAGGATCCATTGGGAGATCTGCTCACAAACACTCACTCCATACATGGACCAATCACGGACCACGGTGGTCCCAGGCATTCAGGACACTCCAGACTCTCTGGCACCCAGGATGTGTATTGGAAACAGACATCCCAGCCCACGTCCTGGAGGCACACACACAAGGCATGCAGAAACCCGCAAAAGCTTTGGGTTTCGCAGGACAACGCATGACGAAATAAGGACTGACCCGGGTCGGCTCGACCTGGGGAAGGTGAAGGGGAAAGATGGCCAACAAACAGGACAAAGAACCTCGTGGCATGGCCATTTTGGAGCCAGGCCACCTATTCGTGCCAAACGCAGTAAGCGCGGATAACATGGCAAAAAAGGGTTACAAAACTAAGATAAACGTGACACATCTGCACAGTTCATAATAAGTCCAGCGAGAGTTTCTAGGATCTTTGGAAATGACTAGAGACCCAAGGGTGCGGTAAAGTAAGTTACCTTGCACTCTTGTTACATGTTGCACAAAAGCTGCAACATGAGGAAAGGACTAAGGGAAACAAAGTCTCCCAGTACTGACTGTCTTAAGGGCATGTCAGTTTCCCCATAAGAAGTGAGCGAAAGCCCAGAGGAGTGCGGCTGAGGGCTGCGCTTCTCTGGCAAAGTCTAGATCAGGGTATAAAACAGCAGCAAAAAGTTTGGGGTTCAAACATGGAGGGAAAATTACATTCAAATATGAAATCTTTCCTAACAGTGAGTTGTTACCAATAAATCTTATTAACTTCAATACCCCTGTCCAGGAGTGCAGAGACCCCCGCTCAGGTTCAGTTAACACAAGGCAGGCCCTTGACGATGAGGCTCCATCCCCCGGCAACGTTCAGGATCCAGTCCATTGATTACCCGTCACCCCTTCTAGTCTGCGGTGGTGAATAATGGCCTCCTAGAAACCAGTACCACACAATGTATCAATGTCCCCAGTATTGATGGGTGGCCGCCAGTCGGTGCTGAGCCTGCTGACCTTTCACATAACGATGCAAGCATGTGTACATTGCACTGGGTCTCAACCTCCCCGTGGAATGCCCACCGGGCGGTGGTAGTTAACATGTAATGGGAAAAGATGCATCTTAAATGATTTTCTGAAAGCTAAGAAGCTGGCCGATGACCTACGACTCCCCACCCCATGCACGGTATTTCCATAGTGGCAGTAAACCTCTCTCTCATGGCCTGCACGTGTGGGACCTGTAAACACCTTAATGGCACCAGGTGAAGCGTGTCCAGGCGCATGGGCACCATTGCAAGTTGGACCTGAAGTGTATGGTGGTGCTGCCTCGTTGGCTGGGTCTCAGCAAGAGTCAATAGTTTAACCCCGTAACTGCCAGGCTATTATGTAAGTCTATGCATACTCGTCCTTGGCATTTAATTTAAAGCACTAAATGGGCGGGGGGAGTGGGAGATATAAAGGACCCCCCATGATCCGAGAACCAAGTGGACAAACGCGCATGCACAGCACGATGGAGGCACAGAATAACTGGTACCAGATGCAATAAACGGGCTACACCTTCTCATGCATTTAAGATGGCACACAAGCAAGCATGCATTCAAGTTGAAATGAGGTGCCAATTGGCGGGGTAACCCCCCATTATTATTAATGTTATTCGTATTAGGGTCTGCTGTCACCACACCCCGCACTATATGGCAACGGTGCCAGCCAAGTCAAGGCAGGGATGGCGTGTATTTCAAAGACATGGGCACACTCAACCCTCTCCTCTCACAGCATTGCCCGAACAGTGTTGGCCAACTTGCACCTCAGAGCACCCTTACCCGCTCAGCTTACCACCCGGAGAACCCCACCCGCATCCCTGCTAAGTTGGTGCTGCTCAGTGACCCGCAATGAGCGCTACCCTCCAACTAGGCAGCAGCAAGTAGAAAGCCAGAGCTGCATTCCTGCTAAGGGAGGTATAAGGTAGGGGCCGCACATGGGAGCTTGAATCGACCACAAGGCCATCGAAGGAGCTACAGACAGTCGATATCTGATCACTGATTTGAAGCGCTGTAGATCTTGGTGGCCATTGAGCCATCAGTACCACGAGGACACTAATCTCTGTGTCAAAGGTCACACATGATGGCCAAACCTTCACCGTCTCCGGACCAATCTCTGTGCCTCATTTTCCACCAGAGTTATAGATCCACGTAGTCACCCTTCTGAGGCGCAAACGAGAGCCTGAGGACTGCGCCGTCTCTGTCTGCCTCCCCTCAGGGTTTTTAGCATCTAGTTTGGCTTTCTGTGCTGGAAGTAGAACAATAACTCGTGGCACTGTGGCTGCAGCCAATGAGGAGGGCGTGGGATGGTATGAGGGGCAAAGGGGTCAGGAGAGGGGTGGGGCCAGTCGAACTTGACCTTTGAGTTGCAATCTTCATTGGCTCTTGTAGCATTGGGCATAATAATAATTTGGCATGGATACATGTATCTGAACGCTGCTTATTAATACCCACGGTGCGTGGTGCTCATTTATCGACCTCGGAAGGATGAAAGGCTGAGTTTGGCCCCGCCTGGATTCGAACCTGCGTTAGCAAGCTCTGCACTGATGCTTGACTGGCATGATGGACTGTGTGGTGTAATCAACAAGGGATCTAAATGAATCTCCTATAGAATGATCCAATCAAGGTATTAATTCGCAGACATCTTTGACCCACTGTGTGTGCAGATTGAGCAAGATACTACGTGACATGCAGATCTCGTTTACACATGTTTACGAGTGTAAACACTAACTCACCCAATGATAAACATAGTGTAAACATTTTGTGATTGGAATTAAATTAGACCAGTCTAGACCTCTAACGAGGTACACATGACGTTTTCCAATATGCACAGATCGAGACGCCATTACAGCTGCGACAGGCGACAATTTCATGTCCATTTCATATTATCACTTCATCCTTTATTCTTAAGAATTAATTCTATTATAAATAAACAGAATTGAGCAAAACAGAAATACATTCCATATTGTGGGCAAGTCCAGACCCATACCCCTGAACTCAATGTGTGTTGCAGTTTCCAAAGCCTTCTCTGGCTGCAGTCCCTTCAACTGAATAAAATGACTGATGGAAAACTAAAGTTAAAATCAAGCTCATGATTGGGATGGGCTGCCCCTCATTATTGGGATAGGCTGCCCTCATTATTGAGATAGGCTGCCCCTCATTAATGGGATAGGCTGCCCTCATTATTGGGATAGGTGCCCCTCATTATTGGGATAGGCTGCCCCTCATTATTGGGATAGGCTGCCCCTCATTAATGGGATAGGCTGCCCTCATTATTGGGATAGGCTGCCCCTCATTATTGGGATAGGCTGCCCTCATTATTGGGATAGGCTGCCTCTCACAATTGGGATAGACTGCCCCTCATGGTACCCCTCATCCCACTGCAGCCATTTCATCGCACTTTATGGTGGAATATTTTTTTATTATTTTTTATCTATAAAACACAGGGAAAGCAATGCATTTTTGGAGGAAAAAACGCTTAAAAGATTTGCCACTGATAACAGAGCGGAGAACATTGGTGCTTGACAATGGGGGGGGGGGAATGTGACTTGAAGACCAGATGTTGCAGGGGTTGCTTTTTACTGTGGTAGATGTAGGTTGGGTAGAGAGAACGGGGGTAGTAATATACGGGCAGAGGCCTCAGGGTAAGGGGTGGGGGTGCAGTGGTACTGGCCATGGTGCAGTGAGATAGGGTACATTTGTGCCTCATGATATGTAGTCATCTGCCAATCCTACTGCCCTGTAAGATGGTCCTCCAGTCCATCACATAGAGGATGATCCTTGGCTCCCAGGTGAGTCACTCTCCTCTGGTCCATAGCTGCCAGGTAAGTCACTCTGGTCTGGTCCTTGACTGCCAGGTGAGTCACTCTCCTCTGGTCCATCGCTGCCAGGTGAGTCACTCTGCTCTGGTAAATGTCAGCCCGGTGAGTCACTCTCCTCTGGTGCTTGACTGCTAGGTGAGTCACTCTCCCCTGGTCCATGGCTGCCAGGTGAGTCACTATGCTCTGGTCCATGTCTGCCCGTTGAGTCACTCTCCTCAGTGCTTGACTGCCAGGTGAGTCACTCTCCTCCGGTCCTTGACTGCCAGGTGAGTCACTCTGCTCTGGTCCATGTCTGCCCAGTGAGTCACTCTCCTCTGGTGCTTGACTGCCAGGTGAGTCACTCTCCTCTGGTCCTTGACTGCCAGGTGAGTCACTCTCCTCCGGTCCTTGGCTCCCAGGTGAGCCACTCTCCTCTGGTCCATGGCTGCCAGGTGAGCCACTCTCCTCTGGTCCTTGGCTCCCATGCTAGTATCTGGTGAAAACAAACAGAAGCAAAATGATTCCTTTACCTGTGGGCTGTTGCAGTCTAAATTGCTTTTTGAAAACCTCAAATTCCCACGCTTGCATTATTATTATTATTATTATTATTATTATTATTATTATTATGATTATTATTATTATTTTTTATTATTTTATTTTATGAGCACATACCTAGCTTTGAGAAGCAACAGAGCGCTTTATAGAGGTATACAACAGTACAGATTCATGACAGAGCTCTTTTCAGTGATAACAACAAAACAGATATACAGTAGGGGGTAAGATACAGAGGGGCACAGAGGAGGGGTACAGCTGTACTGGGTGGCAAGGAGGAGAGGGGGGCGAAGTCTGCACCTGTCTTGGTTTCTGGAGTTGCGATGTCCACCGGAGATGCTGAGTTTCTCCACAATGTGGCTGGGTGACTTGAGGGCGACTGCCTTGTAGGTGATTTCTGCGTGCAGTGAGAGCCAGTGAAGGCTTGCATGGTGCGTCACTGCAATCAAATTTAGCACTAATTGGGGAAAAACATGACGATGATAACAACTTCAAAATCAATGTTCCACCCTAACCAACAGCCCATCTCAACACACAATACCTCTTACATAATCTCCCAAAGGCACGCAACAGCACTAAACTTCCCAAATACCACACTAACCCACCACAGATACACCAACACAACTCTTCCCATTCCTTAAACACCATGATCATCAGCCACTTTGAGCAATGGCTCTCAGAAGCTCTGAGCCCTCTCAACCCTATCAGACCCTTCTCTAACAGACAGGCCCTCTCTCCCAGATATTTCATATCATCCCTCAAAGCTCTCAAATTCCAGAACCACAACCTAGAACGCAGATGGCAGGCAGACCCATTGCCATATAACAGAACAGCTGATGGCCAGCAGCTCAAAGACTACAGGGTAGAAATACGCAAAGCCAGAAACACCTTTGCCTGGAATAGAATCAGCAAGGCCGCTAACTCCTTTAGGGAACTCCACCAGATCATCTCTGAGATCAAGGCCCCATTATGCACCACCTCCTCTCCCTCCCACACCCAAGCACTCAGTGACTCTCTTTCAGCCACTTCCACAACACAGCCCGGGAAAGAAACCTCACCATTGGCACTGAAATAGCCTCACTCACGCCCCACTCCCCTGCATCCATGACCGGGTTGTCAGACCCACTTCCACTCGCTCGCTCTTCTCTTCATTCTATCCTATCTCCCACTCAGAATTTCTAAAGCCACTGGCTAACAGCCGCCCCTCAGGATTCCCTGGGGATCCCTATTGTCCTACTCTCCGAAAAGAAATCCTATCCTCAGCTTGTGCCGGCAACATCGCTAGATCCTTATTAACTCATCTCTGACCTCAGGCACTTTCTTGGCAGTCTTCAAGACCTTGTACATCAAACCCCTGCTCAAAAAACCTATCCTCAACCCCCTCTTACTGACCAACTACAGACCTATCACAAACAACAATAAACAGTACCTTCCTATTCGAGCTCATCACTCCTCCACCTCCAACTCCCTCAGGATCAGTCGCTTCTCCAAGCCACAAGTAGGTGGTAGATCTCTTTCTTCATCTGGGGCCTCCCTCTGGAACAGCCTCCCTGCCTCTCTGAAACTTGAGAAGTCTTTTATCTTTTAATTTATTAATAATGTGGTACAGCTTATTTATAACTTCACACATATTAAAAAAAAAGAAAGAAATATAAGAAAATACATAACTTTAACAAGCTTATGAATCACAAGGTACACTAAAAAATAAATAAATAAAAAATAAACAAAAAAATAAGAAACTGAGATGCTATAGCGCTATAACCACCAGATGTTGTTAATGTAAATAGAAATACTCAACAAAGTTCCAATCCTGAGCCATATTCTATACATTGACATGAATCTTTTTAGACTATGGGAGTTCACATGCGATACCAAAACATTAATTCCTCGACAAATGCAATGTCATGGACATGATTACCATAGTGCATACAATATGATACTGACAACGAAGGGCAAGCAGTCAACAAATGATTGGCTGTTTTGATAACGGCCACGTTTTTGCACACCCGACAGTATCTTTCGGTTTGGGGCAGTTGACTGTAGTATCCTTTGTTGGATAGAACCGGTAAATGGTCCAGCCTCAAAAGTAGAATAAAGCATCTGAGTCTGCTGGAAGGGCATAAGTTCACGTAGTTCTAAGAGGTCTTAAATGAGTACAGCATATAAGGTACAAATTGGTATTTTTTTAATTTACCCAGATGCTCATAGTTTTCCAGCCAGTCCCTAAGTTCTACCCGTTTAGACAAGGCTATTTTCGTTGAGTCGCCAGATCCCCTCCATTTACTGGACCAGCATATCTCATTGTAGAAGTGGTCCATTTTTAGTTTTAAAGGATATTCGGCAGGGCTTCTTTAAAATTTCTAGATGAATGGAGGGCAATGGAGGGTTCTCCGGATTATTCCTCAAGTTTCGTTACAACTCGGCTCTCCTTTTCAACACAATCAATTTTAAGGACACCAGTCCAAGCTCAAGTCCGATGATCGCCATTGGGATGCATTGGGAGAGCCTCAATATTCTCCTCCAAAATGTACCATCCAGCACATGAGGCCATTTTAAATCGATAAGGAGCAATGCCTCCAGGCCATGAGCAACCATGGGAGCGAGGCCCTGCATATATAGTTGACGTACTCCCTTTATGGTACATCCGCAGTTCTAAATAGTATATTGGTGGATCAGAGCTGTTATCTGGGCGGCTCTGGTGGACCGTGATTGGATATAAGAGATGTAATCTCCTTTAGTATTAAATTCCACACCCAGATATTTGTATACAGAGGTGTATTTTATTTCACAATCTTGCATTATTAATCTGGGACGAGCACATTTTCTACCTAAGAATACCATAAATTGGGCCTTATCTAGATTTATGATCAAGCCGTTTGTCTCAGCATATCGCCATAGTGCATTGGCCGACCTTTTTAACCCGCTGAATGTATGGTCTAGGATTATTAGGTTGTCTGCATAGGCGAGTACCAAGCAGTGCGCAGTGCCGATAGTAGGAGGACAACTGTGCACTGCAGATATCTCTAAAGGGATGTCATGGGTAAACAAATTATAAAGGAAAGGAGCAATGACGCAGCCCTGCTTGATTCCCCTATTCTGGCTGATTAAATCCGTCATATTGCCCTGAGAGTCCAGCTTAAACCTAGTGGCTGTGTTATGGTAAAGTAGCCTCAGTTAGCAGAGGAGTTCAGCGGGGCAACCCAATGATTCCAAAACATCTGGTGGTTATAGCGCTATAGCATCTGTTTCTTATTTTCTTATTTATTTTTCATTTTTTTTATTAGTGTACCTTGTGATTTATGAGCTTGTTAAAGTTATGTATCTTCTTATATTTTTTCTTTTTTAATATGTGTAAAGTTTATAAATAAACTGTACCACATTATTAATAAATTAAAGTTGAAACTCGAGAAGAACCATACCCGGTTCTGGAAGCACCTCAATACCTTCCTCTTTGCTTCTGCCTTCTCTCTTCCTCTCCCCTGCTGATTTCCTGTCTGATACAGCACTTGTCAACTGGTTACCCTCTGATTTCGGGCCCAGTTCCCTGCCTGCCCAGTTGCAGACCTGCACTGCTTCCCGGCAACCCTTGCACTTGGGTCTGTAACTGTAACCCAACAGTCCACCTACCTGCACTTTTGGACACCTGCTGTCTACACTTACCCTTGCACCTGCCACGTGCTGGTTGCACTTCTTGTTATCTTTTGGTCCCATGTGCAGCACTGCCCCTCCCCTTTCCCCTGGCACTTATCCCCTCCCCCCCTCCCTGCACTTGCACGATCTCAATGTCACTTGGTCTAGTAAGATCGTTAAATCTGTCCTCCCTCTGTTCCCCCTTCCTTGCCTCGTCGCTCCTTGAAACACTGGAAGGTTGTGGCATACTAATCCTTCTCGACCTCTCAGAGGCCTTCAACACCATTGACCATCGCACCCTCACAGACAGCCTTAACTCGTTAGGCATCAGGGACACAGCTCTGGAGTGGATCTCCTCCTTCCTCTCCAACAGATCCCAAATAATGCACATGCATCCCTTCTCCTCCGCTCCCCGCCCGGTTACTCACAAATTACCACAGGTCGCACCTGCTCTTAAACCTTTACCTGAGCCTCCGCCCCGCTATCATCCGCTCACATGGCCTCTCTTGCTACAACTATGCAGATGGCACCCAAATCATCTTCAAAATCCATAAGGACCCTTCGGACACCCCCTGCCCATGACCTTGCATCTTCTCTCTCAGAAATCAACAACTGGATAACTGCCAACCACCTCCTTCAAAACCCCAGAAAATCTGAAAGCATGATCTGCGGGAAGACTGCCCACGCCCGCCCCCCTCTGCACTCCCAGGCCACTCTTTCTCGGGCCATCCCCCTCGACCTCCGACACAGTAAATAACCTTGGATGCACTATGACCTCAGACCTGACACTATCACATCACATCAACTCAGTGACAAAATCCTGCTACCTACACCTACGTTGGATCTTACCCTACCAGACCTTCCCACACATGGTTGCTGTGATCGTGGCTCATGCTTAGTCTATACTAACACCCTATACCTGGGTGAGCCTGCATCACAACTCAGAAAACTCCAACGGGTGCAAAACACTTCATCAAGGCTCCTTTGTGCATCCAGGACCCAGAGAACACATCACCCCCCCCCCTTTGTTTCCTTCACTGGCTGCTGATTGGGCAACAATCCACCTTCAAGGCAATGTGCATCGCCCAACGAGTACTGCACAACACAGTGCCAGAAAAGCCACAATGCAAACTCATGCCCTGCAGGCCCACGAGAAACCTGAGATCAGGCACAGCTCTCCTCGTCATCCTCCCAGTCGCAAAAGCGACCAAAATAGGGGATCCCTATTCTCCATACAAGCTCCCACCATCTGGAACTTGATTCCATTTAGCATCCGCTGCATAGAGGATCACCTCACTTTCCAGAAGGAACTCAAGACCTGGCTCTACCCTTCTGCATCCTGTCTGAGGGAACTATCACTCCCACGCATGAAGGTAGGGGCACCAGATGAGCCACCTGAGGAGACAACAAGACAGTACCGAGCCCCCACAGGAAGGAGTCCAGTCAGTCCGTATGATGAGATCTGCATAACCTCATCATAACTAGATATCGCCTAGATTCACTGGTAGGTATGCCGCTCCATCACAATGGAACATAGCCGCATCCCTCCCGTGGTACGGCCACAGATCCGCACTCATCTGCAATAACCACTACTCAAATTCACAACACACATTACTGCTGCCATTAGAATGCAGCAGAGGCCTATGAAAAATGTGGTCCAGCTGTACACATGACCAGTCTTCTTGACACGCTTACTCTCTTTACAGTCTACCACAGCACCCATCCACAAATCAGATCTCAGTTGGTCGCTAGCAGGGACTTAGCCACCCCAACCCACCTTTGTGCTTGCTAAATGCACACACACATTCTGGAATCCTTCCTCAAATCTCACATCTCAGACTTTGGTCCTACAAGGGCGCTCACCCCACAGCGCTTTGTGGCCATACCAATGGGTTAGGTGCTATACAAATGCCATATAACATAACATAACATACCTACTATGATAAGCATCACAGACAACCACACCGACAATGTGCATTAGCCACCTGGAACACACAGTAACCACTCCTGCAAACAGCTCACAAATATCTCAAACATATGCCCCACAGGGAGCCTTATCATTTCAGATCTACACACATCAGCAAAGAAACCTTGCCCTGCTACCCCTGCCAGTAAATTATCCCTGTATCCTACCTCTTGCATAGCTTGAAGCTCTTCAAAACTGTTAAAAGGGCTGGCGTGCTATACAAGAATCAATAACATAGCATAACCGGGCGTAGCAAAGAGTTTCACTCATTTGCCCAAGGGGCAGTATGCTGGGTAGATGAGTAGTGGGAACAGGGGAAGGAATGAGCGTTGGCTCTGCTGCAGTCCTTTCTATACTCACATTTCGGGTGCACGGATTGGCCAGTGAGACATAGGGGTTCATTACAAGTTGTGCAGTATTGGAAGAGCTGAAATCTTTCAAGCCATAAGGGAGAGGTGCCCCTGAAGGACCAGCTTGTGAGGAAAACCTCCCGGGCTCGTTAGCAACTGTGGATGAAGGGGAAGAAGACGAGGGATGTCTACCAACAACTCTAGGAGAGCTGGGAACCAAACTTGGGAAGGCCAAAAGGGGGTTAGTATCACTAGCGTGACTTCTTGTCTGCGAACCTGAACCAATACCCTGGCTATCATTGCAAAAGGAGGGAAGGCGTACAACCTCTGACCTGACCAATCCTGTAGGAACGCATCGCTAGCTAGAGCGCCAGGATCTGGTCTCCAATTGAAGAACCTGGGCACCTGACAGTTTAGCCTCGAGGCAAACAGATCCACTGAAAACGGACCCCATAGAGATTCTATCTTGGCAAAGAGTCCCCTGTCTAACATCCAGTCACTCCTGTCCTGAAGGTGTCTGGAGTTCCAATCCGCCACCTCGTTGCTGATCCCCGGAAGGTATTCTGCCTTTAACACAATATTGCGGTCGAGGCAAAAATGCCAGAATTCCCTTGCCAGATCCGCCAGTACCTTGGACCTGGTCCCTCCCAAATGATTGACATTTCTCACTGCTGAGACATTGTCCATTCGGAGGAGGACACAGCAATTCCCCTGATCCTTTAGGAAAATTCGGACTGCAAAGGAACCCGCTAACAATTCAAGACAATTGATATGGAGCTCTTGTAGAGGAGGTTCCAGACATGACCTGCACCCCTGCCCCTCATGTCGATCTGCCAGGAAGGTACTCGCCAAGGGGCGTGACGTATGAAGAGCAAATGAACCAACAGAGAGCCGCACCGGAACTCTGCCCAGTGTACATTAGAAGATCTGTGCCTGTTGAAGTGCCCATAACCAGACAACCCTGGGCAGCACTGTACCCTATCAGACATCCATAGCAGCCGCTGATACGAAACGAGGCGTACCTACATACAGTCCACGAAGAGACCCGAAGAGCCCTAATAGAAGGCCAGCAGAAATGACATAAGTACCTGAACAGACTCGCAGATGAACAAGATGGATAACGAAGATAACAAGCCAGCACGAGCAGTTATGAAAATAGATGTAATGGACACAGGAGAGATGATGCTGAAACATAGGAAAACATGTTACAAGACAGAATGGAAGTAACCGACCAGTCAAACGTGTGTAAATAGGCTTTGAGTGCAAGAAGCTGAGAAAACGATACTGCTTGCTATGCTCAATAGATCAATAGAAGCGGCGTGCGCCAACTATATATATCTACCTCATGAAGCACATCAAATAAGTGCAACTCCATTTTGTAAAGCAGAAATGTGCCCAGGCTACCCGAGGCCTAGACGGGCCAAGTTTCACAACCCAGCCAGAAGAGAGAGAAAGAGCGGAATCAAAACTCAACAGAGAGCGGCTCATGCTTGGGAAATCGAGGTCACCCAGAGAAGGGGAGGAGAGCGTCAACTCGCAAGAATTCAACTCTGAAGCGTACCAGCTCGCCCGTGAAGGTCAAGACAAGAGAGGCCCAGGCAGGTGGCAGAGCCGAAGCAGATTTAAATACAATAAAAGTTGGAAACTGAAGCAGATTCACGGTGAACAGACACGTGACCAGCAAGGCGCGAAGAAGTACCACCGCCTGATTACATCCAGAACCCGAGGATGCCATAACTTTTCCTGATAAGAGGCTACAATTCCGAGGCCATAACCAACCAACTAATTGACACATAGCCCTAAGATGCTGATTGATGGAAAGGAGGCAGGGTGAATCTTGGGGCACAAGGCACCTGGGTGTCCGTTCTGCATGCTGCTAATTAAAGTGGAGATTTATGCCTAGGGGTGTAACCCACCCAATCACAATGGACCAAGTTATCTAGGGTCCTATAGATTGTTGAACCAATAGGACATCGTACTTGTAGTGACATCTATCACGTGTGATGTAGAGGGATGGGCGTAGACGGCCACCCGATAAGAGTTATCCAATCCGAATGCTCTGTTACCATATACAGATATAGCACCTATACTTAAGTTACCTTTTCCAACCAATTATATTGCATGACAAACTTGTAGAGTTAGACGTCAATGATGACGAGTTTTGAGCATAAAAGTAACTGTTTGGATGAAGTTCGAGGAAGTCGGAGCGAGAGAGGTGATCGCAATGCTGCTGATTTCCATTTGTTTCCCTGTTTGATGTACTTGTCATTAAACAGACTTCCCTTTGCCAACTTACTGAGTCCTCATTATTGAGTTGTTCTGGAGTATGTGAATCTTGCACCCCCTGTCGTCACATGGTGCTGCTATCTTGTCTTACAAGCTCTGGAGGATGAGTACAGACCTATGGGCCCGTCAGTAACTTCCTCCCCTCCCAGAACACTCTTTCTCCCACTCGGACCATTTTCCCCCTGTGGAAACCTGACCCAGCCTGGCTCCCCAACCCGCTCTGCTGGCATCGAACTCCAGAACTATATCCAGAGAGGGACCAAAAATAGCTTTCCCATTCTAGGCATCCATGTGCCTGAGCCACCAAAGGAGCTCCAACCTGGCTTCTGGAGACAGCACTACTATCTAAGAGTAAGAAAGACATCTGCGCAGATGTCGAGCTTTCAGATGTTGCAACGCTCTGTAGTGGAGGGGGGGCTGGGAAAATAGCTTGGATGGATGCTGGCAACATCCCCACTATTCTGGCCAACAATCTGAAAGAAACCTTGTCCTTCTTGAGGATAACCCAAATCTCTTTTTTTATCTCGGTTAAGCTTCTGTCTGGGAGGAGAAGGATGCAATGCTTTGAATCTATATCGAAGCCCAGAAACTGGATATATTGCGAAGGCTTTAATATGGACTTTTTGACATTTAACACAAACCCCAGGCTCTGAAGAAGAGACACCGTAAATTCTAGATGAGAGCGCAGATTCTGAGAGTTCTGGGCTAACAGGAGCATGTCGTTGAGATATATAATGATTCGGATCCCCTTGGACCTGAGAAGAGCCATCACACGCTTCTTCAACTTGGTGAAGCACCATGGGGCTGAAGACAGGCCGAACGGGGGGGAGGCAAATTGCCAAACTCGACCCCCCCACTGAAACTGGAGAAACTCTTGATGTGGAGGGAACACAGGAACCACAAGGTAAGCATCCTTGAGATCCAACTTGACCATCCAGTCTGCCAGAAGAAGGGTGTCCCTGAGAAGATGGATTCCCTCCATCTTGAAGTGGTGGTATACTAAAAAAGGAATTGAGGGCCATTAGGTTTATCCCTGGGCAAAACCCTTGATCTGGTTTCGGGACTAGAAAAATGGTACTCAGAAACTGAGAGGCCATGTAAGAGGCCGGGACTACCGCTCCCTTGGAGATGAGGTCCTTGACCTCCATATCTATTAGAGACTGTTTTATCTCGTTGAAAACCAATGGATGGGGAACTGATAACTGGCAAGGAGGGGAATAAAACTCTATGCGATAACCTTGGACTATCTGTAACACCCAGGGGTCTGATGTGAGGGTCTCCCACTGCAGGAGGAACCTGGCCAGTCTGCCCCTAGATCTCTGTGGGAAATAAAACTCTTAACACTCGAGAAACTACCTGATGTTCCTCTGGACCTCCTGTTACCTGTTCCTCCACATCCTCTCCAACCCGCATTTTGCTGAGGGAAAAATTGGTTATTCGATCCCCGAGCAGAGGAGGAATTATGTGCGCCTCGGGAGGTAAACTGACGGGAATGGCCCTGGGAGAACCGGCCGGAAGAGCGGGCTCTACCTCGTCCGGCCTTGGGGAAAACCTTATGTGCAAACACCTTTTTAATGTTGGCCTGAGCTTTATCCAAAGCTGTAAAAGTATGTACATACGCTGAAAGGTCTTTCAGAAAACTATCCCCAAACAAGTTTCCTTGAGCGGACGGCCCTGCTTCCCTTTCTGACATATCCGCTAATTTTGAATCTAGTCTCATAAGCAAAGACATGCGCCCCTCTTTGGAGATTGAGGAAATCACATTGCCGAGCAGGCATACAGTCCTTTGGATCCAACCCCTTAAAACATTCACATCAACAGAGGAATTGGAGGATGCAGCCTCCTCAGCCATCTTAAAGATTTGTGTTACTGGACCCAAAACATCCAACAGCTTATCCTGGCAGTTACGCCAGGCCTTGTCAACCCCCTTTCTGGGGTCTTTACCCTTTTGAGCAAGAAACACCGCCATAGGCTGATCTATTTCGGGATTACAAGCCACCTTGTCCTGAAGGGCAGGCCTAGGGCATTCAGCCCTCAACTTACTCCTGTCTCCCTTAGGTAAAGGACGCCTGATCCAATATTCTAAGAATGAAGCAATCTCCTGAGAAGGGTGCCACTCTGCAGATCTAGGGTGCAATATGAGGGCAGGGTCAAAAAATGGAACACCATTAACCTCTAGCACAGGACCATCTTGTGTAGGTGCGGGGGCCACCTTTCTTTTGCGTCTCTTAGGGGGCGAATCTGAATCCTCAGAGGTATCTGAGGTGGAAATAGGAATAGGGGATACTACCGCAGGAAGCTGCGCGTACGATGGCCAAGGGGTCGAGGAGAGGGGTCGCTGAGACTCATCCCACTCGAGCATAAACCCTCCCGGCTGCCCAGCCTATTTAGGGACCAGTGAGAGGATTGTGTGGGATCTTGCCACATCATTGTTCCACAAGGGTCACCAATTGTATGTGGACAATTTCTAAACCGGAATACCACTGTTCAAGGAATTGTACAACGTGGGCAGACTGGCATGCGGTAGAATACGCAGTAACCGCAAAGGCTTCCCCATACAACTTGTGTGTAAGAAGCTGGACAAGGGAGCATGTATGGCATTGCGGCATGATGAACTGTTGGCACTAAAATTCTGCCACCGAAGGGATGTGCACATGCTGAGTACTATTCATGATGAAAGTACTTCCCTTGTCACTGTACACGGGCAGGCTCAGCAAGTGCTAAAACCCAAGTGCATTCTGGACTACAACAGGTACATGGGAGGAGTAGACAAAATAGACCAATTACTTGTGTTATACCATGTAGAGCGTAAGATTTGCATGTGGTACAAGAAGTTGGCAGTTTACCTTATGCATCTAGCTACATACAATGCATATCTTGTATATTGCGCAGCTGCTCTAGAAAACAAACTGACATTTTTGAAGTTTGAATTGGCAGTTTTAACTTCTCTGACCGTTGTGCATGTACCAACTCCCAACTTTGCAGAAGTAGAGGACGTAGCCAGATTGCAAGAACGACACTTTGCTGATTATGTGCCTGCCACCCCCAGGAAGACACAACCATACAGAAGATGCAAGGTGTGTACAAAACAAGGAAGGAGGAGGGATACTCGGGGGTACTGTCCCCAATGCCCTTCAAAGCCAGCCCTCTGCCTACAGCCTTGCTTTGCTTTGTATCATACAAAGAAAAAATATTGGGAGATGGAGTGATTTCCTGAAATGTCTGTCTTTCCTACAAAGTGACCCATAGACTCTCGATTCATGCAACACCCAATTTACTAGTGTCTCGGAAAAGACAACGCCATTCAGGCTTCCTCCACTTGAGGCGTGCCTCACCTTCCATCAGCATTAGAATTGCAACTGCAAACTTCTTGATGGCTCTGGCCTTGGAGAACACAAATGAACTAGAACTGAAGTAGATATCATTTGCATTTTCCCTATACATGTGCAAGATCCACTAAGTCGAACTCATGGGCTCCCAGTGGCATTGATCCAAACAACCATCAGTATGTTTTGTTAGAAATTTTGAAATTGCGAAAAATGGCATGATCTGCTGCAGGTGGGAAATTATGTGCTCTGTCTTATACTTTATACAGTTTAAGGAAATAGCTTGTAATCATGGTGTTCAGATATCAAACACAAATGCATTGGAATCACTGTATTTTGTTGTTAGGTGTCATTTTTCTTACTTTTATGATGGATGACATATGCATTTGTAATTTGTAATTGAACGTACAAATGTTATGTTTTGTTTTTTATCTTTTTTATATTATAAAAATATAATCACCTAATCACCCGTTTCTGTGATATAATTTATTTTAATATGGGAGGTATCCTACAACATTTCTACAATGTCAGTACTGACACATTATATTCTCCTAGTCTAAACATGTATGTGTCCCTAAAGAATACCTTTGTTTACTTTTATCTAAATCCCACCTCTATTACCCAGTTAACTTTAAACTAACTATATGCCTCAGATAATGTTACAGCCACTATGAGAATTTGAAAGAAGGTCACGCTTTGAGGTAACCCACCAGCCCGTTTGTCACACTTTATTCATGTGTGGCTTATACTCCACATTTATTCCATCGCTCCCATCCCATAACATGTCCTGGTTCCCATTTGTATTTTTACACGTTGATTTTCCCTCTCTTCTTTATTCATTGTGTATTTCTTCCACCCAAATCATCTTGGTTTGGACTCCATAGATCGTCTCTCCGGTCGTATTTGTCCTCTTTTTAGGCATGCTTTGCAGCAAGTTCCTGGGACTTTCACTGCATAGGCCACTTAGTCCATTCAACGATATGGGAGTTTTCACAGGAGTTTGTCCACTGTCAAAACTGCACAGCAGACACATTTGTGTATGGGCATCTGGTTAGGTCCCTTGACCCTTCTCTCTGCTCATAGGTTCGAGTGCCGCCAATTCTCCGGGTATATATAGGGTTCTCTTTCTCCCCTTCTGTAATATAAAACGGAATGAGTTTCCTTTGAAAAATAAGTGCCTCTATCGTCAATATTTTTCCTTTCAACCCAACCCTTTAAAACCCATTTATGTGTTAACTTTAAAAATTCCATTCCTTCTACTCCTCAAACTATCCAGAAGAGACCACATCACTCCAGCCCTAAAAACACTACACTGGCTTCCAGTAAAACATTGCATCACCTTCAAATAAATGTGCATAACGCACAGGTCAATCAGCGGACAAGGAGCAGAATTCCTACAAAAGAAAATAACAGTCTACAAACCAACGAGACCCCTCCATTCAAGCAACGAAATCCACCTGGAACTCAAACCATACCTTAAGAAAAAACTTGGAGGCACCTCCTTCTACCACTTAGCCGCAAAAACCTGGAACAACATCCCAAAAGAAATAAGAAACACTGAAGATCCCCTAAAATTCAGGAAATCACTAAAAACCTGGCTCTTCAACACCACAGACTAAATCTGGAAACCGAAACCGGAAAAAGGATGACTAATCCGAAAAGGACACGGACATCCCCGACCCGAGAAGGTAGCTCCCACGGCACCTGGACGGGTGACACCAGATAGACTAGAACACAGGTGGCACGCACGAAGACTGAGCCAACTCCCCCAGACAATCCCACCAACACTTTCACCCGTCCCTTAGTTACCGCCAGGTACCACAGTGGTGTGGAATTGGCAATCACCACTCTACCTGAGAGGTTGACATTGGCAGGTTCACTGGCCACACGAGTATGAAGGGAGGATAAGGGGAGCTATGAGAGAGCATGTTAGAGGTGGGGGCCAGAGGAGTAAGGAACCTTGTATGCCAGTCAGACCCAGATCAGGACAGAGCCACACCAGGGGAGACTGCGCAAGCCGAGCACCTGAATTCAGAATAGAGATGCAAACTAACCAACCCTACTAACAATTTCCCTTTCTGCATACACCTCTCAAACTCCAAACCAAACACAACCAAAATCTCCAGCACAACAAACCGCACAAACTTCACTACATTTCAACAACAAAACAAAAACACAGTCTTGCACAACATTACACAACGACTACCAGCCGCAAACACCCCAGGCCCAGCCAACGGACCCACCGGGCTGAGGCCGCCAACAGCACATCACTGCTCTCTTGCACTTTTCCTGCCTCCTCCCACTAACTCAACCTCCCCTCCTCTTTCAGAGCCGCCAGAGCGCCAGGGGACCACTCCGGTGGTGATAGTGCGCGGTACAAATGTCCTTTAACATTAACATTAACATTGACCTCTGCTAGGGGAAGACTCAGGGGACGTGACAGGGAAGGACTGAGTTGTCCTGAAGTGTTTTTAGTTTTCCTGATACATTTTTTAGGGGGCTGAGGCTTGACAGAGGGTCCAGCATCCTAAGAGGAGTGAAAATCAGCAATGCGGTTGATCACTCTATCAAACGCTGAAGCTAGTGTATCATTGAGACCAGACAAAGCTGAATCCAGAGAAGACTGGATTGCTTGTTCTACAGACGGTTGCTGACTAGACTGGTCTACTATATTATCATTTTTCTTTGAAGGACGCACTTGAGTGCTGGCATCCGCCATATTTTTATCCATGACTAACTTTAGTCCATATTGTGCCACCAAAGGAGTGTCAACTTCCACCCCAAACAATAGAAGCTGAGCAGGCTGGCCAACAGGTGCACTATAATCAAATGAGCCGAGCAGGCTATTAAAAACTTTTAATATTTAAATACGCCCTAAGAGGATGACAGAATTGGTGGCAGCTGTGCAGGCTATGAACACAAACACACCCTAGCAGGGTGACAGGACTGGAGGCAGCCGAGCAGGCTATATTATTTGCAATGCACCAATGTGAACTCACCCTAGCAGGGTGAAACAGAGTGCAGCTGAGCAGGCTTGTTCCACATGAACTCTCAGCAAACAAAGACAGGCCTAGCCTGTTAGCACCTGGCCTCATACGCAAGCAGCGTATAATTATAAACACACGCTACTCATGTGAAGGAAAAAAGGAAAGAAAAGGTCAACTGTGGGCAATTATGGTGACGCGCGACGGTATGAAGCTTAGCTTCTTTAACCTCCCGCAAAACTGTGCGCCGGCTCCGGTGGAATAATAAACAAACTTCGCCTGAGGGGAAACAAAGTTTACGCGTCGCCGCCTATTATGAAAGGCAGGCGACGCAAGGCAAATGAAAAAGAACACGGCGGGAGCACCGTTTACAAGGCAATTAATTTCACACACAGAGCGGACATTCCAAGCAGAGCGCCGCAACAATATAACACTGTGACAGTGGTCAAGCGTTCAAACATGAACGCGCTAATTACATAAATCATATAACTCAAGAAAAGAATGGCAATTTCACCGTCACAGTGCAGAGAATACTCTTTCTATCTGAAACAAAGTAACACTCTAAACTCTGTCTTATCACACACTAAGGCAAGAACTAGGAGGAGTGACTTAGCTGTGGCATCAGCAGCAAAGAAAGAGGAGTTGGTGTTAGAGAAAGGGACATTTATGGAACTGGCTCTATGCCCATTGGTTACACAGAGGGGATGACCTGTCCTCCATTTTGGATTGGGATGTTTTATATTACATTATTAGAACTGTGATGAGTTCTTCTTCAAAATGTTTTTTATACAAAGTGTTTTCTTCTTTGCTGCTGTGATGTCAGAGTAAAGATTGTTATGCATAATAGAGCCTCCTGTCTTGCCATAGAATCACTGCACTGCCTTCTCCCTGTCCAAGCCCAACTGATGCTAATTTGGCTGTCTTGAACTAAAGGTGTGCACGGAATCCTATTACACTCCCAGCTCTGGGCGCAGGGAATGATGGGACAGGCTGATAGGGGCATGGTTTAGCTGTGTACAATTGTCTGTCTTTGAATTGTACACTACCCATCCCTGTTCAGGGCTGCCCAAACACAGATGCGCCTGGAGGGGATCTAGTGTGGAGTGTGCGCTACAATGCCACACATAGAAGGTATGTCCTGAGGCGTGTTTAAAAGGTAAACCCAGTAAAATGCTTCATAACATAGTACAAAGGCTCCTGTCATCCTTCACGCTTATCGATTATCGAGGCTGGGTCCAGCATCACTGCACAATAACACGCACGCCAGTGTCGTGCTGCCTCTTCACAACTGTAACATCACACAACACTTGATATGTTTCACTGCCGCACCCTGCAATTAAAAATGACTTTCAGCATTTGAAAGCAGAGTTCAGGCTATATAAACGCTATCCAAATTGTCTTCAGCACATTGCATCTATATCACACCAGCTCTGAATATAGCTCAGTGGTGCACATCCACATCCCTCTTCCTCGTCCCAGTGCTTACCGCTGAGTACTGTGACGAGGAAGAGTAGTACTAAGAGTAATGAAGATGGGCAGTCAGTAATCTGAGCATGACACATCCCCTGCTGCTCCCTTCCATTCTGGGCCAATAGAGGGGGTGGATAGTGATTCAGTCTCTTTTTGCAAGATGTTATGTACTTGAGACTGTGAACAGGACCGGATTCTTCCTCGTCTTCAGCCCTGAGAGGGAGTGTAATGTATGCCTTTTCTTGACGGCCATCTTGGCCAAGACTTTCTCACTTTCATCCCATCAGTAACAAAGAGAGATGAACCTGCAGCCCCTTAAAAGAGAGGGGAGATCGCATTAAAGCCTGAGCTGACCCTCATGCCAGCGTGATTAATCACCAACTTCTGGCAGCAGAGGGAACCATGCAGAACATTGTAATTATGGACAAACCAGGGCTTTCTCCCTCAAGGCGGTGGTGGAGTTAGAGACGTCCTTTGCCTGTACAAACCCCACTCCGTCATGGTCACATGACCCACTCACCTCAACAGAGTGCAGCCTCACGATTGCCCAGTGGGGCTAAAACGACCCCTAAACCTAGTCTGACCCCATATCTAACCAGCATAATCCTGTCCTAACTCTGCGTTAACCCTAACTGTGGTCTAAACTATCCGGGCCTAAAGTACAGGGCTCACAGCAGTGCCCCTCCCCATCCCACACACTCCAAACCCTGCCAATACCCAACCTACCCCTCATCCTAGTCTGACCCCATATCTAACCAGCCTAACCCTGTTCTAACTTCGCGTTATCCCTAACCGCGGTCTAAACTATCCGGGCCTAAACACCAGGGCTCGCAGCAGTACCCCTCCCCAACCCATACACTCCAAACCTTGCCTATGCCCAACCTACACCTAAACCTAGTCTGATCCGATATCTAACCAGCCTAATCCTGTCCTAACTCTGCGTTAACCCTAACCGCAGTCTAAACTATCAGGACCTAAACTCCAGGACTTGCAGAAGTACCCCACCCCACACACTCCAAACCCTACAATGCCCAACCTACCCCTCAACCTATTCTGACCACATATCTAACCAGCCTAATCCTGTGCTAACTCTGCACTAACCCTAACCGCAGTCTAAACTATTCCAGCCTAAACACCAGGGCTCACAGCAGTACCCCACCCCACACACACCAAACCCTGTCAATACCCAACCTACCCCTCAACCTAGTCTGACCCTACATCTAATCAGCCTAATCCTGTCCTAACTCTGTGTTAACCCTAACTGTGGTCTAAACTATCCAGGATTAAACACCAGGACTCACAGCAGTACCCCAACCCACACACACTCCAAACCCTCCCAATGTTTACCCTACCCCTAAAACCTAGTCTGACCCCATATCTAACCAGCCTAATCCAGTCCTAACTGTGTGTTAACCCTAACCATGGTCTAAACTATCCAGGCCTAAACTCCACGGCTCGCAGCAGTACTGTACCCCTCCCACCCCACTCACACCAAACCCTGCCAATGTCCAACCTACACCTAAACCTAGTCTGACCCCATATCTAACCAGCCTAACCCTGTTCTAACTTCGCGTTATCCCTAACGTGGTCTAAACTATCCGGGCCTAAACACCAGGGCTCGCAGCAGTACCCCTCCCCAACCCATACACTCCAAACCTTGCCTATGCCCAACCTACCCCTAAACCTAGTCTGATCCCATATCTAACAAGCCTAATCCTGTCCTAACTTTGCGTTAACCCTAACCGCAGTCTAAACTATCGGGACCTAAACTCTAGGACTTGCAGAAGTACCCCAACCCACACACTCCAAACCCTGCCAATGCCCAACCTACCCCTAAACCTAGTCTGGCCCCATATCTAACCAGCCTAATCCTGTCCTAACTCTGTGTTAACCCTAACCGTGGTCTAAACTATACAGGCCTAAACTCCACAGCTTGCAGCAGTACCGTACCCCTCCTCACGCCACACACACCAAACCCTGCCAATGCCCAACCTACCCCTCAACCTAGTCTGACCACATATCTAACCAGCCTAACCCTGTTCTAACTTTGCATTATCCCTAAACGTGGTCTAAACTATCCGGGCCTAAACACCAGGGCTTGCAGCAATACCCCTCCCCAGCCCATACACTCCAAAACTTGCCTATGCCCAACCTACCCCTAAATCTAGCCTGATCCCATATCTAACCAGCCTAATCCTGTCCTAACTCTGTGTTAACCCTAACCGCAATCTAAACTATCGGGACCTAGACTCCAGGACTTGCAGAAGTACCCAAACCCACCCACACCAAAACCTGCCAATACCCAAACTACCCGTCAACCTAGTCCGACCTCATATCTAATCAGCCTAATCCTGTCCTAACACAGTGTTAACCCTAACCGTGGTCTAAACTATCCGGGCCTACACTTCATGCTCGCAGCAGTGTCCCACCCCACCCACACCAAAGCCTGCCAATACCCAACCTACCCCTAACCAGTGGTCGAAGTGGGCTGGAGCGGTCGGGAGTGGTGCTCCTCTACTTCTTTTAGTTAAGTTTTACCGTTCCTATACTTTTCTTTTTTTTAAAAACCGTTCTGGAATGGTTTCGTTTTAAAATAAAAGTGTAGGAATAAGTTGAAACTTGCACTTTCAGTGCACTGTACTGGACATTCCCTTAAACAGCAAGCACATGTGTTTTGGGGTTTGTATTGTGCATGGCGAGGGGGCATGGCAATGGAGTTTGTGGGGAACGGTGCAGAAAAGTAGGGAGCATAGTTCCACTACTTCTTTTCGCACACTTCGACCACTGCCCCTTACCTAGTCTGACCCAATATCTAACCAGCCTAATCAAGTCCTAACTCTGCTTTAACTTCTTCGCCCCTTTCAGCACAGAGAGATAACAATGGGAGGAAGAAGAGAATGACTACCCTACATCATGAAGAAGCCCGTCCGCACAAAGAGGAAGTACACAGAAGGGCAAGGGAAATCCAGAAATATTCCCTTCCCCATTTCTCCGAGAGTTGGTGCAATTTTGCCTTTCGATCAGCTTTCGGGAGACCTTGCTGGCGCAGCCCGTTTTTCTTTTCTTTTCCAAGAAATGCAGCTCCAGAATACGGTCGTAGGGTGGCCGTTGCTGCAGCATACCTGAGACCACGCCGCCACCGCGGGGTAGAGGCTTTGCTAGGGGAGGGCTAAGGGGGCTATAGCCCCTGGTCTTTTGGTTGTAGCCCCGGATAGAATCTCAGGAGCTACAACCAAAAGGCCTGCTAGCCCACAGTCCCAACAGTTCCGACATTAGCGGAGCCCCAGATCTTTTCCAGACCTAGCAACACCCCTGCCTCAGGGTATCTCGGCTCAGAGTACAGACTCGCTCCATATAGCAGGGAAGACGGAAGGAGACAGGCGGCAGCCCACGGCGGGTCTTTGAAGCGCTTTGGTGGAAGCGGCTCTCCTTGGCTGTTTTTCTTTTTTTTTCTGGTGCCGACAAAGCGCTCGTCTTAGAAGCAAGAGGTTGCACACCAACACAAGCGCCGGGTAAGGCGCAATGGTACTACTGGTACAGAATTGGAGAGAGGGCCCTAATTTTTTTGAAATTTCGGTCCGCACCTCACAAAGAAAGAGACAGAGGTTGTGCTGTCTCGGGGCCCGGCGTACCAAGCGGACCGGTTTTAGAGATCGGGGAGCTGTCTGGAGCTTTGAAGTGGGAGCAAAATAGCTGGAGCTCGTCCCATGGCTGTCAGTCCTCTGAGTCTGGGGAGAGCAGACCCTTTCCTTGTGCCCCGCTGACCCTGATAACATGGTGGTCCCGCTGGTTCCATGTAATAATGTCCCCTCAAAAAGAACAAAAACATAGAGGTGATGGCTGGAAGATTTAGACTGAATCCTAACCACTGGAATTGCTCGGGGCAACCCTCCAGACCATCGTTCTTCGCCTGCCAAGCCATTACAGAAGTGGAAAGACCATATGCAAATCAGGCTTGGCCCCACCCCAAAAGGGGAAGTCCAGCCCGAACTGCTAGGTCACATCCCTTCTGCACGAGACCACAAGCATCCCCAAACATGTTTCACCCTTGTTGGGGCTCATCAGGGAGGAGTAGCTTGGGTCTCTAGGCCCAGCAGGCACGGGACCCACATCTGGGCATACCCGTCCCACTCGGGGTGACAAAGCAAAAACAAAGAGGTGATGGCTGCAAGGTTTAGACTGAATCTTAACCACTGGCATTGCTCGGGGCAACCCTCCAGACCATCGTTCTTCGCCTGCCAAGCCATTACAGAAGGGGAAAGAACACCATGCAAAAAAATGGCTAAATAATTGCTGTTTTTTTGCAGGGACATTATTAGATGAAACATGCGGGGGACACCCCTGCAACCCCCAAATTCTTTTTTTTTCTTCAAGGTGAGTGGGGACACCCGCACAACCCACTCTCCCCCTGTCCCTATATATATATGGTCACCTATATAAGGTTGCCACAACCTTTTCCCGGCAACATTATATACAGCGACCATATATATATAGGGATATTATTACCTGATACCGTCCTGCAAGCACCCAGAGGGGGAGATTCAATGTGTGCGGCAAGAAACAGCAGCTGTTTTCCCCGGTCCTCATGGAAGACGCACGGCCCCCCAGGGGTTAGTGATTGCAGGAGCGGCTAGACTGTGCCTGCATCTCCCGAGCTGCGCTGGGTTTTCCCAGCGATTACTGGACTAGCCCCCTCGGCAGGGGAGACAATGAGAGGAGACGGCGAGCTTTCTGAAATTTAGAAAAATACATAAAATCTTATTAGAAAAAAACACATGGTCGCTTTCTTAGAGTCATCCGATCAGGCAGTTCCAACCCTGCTCAGGCCATAAGTACGCCTGGCCCAAAAATATCATCCTTTCCCGGGTGGCTCTTCAAATCCTGTGTTACATAGATCAATTTCCAAACCGCTGAGTCTTTCTCACTTCCATTTCCGCTCTTGCGAGAATGGCCTGCCCTGGTATCCGACTGCCAGTTCAGTCACTCCCATTTGGACAATGGACAGAACCCAAGGCCACTGCATCAGTTGTGGAGGACTCCCAACTGTCCCTAGTGGTATCAGTGTCCGTCTCCCCTATCCTGGCTGATGCAGCAAGTGCTTATAGCTCGCAGAATGACTGCAGAGTGCCTCCTTCTCTAGAACCAGCCTTGTAACTCCGCCAGGCTTTGTGGGTGATCCTCCGACGACCCACAATGCCCCCACAAACCTCAGTTACTTTTCTCAAACTCACCATCGCACTATGTACACCCTGCCACTGACATCACTCCCTGCAGCACCGAGTTGAAGGTATCCGTACCGGCAATAAACAGATGAATCCCATCTTTAGAGAAGATTGCCGGGTCTCTATCTCACAACATCAGGTGCTTGGCAAAAGCAAGCCCTTCCTGCTTCATAAATTGTTCTATATTTTTATTGACCCGTCTCCTATACTTTTCCATTGCTGTGTTGGACCCCGCTCCACGCCAAACATTCCTTTGGAGAATTTCCATCCATGTTATTTCTGTCTCAGGAAGCACACGCCCTTAGATTCTGATGCCCGCCTGCATCTCCTTAAGTAACCGACCCATTCCCAAATCAGCGAAGTCATTATCCCCCAGGTGTGCTATGAGCATCCTGGGTGCCCCCATCCTGGCCAGATGTCTGCGCACAGCAGGGAGCAACACTCGCCATCGCATGCCCGGTGTGCCCGGCCAGACCAGCTCAGTGTCCAGAAATCCTAAGTGGGCCCCTCGCCCAGGCCCAGCACACTCCCTCGTTTCTGCCCAGGCGATGAACGAATGGCCAATGACCCAGTCTGTGCGACCCGCTGGAACATAAACAAACACCACATGTTATAAAGCACGCCCCTTCCATCCAACCAACCCCCTATGGCCCCCAGCTGTCTTCCTTGCACCCTCACCTCCATGGCGGTGGCCCAGTATCCTGCCCTCTCATCCGGATATACAGCTTATACCGATCTGACTCCCATTACCCATCTTTTGAATGACCGACCCCTCCATACCTGCCTGGAATGCTGTCGTCACTGCCCCTACCCTGAACCCATGTGAAGACCACCCTTGCCCATGACAACCTACTTTCTTTAATGTTACTGCCAACACCCTGCAGAATTGAAACATGGTCAAAGGGGACCCATCCTCATGAACCAGGAGGCACCTACCCCTCCACCCGCTGGCCTACCCGATTTATACTGAGAGAGTAACCAGGTGGGTCAACTGTCCTGATCAGCCGCCCTGTATAACATCACCGAGCTACCCTTCCCCACTTGATCCGTCTTTGACCTTCTCATCCTTATACTGACACCCCATCTGTAAATGTGACATCCCCCACTACGAGTGCCCTTCCAGACTCGTCACCTTTCCCAGTAGTGACCAGCTCACCTACCGGAAGTGTCCCAAAGAATGCCATCGGAAATGCGGCCCTAAAGAGCCAGACCTCAAACCCATTGGTGCAGACCCCTTCCAATGCACCCAGTAGCCTCAACAGCACCTCAAAGTCAATCGGCTTACGGCCATCCTTCTCGTGCCCCTCTAGATTCCCCCAACCTTTCATTGCAGCCCTCACCGAGAACCCCTTAGTGGGGTCTCCTGCACCTCTTAGTTTCGCATAGAATCCTATGGCCGCCAGATGCCCTGAGACCCAGCTCCTGGTCCACCCCTCTCTGTGAGCTCACACGAGAAACCGTTCCATGTGGACCTGTAAATCCTGATCTGCACATCCCAATTCTTGTGCCACGCTCACAAACGTACTGTAGCCTCTCTGGTACCTGCACTGCACTCCTGGTGTGAGCGAGCGCTCCCCAAGGTCCCAGAGCGTCGGGTCCATGACAGTAGGTGCCACCATTCCATCCTGAACTCCGTACTCAGCTGCTGTGCCCTTGTATGAGCCTTCCGGAACCTCTCCCACTGAAAACGAGAAAGAGCACCAGCCGCAATGCTAACAGTTCCTGGTACATGGCGTGCACTAAACTCAATATTCTGATACAAGCCCACTTCCACTAGTTTCCGAAGCAATCCCAGGACCACCGGGCATGAGGCAGATTGTAGGTTGATGGCCTGGACCACCGACTTGTTATCAGACCAAAAACAGACCCTCCTGTTGTAAAACTCACCTGGCCACAGCAGGTGGGCAATCACAATAGGAGATAGTTCCAGAGCCATTATATTCCTCAATCTCCACTTTTTCCGCCTCTGTGTAGGCCATGTCTGGGAGCACTGCTGTGTGCCTAGGATAACCCTGAAACCTTCCTTTCTTGAAGCATCCGAGTACATTTGCAGCTCGTCGCTGGTAACCCATTGCTTTTGCCACAGGCTGACCCCATTGCACCCTTGCAGGCACATGCGCCACATGCCTAAATCCTGTTTGATGGCCGCCCTCAACCAGATGTGCTGATGTTTGCAAGTGACTCCCACTGTTGTCCTCGCTAACCTCTGGCAAATACCCTTCCCGCCAGCATTACCCTGATTGCAATGTTGAGATTCCCCAAGAGTTGCTGTACCTGGCCCAGCGTAGACCTGTCCTTAGCTAAATTGATGTTAATCTCCTCAACAAGCCCATATACCTTGCCCTTTGGTAGCCTACAATTGCCTTTATCCATGTCAATTTCTATTCCCGGCAATGTATAAAACTGCACGGGTGCCTGTGTTTTCACCTCAGCAAGCGGAATGCTCAATTCGCTGCTCAGTTCCTGGACGGATCCCAATGCAGCTCCGCAGTCCCCAGGCCCCTTTCCTCCAATAAACAAGAAATTATCCAAATAGTGCATGATGGCTCCCTTTTGCTTCTGTGTGCTTCCTGCCCATTCTAGAAAGGAGGTGAACTGTTCATAGAAGGTCGCATGAAACCGCTCACCCATTGGCATACACCGGTCAAAGTAAAATTGCCCCATCCACTGAAATCCCAGCAAGTGAAAGCTATCAGGATGAACCGGCAAGAGCCTGAAGCCTGATTCAATGTCCACCTTTGCAAAAAGTGCCACTTTTCCTGCTTGTGCGACGATCTCCATCGCCTGGTCAAAAGAGTAATAGGTGACTGAGCAGTAGTCAGGGTCTAGCCAATCGTTAACCGACTCCCCCTTTGGATAGGACAGATGGTGTATGAGCCTGTATTTGCCTTTCTCTTTCTTGTGCACCACCCCCAGTGGGACACTATGAAGTTGGGTAGGGGTGGTGCCTTGAACGGTCTCATAAGTCTCCCCAAAGCTCTTTCTTTGCCCAATTTTTCCATCACAATCTCTGGAAATTTGTCAGCTGAGGGGAGATTCCTTGCCAATCGTGTCGTCAGTGGCCCCTCATAAGGAATAAGGAACCCATCCCTAAACCCTTTGTACAACAATTCCCTCTCTTCTATCTTTGGATAATCCTGTAGCCAACCATGCAATGCAGTCCTGTTTATGGGCGAGGGCCCCTTAACCCAGCATCCTCTACTGTGCTCCCCTGTTCTGCCACCTGCCGCGTTGTCCCCCAGTGCCGCTGTAACATGTTGTGGACAGGTGTGGCCCCTTACATTTCTCGCATGCGTGGGCAAATATGCACTCCTGTCCAAAGCGACAATAGCCTGTGTTAAAGCCCCTGCAGGTTCCCCTGCCTATGTAGCCCCTCATGGAACCCCTCCCGATACTCTGCGCCCCGTTCTTGTGAGCCCGTTCCCTACCTCAGGTATTCTGCCTGCTCAGAAAGGGCTACCAGGTCTCCTTCCTCCCCTCGCTGTACTTATCCTGCCAAGCATGATGGGGAGGTCTGCCCCCCTCGCCGATCTGCCGGCTGGTTCTCTCCCCCACCCCACATGTATGCCACCCAACCCTCCATATCCTTTTGATCCTAGATCATGTTGGGTACTTGTGCCCTTTTTGACCTGAAATCCAAGTCATAATCAATCCAACCTGTGGACCCATAGTGCTTGTGCTCCTCTACTATTGTGTCCCAGGATTCCCATAACGCAGGCCCCTGCTCCAGGAACCTTTCTGCTGCTAACAAGGAAATGTCTTTGTCCAGTTATCAATAGTCTCCTCCGCTCTATACCTTCTTTGTCTCTTCTTCTCCTCCTCCTTAGTTATAGTTACATCAGGGCCCTCTGTCTCTAGTGACAGTAGTGAAAACAAATCGAAAAAAGAATCCCTTTCCCAAATTTCATCTGTCTAGGGATGTACCATGACAGTGAAGACTTCCCTGATAACAGTGGGGCGATTGTTACCAGTGGCTCTTCCCCCATGATGCTGCATGAGTTGACCTTAACCCCCTACTGACAAGCCGACTGCTGGCCCTGAAAGACAAGGCAACAGTGGTGGAACTCCCCCACTTATCTATAGAATTCCACTCACCTGGTCTGTCTCCTGAGTTCCTACCCCTAGAGAGCCTCCCTGCACCACTGTGAAAATCACCTCGTGGGCCGGTGGGGTAACAGCTGTGGCTGTTGGCATGTCCTATGCCTGTTCTTCCTCGGACTGCCCCAGCAGTATTTAGCACCCTCTCCTGGAAGTGCCATCAGCTGGGCTGCCTCCATGCTCTCCTGGGACCTTTCGCTATCCGAGGTCCCTTCCCTGCTGTAGAATAAGCTCAGCGACCCCTGACTGGACATTCTAAATTCTCCTATAATGTAACATAAACAAAACAAAATAAGTCTTATAACCACGTCCTGGTTTCACTCTTGTCTCAGAAGCGCTTTGAGCCCCTTCACTTGTGTATAAGGGCCTTATACATAAACCATACTCTTAGCCATAAATGCAACTTTTATCCCTGCCATTAAACCCCAGCCCAACTATTAATTCGGTCTCCCTTTCCCCCACCTCTCTTTTACATGCAGCACCTTACTATTAAGGCCGCTATTTAAGTGCCTCTCCAGGCCAGGCAGTTTCCTGCCTGACCTTAGGGAGGGGGCACGCACCTCCACCCCCTATGTGAGGGGAGGCGAGTACAGAGAGGGGATGGCCCGAAGGCGGTATGCTATGCCAGCTGCCCCTCGAGCGCCCCCTGCGTTGGCTGGTGCATCTGCTGAGCGGGCGGCAGGCAAGGCCTCTGCTGTTTAGGGGAGCGCCTTTGAAGTATACAAGATTTATTGCAAGCAGAAGCAGTTTTTCTTTTTGGTCTACAGTACGCTCGTCGGAATGAGCATAACTACACAGGGGTTGTCGTCAGGGAGCTGAGCTTCAGCAGAGTAGGAGCAAATGCCCTCATGTCTGCCGAGCGGGTTGCAGACACAGCTTTGGTGGCGCCACCACGGCGAACAAGCCGGCCACACCATTGAATGGATGATGTTTGAACAGCAAGCGACAACCGGGAGCAGCTTTCGTAGTAGTTAATGTACGCACAGTATGCGGTAAAAATAGCAGAGTTGCGTCTGCAACGATCAACCTCACAAAATGGCACTGAGGTTTAGAGAGGTAGGAATGCACTGCAGAGCATATTTTCAGGCCATACTATAGGTTATATTGGCAGACTAAGTTTGGTTAGGTTGAAAATATAGAATTGGGGTTGCCATCCTCGAAAGGAAGTACCAGTGTTGAACAAAAATCCCTTATGTGAATAAAGAGTACTATGAACACAAGGCTAGGGTGACCAGATTAAAAAAAAAAAGAAACCGGGAAGGGCCATCGAAATAGAAGTAGGACTAAGGAAATACACATACAACTTTAGTCCTACTTCTATGTCACTGGCCTGTTGCGGGGTCGGGGAGGGGGTGTGCTAACATGCACTCTCCTCTCATTGGAGGAGAGCACCGGGGAGGGGTAGGTGGAGGAAATGGGGGCATGAAAAGCATTTGCTGTTACCAGCACGCTCGGTTTCAAATTGCATTAGGGATTGTTAAAGGAAGGAGTACTTTGCTGTCATCCAGGGATGTAGGTCACACCAACGCTATACTGTAGCTGCAGGAATGAGAGCGTTCACATTGACTTGTTAGGGGCAGAGTGCGTGTTGATCCGCTGTGTCGCTTAGAATAGAGAGGACCTGGCTCAGCACCTCTATAATGTGTTCCGCTCGTGGGCAACGCAGGGGGAAGTGATACAACGTGCAATTTCGGCGCTAATTGCACAAGGAAAGGTTGTGGTCCGCAGCCCATGAAACACGGGCTATTCCTACCCTTCGGTGTAAACGCCTCCAAAAAAATAATTGTGGCTTTAAATAAGTTAAATGCTCTCTAGACCTGAAACACTTCATAATCTATTTGAGGCTAAGGGCCTGATTCACAGAACGCTTTCCTATAGGATTGGACCATTATAAAGAGCTTCTGTGAATCAGGCCCTAAATCTCTTACATTCCAAAGAACACTGGGCAAACTGGAATAAAATGGAAGGTACAGACATTACTTGCTGATTATGCCGAGTTGAAGTGGAGAGCAGTAGACACATAGGGCCTCATCACGACTTCGGCGGTAACCCTTAAATCCGGCAGTAGCGCTATTACCGCCGGATTTAAGGGTCCGCCGAATCAGGGCTTCGGCGGATTTCGCCCCAGCTCTGAGCTGGGGGGAAATCCGCCGAAAATTCGCTCTATTACCGCCGGCGGATTTCCCGCCGGCGGTATTAGCGCGAAGATTTCCCATTGAGCCCAATGGGGAATGGGGCATTCCCGAATGGGCTCAGTGGGGAATGGGGACTTACATTACCGCTGAACTCGTGATCTGGCGCTATTAGCGCCGGGGAGTTCGGCGGTAGGGCTAATACCGCCCGCGCTAATAGCGTTACCGTTACCGCCCAAGTCGTGATGAGGCCCATAGTTCGTTCTCATAGAGGAGCGCCTATGACTAATTTTTGATTTTTTGAAGGGCCTTAGGTCACCCTAAGTTTCCCAGAGGACTCCAGACGTGGACCCTTTGCTCACTGTGCTCAGAGAGGCACAGCTCCACCTCACTGATGAGGCCCAACAAGGCTGAAACACGTGTCTGGGGTTGCTGTTGGTACTCTTGTTTAGAAGGGAATTGCCATAGAATTTCGGTGCTGGACTGCCCATGTGGGAGGGACAAAGACTGATATGCAAATGGGTATTTCCCATCTGTGACAGGTACAGTGAGATAAACAGGGTAATTCATGGAAATTCGCACAAAAGTGTCGCACGCGGCTGGCGCACAGCGTGCCCGTGCGAATGTATGCGCCAGCCGCGTGCGATAAAATCAATTTCCGCGCACAGCGTATTCATGGATTCTCGCCTCCAAAAGCAGATGTGGCGCAGCGACCCTGCAGCAGCGCCAGTTACGCCCCCAAGAACGCCCTCGCGCAAGGAAAAGCCATCAAGATCGCAAAACCATCACAAAGGGCTGTGCCAACCCTGGGCCAGTTTACCGGACTGGCAAACAGCAAACGCAAAGCGGGGAACGTGTATTACGGGTTTCGGGAACACGCGTGCGCGAGAAGTTTCACACACGATCTGGCCTGGGGGAGCGTGTGCATGTATTTCAGAGGTGCGCAAGAAGTTTCACACGCGAACGGGCTGGGTGCGTGTATTTCAGGGGTGCGCGAGAAGTACCACACGCGATTGGCCTGGGTGCGTGTATTTCAGAGGTGTGCGAGAAGTTCCACACGCGATCGGGCCTGGGGGAGCGTGTGCGTGTATTTCAGGGGTGCGCGAGAAGTATTAAACGCGAATGGCCTGGGTGTGTGTATTTCAGGGGTGCGCGAGAAGTTCCACACGCGATTGGCCTGGGCGCGTGTATTCCAGAGGTGCGCGAGAAGTTCCACACGCGATTGGCCTGGGCGCGTGTATTCCAGAGGTGCGCGAGAAGTTTCACACGCGATTGGCCTGGGCGCGTGTATTCCAGAGGTGCGCGAGAAGTTCCACACGCGATCGGGCCTGGGGGAGCGTGTGCGTGTATTTCAGGGGTGCGTGAGAAGTATTACACGCAAATGGCCTGGGTGCGTGTATTTCAGGGGTGCGCGAGAAGTTTCACACGCGATTGGCCTGGGCGCGTGTATTCCAGAGGTGCGCGAGAAGTTCCACACACGATTGGCCTGGGCGCGTGTATTTCAGAGGTGCGCAAGAAGTTTCACACGCGATCGGGCCTGGGGGTGCGTGTGCGTGTATTTCAGGGGTGCGTGAGAAGTTTCACACGCGATTGGCCTGGGGCGTGTATTTCAGAAGTGCGCGAAAAGTTTCACACGCGATCGGGCCTGGGGGAGCGTGTGCGTGTATTTCAGGGGTGCGCAAGAAGTTCCACACGCGATTGGCGTGGGCGCGTGTAGTTCAGAGGTGCGGGAGAAGTTTCACACGCGATCGGGCCTGGGGGAGCGTGTGCGTGTATTTCAGGGGTGCGCGAGACGTTCCACATGCGATTGGCCTGGGCGCGTGTAGTTCAGAGGTGCGCGAGAAGTTCCACACGCGATCGGGCCTGGGGGAGCGTGTGCGTGTATTTCAGGGGTGCGCGAGAAGTTCCACACGCGATTGGCCTGGGCGCGTGTAGTTCAGAGGTGCGCAAGAAGTTTTACATGCGATCGGGCCTTTTTCAAGCGTGTGCGTGTATTTCAGGGGTGCGCGAGAAGTTCCACACGCGATTGGCCTGGGCGCGTGTATTCCAGAGGTGCGCGAGAAGTTTCACACGCGATTGGCCTTTGCGCGTGTATTTCAGGGGTGCGCGAGAATTTTCACATGCGAGTTCAGCAGGGTACGTGTATTTCAGGGGTGCGCGTGAATTTTCACACGCGATTTCAGCAGGGTACGTGTATTTCAGGGGTGCGCGAGAATTTTCACATGCAATTTCAGCAGGGTACGTGTATTTCAGGGGTGCGCGAGAATTTTCACACGCAATTTCAGCAGGGTACGTGTATTTCAGGGATGCCGGGGAGTCCTACATGTGATTTGGCAGTGTGGGTCCTCCCAGGTTTTCCCTGTACACCCTCCACGGCCCCTGCAGGCAGCCCACACCACAGGGGACTACCCTGCATCCCTGGTCATGTCCCGCAGGCAGCCCACCCAACATGGGCATGCCCCCCAGCAAAGGCACATGTCCCCTTGCACTACTGATCACCAACTCATGTCCCCTTGCACCCCCACCCCCCAGCATTGCGGGGCACCTGCCAGCAGGCCCCCACTCATGTCCCACTCATGTCCCCCTGCACCCCCAACCCCCAGCATTGCGGGGCACCTGCCAGCAGGCCCCCACTCATGTCCCACTCATGTCCCCCTGCACCCCCACCCCCCAGCATTGCGGGGCACCTGCCAGCAGGCCCCCACTCATGTCCCACTCATGTCCCCCTGCACCCCCACCCCCCAGCATTGCGGGACACCTGACAGCAGGCCCCCACTCATGTCCCACTCATGTCCCCCTGCACGCCCACCCCCCAGCATTGCGGGGCATCTGCCAGCAGGCCCCCACTCATGTCCCACTCATGTCCCCCTGCACCCCCACCCCCCAGCATTGCGGGGCACCTGCCAGCAGGCCCCCACTCATGTCCCACTCATGTCCCCCTGTACCCGCACCCCCCAGCAATGCGGGGCACCTGCCAGCAGGCCCCCACACATGACCCCCAGCCAACATGTCATCACAATCTAGATCCCTGGCCCTTATGGTCAGCCTCCAAATGCCAAACACCCACCCGAGTATTGCATCCACCCACTTAGAAATGGCAATGACATGATAGAACCCCAATTGCAAGTTTGGAAATGAACACATGGCCCTCACATACACCCAATGGGTGTCAGTGAATCTCAAAACCCATATCATGATATGCATGATACCAATGAGATGATACTACACATTGAAGTTTGATGAAAAAAATGTATTAAAAACAGCATAAATGGAATAAAAAATAAAAAAATGACAATGGGAATCAAAAACCAAAAGCAGCATGTCCGTAAAATAATGAAAAACGACAAATCATAATCCAAAGGAAAGGTGTCCAAAGTCACAATTCAAGAAAGTAAATCCAAGGTAAAAACAAAACCGAAAACCATTGCTCCATGGGTAAATCCAAACAAAAAAATAAAATCCAACAGTCAACTATATACAGATAAACAAACCAGGGTCCATGATCCCAACTGAAGAAATGAAACCTACATAAAAATACTACCTAATAAAAAAAAATATATATACAAAAATGTGGCCCATTGTCCAAAAGGTCCAAAATAAATAAAAAAGCAAAGGAAAACTAACACTAACTACATAACTATTTACAAGGGCAGCGGGCTAGTCTGACGGCTCACTGGTTGTTGTCATGGGCCAGGGCATCATCGAACTCCTGTTCAATGGCTTGGAGGCGGGCATGTTCCCTGGCCCCGAGGTCCTGCAGGGATAATGCAGTGTCCAGCTCCAACTCCCTGCGAAGACCCTCGAGGCACTCAGCCCGCCTCAGCGCCCTCCGCATGGAGTTGTCCGCCCTGACCATTGTGAGCCGTTCCTCCTCTGCCCGCTGCCGCTCCGCACCTATCTGCTGGCACAACCGCTCCCACACGGAAGCCACTCCCATTCCAGGGTTCTCCTGCCCTCCGGCCGATGCCTGCACCCCTGATGTTGATGGCCCCGACCCATGATGCCTCCCACTTCGAGCCTGCCGCTGCCTCCGACGCAACTGCCTGTGCCAGCACGACGGCATCCAGGCTGATGGAATCCACCGACGCCGTCGTGCCCGTGCCCTGCCCGATGATGCCGTCACATCCTCCATCTGCTGGGGTCCAGTTGCTGGTGTGTCCACCCCTGCTGGACCTCCGACTCCCGACTGTGGCAGGGATGGGATCCCCACCGAGGTGGCTGCATTGGTCGGGGCAGGTCCACAGGGGGCCCTGGTGGCATCTGGGCCGGAAGACGGCATGGAGTACGACTGGCGCATAGCCTCCACAGAGGAGGAGAGGGTTGCTAGAGTGCCCGACACATGTACGAGACCCCCGACCATGACCGCTCCCAACTGGGCCACGTTGCCATGGTGCTCTTCGTGATGACGTGCGTGCTCCCCCCGGGAAGCACGCACCTCATCACGAATGACAGCCGTGCGCAACGCGACACCAATCAGGACCTTCTCCATACGGCCAAGGGTCCCCCCCATCCGCAGGTGGAGGGGAGTCAGATGACATGGACATCCCCCCTACTGTGGACGGGCCTGGGATGGGGCATCCCTGCTGGTGCATGGTGGTGCAGTCACAGTGTCAGGGACAGTGACATGCACAGGCACCTCCACGGCGACCTGTGCTGCCTCCTGCCCCTGCCCCTGGACTGCACCACTTGCACCAGCAGGGATGCCCCCACCAGGCCCCATGTGCGGCTCAGTAGCGGCCTCCTCCTCCTCTGTGGAAACCACCAACCTGGATGGCTCCACACCGTCTTCCGCCGTTGCAAGCCCCTGTGGGGGCTCACCCACCCCTTCCGCTGCAGCCGTGGGGGCATCCCCGCCGCTTAGCTCCACAGCGCCGTCTCCGCCCTCTTCTTCACTTTGCGCTGTGTAGAGGGAGACATAGAACACAAGCATCAGGGTACTGTACAATGGTCCCCTAGACAGGAAGCAACAGCAGATGAGTGGCACTGTCAAAGATCACTTCCATCATGTCCCTCCACAACACATGGGTCAGTGCAGGCAAAACACATGCAGTAACAGGCATGGCGCATGCTATGGACATAAGCAAACATGTCCAAGGGACTCTTGAAGCATACAATGTTGTTTTTGGACTCACATGCATCATGGGTCATGCCTATCACATGCACACACTTCAACGTACTTTCATCCATCTGGACTTGTACACCCCAGACACAGTGGATGCAAGGATAACTAGGCTGCATCAGTGATTCTGAACATTGTCACAGACATGTGTCATGCATCCATGGCATTCACAAGTCACAGACACGCAGGTCAGAAACACAGACATGGACACCATACATGTACATGGCATCAGCACACATCCCTCACCCCGACCCATGTCCAGGAACAGAGCCTGGCCTGCTCGCATGTGTCCATTCCGCATAGGGCTCCCCATGTTGCATTTAAACACATACACCAACCGTGTGCTTCACACATTACTGGTCTCACATGCATGACCATGATGTCCCTGCACACACACACGTGTACATGGCCTATGTCACACATGATGTCCCTGCACACACACACGTGTACATGGCCTATGTCACACATACAGGCAAGTATCAGACAACCAGCACACTGCAACATGCCCTGTCTCACACAGCAATGCTTGGCCACTTACCGCTCGACTCCAGACGGGTCTGCCTCTCAAGGATCTGGGCATGGAACGCTGGGCGTACGCGTTCCAGGACCCTCAGCTGGATGGTACTCATGCTGCCCCGGCCCCCCTCCACGAGGCGCCGGGCCTTTATGAGGGTCCTGGACCTGAAGTCCTCCCAGCGCTTCTTGACTTGCTTGATGTTGCGGGTTGCCACCCTCTCCGCGTTGATGGCAACCACAAAGTCGTCCCAGATCCTGTCCCGTCCTTCCTTGTCGGCGCGTGGTGATCCGAAGAGGGCATCATAATGCCCCAGGACAAGCTCCACCAGGACACCAACTTCCTTCTTACTGAAGCTGGTGGCCCTCTGCCCCTCTGGCTGGGGGTCGCCAGTGGTCTCGGATGGTGTTTTCCCCGACATGGCGACCCCCGAGGCAGGCGTGGGTGGGCAACTGGGTCCTGGGGCTGGGCTGTGGAGCGATGGTATCCCAGTCGGGAGTGTTCTGTTCCAGCAGGGGTGGACACAGCAACTGGACCCCTGCAGATGGCTGATGTGCAGGCACCAAATGGCAGGGCACGGTGGCAGCAGGCAGGCAGGCAGCAGCAGATGGCTCGTGGGAGGCTGCTCTGGGCTCTGGGGGGCAGTAATTCGGCCTTTTGGGCAGGAGCGTGGTCTTCCGTGTGCTTACGCATGGCCAGCTTGATACGGAGTGATTTGGCACGTGAAAATTCTGCACGTCAGCGTGTAAATCGAGGAAAGGCCCTTAGCGCGTATGCGCGTCTGTGACGTATCACGCATGGGCGTTGCTTTTCGTGGGGTGCGGTGCGTGTGTTTTGCAGGCGTTGGGGTTCACACGCTATTACTTCACAGCGGGTGGGTGTTGGCTACGCGTTCTTCTACACGCAAGGCAGACGGTGAGTGGTACCCTGCTCCCCCAGGCCTGATCGCGTTTAAAACCACCCGCGAGCCCCTGAAATACACGCGCCCAGGCCAATCGCGTGTGAAACTTCTTGCGCACCTCTGAAATACACGCACACGCTCCCCCAAGCCCGATCGCGTGTGGAACTTCTCGCGCACCTCTGAAATACACGCACACGCTCCCCCAGGCCCGATCACGTGTGGAACTTCTCGCGCACCCCTGAAATACACGCACATGCTCCCCCAGGCCCGATCGCGTGTGAAACTTCTCGTGCACCTCTGAAATACACGCGCCCAGGCCAATCGCTTGTGAAACTTCTCGCGCACCTCTGAAATAAACGCACATGCTCCCCCAGGCCCGATCGCGTGTGGAACTTCTCGCGCACCCCTGAAATACACGCACACGCTCCCCCAGGCCCGTTCGCGTGTGGAACTTCTCGCGCACCCCTGAAATACACGCACACGCTCCCCCAGGCCCGATCGCGTGTGGAACTTCTCGCGCGTGTAGAACTTTGGCGCACATTTTTTGCCTGCGCAGGGACGCCACCGCCTGCTTTCGTGTGGCGGACATGTATGGGCCTGTGCGCGTCTTTGGCCGTGCGCTGTTTTTCCCTATTCCATTCCATGAATACGTGTTGTAGGCGAGCGTGTGGGCGTTCCGCGCACTTGCCTCCTGTACTTCCCCCGTGACGCCCACATTTTCACGAGTTGTTCCCCATTCTGCGTGTAACGCCCCGTGTTACGCCTACTTTTGTTATGTGCGCCGCGCTATGTGCGAATTCGCTGTGGCCTTATCGCACGGCGTTCGATGACCTGTGCGCCAGCGTGCGCCGCGCACTTTTTCAGCGCACATCCCACATTTTGCGCGTGCACGGACTTCCATGAATAGATGTGCGCTGTTTTCTGTGCGATAATCGCACTTGCACTACGATTTTCGCTCTTTCACTGCGAATCGTATGTTTTCGCACGCTTGCGCCGAAATTTTCGGCGCACATTAATTCCATGAATCGGCCTGTAGAGTGGGTACCTTCCCAAAGAACAGGCAATAGAGGAGCACCCATGACTCATTTTTGACACATATTGACGGCATGCGATTCCTTAACTGACTGCTACCAAAAAGGCTATGGGAACTTAATAACTCATCTAAATGACATTATCGAGGATCAATTTTGGGCTACGCTTGTAGGAGCAAATTCTGCTGCATCTTGGAGAATCGCTGATCTTTCTTCAAATTGCAAATTGGAGCTGTTTATTTAAAAAAAATGATAGAGAAATCCTATGTTATGATGTAGATTAACTGTGTTTTCTTTTTATATGAAAAATTTATGAAATTTCGCATGATTATGTAGGTTTTTTCGTTTCTTAAACTATTTTTAAAAATGTGTAAAAGTCGTTTTTTAAAGGTGTTAAAAGTCTTTTTTTAAAAATGTGTTAAAAGTTTAAATAAACTATAGCACAATAAATAAAAAATAAAACATTAAAAAAAAGAATACATTGAATTTTAGGTATCTGTTCGGGTATCCCATTTGCTATTGCTATACGAAAATTTTAATTATAAAATGAATGACAAACAAGAAGGTTGACATTTAACCCTGACGTGCAACAGAGAATGTTTGTATTGATTTAGGTAGGGCAGAGTTTGGAAAACGGGAGAAGCACTGTTCAGGGACCCAGCCTGGCCACTGAGCTTGGTATGTGCACGTCTGTGTACAAAGAAGGAGGACAGCCATATCACCATGTCCGCTTGTTATTTAGCTGACCCATAAAATGTACCAGCGCACAGTGAGGCAATTGCTCATCTTATAAAATACGTGATATTGTGGGCTGTGTTGCCAAACCACCTTCATTGACCTGCCAAATAAAAAGCAGCATATTTAATTGGCATGGCCTTATGGTGCTCCACTTTGCCCGGGATGATGCCCGCCCCCCCCTTTATATAAACAGTGGGCATATTTTCTCTGGCCACGGTGTATTCCAGCTGTGCCACACACGTTACAGCATCACATTTCCAAAGATGGCCTGAGGTGGCATAGTAGACTGGCATTGACCGCAGGTGGACCCTGCAGACACGTTCACCGCATCCAACTGACGAGGCCGGGCTGCTGATTCACCCATTCCCCCCAGGTCTAGCGGGGCCCTGGAGGGTAACTTGGCATAGCTACCAATGGCCTAACTTTCTGTCCAATTGTAATGATCATTTCTCAATCCCTGTTAACCGAAAGGCTAAGAATGTGGTTACTTAAGTGACAGGTGCGGCTCCAGAGGCCAACTAACACGGTATAAACATGCAAAGTCAGTTAAAAGGGAAGATAGCGCACTTTAGTTCATGTTTACGCTTGATTTAGGCGCATACTAATGCGACTTCATAAGATGCAAGCATGTCGTTTTGTCAATTATCCACGACCCCTATGTGTTGGAGGTCATTTAGAGGGGTCATAATTTCGATTTGTAGACTGTCTCAAGGGCACAGAATTAAAGTACCACAGGGGGCGGGGTCAAGCAAACCAGGCTATTGTAAGTTTCAAGCAGGAGCCAAACAGCTGCCAGCTCCCCTCAATCTCCAACTCTTTATATTAGGGGGCATCTAGGGGACGCCAGCTGTAATAGCATGTTCCCACAGCGGCGGTCCAATGGCACAGGTGCCAATTTTTAGGTTGGTAAAAAACGAAACCACGCTATTGATTGGTTGAACGCGCCCATTACGGGGTAGCTTTGGATTAAGGAAGGAGTTCAAGTACACCAGAGGAATTGGCTTGATGTTTTAAGCACACTGGACGGTGTAGCGGGATGGACTTTGTTTTCAATTTAAGAAAGAAAGGATAAGTATGAATAAAGGAGCATAAGCTAGTGCTCGGTTAAACACACACTGGGCCTCATTACGACCCAGGTGGTAACCATGGCGCTAATTGTGCCATGGTTGCCTCCAAAACCTTACCGATTCCGCCATGGTGAATGGAGCAATTACCGCACCACTCCAAGGTTGGCGGGGGCGGTAATTCCCCATTCACCATGGCCCTTCCCCATTCCCATTTGAGCCCCCATAGGGCTCAATGGGAATGGGGAAGGCGCTAATAACGGTACCGCTAAGTGCGGTACCGTTATTAGCTCCAAAGTCCCTTTGCGGGTCCTGTCCTTAACGCCTGGTAAAATCAGGCGTTAAGGGAGGACCCGCAAAGGGACCTCGGAATAGGGCGGTAAGGGATTACCGGCACCAGTGCCCTTACCGGTACTGGTAATCCGTTACCGCCCGAGTCGTAATGAGGCCCAGTGATGCAAGCAAAATATATGTTTTTAAAAAAATGGAATGAATGAAGGAGAAACAGGAATTAAGGCTTTGAAGTGTGGTTGTTATGGCAACATGGGTTGGCAGACGCCAATGTGTGAAGGAAAAGAAGAGTACGAGTTCTGTTGCCAACGTATGTTACTCAGGGCCTTGGCCCACGCCCAGGTGGGCAGAGTGTGGGCAACGAATAGCTCTTTGCTGGTAATATTTCCCATGTGGAGGGCATGTCCTGAAACAGGGGGTCCATCTCATGCCAGCTGGTGCCCACAGTACGGACAAGGGAAAGAGTGGAACAAGCCCCAAAACATTGCAGATAAGCGCACCCAAGGCACGGGCGCTGGAGGGCAGGAGAGTGAGCATCCAGCGGCAGGTGAGCCCACAGGCCTACTGCTGGTTCTGGCAAAAAATGCGTTGGCTAAAAAGACGGCCAATCTATACAGTAAGTACATAAGATCAAGGACATCAATGCAGGGCAGGTGAATGATTTCCTGGAATGGCTATTCAAACAGAACAAGAAAAAACCCTGGGCATCTCCTTTGGTGTTAACGTCCTATTATATTACACTAGCTGGGGGTGGACCCCACTCACAGAACAATTACAAGGAATGCTCTAAAAGGTTGGATCAAATTGGAGGGAGTTACTAGGATACAAGGCGCCCATGGAATTTCGAGAAGCTAAGAAGATGAGTAGACATGTTGCACTAGGTATGTAATAACGCTTAGGAAAAAGCATTATGCAGGGCGGCCTTCACGCTAAATTACTTCACACCCAGAGGGGCAATTGTGTATTAACAAGGTTGGGAAGGCCCTTAACTGGTTTCAGGTCCAAGCCGTCCTTAGAAAGGTAATCAGAGAAGTAGGTTGGGGGTTGGATGAGAAAGCCATTAAGGGGTGTAAGGGCAGGAAATCTGGCACACATAAGAGATGCATCAGAAAAGTATTGATATCACACTGGCGCTTCTCTCGCCAGGCGATGCCCTCCTTGAAATTAGCTTGGATGGTGGGCCTCTCTTTCGTGGCAAGAGCAAACAGATGGAAACAGGACACCTGCAATGGTTCACATATTCAAAAGGCAATCCCATCATGGAGGGGCACGGGTGGCATGAAGTGGGAGGACCTGCATGCCAGGTTAGCAGATTGAATAGGTTTCAGGCCCCGCCCCTGAATTCCGGATCATACACTTAGCAGGGAACGCTCTTACTCATTTGGGTAGCCAGGAACTGTTGGCTGAAATGTGCAGTTCACTTAGGAGGATTGCAGGGACCTGGAGGCAGACAGAGGTTATGATAACCAAAATACAGCCCAGAGGGCATTGGCAGGGAGCCATTTCAAATAAAGTAGTGGAAATATCTAAAACGAAATTGTGCAAAGCATTAAATAACTTTGCAAATACACTGGTTTCAGTTATATCAAACAGGGGGGCACTTGCTTACACAACAGGGAGTTGTTCCACCAAGACGGGTTTCACCTATCAATTGAGGGCATGGAAATATCCACAAAAACATGTTTTAGACACTAGCAGAAAAATGATGTATATAAGGTCTTTTGGGGGAAGCTGAGTGGGCGTGTATCCCCTCAGGTGTGGCAGCATGGATGAGCCTCGAGTTGGCCATAGGATGGAGGAGAGCCCCCGCTCACCTGATCTCTTGATTCCCTAAAGATTGTATTCAGTCATTATGTGCTCATTGTTATGGTCACTGATTGGTACAGTAAACCTTACAGCCCATGTTTCCCACTACATCTCGTTTCTGATTGGTTCATTGCTAACACAAAAGAGTTATTTTGATTTGGTATACTGATATATACATTTCCCTGCACTATGCCATTTCCAGGCCGGGACCCGCAAGGGCAAAGCCCTCAAGGTAGAGATCACAGGGCCACAGGCATGGATGCAATGCAGGGAGGAAATCCCCCTCCCACAACAAAGGAAAGGGGGCTAACAGATGCCCCAATTTTTCTGACACCAACACATGTAGGGAGGTGGCTGGGCTGGAAGGAGGCAGCAGACTGCCCGGGCGCCCGGATCGGGTGGCTGATCAGGTTAGCAGTAACCTGTCGGGTAGTAACAAGTACATAGGAACAAAAGGGACCAAAGAACGGCCACCAACTGGACAGGTTGGGGACCTCCGGTCCCATTGGAACCTTCGAGGAGGATATCTCTACTATTCTATCTCACAACCTAAAAACATCATCACAGGTTATCCTTCTAGGGGATGTCAACCTGGGTTTCAACGACCTAAATGACCCCCATGCAAGTAGAGTGGCTAACCTACTCTCCAAACTAGGCTTCTCACAAAGAGTGCTTCACCTTACCCACAACAAAGGTAGGATACTCGATTGGGTGGCGGACGACAATTGCAATGCCTCCATCCTATCGATCTCCCCCCAAATCTGGACAGACCACCACCTTATAACATTTGCTCTAGAAACGAATAGACCTACTCCTACTATCGCTCAGTTAGCACCACCTATCCCGACAAGGAACAAGAAAAACATCACCCCAAATAATTTACTCCCACTTATCCTTCCCACACTTAATTCAGTACCAGACAACCTAGACCCTGAACCTCTAGTGAACGAGTAAAACAAAATGATGTCCTCTGCACTGGACTCAATTGCACCACTTAAAATGAAACAAAGCAAACCCAAAGCCCACCTCAATTCTTGGTACACCCCCCACCTGAAAACACTTCGTACCAAAAAAAGGCAATGTGAAGTTGCATGGAAACTACAACCCTCGGAAGAAAATAAAAGCATGCTCACGGATATATCTATCCTCTACAAAAAGGAAATACTGTCGCCAAACGGGAAACTTACAATGCTAGAATAGCCCAAGCCAACTCTAGCATGAAGGAACTCTTCATCATCTTAAAGGAAATAGAATCTCCCATCCCAGTTCCAGACAACTGTGTCAAAGACAAACTATGGTGCACCAATATTCAGCAAGCCTTAGCTAACAAAGTGACAACTCTCCAATCCAAAATTGCCAAGAAAAAATCCTCACATAGCCTGGATACTATGCCCAAAATAACTATCACCCATCCTAAAAATAACACTGACACCCCTCGCTTCAAGTTCTCCAAAGTATCTATTATTGAGACTGAAAAAATCATACTGTCACTCAAACCATCAAATTTATTTATTTATTTATTTATTACATTTAAATAGCGCGCAGACAGCCCAGGGGCATTGTGGCACTGTTACTTGTAAGGAAGACTTAGTTACAATGGGTACAGGTTGTGCCATGGGTTACAGTGAGGCAGTGACCTGTGATCAGATATAGGTGGTGTCATACCACGTAATGCATCATACATGACATTCATGAGGGCTAGGCCATATGTTTGTTAGATGAACAGGGTCGTTTTCAAGGCTTTCCGAAAGGCGGCCAGTGAGGGTTCAGAGCGCAGGGAGCTAGGGAGGGTGTTCCAGTGTACGGCAGCGAGGTACGGGAAGCTGGAGCCCCCTGCTCTGGCTCTTTTTACCCTGGGTACTGAGAGCATGTTGGCATAGGGTGACCTAGTTGGTCTTGCGGAGGAGACCGGGTGGATCCTCTGGGAAAGGTACATTGGGGCTGCAAGATGGACACCTTTGTGGGTGATTCTAAGCGCTTTGAATAAGATCCTTTCCTTTATGGGGAGCCAGTGGGATGCTTTTCTGGCAGCGGTGATGTGCTCTCTCTTGGCAATGCCTTGTGCAGCACGCAGGGCACTGTTCTGTATTACTTGGAGCTTCTCGAGGTTTTTGTTGGAAGTCCCTAGGAAGAGAATATTGCAATAATCAAGCCGCGAACCAGTTATGGCCCTGGCTATGTTAGTGCATGTTTCTTTTGACAGATAAGGTCTGATTGCGTTAAGGAGTTTTGCATGGTAAGCAGCAGAGGAGGCGATGGCGTTTACTTGTCTGGTCATGGATAGGTTGGAGTCTAAGTAGACGCCTAGTGTTTTTACTGTGTCTAGTACTGGGATCCTGATTGAGTAAATAGTGAAGTGACTAAACTGTGCGTCAAGTTTCTTGATGGTGTCAGGGGAGCCTACGAGTAGGAGCTCAGTTTTGTCGGAGTTAAGGCAGAGGCCGTTGATAGCCATCCACATTTGTATTGTGTTGTAAATGTTGTTGAGGGTAGCAGAGTCTGTGTCATAGTCGCCTGTCAGAGTGAGAAGGATCTGTGTATCGTCGGCGTAGTTGGTGTAAGAGATGCCCATGGCGTCAAGGATGAGGAAGAGGGGGCGGGTGAAGATGTTATAGAGGGTGGGGGAGAGGCAGGAGCCTTGGAGCACCTCACATAGATGGAGGGTGATGCCGTGGCTAGGTCAGAGAAGACATGCATGGTCCTTCCTTGGAGGAAGGAGGTGATCCATGTGGTGGCTTCTTGAGAGAAGTTGGCTGTGGAGGGGAGGTGGTGGCAGAGGATGTCGTGGTCTACAAGATCAAAGGCTGCCGACAGATCCAGGAGAAGGAGCAGGACAGGTTTGCCTTGGTCCCTTGCGTCGTCCATTTGGTTTTTGAGGTCGAGTAGGGCAGTCTCTGTCCCGTGCCTGGGGCGAAAGCCGGATTGTCTCAGTCCAAGGAGGTTCTGTTCTTCAAGGAAGTGCTGGACCTGCAGGTAGGCTGCTTTGTCTAGAATCTTGAGGAGGAAAGGGACAGTGGTGATGGGGTGGTAGTTATTAGTGGAGGTGGGGTTAAGTGTGGGTTTCTTTATGAGGGGTCGGACCCATGCTTCCTTGAGGCATGCGGGGACTCTCCCTGTGGTGAAGGAGGCGTTGACGAAGGCTGTTAGGAAAGGCGCCAGGGTGTCTGCGCAGTCTTTGATGATGGAGGCAGGACAGGGGTCGCCTTTGCAATTGGAGGGTTTTATGTTTTTCATGATGTTGATCATGTCTTTTTCTTGGATGGTTTTAAACGAGAAGGTGGGTGGGCCTCTGTGGGTGAGGGGGGCGGTGGTGGCGGGGAGGGTGTAATGTGGGTGGAAAGTGTTAGTTTGGTGTTCACGATTTTGGCTTGGAGGGAGCTGATCTTATTGCGCATGGCTGTTTGGATGTTGTCACACCATTCTTTATCCTTGGTGAAGTTTTGGGGGGTGGGTTTGGGGGTCTCAAGTTCCCTGAATATGGAGAACATTTCCTTGGTGTTCGATTTGGCCTCCGTGATTCTATCTTCAAAAGATTTAGCTTTGGCTTTAATGATGGCTTTCTTGTAATTATTTGCAAGGGATTTGAAGATGAGTTTGTCTTTATCATCCCGGGATGTTTGTTTGTTTGTTTGTTTGTTTGTTTGTTTATTTAGTATAGCGCGCAAAACCCAGGGGTAACAGGGCGCAACAGAGGTCAGGAAGATAGGATTACATAAAAACTTGGTTACAGAGTAAGATAGGCATGAGAAAAGAGCATTGCATTTACAGTTACATTGTGTGGGATGTGCATATATACATATAATTGAGCGAAAGCTTACAAGTTTACATATTAATACTGTGCATAGGGGCAGTTCGGTTGCATTTACATATTTACAAATTTAAGGCTGTGCATGGTAGTCTGGTTATAGCACTGGCACGATCAGATTAGATGGCAGGGTTAGTCGTGAGGATCATTGGCCCGCAGCCAAGTGAGGGTGTTTCGCCTGAAGCTATAGTAGGATTGGTCAGTCCTAATGTGGAGTGGGAGGGCGTTCCAGTGTTGGGCTGCCAGGACAGGGAAGCTGCTGCCGCTGGTTTTCTTTTGTCTGAAATTGGGTACCTGCAGGCAGTAGGAATTGATCGATCTGGTGGGGCGGGTGGACGTTTTTTTCTTTATTCTGGATGCGAGATAGGGGGGGGGCTGCGTTGTTTAAGCATTTGTGGGTGAGAGATGCCGTTTTGAGGGAGATGCGGTCATGGATTTTAAGCCATTTGTGTTCTCTTCTTTTGTTGGAGATGTGTTCCTTAGAGGGTAGGTTGAGGGCTGTTCTGAGAGCGTTGTTTTGTAGTGTCTGTAGCTTGTTGGTTATGCATTTGTTGGCTCCTAGGTACATGGCGTTGCAATAGTCCAGTCTGGATAGTATTAGGGCGTTGGCTATGATGATGCAGCTAGCTTGGGTGAGGAAGGCTCTACTTGCCCTAATTAGCTTGCATGTGTAGGCGGTGGAGGATGCTAGTGAGTTGACTTGTTTTTTTAGTGACATGGTTGCATCAAGGTGAAAGCCTAGTGTTTTCACTGTTTTGGCCACTGTGATGGTATTGCCATCAATGTTGAAGGCCTTATAGTTAGAACTGAGTTTTTTGAGATTGGTATTGGATCCGAGGAGCAGGATTTCAGTTTTCTCATCATTTAGACATAGACCGTGTGTGGCCATCCATGCCTGAATGATGAGATATATTTTGTTTACCAAGGCCGTATCTGAAGCGTAGTTGCCTGAAAGGGGTATGAGGATCTGGGTGTCATCTGCATAATTGGTATATGAGACACCCAGTCTGTCCAACTTGTCAAATAGGGGCTTGGTAAAGATGTTGTAGAGGGTGGGAGAGACGCAGGAGCCTTGGGGCACCCCACAGGTTATTTTAATGGGGTCTGCTGAGGCTAGGGTGGAGAAGACCCTCATAGTTCGGTTGTCCAGGAATGATTGGATCCAGGCTATGGCCTCTTTCGAGAAGTGGGCTGCTGAGGCCAGGTGTTCGCACAGGACTGCGTGATCCACCAGGTCAAATGCTGCCGACAGATCGAGGAGTAGTAACATGGCAGTGTTCCCTTTGTCGTTAATCTCATTGATCTGGGTTTTAAGATCGATTAAGGCTGTCTCGGTGCCGTGCTTCGGTCTGAAGCCTGATTGGTGGGTGCCTAGTAGTTTGTGAGTTTCAAGATATTGTTGAATCTGCAGGTATGCTACTCTATCTATTATCTTTAACAGGAATGGCACCGTGGTGATGGGCCTGTAATTGGTGGGAATAGCGGGGTCTAGGGTTTGCTTCTTGAGGAGAGGCAGGACCCAAGATTCTTTGAGGTTGCTTGGTATGGTGTTGGAGGAGAAAGATGCGTTGATCAGCTTGGTTATAAAGGGGGCTAGATCCCTAGCAGCATCCTTGATTATCTGGGGAGGGCAGTTGTCGCCTTTGCAGTTAGATGGTTTAAGTGAGGCTATAATTTTTTCTGTTTCTGGGATAGATATTTTGGTAAATCTGAAGAGATTATGGCCTGGACGGTTGGCTGTTTTGTCGTGGTTGCTGGGAGATGTTTCATTGGTGGTGAGAGAGTCTTTTTTCAGAGCGATTTTGGTTTGGAGACTTTTGATTTTATTAGTTAGTGCGTTTTGGACGCTGGTGCACCATGCTTTATCCTTAATTATATTGTCTGGTGGGGGTATAGGGGATTCTAGTTCCCTTAGTATAGCAAATAGTTCTCTGGTGTTGGAGCTCGATTTTTCGATTCTTTCATTGAATAGTTTCTTTTTGGTGAGTAGGATTTCTTTTTTGTAGTTGTTTGCACAAAGTTTGAGTTGTGATTTGTTCTCTTCTGTAGGGGAGTTGCGCCATTGGCTTTCAAGTTTCCTTTTGTGCAGTCTAAGTTCTTTCAGATGTGGGGTGAACCAGGTGTTCAGGTGGGCTTGCTGTTTGCTTTTTTGCAGTTTTAGAGGGGCAATGATGTCTAGTCCTTTTTTTATGGTATTGTTATAGTTTTCTACTAGGAGTTCTGGTTTTAGATTATCGGGGAGAGCATTGAGGGTTGGCAGTAGTAGTGGTAGGAGGTTGTCGGGGGTTATGTTTTTTTTGCTCTAGTGGGTAGTGGTGGTGCCATGATTTTCCCTTTGATGACTTCTTTATTGAGAGATAAGGTGAAGTCAATGAGGTAATGGTCTGTCCAGTGCTGGGGAGTGGTTTTGGTAATGACGGTGTCGCAGTTTAGAGTGGCGATCCAGTCCAAGGTCCTACCTTTATTATGGGTGGGGGTGAGCACTCTTTGGATTAGGCCGTGTTCATCTAGCATGTTGGCTATGGCTTGTGCTGATTTGTCGTCAGGGTCGTTTAGTCCTAGATTCAAGTCGCCTAGCAATAATATTTGGGTGGTGTCTTTTATGTTGTTGGCTAGGAGGCTGGATAGGTCTGCTTCGAATGAGCCAATGGGGCCGGGTGGCCTATATATTAGAAGGATGGTTAAGGTGCGACAGTTGGAGATGGGTAGTTTGGCTACTAGGAGTTCGCAGGATTTGAGAGGTGCTTGAGGCAGTGGTCTTAGCTCGAGGTTTGTTTTAGCTATGATGGCTAGGCCGCCTCCTCTGTTGTTGGGCCTGTCCATTCTGATTATTTGGTAGTTTTCTGGAATGGCTATTGAGAGTGCTGGGCCTGCTGCTTCGTGCAGCCATGATTCAGTGATAGCTAGGAGGTCGAGATTGTTTGAGGATAAGGTGTCTGCTATTTCTGTGGCGTGGGCCATTATCGATCTGGCGTTGATCAACGCTCCGGATATAGTGGTGGTGTTGGGTGTATCCTGGATTGTTATAGGGATGAGTTTGGGTAGGGTGGAGTTATAGCAGGGTGTGATGTGGCTCGGGTGGATTTTGGTGTGTTGCAGGGTGAGTCTCTTGTTGTGGTGGATGGGCTCGTAGAGACGGGGTAGTCTGGCTCGTAGTCTAGTGTTTCTTTCTAGGGTTGGACAGGGTGCATTTTCTGCAGGGTACATGGTTATGGTGGCAATGAAGGTGGTAAGGTGTAATATATGTATGAGGAGATACAGTAGGGTGGCTGTTTGGCTCTTGCTGAGGTACATTGTACGGTTTGGCATGTGTAGTTAGGCAGGGGGTTTGCCTGAGTTCGCAACTCAGGCTAAGAATGGCATGTGCAAGTAGATGCAAGTAGGCAAGGGGTTCACCTAAGAACAGTAATCACATTTAGGCTGAAAAATGGCATGCGCAAGCAGGTGGCCCGTTAGCGACCATAAGGCATAACACAGTTCAAGTGGTCCGTTAGCGACCATAAGGCACAACACAGTTCAAGTGGTCCGTTAGCGACCATAAGGCACAACACTGTTCAAGTGGTCCGTTAGCGACCATAAGGCACAACACAGTTCAAGTGGTCTGTTAGCGACCATAAGGCACAACACAGTTCAAGTGGTCCGTTAGCGACCATAAGGCATAACACAGTTCAAGTGGTCCGTTAGCGACCATAAGGCACAACACAGTTCAAGTGGTCCGTTAGCGACCATAAGGCACAACACAGTTCAAGTGGTCTGTTAGCGACCATAAGGCACAACACAGTTCAAGTGGTCCGTTAGCGACCATAAGGCACAACACAGTTCAAGTGGTCCGTTAGCGACCATAAGGCACAACACAGTTCAAGTAATCCGTTAGCGACCAAAGGGCTCAACTGCATAGGGTCATGGGTACCTAGATCAAGTTAACAAGAGGGTAGGTACAGTTCAGAAACATCTAGATGCGAAGAGGCACAGATGGGCGACCAGCAGCGGTGCAACGCAATTTGCTGGGCACAGTGTAAAATGTTCTAGGGTGTAGCCAGGTGGCACATTTATAGGCAGGGGCAGCAGAGATATATGCGAACGTGTGAGGTGGCAACAAGTTAGGTTGGACAAGAGCGTAAGTAATACTCTGTAAAATTAGACTTTCTAAGCAGCAGGTGGCTTACCTGGAGCAGCACGGGCAGAGTTTGTGGCCCCTGGCTCCTGAGGCTCCAAACAGGCCTTAGGATGGCCTTTGGGATGGCCGGCGATCCGCCTGCCGGCGGTTCCTGTAGTGAAAGCGAGGTTTAGCCTCGCTTTCGTGCTGCGATGCGCCCGGCATGGGCAAGTCAGGCACTTGTTGGGACGGGGTCAGGCAGGCCCTGTCCCTCGGCGCGCTCGCTTCCTCTTTCTCCTCTGCTGGGCTGGGGTGCTGGGGGGGCTTCTGCCCTCACCCCTCAGGATAGATGTTAGGAGTGGGGGGGGTGTGTGGCACCCAACAGGCCTTAGGATGGCCTTTGGGATGGCCGGCGATCCGCCTGCCGGCGGTTCCTGTAGTGAAAGCGAGGTTTAGCCTCGCTTTCGTGCCGCGATGCGCCCGGCATGGGCAAGTCAGGCACTTGTTGGGACGGGGTCAGGCAGGCCCTGTCCCTCGGCGCGCTCGCTTCCTCTTTCTCCTCTGCTGGGCTGGGGTGCTGGGGGGGCTCCTGCCCTCACCCCTCAGGATAGATGTTAGGAGTGGGGGGGTGTGTGGCACCCAACAGGCCTTAGGATGGCCTTTGGGATGGCCGGCGATCCGCCTGCCGGCGGTTCCTGTAGTGAAAGCGAGGTTTAGCCTCGCTTTCGTGCCGTGATGCGCCCGGCATGGGCAAGTCAGGCACTTGTTGGGACGGGGTCAGGCAGGCCCTGTCCCTCGGCGCGCTCGCTTCCTCTTTCTCCTCTGCTGGGCTGGGGTGCTGGGGGGGCTCCTGCCCTCACCCCTCAGGATAGATGTTAGGAGTGGGGGGGTGTGTGGCACCCAACAGGCCTTAGGATGGCCTTTGGGATGGCCGGCGATCCGCCTGCCGGCGGTTCCTGTAGTGAAAGCGAGGTTTAGCCTCGCTTTCGTGCCGCGATGCGCCCGGCATGGGCAAGTCAGGCACTTGTTGGGACGGGGTCAGGCAGGCCCTGTCCCTCAGCGCGCTCGCTTCCTCTTTCTCCTCTGCTGGGCTGGGGTGCTGGGGGGGCTCCTGCCCTCACCCCTCAGGATAGATGTTAGGAGTGGGGGGGTGTGTGGCACCCAACAGGCCTTAGGATGGCCTTTGGGATGGCCGGCGATCCGCCTGCCGGCGGTTCCTGTAGTGAAAGCGAGGTTTAGCCTCGCTTTCGTGCCGCGATGCGCCCGGCATGGGCAAGTCAGGCACTTGTTGGGACGGGGTCAGGCAGGCCCTGTCCCTCGGCGCGCTCGCTTCCTCTTTCTCCTCTGCTGGGCTGGGGTGCTGGGGGGGCTCCTGCCCTCACCCCTCAGGATAGATGTTAGGAGTGGGGGGGTGTGTGGCACCCAACAGGCCTTAGGATGGCCTTTGGGATGGCCAGCGATCCGCCTGCCGGCGGTTCCTTCCATGTTTGCCAAAGAGCTAATGCTGCTCGTTTGTCGATGCGTAGTTTTAGAAGGTCTTGGGTGAACCACGCATTAGCCTGTCTAGTGGGTTTGGTTTTGCAAGGTTTAAGTGGGGCAATGGTATTGATTGCTGCCGTGATGGCAGTATCGTAGTTTTTGGCCAGGGTTTCTGGGTCGTTGGAGAATGGGGCTCTGAAGGCAGGTCCCTGTAAGAAGGGAAAGAGTCTTTCTTTGGTCAGTTGATGGGCACTCCTTGTAAGGGCTGGAGGTAAGGGTAGAGGGGAGTGGGAAGTGGTTGTCGTGGTCGGGATGTTGAAGGTGATGGTGTGGTGGTCAGACCATGGGGTGGGGGTGTTGCCTGTGACTGTGAGGGGACAATTGTGGTGGGCGATCCAGTCTAGTGATCTGCCTAGGGCGTGTGTGGGGTTAGTGATGGTGTTGACGAATCCTAGGGTGGCTAGGGCTGTGTCAAGAGCTTTGGCCGCCGGGTCTTTGGCGTCATTCAGGCCAAGGTTGATGTCTCCAGGGAAATTGCCAGGGAGACCAATGCCCAGCCAAACTGATAAAGGAAGCAGCCAGAGACCTGGCTCCCATCATCTCAAAACTTATCAACGCCTCATTCGCAACAGGCTCTATACCAAGCAACCTAAAAGAATCCTGGGTACTCCCACTGCTTAAAAAACAGACCCTAGATCCAGCCATACCCACAAACTACCGCCCAATCACCACTATGCCATTCCTCCTAAAAATCATAGATAAAGTGGCATACTCACAAATACAGAAACACCTAGAAACTAACCACCTGCTAGGAGCACAGCAGTCTGGCTTCCGTCCTCAGCACGGGACTGAAACAGCCCTCTTAGACGTAAAGGCACAAATCGACAAGCTGAGGGATCAAGGGAAACCAGCCTTACTCCTCCTCCTATCAGCTGCATTCAACCTCGTCGACCACAAAGTCCTTTGTAGGCATCTGGACTTGGCTGCACACTTCTCAGAAGAAGCCACAGCATGGATCCAATCCTTCCTCAATAATAGAACCATGAGATTCTTCTCCTCCTCAGCGGAAGCAGACTCCATCCCCATCACATGTGGCGTGCCCCAAGGATCTTGTGTTTCTCCCACACTCTACAACATCTTCACGAAGCCCCTTTTCGATGGTCTGGACCTTCTTGGTATCATCTACACCAACTGCAAGGATTTGGCCTTGGTGAACAGGGTGTATCTCATCATCCAGTCATGGATGGCCACTCACGGACTATGCCTGAATGACGACAAAACTGAAATCATTATCTTTGGCACACCCTCAACCCTAAAAAAATCTATTCCTCTTTTAACATTGATAACAATCAAATCACCTCCGCTCATGAGGTCAAAACCCTGGGTTTCTATTTGGACTCTACCCTCCATTTCAACAAGCAGGTCAACGCGATGGCTTCTGCCAACGCTTACATCTGTAAATTGATAAGAGCCGGCAAACCCTTCCTATCTAACAATAGCTGCATTACACTTGCAAGAGCTCTCGTGTTATCGAAGTTGGACTATTGCAACTCGCTCTACATTGGGGTCAATAACGAAGTTATCAAAAGAATTCAAATCTTGCAGAACAATGCACTTAGAGCAGCATTAGGTATTCCCAGAAGAGCCCACATCACTAAATTTAGAAGAGCTAATAACTGGCTTTCAACTCATGAGAAAATCCAGCTAAAAGTAGCCTCATTTGTTTACATTTGTTTACAAATGTCTAAACAATGCTGCACCTTGTTACCTCTCTACGAGATTCACGAGAATAAATCCTACAAGACTCACCAGGTCCTCAAACTCTAACAACATCTCAACACCTAGATTTAAACTATCCAGAGTTGGTGGCTGTAGCTTCCAGGTCAAAGCAGCCCAACTATGGAACTCCCTACCATCCACCTTGCGGACAGATCAACCATACCCCACTTTCCGACACAACCTCATAAGGTGGATCAAAGACGTGGACAAATAAAAGTCTGCTAACTGCCCTGACCTACTCTGCATGTCCTTCCACTGTTTGTATTTTTGCACACACCTACCTCTCAGCATTTACCGCCTGTCTGAGCAGGACTGTAACTACTTGTAACATTACTTTATGCCTTTGTACATATTTCTGTCTCGATATTTGCCCTGTGTTTCTGTAACTAAGCTGTAAGATGTCATATGCAATACGCCCGGTTACCCCTGGGTCTGGTGCGCAATATAAGTAATAAAACAAACAAACAACAAACAAAAGGAACACACAAGGTGTCTTCCTGCCCTCAGGCAACGTTTTGCCTATAAGAACGAAGGGCAAGATGCAGCCCCAGCATATGTCTACGGCTCTTTCAGCACGGAGACATAACACGCGGAGGAAGAAGAGAATGACAGAAAAACACCCACCCCTCCAGCCCAAGTTGCCAGATGGTGGCACTAAAAAGCAAAGTTAATTGGGAAGGAACTCTGGTGATAAAACAAAGAGGCCAAGCGGTGGCCAAAGACTGGACAGGTTGGGGCCACTGGCCTCACAATTAGCAACCAAGGTGTCTCACTGCCCTCAGGCAACCTTTTGCCTCCTATAAGTGTGTTCGGGTGCTGTGCCACGGGGGCTGTTATTTACAAATGCAGTTTTCTTTTTTGTGTTCCCTGTTTGGTCTTCATACCGCACGGGGGAGGAAGGCTAGTTCAAATATTGGATTCTATTTGTGTGCCCAGGCAGTTGCCATGCTGCGGGGGGCAGCAGGGGGTGTGTTAGTGCAAATGCTGGTTTCCCTTTGTGTTCCCTTTTTGGTCACCGTGCCTTGGGGAGGAGGTTAGATGAAATGTTGGTTTCTCTCTCTTTGTGTTCCCTGTTGGTCGCTGTGCCACGGGGTAGTTATTTTAAAGGTTGGTTTCTCTTTGGTTCCCGGTCCGGTCACCATGCCGCAGGGGTGGTTAGTTCAATTTGACCCCTTTTGTGTTCCTCGCTTCGGTCGCATTGTCTAGATGCTTCTTTTGCCTCCTTGTGTTCCCCGGTGGGGGGTTTGCATTTGAGGGCAGAGTCAAAAATCCACCAGCACTTTTCTAATGTGCTCACATATTTTTGGCTAAGCAAGCTTGTCATGAGGGATTGGTTTACCACCGTCTACTGGATCCATGCTGTAGAGGAGCAGCCAATGCCTCTGGAGGAAGTCCTGCCCCCCCACTTCCAGTATGTTGGGAACCTGAGATCATGCCATGCCTGACACCAGCCGTCGTGATCATACCACAGAGAATATTCGAAAGAAGGTACCCTCTGAGAAAGCCCTACCAAAGTATTCCCGAAGAGACGACAATCTGAGGGAGGAGCTCCCTGAAGGAATATGAAAAAGAGTGAAAGAGGAGCTTGTGATGTCACAAGAGATGAGCATGACGCCCTAAGACGACAGACTGCAGAAAATGCATTGACCCTATAGAAACCAATGACAAAGTTAAGAGTCGAGTGCATATTTGTACGCAAAGAGAAGATTGCACATGTGTAACACACTGCAGAAAATGCAAGCCATTCAATAATTGCACAGATGCAGCAATGCAAGTAGATTTAGTAATCTTAGAAGCTGGCTAAATGTAGTGAATAGACTGCAGATGGAGCCGTCATTGTATAGAATCTGGTCGTCGTGTCATGAATTTAGTAAGCCCAGACCCATGGAGAGGAAAGGCAGAGATCTGTGTCACAGTAAGAATTAGTTGACATCATTGACATGAGTGGCACGGCTGCCTGGCCTGGTACCAAGGCTGAAGCATGCCAAGGCTGGTGATCTATTCTGAAAGGCAGTGAACGTGAGAAGCTGAATCATCCCTTGTTAAGGCGCAAAGATAGAACACCAAACGTGCCAGGATTTATTCACTGAAGACATTTAAATGCTGTAAAATGGTCCAAATCGTGGTCCCCTGTCTCCAATCTTCATGGCAGAAGGCATGGGTGATGAGAGACATTAGGCTAATTGGGTGGGGAGGTAAAGTCAGTTCCACCTTCTAGCACCTGGGTCTGAGCTCACATGCTCCTAAATTAACCGAATGTTCCAGACATGGCACGAGCATGCCAACCAATTGTAGAGGGCTATATAACAATGGGCCTTATAGTTTAGGAGCCAAGGACATCCTTAACAATGTTGAAAATGACTTGCTTTAAAGGTAGGCATAAGTTATTCACCTGACTGTAGACACCCAATCACAACCTCACCCCTTATAGAAAGTGTACTTAGATGTTCCTCTTGAGCGTATCACAATCCCTCGTAGGTTTTTCTCATTTGCCACATAGTATGATGTCACATACGATGAACATTTAGTTTAAAGATGCGATTTTTTGTGAAATGTATGAGAGACTCGAATGAACATCCATTGTTGTCAGTTGTAACTCCCTGTTTTAGACAATTGATATTAAAACAGAAAACGTTGCCATCTTCCTGAATTGGTTTGATTATTTGGTGTCGGAGTTATGCTGCATCCCACCCACTGCACGCGTGATATCCAGAGGGCTCTAAACTCAATGCACATGGCCTTAGCATTTCCTTTAATTTTGGTCTCTCGGTGCGCTTAATTTAATGTGTGCGACATGCTCGAACTCTGCACCGTATTATGTGTAAACATTGCCGCAAGGCATAAAGAGGTTGCTGCTTGCTGTTTACTGGCACCTTTTGCTGCCCCTGGACCAAATTGATTCAAACAATGTTGTTGATCAAAGGTATGGGTCATTTACTGGCTGCTTTTGCCAAAGTATGGTTGGGAGGCCATCAGGGCGCGCTGCCCACCCATTTCCTCCTAAATAAGTTGGGCCACGAGCACCCAGTGGTTAAGCTGGGTACCAGAACGATTATTGGCCAGTCGAAATTGGGAAACTTCACGCTTAGGCATAGTGAAATGTGCTTACTTTTTGTATTTACTTGCACTTTGGTTCATAGCCAGGGGGCCAGCACTAGGTATTAGTTGCATGGTTGGCATGGCTGCATGGTTGGGTAAAATGAACGGGTCTGAAGTTTTTCGGGAGGAGGGGTAGCACAGGGGCAGTTGAGGCGATCATTGCTCGGAGTGCGCAACACAGGTTTGAATCCCAATCCCCAGCAACTGTTTGCTAGTATTTAGTGAGCAAATAGGTAGCTTCGACACAAGAGTGGCTACTCTATAACCCCTTGCATTTAATCCCCCTAGAAAGACCTGTCCATCCTGGGACGGATAAAGGTCAAAGTCCCATGGTGACATCAAGGTTCCTGGGGATCTGCTTTGTGTTAATTACGATGTATTGTTTGTACAAAAACAGGTCCAAGGATACCCAGAGAGAACAGATAGTCTATTGGTGGATCGGTCAAAGTTCAAGTGAGGAGCTGAAAATTAGTGGTAAGGTTGCCCTATCAGGAAGAGGGTAATAAAAAAGGCTTTGGGTAAGCACAAGACCTAGGCAACGTCTACAGGCTAAGTACGAGTTACAATTGTATTGAGAAAATTGTTAAGTACACTAGCCTAATACTTAAAGTCTTGGAAGGGAATCTTCTTGTCCCCCTTTCCCTGTCACCGCAATTTACCAATACTATTTGTTTTAATCATTTTAGGACACACGACAATGTCACAAGTAAATTCACCAGACATGTTTGGCAGCATCAATGTTAGTTTGAACAGTCCCTGCGGTGACGAGTTTGAGGAAGAGCCCGAAATGTTTGAGTGTTTCTAGGAGAAAATGCGCATGAAAGGGAAAGACTGAGCCAAAAGGATGCTGGAGGCCGAGCAAGCGGTGCCCACGCATCAGCAGGTTGTGCAGTCCCAGGTGTGCATGCCCGCATCGCTGGACACTGCACCGGCAAGTGAGATACCTGCCATAACACTGTCAAAAACTAAAAGGGTGGTGCGCGTTCTGAGGGGTAAGGTTGTATCTGTCTTGTCACAAGATGCTGTGTTGTCACAGGGGCAGTTAGTCCTGAAGCGCCACCACCAAAGAAACATGCAGTGCATAAACTGAGGGGTAAAGTGGTGGTTGTCGCGCCATTGTTGGTAGAGGTGGCAGGTAATCCTGCAGGGCACTCTGTTGAAGTGCAGCAGGTGGTCACACCAGCAGTTGGACATTTTGAGGTTATAGTTGGGTTCGAGACTCCACAAACTGGGGAGCAGTTAGGCAGTGTGGCGGTAAGTACACTACCTACAGGTAATGCAGGGGTACTTGACAAAATAATCAATGCTTTGGGCGAAATGCTGAGATTACTATGGGGAGTGGTGCAGGCACCAAGGTGAGGGGCCAGAGTTGAGACTGTAATAAGAGTTTGGGAGGGTCCACCAGAACCTGCTGCAATCCTGGGGGCTGCGGGGGTAGGTAGCTTGCAGGTTTTAGAAGGGGTGGTGGTCACGTCAAGTTGTTCAGCACTGTTACTAAAGCAAACTCCAGACAGTTTTGGCACAGCAATAACTGGGGGGATTAGGAGGGATTGAAGGTTTTACCGACACCAGAGGGAATGGTCTTGTGGTGGTTGCCACTCCGTTAATAACTAGTGCACCTCTATTATCGGGCCGGTCCTCCTTAGCATGGCATATTCCCAGGCAAGTAAAGGAGCGAATTTGGGAAAGAGAATATTTCAATATATTCCTGTTATTGATAGTGGAGACAGCAGGTCCTGACATTACCGTTAAAAAGGAGGAGGATAAGAAGAGGCAGAAGAGAAATAGGCCTGAGGAGAACATTTTTAATTGGAACAAGGCTTTCTCTTTGTTGGCAGCAGTTTTGATGGAAAAATATCTGGAACAGAGGCCGTAGTTATGGAACTACAGGGGTATTATTGTGAATGAGCAAAGAAAGTACGGCTCCAAGGGTTGGATAGATTATGACCGGGATTTTAGGTCTATGATGGAAAAGGTGCCCGAAATGACATGGAATCACAAGGACATGGAAGGTTGGGTGTCATTCGTGTGTGGGAAGGACAGGGCCAGTAAATCAAGTTTTGAAGTGTCAAAAGATACACAGAATCCTTGGAATGGTAACTCTGAGCACAACCAGAAAACCGATTGGCGGCTCTTTCAGCAAGGCCCCCTAGCACAGAGGGGAAATGAGCATGTACAAAGGGGGTTGTCTGCGGGACAGGCCTGAAGATCAATTAACAAAAAGTCTTTCAGCGGGGGCGCCAGTTGCATATTTCCACACCAGTGCTCTAAATATGGGAGGAATCACCCTACTGCAAATTGCTTCAAGACACAAGGGAAGGCTATTTGCGGTACCGTTATTAGCGCCTTTCCCATTCCCATTGAGCCCTATGGAGGCTCAAATGGGAATGGGGAATGGCTTTTTCAATGGGGACTTACCGGTCCCGCAAAGGCCGTACTACACCGGTAAGTCCCCATTGAACGAGACCAGTGCCGGACATGTTATTGGCGGCAGTCATGGCAAATAGCACCATGACTACCACCAATCTTGTAATGGGGCTGATTGCATAACATGTCAGGCATCGCTCGCTCTCTGAATGCTTCTTCATAGCCGGATAACTGCACCTGCGGCATGATACGTATCACTGTCCTCTATTTCACTGTTGTATTCCAGACCTTGAAATATGCACTTATAATATACTAGTCCTGCCATTACATGCTACTTGCTAATATGTTATTACAACAATGCTAGAACGTTCATATGCAAAATGCCCCATATCACCAGTTGCTACACATACTGTATAACTTTCTAGGAAATGCGTTCTCCTAGACTGACCCTTCACTGCCAGGTGTCTACGCTCGTGCCTGGATATCAACCGCTGTCCCCTAGCTGCCTGCTGCATTCTAGACCCTGAACTATGCTTTTGTAATATGCTAGTATTGCTAATCAATGTTCCTTATCAAGATGACCGTATGACAGCCCTACCTAAGCAGCTTCTTCTATTAGCACACTAAGTATTTCTCGAGAGCCCAAGCCAACTACCTAGTATCTGCAAGTCACGCCTTTGCACAGCTCTAGACCCTTGTTGAACTGGCCATCCTTATCAATTGCCACCTCTGCCATATTGAGCATAATGTTCCTGCAAGCCTTATTCACACCTTGAAAACTACCTTAAAAAATACCTTTGATTTGGCCTCCTCATCTAGCAAGAGCAGTGTCTCCATTTCTATGTCCACTGCAATGCCCCACCATGACTCCACAGCACCTACCTATTTCTTGCCATTCTGGCCATCACAGCCCCCTAAATACCTCTCCACTACCACAACATCAGTAAATGATACCAGTTCTCTCAGACCTACCCAATGGATCCAACGCTATGCCTCCTGACCTATCCCGAATCAACCATGTGCCACAGTAACTAGGAACCTTAGACTAGGATCTAGGATCAAGACTGTCCTACCTACCTGCCTCCATTACTAAATCCTTAATCAATTCCAGGTCTACAACAATTAAGGAAAAAACCTTGAAGTCCCACATGAACATTACTAAAAATTACACTACCCACTCAACAAAGGCCACAGCCACTCCCAGCAGTCCCAGCAACAATACTTTGCCACTTAAAGGAGCTCTCATCAATGCTAGACCATTGATAGCACATGCCCTAGAAGTTGCCAACCGCATTACTGCCAATCAGCAAGACTTCTCTGCCGCAGCAGGCCCTTCACTCGCTCTAGCCATCCCAGATAATTACACTAGTACAAGACTGGATAGAGAACCCTCTAAAGGTGGCGGTAGCGCTATCATCTCCAAGACCCACGTTGGCCTAAGAGACCTCCCTCACAATCCATTCCCCTCAGCTGAACTCCTATCTATGAAGCTCCCACTCTCAGCCTCACGCACTCTAAAAATGAATCTTGTTTACAGACCATCTGGACCTATATCCACCTTCAAGGAAAACATGTTACAACTCCTCGCCATCGTTACTAAACCAGGCTCACCAATCCTGCTACCCTGTGATTTTAACTTAGGCTTCCTAGACTCAAACGATAACTCAGCCACTACCCTAACCAACTCAATCACAGAACTAGGATTCTCCCGTCGCATCACCAAACCTATGCACAACAAAGGAAGAAAGAATCGTGGTTGGCTCTAGATCTGGAAAAACCTTTGCTGAGCTCTGTTGGTTGCCAAGTTTACTAATATGGTTCGATTGTTGCAAGATCACAGGAGTTGTAGGAGTTTAGCCAGTACCCCAATTGTTTGAGTAAAAAGAAAGAGTTGTCCCCTGGTTATCTTGCATAGGTAGTTCAAAGAATGGTTCTAACACAGTGGTAATTGTGATACAGTTCTTGCTTTTATTTGTACTGGTGCTTAGTTGTTTTATCATTCAGTCGGTTATGCATTTGGTACATATTGGGGATAACTGTGTCCCTGGATTGTCAGCTGACACGTGTTTCGACCCGTGGGTCTTTATCAAGGCTATTGTGTACAGTCTGTAGGGACACAGTTATCCCCAATATGTACCAAATGCATAACCGACTGAATGATAAAACAACTAAACACCAGTACAAAGAAAAGCGAGAACTGTATCGCAATTACCACTGTGTTAGAACCATTCTTTGAACTACCTAAGCAAGATAACCAGGAGACAACTCTTTCCTTTTACTCAACAAAGGAAGAATCCTCAACTGGATTGCTGACCTCAATTGCGAAACTAACATTCTAACATTCTATCCAACGTACCATGTGCATGGACAGACCACCACTTCATCATGTTCACTATACAGTCTTGCACTCAACTAAACGTATCTAGTGCCTAGGCTGCACAGGCGCTAACGAGAAATAATAAGAATATTACAACAGAAAACCTACTGCCATTCCTACAAACAATCCTTAACTACTCGAATACTAATACTGATCAATCTACTTTTGTGGCTCTCTACAAACTAATACTCTGCCAAGCCACCGATACCATAGCCCCATTGAAATTACGGAAAGCTAAGCCTCAAGCTCACCTCAATAATTGGTTCACACCCAGCCTTACAATTTTATGTAACTACAAAAGAAATGCTGAAACTGCATGGAAAAACCACCCATCAGCCTCCAACAGAGACACTGGGCCTCAGTATAAGTTTGCCGGTACAGTAACAACGGTACCGGTAAGCTTGCCGGTACCATTGTTACCGGACTGGCAAACTACGAGGTCTACTCGCGGGTGCCGTTATGCCCGTCAGGTCTGAGATGGCGACTGGAATGGCACCCACGAGCAGACCATGTCGGATGCACCGGCACCATTCACGAATGGTGTTGTTGCATCCAGCCTCCCCATTCCCATTGAGTCCAATGGGACTCGAATGGGAATGGGGAGTAATTTTTTCCAGCGCCCGGGAATGGGCAATTACCTGGTCCAGTGGGGCCGTAATGACCCGGTAATTGCCCATTCCCGGGCCCTTGAAAAAGAAATGATACCAGCACGGCTAACACCAGTCTCATAATGAGGCCCACTTTCTCAAAAGCCGCCAACTGTTCTAAGTCAGCCATCCTACAACCAAAAAGCAAAACCTACAACAACAGATTCGCTAATGCTAAATCTGGCTCGAAAGAGCTATTCCAGATCCTTAGAGAGCTTGAACCACCCACTCCACCTACCGAAACCTGCTCCAAAGACAAGACCTGGTGCACGAAGATACAAGCAGCACTACTTGATAAAATATTGCTGCTTCAAACTAAAATTGAAAACCAAAAACGTAGCATTAGTTCTGACCTTAATGTTATTTAGCTTGTTACAACACAGAGTACAGCACTACTGCACAGGATCAATGTGTAGCATGTTTTTTTTTTCCGGCACTACTGCACAGGATCAATGTGTAGCATGTTTTTTTTATGCAGTACCACTGCATGGGTTTGGTGCATTGCTATGATGCAATAGTTTCAAGCTATGTGTTGCCAGTGTAACATGGACATATAAGTGAGGGCAGGTTATTCAGTAAAAAACGATTTTTACATATAAAATGCAAATCATTTTTTTCACAGTTAAAAGCACACATTTGTACATTCAAAATGTGCACTATTTTTCACCTGAAATGCCTATGTTGCAAGAGACACATTTGAAAATTAATAAACTAACCTCATTAACAACTAACCTGATCATAACCCACTAATAATAATGTGTTCTCCAGTGCAACATGAATGGAAAATGACAGGCTCTGAAAGTCATTATTTAAATGCACATTCAGTTTTGTTTTTCTTTTTGCTCTGCTGTTCTGTCCACAGTAACTGCAGGAAGCAAAGACCTCGAATAAGCAGGAAATCAGTTTGGTTACAGTTGCAACTGTATAAGCCAAGCCATTGTGTGCAGAGGATGGTTAGGGCATGATAGAATTTTATTGGTTAGGATCCTTTGGTAGGAGGTAACCAGAGTTTTCTTGTATAATCTCGAGGAAGAAGCTAGAGGGAGACATCTTGACACAGCTCGGAGAAGGACTGAGTTGATAGCTGGGGATGCCTGATTCCTAAAGCAGATTCAACTTGGTTGCAGAGACTGGGATTCCCAGTCAACAAGTCCCAGTTTGAGTGACAGCAAATGCTTGTCCTTGCTGGGTGAATCCCTCCAGAAGGCGAACAGCCAAAGAAGTTACATGCTGAATAAGCCTGGTAATTATCTCGCTGAAGTGTGGGGGCTGAGTGTGTGCGAAAATATTCAGTCAGTGTAGGAAAGGAGATTCCTGTGCTTTACCCACGTGTTTAATGTTGCAAATTGAATTCTTGTTCCCCGCCACTCTCTTCTTAGTGTATCACAAATAATGCTGTTACTGTGCTATTTCATTTATTTCTGTAAAAGAGTGAGATCGTGTTTAAATGCAACCTTTATAATACACAAAAATATCTGAAAGCAGACGGGTGGTGTGTTTTATTTTCTCTTTCCTTTGTGCATTTACCAATACAGTGCTGATGATGTGGGGAGATGTTTAGACAGTGCAATTGTCATTTTTAAGGTAGCTAAAAATAAGATTTGGCTGCAGCTGTGTGCACAATGTCATTCAGTATGAGCAATTATAACTAACTGTGTGTGTTGTAGTCTGCCGGAGGTCTATGAGACGGCAGAAAGGGAGGCCCTTGACATATCTCACCAGACGTAAATAAGTTGGTGATAAATACCGCATGATAGCTCGCTGCCTTAGATAAGACAGCGAGAAATTGCCCATGGTGGCACACTAAAAATGAAAATGTGGTGTTCCTCAAATGCAAGCCTGAGGTCTCTCTAGTGATTACACGAAAAATCTAAACAAGAATAAGGGGTTCTGGATATTGGGGCCACAAATAAAACAAAGGAATTATGCTCACCAAAAATACCACCAACCACGCATACCAACCACGCATACCAACCACGCATGTCTGTGTACTGAAATAATGCATATCCATTGTATTATTATTATACATAACCCAATCTGAATACAAGGAGTGATTGTTGCTAAATTATTTTTCGGCTGTAAGAAAATACCGCCAGGCCCCAAATCTACACAAAATACCCAACATATTTATGGTGCGTTGCAGGCCGGGAAAGTGATCACAGAGCACCTACTGGGCATGGCAAGTGTGTCTCACACTGCCATCTGTACATTAAAGGGAACCCATTTCATAATAGCAGTGTGTTACTAAAAACTAATTTCAGAATGTCACAAAGGTAAACCACATTCTCAGACCTAGTACAATATTTAGAGGCAAAGTTGTTTGCACATGGGACGTGGTCGTCGAACAGTACCTTAGAATGGCATGACCGCATTCAGGGTGAGGTGCAGAAAGAAAAACTAGACAATATTTTTGCAGAAGGCAGTATAATTCAGGTCTGCCTTACAAGATTATTGAATGCAGCCGATAAAAGTGCAGAGAAAGACTGTTTAATACGGCTATGCGCCAAAATATGGTTTATTTTGAATAGGTCCCTGCGAATGCAGGAAAATGATACCCAGCTAATTAACAGGTTAAAGACTGAATTAGATGGGGCAAGTAAAAATCAGGAATTGTTAAGAGCAGAATTGGATGTATGCCAAAAAGACATGCAATTAAAATGCAGAGATTTTGATGCTCAGTTGTCCAAAAGCAAGAAACAATTTGAGGATAGTGAGCAAGAATTGGTACACTTAAAAGCCTTAGTGGACCACATTAGACAGGATAAAGATGAGATTGTTTCAGAAATGCAGATTTTACAAAAAGAACATTTTGAAAAAGAAAGTGATCTCCAAGGTGCAGAGCAAGAAATGGTTAAAATGATTCAAGAAAAAGACAAGAGAAACAAAGAATTCAATGAATGCCAAATGCAAATGTGCGACATGCAGGAGGTAATAAATAAAATGAGTGATGAAAACAACTATCTGCAAAATGAAGCATGCAGGCTCCTTAAAAAGTGCAAAGACTTAGAACAACAAATGTGCATTCCCAGGTCCCAGGAGAGGCGGCAGGGTACTACATTCAATGTAGTGGAGGTGAATTCTAGTTCTGCCCAAAGAGCTAGTGCTCCAGTGACTGGGCCGGTGACTGAACTTGGTTGCAGCGCCCTTGGGGGATTTGATACTCCCATTGGGGACAGCCACCAATCCCATACACCTGAAACCAGGATTGAATCACAAAGTAGTGCAATTCCATGCATTGCAACAAGTAGTCCCATAAAAATAATGAAATCCATTAAAGCCCTGATCAAACCATTTAAAAAGGGAGAGGAATGCTGCATTGAGGATCACTTAGAAGTGGTTCATGACATTTTTAAAGCACTCCAGATACCTAAGGAAAAGTACAGACAATATTTTCATTTAACTTTAGATGCCCCGACGGCCAGCATCATAAGGGGATTAAATGAACAGCAGAATATGACATGGGTGGAGTTTGAAAAAGAAATTAGGCGTAATTTTTCTCCTTTTCAGTCATTGCAGGAGGCAAAGAAAGTCGCTTACACAATCACTGCTGGGCCTAATAAATCCCCTCGCCAATTTTTACAAGACTTAAAAAGAGCATTTTCTCGCTTTGATGTATCTTTTGACCCAAATTCCAATGAGTTTAAAACTGCATACTTCTATGGGCTACAGAAAGATATCATATCCCAATTGGTCCGTGAATTTGACCGTGACAAGTCCCTTGAATGGATTGTACATTAAAGCACAAAACTATATGAGGTACTCTATTGTCAGGGTAGAGAAAGTGATAAAATGAAAGATACTAGATCTAAATCTAAAGAACCCTCAGCTACAGTAATGGAAATCAGGTCAGCCAAAATGTCCCTTGAGTCTGCTCAAAGCCCAGGTAAAAATAATGTGACACCTGAACAAAGGGGTAATCAACAAAGATCGCCCTTTCCTGTGCCAATGTTCCAATCACATGATCCTAGTAATAGGGAGAGCTACATCAGCCCTAGGTATTTAGGGGACAGACCCCGGGCAGGATATCGGCCTGATATGTCAGGTAGGAACAATAACCAGAGACAAAATCAAGATCAAAGAAATGATGGTCCCTACCAGACATTGGGGACACAGAGCAGATTTGATCCCAACACCATGATATATGGTAATCAGGATAGCCCCCGATATGTGGATCGATTTACAGATAATGGGAATCAACATAGGGGCCAGTACCCACAATCTGAGAGACAGGACATGAGGCAGAACATGAACTACAATCCACGTCAGTATAATGATTCCCCACCAGGGGACTATAATCAAAGGATGGGTGCACCCCGCTCCCCTCCACAAATGAATCAAGAGTTCAGAAACCATCCCAACAGACATCAATCACCTGAGAGGTATCAGAATAGATCCAATCAGGGGGAAAACAACCAATATCCACTTAGGCCACAGAAAGAGGATTCTAGAGAGATGGAAAGGTTCCAGTGCCTTGAGGCCCAAGTGAAAATGTTAGCTGAGCAAATAGGAAAGCTCTATACAGCGCAAAAACAGCCATCCAAGGAGGGGGCTGATGGCCATAGCCATGACCGGGGGGCGTCTGAAAAGTACTCATGATACCTGCGGTGCCAAAAAGACAGATTGCCCTGATGTAATTTCGCAAAATGACTCTGAGATGCCTAATGATTTAAAAGTGAAAGCACCAATAAATGAACATGTAACAGAAAATGCAAATACTTCTAAAAAAAGAGGTACGTTTTAACCTAGAACTAAATCAAACATTGAAGATTTGTGCACATAAAAAAGAAACACCGGAAATTCCAAAAGAACAAAGAGACAGATTTAAGAAAAATGACTCATGCATGGGGAATACCAGTGAAAAGGGAGTAAGTGGGGATGCTATAGCTCCTTCCCTGGGCAAGCAAAAAAATGACCAAACACAGGCAGAAAAAGGAAATACTCAAAAGGAGGGTACAGGTCAATCACCTGAAGAATTCTTTGAGACACATATTTTTGAAGAGGCTGAAAGGGCTGGTATCACACTAAATGATCACAAATGCACAGAATTAAAAAATGACCAATTGCTGAATGATGTTGTTACACATGTTCAGTTGGAAGGTTGTAATGTGGTCCCTGATGTTACCCAGATGGATGGGCGAACAGTGGCCACACTCCAAAAAACCTCTGATCATGGAGAAATGAATAAAGTCTTTCGCGCAGAAATGGGTAAAAAGGAGGGAAAAATGTCTTTCCATTTACCAATGTGCTTAGCCAAAAGTGAAAAAGGCCTGAGAAAGGTGAGCCCTGAAATCAGTAAGAATTCACACTTCTTATGTGTATTAGAGGAAGTTGAGGACAGATATTATGCACCCATTACTGTAGAAGAAAAATGCCACACATTTGCTATGATTGACACTGGCGCACAGGCCACAATTATGTCCAAGGAGCTGGTAAAGAGTATCAATGAAGGGAGACCCCCACAGAAACAGATCACAGTGAAGGAAAATCAAGGTCCAGTGCATAACTTTAATGGGGAGGAGGTGCCCATCATAGGTGTAACTGAGGTTGACATAAAAATAGGAAAGCACAGAATGAAACAAGAGGTATTGATCACATCTATTTGTGAAATTCCATTTCTGATGGGGACAGATTGCCTGAAAAGATTGTCTCCTCTCATAGATGGGGTGAATGGAGTGCTGTGGTCCTTAACCAAGAAACCATTGAGACCTAAGAAGCTAAAATCACAAAACAGCAACATAAATGAATGTCACACCGTTGCCAAAACAAATGATGCTGTGGAGGTATATCTCCAGAATAGTTGCATACCTAGTGTCACTGTTATATTAATGTGTCAAGACAAAATGCAGAGCGACAATGAAAGACTACCTGTACAAATATACTTGGACCCAAGGAAAAATTGGCAGACTGCCATAGATGAGCACACATTACGTTTTTATTTAAAAGAGAAAACAATCAAACAGAATATTGCTCCTAAAACAGATTCAGAAAAACACATTACCACTCTTGCCGAAATACACATGGAAGATGAGCAACCATGGGTTCATGTTGGTATAAATTACTGTTTTAAAACAATAAAAGTCACTTTAGCGCTTGAACAGGAGAGGAGTTTCATTAATGAGTAATTGTTGCAAAAAATAATGGAGAGGGAGGAGATCCCGAAATTTAGGATTAAAAACCAGTATGTTTCTGGGTTGGACAGTCCAGACTTTGAAAACCAAATTGCAGGCAGATGCATGCTTAAAATTAGCATTGGGCAGAAAACAATTTACCATAATGTATGGGTAGTGAGTGGAGCACACAATGACTTTTACATGGGCAATGATATCATGCACAGAATGTGTATGGTGTTAGATTTCCTTAATCAAAAAATATGGTCACGCCTAGGTGGGACGGCACCTGAGTTTGAAGACAAAAGAAGGGCTTATCATTGTGCACAACTGGTTCCTTATGCAATCGAATTACAAATGAGGAAAGATACTATTATTCCTGCATTTATAAAACAGTTTGCAATAACACTGAAATGCAAAAATGGACAGCAGATGAAAGACTCTGATGCATTTGTATGCCTGAATGAATCCATAAAACAGCAAGGCCTGGATTATGAATACATTCCATTGGTAGACATTGGTGAAGGATCTGTATAAATTATGGTAAATAATAAAGGTAGTCAGGATATTCATTTAGAGAAAAACTTCCCATTAGCAATGGCCATACAAAAATCACATTATACGGCAGATTTAAATAACATGGTGATTGGAAATATCTCTGAAAAGTATGTAGATGCCAAGGGTGAGTTGCCAGAACACCTGGACTCTCAGCCCAAAGGAATATTTAAAATTCATTCTGTGTATCCTTATGATTCACATGAGACAGTGTGCTGCCATCAAGAGGATTGCATAACATTTCATTTAAATGAAAATGAAACAGAAAATCAGCCCATTGAAGTGGAAGCTGATATGGCAAAATATTTAAAAGTGGCAGTTTTACAAAAAGACACAGCCACACAGTTAGAGGAAAGCGCCGAGATTCCCTTACCAGAAGATTTTCCAGAATTTTCCAAAATGGTAGAAGAGCAGATCTCCTTAGCGGATGCCTGTGACAGCGATGAGGATAGGGACAATCTGAGGGATATATTCATGGAGTTTAAGGATGTATTTGCAAAAGATGCTTATGATTGCGGTTTAACTGATTTACATGTGGCCACACTACCAGAAGGGTGTAGCAGAAGTCCAGTATTTGTATGCCAGTATAGACTACCGCTGGCATGTTTAAAATCATTAGCAGAGTTTATAAAGAATTTGGAAGCTCGGGGAATCACCAGGCCCATTCATAGCACATCCAATACACCTAGTTTAGGTGTGTTAAAGCCAAATGGTCAATGGCGGCTATGTGCAGACTTGAGGGAGTTAAATAAAAGAGTGCCAGTATCCAGATGGCCACTGCCATTCATTGATCATGGCCTAGCTCAGGTACATGGTTCAAAAGTGTTTACCACCTTAGATCTCACCTCTGGATATTGGTGCGTGCCATTGGCAGAGGAGATACAGAATTAATTTTCCTTTACATTTGACAGGACTCACTACGCCTGGCTTAGAGCTCCGTTCGTGTACATCAATAGTGGGAGTGAATTTGGCATATTTTTGAGAAAGGCCATGCCAGATGCAGCGGAAAGAGGAACCATAGTTTATGTGGATGATGTCCTGATAATAAATGAAAGCCTGAAAAGCCATTTTGATGAAATAAGACATGTGCTTGGCCAATTGCAGAAAGCAGGCGCCAAAGTGTCTTTACAAAAAGCACAATAGTGCAAGAAAAAAGTGAACTTTCTAGGCCATGAAGTGACTGAACATGGGCTAAATCCACAAAAGAAAAAAATAGAGGCCATACAAAAACTAAAGGACCCTAAAAATGTGAAAGAGGTAAAAAGTTTATTAGGGATGACAGGCTATAACAGAAAGTTCATTGAAAATTATGCTGAAATTACTCAACCATTGACTAAACTGCTTAAACTGAATACACCCTTGATATGGGAAAAAGAGCAGTCTGAGGCAGTAGCTAAATTGAAGGAATGTCTTGTAAAGGCACCATGTTTAGCATATCCCATAAAGGGTAGGGATTTCTTTGTAGAAATAGGGTTCTCTGAACATTGTATGTCAGCAATGTTATCACAAAAAGATGATGTGAATCACAAAACTATTGCATATGCAAGTAAAGCATTTTCCCAAGTTGAAATGAAATTCAATGAATGTGAAAAGGCCCTATTAACCACTGTGTGGGCGCTAAAACATTTCCGCCCTATTGTTCATGGAGAAAAGGTGATTATTGAAACAAATCATCAACCTTTGCAGTTTTTAGAGAGTAAAAGAATTAGGTCAGGTAATCTAGCGCAGTCCAGAATCACTTCATGGACGCTGGCATTACAAGGTTTTCCTGTAGAAGTGAGATATGGACAAAATAAAAAGAGCCCAATTGCTCAAGGGTTAGCTGACTTACATGACTGTGCAGCTGAACAAGTATCAAACGAAATGGAAGTGGAACCTAGTTTGCAGGAATTTGAACAATCACCACACAAAGCTTTTGATGAAAAAACATGCAAGGATCTGCCACCTGTATATATGGATGGTTGTGCTTTTCACATTGAAAATGACAGTAATAAACAATTAGTGTCAGGAATAGGGAATGTCTGGTTGAAATGTGAAGGCGTCCCCAGTGTAGGGATGAGGATTGGAGCTAGAAGCAGTCAAGTGGCGGAATTGCTAATGCAGTTGATAATAAATTCAATGAAATTGTCCTGGTGACTGATTCTGACTATGTACGAAATAGCTTTGTGGAGTATTTACCTGGCTGGAAAGCGAGAGGCATGCTTACATACAACAAAAAGCCACTTAAACATGGAAAACTGATACAAGCCATAGACAAATTGGTGTCAGAAAATGATTTGACAATATACTGGAGACAAATTTGTGGGCATTTAAAAACACCCGGAGAGGATAAGGAGGGAAATGATAAGGCAGACCACCTGGCTAAAATTTGGGCTGTGATGGGAGAATTGCTACCTATAGATGATTTACTGGGTGAAATACAAATTGATGCAGTAACACGTTCTAAAGCACCAAAGGAGACAGAGCAACCAGTGGTACAGTGGGGTCATGATATGCCAGACCAAGATTTGATTGAGGCACAAAAGAATGATCGAATTTTGGGAATCTATTATAACCATTTGATAGATCCTGAACAAAACCCTTTAACAGAAAATGATTGTATGGGAAAAGAAGAGTTGAGGGTGCTATTAAAGAATAAAAAACGAGTTAGACTGCAGGATGGACTCATGATTAGAGAGTCCATAACAGGACAAATACAGTGGTTGGTACCCCTTTCATTCAGAAGGCTAATACTACAACATGCACATGATGCAATAACTGCAGGCCACAGAGGTTCACAAAAAACATTGGAAATACTAAAAGATTATGCTTACTGGCCACATAGGTCCCAAGATGTGGAATTATATAATACAACAGAAAGTCCCTTGAACACAAAAAGATAAAATAAATGGGTACAGTCAGGAGGCAGTGACAGAGAAGTTAAAAAGTTGATTATTATAATGGCACATAAACACTGTAATATATGTAGATATATATAAAATGTAAAAAAAATAAAAAAAAATAAATAAATAAATACATAAATAAAAATATATAATGGAAGCTTATGGGATTGGTATGCAGAATGAAAATGCATTGAATTTAAAATGTTGTTTCATGTATGCTTATTTTCTTTTTAACCTGTGTTTAATTTCAGAAAAAAAAATGTTTTATTTTTGGTAAAAGGGTGAAGTTAGTATTGTGCTATATACTTAATCTCTTTCTTTTCTATTTTGATTTAGAACATTAACTATTTATACCGGAGGTCACGGGAGACGATGGAGTCCTGGAGCCCACGTGGACGGATTCCGGGAATGCCCCAAGGGGGGGGCGAAGACCAAGGCTGCAAAGCGATCAGCATTGAAGATGACACCAACAATATGTTTAATGATGATGATATTTGGAGGGATCTTCAAGAATTCAGAAGCACAGGTTGTCATTGAACCTGGACCAGCATCTGGTATCGCGGTGGAAGAGGCACCAGGATTCATCATGAGTGATAGAAGGATGATTTTCCAAAATATCTAGATACCATTGAATCCTGAGATTTTGATTGAAAAACATTTGAACAATACCGGCATTAAAATTGAACAGACTAAAGAGTGGCTGGAAATAAGAAAAGAGGATACTAAGCAGTCGATAGGAGATATATTGATGCAATTGGAGAAAAATTGTGAATTCAGCAGACATTAAGAAGAGGAGAGGAAAGAGAGGTGCAGTGATTCTCGCGATATCATTGGTAATGTCTATAGTTGGAGTCATAATAGGTACCACAATATCAACAGCCAATGCTATTTCGGTAGGAACACTGAGCGCAACAACTGAGTATTGACCTAGAAATAATACAAAAAACATTAGATGGGATTAGAGGGGGACTGGATGAACAAGTAAGATTCATGAATGAAACTGCAATCATTCTAAATGAACAAGCGGATGTGATGCAACGGGCAACGAAGCTAATTATTAAGCATGACAGAACTTTAAATGAAATATTGAACATAATGAGTCCTGTTGATAGACTATTAACGAATTATATGAGAGAAGTTCAAACTGCAGTTTCACAATTGATTCAAGGACATATCCCCTTGTATTTTGTTTTGCAGGATATTGTTCATCAAATGATAGAAAGATTGACCAGGAGGGAAATTGATGTGGTACAGGTAAACATTGCATTTGAAATGGGTAATGCGATGCCATTATATGTGGACCTGGAAAGGTTCGAAATTGGATTTCTACTATGCATACCATATGTAGCTCCTGAACTTATTTATCAAACGAAGTGTGTACACAACGTGGGATTTTGGCAAGAGGACAAATTTATTAAGATTAAGACTCCAGAAGTGGTGGCATTTCAGTCATGGGAGCCTGAAGTTTATTTAATACCAAATTTGGAAACATGTGTCAAATTTAAAGAACAAAATTATATGTGTCCAGGTAAACCGTTTGTTGCTGATGCCACAGATGCTATTTGTGGTTTGAAATCTGACCCACGTATATCAGAAGGATGCGAGGTGATTATTAGCAATATGGGGAGTGAAGAACTGGCACAGGCTAAGATGGTCAGAGGTAAATGGTTGGTCAGCACCTACTTAAAGAACATGACAGTAGTACATTTGAACCATGGAACATACGTGGTTAAACAGGTGAAATATAAAGTTTTTTATTTACAGATTTCAAACGATACAATTGTGTCAATTGGAGGGTTAACATTGTTTCATGTAATAAACAATATTTGGGAAAGCCAAGTGGAAAATATCGATTTTTTTCAAAGGGACACTTTTCCAATAGATCCGGATGTGGAGTTTTTATTGAATCACAAAGAAAAACATATTATAAAAATGAATCTGAGAAAAAACAATATTACAGTTAGTAATCTGGGGATAATAGAAGTGAAAAGATTTAATTGGGGAACCTGGGGGGAACGCTCAATAGTGGGTTTGGCTGTCCTGGTGCTAATCATGGGTGGTTGGTTGATTGTGCTATCAGTAAAAATGAAAATGTTGCTGATTTTGGTAGCTACGTCAGGAAGAGAAAGATATCCCAATACACATGCATTTTAAAAGAAGGATGGGGGCAAACTTGTTTTTTTTAGAAATTGGCTTGGATCGTAGCCAAGTTCTAAAAAAAAATGAGGGTATGTAAGGTTATTTAGCGTGTTACAACACAGAGTACAGCACAGAGTACAGCACTACTGCACAGGATCAATGTGTAGCATATTTTTTTTTTGCAGCACTACTGCACAGGATCAATGTGTAGCATGTTTTTTTTTATGCAGTACCACTGCATGGGTTTGGTGCATTCCTATGATGCAATTGTTTCAAGCTATGTGTTGCCAGTGTAACATGGACATATAAGTGAGGGCAGGTTATTCAGTCAAAAACGATTTTTACATATAAAATGCAAATCATTTTTTTCACAGTTAAAAGCACATATTTGTACATTCAAAATGTGCACTATTTTTCACCTGAAATGCCTATGTTGCAAGAGACACATTTGAAAATTAATAAACTAACCTCATTAACAACTAACCTGATCATAACCCACTAATAATAATGTGTTCTCCAGTGCAACATGAATGGAAAATGACAGGCTCTGAAAGTCATTATTTAAATGCACATTCAGTTTTTTTTTTCTTTTTGCTCTGCTGTTCTGTCCACAGTAACTGCAGGAAGCAAAGACCTCGAATAAGCAGGAAATCAGTTTGGTTACAGTTGCAACTGTATAAGCCAAGCCATTGTGTGAAGAGGGTGGTTAGGGCACGATAGAATTTTATTGGTTAGGATCCTTTGGTAGGAGGTAACCAGAGTTTTCTTGTATAATCTCGAGGAAGAAGCTAGAGGGAAACATCTTGACACAGCTCGGAGAAGGACTGAGTTGATAGCTGGGGATGCCTGATTCCTAAAGCAGATTCAACTTGGTTGCAGAGACTGGGATTCCCAGTCAACAAGTCCCAGTTTGAGTGACAGCAAATGCTTGTCCTTGCTGGGTGAACCCCTCCAGAAGGCGAACAGCCAAAGAAGTTACATGCTGAATAAGCCTGGTAATTATCTCGCTGAAGTGTGGGGGCTGAGTGTGTGCGAAAATATTCAGTCAGTGTAGGAAAGAAGATTCCTGTGCTTTACCCACGTGTTTAATGTTGCAAATTGAATTCTTGTTCCCCGCTACTCTCTTCTTAGTGTATCACAAATAATGCTGTTACTGTGCTATTTCATTTATTTCTGTAAAAGAGTGTGATTGTGTTTAAATGCAACTTTTATAATACACAAAAATATCTGAAAGCAGACGGGTGGTGTTTTTTATTTTCTCCTTCCTTTGTGCATTTACCAATACAGTGCTGATGATGTGGGGAGATGTTTAGACAGTGCAATTGACATTTTTAAGGTAGCTAAAAATAAGATTTGGCTGCAGCTGTGTGCACAATGTCATTCAGTATGAACAATTATAACTAACTGTGTGTGTTGTAGTCTGCCGGAGGTCTATGAGTCGGCAGAAAGGGAGGCCCTGGACATAGCTCACCAGACGTAAATAAGTTGGTGATAAATACCGCATCATAGCTCGCTGCCGTAGATAAGACAGCGAGAAATTGCACATGGTGGCACACTAAAAATGAAAATGTGGTGTTCCTGAAATGGAAGCCTGAGGTCTCTCTAGTGATTACACGAAAAATCTAAACAAGAACAAGGGGTTCTGGATATTGGTGCCACAAATAAAACAAAGGAATTATGCTCACCAAAAATACCACCAACCACGCATACCAACCACGCATGTCTGTGTACTGAAATAATGCATATCCATTGTATTATTATTATACATAACCCAATCTGAATACAAGGAGTGATTGTTGCTAAATTATTTTTCGGCGGTAACAAAATACAAATCTACACAAAATACCCAACATATTTATGGTGCGTTGCAGGCCGGGAAAGTGATCACAGAGCACCTACTGGGTGTGGCAAGTGTGTCTCACACTGCCATCTGTACATTAAAGGGAACCCATTTCATAATAGCAGTGTGTTACTAAAAACGAATTTCAGAATGTCACAAAGGGAAACCACATTCTCAGACATAGTACAATATTTAGAGGCAAAGTTGTTTGCACATGGGACGTGGTCGTCGAACAGTACCTTAGAATGGCATGACCGCATTCAGGGTGAGGTGCAGAAAGAAAAACTAGACAATATTTTTGCAGAAGGCAGCATAATTCGGGTCTGCCTTACAAGATTATTTAATGCAGCCGATAAAAGTGCAGAGAAAGACTGTTTAACACGGCTATGCGCCAAAATATGGTTTATTTTGAATAGGTCCCTGCGAATGCAGGAAAATGATACCCAGATAATTAACAGGTTAAAGACTGACTTAGATGGGGCAAGTAAAAATCAGGAATTGTTAAGAGCAGAATTGGATGTATGCCAAAAAGACATGCAATTAAAATGCAGATATTTTGATGCTCAGTTATCCAAAAGCAAGACACAATTTGAGGATAGTGAGCAAGAATTGGTACACTTAAAAGCCTTAGTGGACCACATTAGACAGGATAAAGATGAGATTGTTTTAGAAATGCAGATTTTACAAAAAGAACATTTTGAAAAAGAAAGTGATCTCCAAGGTGCAGAGCAAGAAATGGTTAAAATGATTCAAGAAAAATACAAGAGAAACAAAGAATTCAATGAATGCCAAATGCAAATGTGCGACATGCAGGAGGTAATAAATAAAATGAGTGATGAAAACATCTATCTGCAAAATGATGCTCACCAAAAATACCACCAACCACGCATACCAACCACGCATGTCTGTGTACTGAAATAATGCATATCCATTGTATTATTATTATACATAACCCAATCTGAATACAAGGAGTGATTGCTGCTAAATTATTTTTTGGCAGAAAGATAATACCGCCAGGCCCCAAATCTACACAAAATACCCAACAGACCCAGGCCCTCATTAGTCTCAGCATCGAACGGGGAAACCATGCAACCTCATAAAATTCACCCTACTATCCACTAGAGAGGTGGAAAACATAATATCTAGCCTGAAACCATCTAAATGCCACGGCGGCAGATGCCCAGGGGTCATTATCAAAGAGGCAGCGAAAGAACTAGCACCAGGCATCACGTCATTTATAAACTCCTATTTCGAGACCAGCATGGTCCCTACCATCTTGAAAGATGCCTGGGGCCTCCCACTATTAAAAAAAAAAAAACGATCTTTACCCAAATATTCCCACAAACGATAGGCTCATCGCCACAGTTTAAGGAGCAGAAAGCCTAGAGCATACTTACATGCCTGGTTTACACCATACCTTAAATCACTAAGAATAGAAGAATGAAAAAGTGAATCCATATGGAGGTTAACACCATCTGAGGTGCATAGGTGAACCTTATTAGCAACTCCACAAAATACAAAAATGAAATATGATGAGCAAAAAGAGAAAGCTTTGATAACAGGATATTACAGACCAAATCAGGTACTAAGGAACTTTTCGCTATACTAAAGAGATTAGAAAATCCCATCCCTGTACCTGATAACCGTGTCAAAGACAAGACATGGTGTGCTGACATACAGAAAGCACTAACTGACAAAATTGCCCCTCTTCAGGTAAAAATTGCCACAAAAAAATAAACGTAACAGAATTTACTACCCAACCTAGAAATGTATCTATCTTACCTAAACTAGAACTCTGCTTCAGCTTCACCAAAACTAAAATAATAGAAGTTGAAAAAATAATACTCTCGCTCAGGCCCTCTAACTGCCGAGGAGACCAATGTCCTGCACAAATAATACAATACGCTGTAATAGATCTCTCACCTTTTATCTCTAAGCTTATTAACGCGTCATTCACCTCAGGCACTATCCCAAGTAATCTAAAGGAATGCTGGCTCCTCCCCTCCTGAAGAAACAAACACTTGACCCTGCTATACCTACAAACTATAGACCAATCACAACAGTGCCATTCCTCCTCAAGATATTAGTCAGGGTGGCGTACTTACAGATTCAGAACTTCCTGGAACAGAAGAAACTGCTGGGTACCCGGCAATCAGGTGTCAGACGTCAGCATGGAACTGAAACAGCACTCATTGACCTCAAGGCCCAGGTTGAGAGATCAGGGTAAATGCACCCTACTACTCCTCCTAGATCACTCAGCAGCATTTGACCTGGTGGACCACACTGTTCCCTGTAACCACCTAGAATCAGCGGCAGACCTTTCACAACACACCATGGCGTGGATTCAATCATTCCTGAGTGATGGTGTGTTGTGAAAGGTGTGATATCAGAAGCAGCTGATCCCATCCCCATCTCAGGTGGTGTTCCCCAGGGTTTGTGCATCTCCCCTACTCTGTATAATATATTTACCCAGCCCCTCTTTGATAATCTGGATTATCTTGGTGTCACCTACACTAACTATGCAGATGTCACTTAGATTCTCTTCCCACTTACAGGGGATTACAACCAGGATTTGGCCTTCGTGAATAAGATTTACCTCATCATCCAGGCATGGATGGCACTCCATGGCCTATGCCTGAATGATGATAAACGGAACTCATCATCCTGGGGACCACACCCAATCTCAACAAACTTGGCCATAAATATACCTCCTTTGACATAGACGGCAACATGATTAAGGTGATGAAGGAGGTAAAAACACTAGGTTTTTACCTCGACTCTGGTCGCACCTTGACAGAACAAGTGAATGCTCTGGCATCCGCCACGGCTTACACGGCTTACACGTGTAAACTGATCAGATCAGCTAAACCCTTCCTTTCAACGAGCCGCTGTACCACACTGGCAATTGCACTTGTGCTATCTAAATTGGACTATTGTAACGCTCTTTTCATTGGAGATAACAAATACATCACCAAGAAAATTGAAATACTCCAAAACAAAGCCTTGAGAGCGGCGTTAAGAATGACCAAAAAAGATCACATCTCCACAGCGAGGAGAAATAATAACTGGCTATCTACTCTCGATAAAATCAAACTTAAAACCTCCTCCCTAACGTTCAAATCCCTCAACAATGCAGCACCTCTTTACCTCACTGAGAGGTTCAACAAAAGAGCGACTCTCCGACCTACCGACCTACCAGAACCATCTACACTAACTGTCTGACAGTTCCTCCATTCAAACAAGCAACCATTGGCGGTAATAGCTTCCCTGTCAAAGCCACCCAACTATGGAACTCCTTGCCTCCATGCCTGAGGGAAAACCAAACATACCGACATTTCAGACTCAACATTATCAACTGGTTTAAATAAAAGGATCTCTAAATCCAGACAAGAGAGAAAAGGCCCTCTAACCTCTCCTGACTCACCTGCCGTTCTTTGACTTCTCTTTTACCCTAATAGACCCTCTTGACCTGCCATATGTAGATATAATTGTATTTTATTTTTGCGTGTAAATTACCAACACTGCCATCCTAACATCTGTGTATTCTGCCAACTCTGCTATGCTCTGTACTATAATCTGTATGTTCTATGATGTAACATGTAATATGTAATTTTGTAAATTCCTTGTACTATACTATGTAACTTTGTAAGCCTAAAATATCCTTGTCTTCGCGCCCTGATACCTCCGGGTCTGGCGTGCGCTACAAATAAATAAACAAACAAACAAAACAAACAGTGCCATTCCTGCTGAAAATCCTTGACAGGGCAGCCTATCTCCAAATACAGGCTCACCTTGAAACAAACAATGTTCTGGGCCTGCGGCATTCGGGTTCAGACCTAGACATGGTACTGAAACTGAGCTAATAGACCTGAAAAAGCAAATAGATTACTAAAAAGGTAAAGGTAACATAACGCTCCCTCTGCTGCGAGATTTATCAGCTGCTTTTGACCTTGTCAGTCATCAAATCTTATGCAATCACCTCACTTCATCAGCTCAGTTCTCTGAGAAAGCTACAGCCTGGATACAATCGTTTCTGGATAAAAGAACGATGTGAGTTTTCTCTCCCACTGCATCGGCTGACCCAGCACCGGTGATGTGCGGAGTACCACAATGGTCTTGCGTGTCACTGACACATTATAATATATTTACCAAGCCTCTGTTTGATCATCTTGACCTCTTGGGTGTCATCTACACTAACTATGCAGATGACACCCAAGTCCTCATCCCTATCTCTGGCAACCACGACAGCGATACTAAAACTATTGAACAAAATCTACCTCACCATTCAGGCATGGATGGCCACACATGGCCTCTGCCTCAATGATGAGAAGACCGAATTACTATTCACTGGCTCCCAAGCCAAACTAAATAAACTAGACATCACCTATAACTAATTTACCGTAGACGGCAATAACATGCTTGTCTCCAAAGATGTCAAGACACCCGGCATCTATCTCAATTTATCCTTAACCCTGACTAAACAAGTGAACACCACAGCCTCGGCCACAGCTTAGATGTGCAAATTAATAAACACCCGTAGACCTTTCCTTTCACCAACAAGTTACACCACGTTAGCTAGGGCGCTTGTCTTATCTAAACTGGATTACTGCAATGCGCTCTATCTAGGAACTAACAAGCGTAACTTAAACAAGCTACAAGTCCTGCAAAATAATGCTCTCAGAGCAGCCTTCAACATTCCTAAATCTCACCACACTTCTGAAATCTGATGCAACTCCCACTGGCTGTCAATCAAGAACAGGTTCTTGCTCAAAACAGTGACCCTCACCCATAAGTGTTTGTCTAACTCAGCACCCAAATACTTGACCTGTAAATTCTCCAAAAGCCAATCTGACCAACCCACTAGATCAGCACAATGACAGAGTCCCTAGGTACAACCTTCAGAAATCTGGAGGCAGCAGCTTCTCTGTCCTAGCCTCCAAACTATGGAACTTTGCACCCTTAGCTCTAAGAGCAGAACCATCTTTCTCCCAATTCAGAGCAAATGCAAAAAATTGGCTGTCCACTCAGGAGACCAGTTAATTGCCTGTTATCTTGTGCTTCTCCTGTTTAACTGTTATTCTCTTACCTACCTTTTTGTCTGTACCTACAATGTATATATGTATCTACTCCATACATGTACATAACGTCACTGTATCATTTCTGTATTTGCTGTAACTGAAGTAATGCGGCCAGATACCTGAGGGTTAGGTGCGCTATATAAATAAACAATACAATACAATTAACCTTTTTAAGTATAGAAATAGATACAAAAAAGGGTACTTGCAGGTTGTTATGGGAGAAACTACATGGATTGATTTCTGAGATAGAGAGCAACTTATCAAAGAACAGGATCACTTTGGAAAAGGTCCATCCATTGTTGGGGAAATAAAATGTAGCTTACCAGGTTATTCCCGTAGGCAGGGTGGTGCCCGCAGGTTGGCAAGCGCAAGAGCTGGAGTTTCACAGAGACATAACCATGTCCGGCTTGGGTCAGGCTTAAAGGAAGATTTACGAATGTGGCGGTCATTCCTATTAGGTTTTAATGGTGTGCAGTTATGGAAAACCCTTTGGCAAAGTGGGGAATTACAGGTGTACACAGATGCATCAGGTTATGAGGGTGTTGGGGTAATCCTGGGGCAGGAGTGGTGTGCACAGAAATGGCCGACCCAGTGGCGCAAAAAGGGGAGGACGAAGAATATCATGGCTCTAGAACTCTCCCATATTGTGGTAGCACTCACGTTGTGGCCTAAGGAATTGAAAAACAAAATGGTGCGTTTTTGGTCTGACAACAAAGCAGTGTTACAAGCTATAAATGTACAGTCTGCATCATGCTCGGCTGTTCCAAGCCTCTTGAGGTGATTGGTGGAGATCTGCTTACACAGGAATATCGAGTTTGGGGCTCAGCATGTGCAGGGTGTTCTTAATGTTGCCACTGACGTTCTTTCTCGTCTTCAGTTGCGCAAGTTCCGGGAAGCACATCCTACTGCCACGAAGGAGGAGGCGCAGTTCAAGAGTGAGTGGTGGCAGCTAGTGGCGTGGACAAGGTGCTCTGGGACTTGGGGGAGTGATCGCTCACATTGGGTACTAAGTCCAGGAACCGGCAGGGCTATGGTAAGTTTGTAAGTGTGTTGAACGCATTGCAGAAAACCGACTGTGCACTGGAAGAGCAGGTGCATGAGTTTGTAGTTGGGCGCACAGGGAAGGAAAGAGCAGGAGCTGGGCGGTGGGGCACCTGGCAGCCATAGCCTTCTACTGCTAATTAATGGAAGAAGGTGAACCCACCAAAGGTTTTGTGGTACGCATGGCATTAAAGGGATGGGGCTAGTTGGAGAGACCTAAGCAGGATGGTCGAAAATCTATTGACTTTTATTTATTGTAAAAATGATTGCACACCCTGGCCAGGGTATGCACGGATGCGTTTGAGATGGCATTATTTAGGGCGGCATATGCAATGGTATTTTATGGGGCTTTTCGGGTCAGTAAATTAGTGTCAACTCGCAGGCTGAACCAGCCGGGGAAGGCCCTTGTTAGGCAGAATCCTGTGCAGTGCCCTTAGGGACCACTACACACAATGAATACCACAGGTGGCAATACAAGTTTTACCTTTGGTACAAGCCTGTACTACTATGTCAGAGTGGTAGCAGTGGCGGAGCAGCCAGGCTTATCTCAAGAGTATATGAGCAGTAGCAGAGATTACACAAAGGGACCACAATTACTGTGACTCAAGCAAACACTGACTCAAGGTTTCAGGTAGAAAAATATAAGTGCATTTATTTTTAAACCATTTGTTATAAACACAACACTTCTATTAAACTCAAACACAAACCACACGTAAAATATACAACTAACCAATTCACTTTGTACAGTAAATCTCAAGGTAAGTACCCTGTGTTTGAATGGACCGGTGTTACGAACAAAACACGTTACCGTGAATACGATTGTGATCACTTTTTGACAGTTCGGTCTACTAAATAAACGAGTATCTGTGACATGAAATGCTACCGGGGCAAAAACACACTTAGCACCTGAGATACCCAGAGGGAGTTGGAGGCAAAAATCACAGGCAATATTTTGGTTAGGCAGACAGAATCGAGAAACACTCAGAGACAGGAGTTCAAGAGTCAAAGGGTTAGAGCCAGGGTTAAGTGACACCGGTGTCCTGTTGCCAAAGATCACACAGTCAGACAGTTCACGATTCAACGTAGCCAAGAGTAATTCGACATTGTCAATGTTCGGAAGCAAAAGTTATAAGAAGGAGGGAAGACAAGGGCAAGCCTTGAAGATGAAGAAAAGGGGTTCACCCAGTTTCCTCAAGCAGAACACAGTACCTTATTCCAAAGGTGCAGCTGGTGCCCTGGCAGTTGTTCCTGTTGGTTCCCCGCAGACCCACGGTTCCTGGAGCTTCGTTGTGAAGGAGGACGTCTGAAGGGGGTCTGCACCACGCAGGAATGAGGCCAGCAGCAGCGACAAAGAATAAAAGGTGCGCTCCTTAAAAACAGGAGAGGCTCTCCAGATGGCTATCCGGACAACTACAGCAGTGTGCAGCAATTTCGACCAAGGAAGAGGATCCTCTGGCTGTGGAAGATGAGCTGGTTATCCCCACCAGGCTCAAGGGAAGAAGACTCTGGACTGGATCTCCTCTTAGTCGTTGAAGGGTAGATAGCTTAGGATTGCAGCAGGGCTTCACCGGGACGGGGTAGTTGCAGCAGTCGTCGTTCTCTCCGCTTCTCTTCAGTTCCTTGTAGTTCCAGTGGCGACTTTGACTTCTAGCCCAAGAGACCTGCCTTTTATGCGCAAAATCCCCATTCACACAGCCTGGCTGTCAATCACCCAGCAGGGGGGTTGTCCAGCCTGGATAACCACCTCAGCCAATCATGGCAAAGTGCGACTTGGGTTTCCTAGGATACCCTGTGCAGGGGGTGACTACACCCCTCCCTCACATTCAGCCCACCTAGACACCCAGGCGCCTGGTGGAGGGCTTCTGAGCAGAAGCCCGCCAAAAGACGGTGAACAAAGAAGGTGAACCTAGTTTGCCACGCAAAGTAAAACACAAGAAGGACTTTAACAAAAAGAAATGGCGAATAAACCCGACCGGAGCCAAGAGAACGACAATTTGGTCAAGCGGGTTTATGTTTGAGGCTAATATGATAGCCAAGAACGATACCACGTTTATCTAATATAATCGCGGTAGAAAAGTTAGGGTAGATATCACTGCCACCAGCCAAGTCTAAATGTTAAAAGAGCGAAACAATGCTCTAGGAGGTACAGATAAACAGGGATACGAATTAACCCTTTCCAGTATTCCATGGAAGATGGGGTGTACTGAATCTGTGGTAGATTGACTAGGTAAAGTTAATGGTAATTTAACCCTTTTCTGGGGGACTGTAGTCAGCCTCAGAAATGGAGTCGGGGGGGGGGGGAGTCTCAAAGACAAACCTGTGCCACGGCACTGAGGGTGCTGTGTGACACACACAAAAGAAGGGGGCTACTGAAGTGGTGTACTCCAGAGTCCACAATCACAAAAACAGAGAAATACACATGGCAAAACACAGGTAAGAGTGGGGAAAAAGCTCACACTCTTACCAAGTGGAAAAAAAATAATAAACTCCAGAAGCCCAGCAAAGCTGCTGGGGGACTCACTAGGTGAGGGAAATTAGCCATAAATGAGAATTCTCCCTAACAGCCCTCACCCTGGAAGATGTTGAATTTGTGTCAAGGGGCGACAGTGAGGGGCTTAGGATCAAGTTGAGACAATGCAAGACTGATCAAAAGGGGAAAGGAAAGTGGGTTGTTATGTACAGGGCCACCTGCAGTGACAGTTGTCCCGTCTTTCTCCTGAGATCCTTGGTAATCAGGCCCCTGCAGCGTGGCCCCTTTCTGATGCATCTGATGCATGCTAGTGGAGCACACCTGACCAACTATCAATTTACAAAAATTCTTACTACCACACTGGGAGCGGTGGGAATATATGGTAACGGCTGGTCCTACCACAGTTTTCAGATAGGTGCCACCCCCACTGCCTTCATGCAAGGGATGCCCGCATTGTGGAATCAGAAAAAATACAATATTAACCGGCTGTTACACCGAGCAAAGGAAAATACACTGACACAGGCTTATAAAGATTCCCAGAATCTTTATTACAAAACTGAACAGTATTCAACAAAGTACACAAATAGCTATTTGGCCGTCAATACATCACAGAGACCCCCAGCAGGGTTCAATGTGAGCAGTGACAGAATTTCCTAGCTGGACATTGACGCATTTATACAATTTGTAAAATGATGTCCAGCCCTCTTACAGGTTAATCATACACTGGGCTAGGATCGCGCCAGGTTCACTTTCCTAATTTACATATCTCATGCATGCGGTTTACTTTTCAATACATTTACTAACACACTCCATTATTCTTTAATTTAACATTTACATTCTTTACATTTTGTTTTAATACAGACCAAACAAATGTTTCGCATATTATATTCGGATAGCATTACTGTTCTTGTATACTTGTAGTTTAACATTACTGATTCAAGTAATCCCCTGCTCCCGAGGTCAACAAAGGACAAGGTCTACATGACCCTAACATATAGCCTGAGGGCAGGTTGGACATTAATTCCCCTACAGAGGTTGGAGAGGTTAAGGCAAGAACAAGGACACACGAGACGGCCATTTTAGATTACAGGGTGACTTTGTATAAAACCCCAAAATGGCGGTTTCTAACCTAAAATGGAGGCTTGATTCAAGATGGCGGCTTACATCAATTTCTAAGGTCAAGACCTTGCCGTAGAGAGTTATTTGCGTACAATTTTAAGCAACTTGGCGTAGGCCAATATACATACAAATCGTTTGTAATAAGAGGCATAATTTAATATCCGTTTTGACAAACCCTCCTTTTGGCCTATGCCAAGTGCTAATACTACTTCTGATTTGCTTGCAAGTAACTCCATACGTCATCGTCCATACACCCCAAATCATTGTCGGACATATCTATTGCCATTAGGTCTGATACCAGAGTGTCTTTCAACACATACTCTTTGGAGAGCTCCTTTGGGGCGTATATTTTATTCCCTAATACACTTGTTGCTTGCGCGCAACATCCCCCTAATACTGAGCATATACCAGGGAGACAATGTATACAACAACAAAGAAACAAAAAACTTCCCAAGATAATCAGTAGGGCCGAGAACAACTTCCATCCCCATGACCGTAGGAGGTCCCAAAACCATGTACCAAGTTCCCAGTTTCCCTCAGGAACATGTACTTCTGAACTAAGAACATGTAGATTTTGGATTGCCCTAAAGATTGTTGGAGAGGAGTCTGGAACGTAAACGCAGCAAGCGGACCCCACTAATTTACATACTCCTCCTCGCTCTGCCAGGATGACATCTAATGCCATCCGGTTCTGAAGAGCCACTAATCGTATCGCTCTCTGCTCTAACGTCATATTATAGAGTATGTCAGTGGTCCGATTAATGGTTCTCTCCAATACTCTCGCTAGTCCCCTAATATCTTCTGAATTCGTAATTTGCCCAAAAAATGGCACAAAAGATTTCATAATATCTCATAGAGTTTGCGCTGGAGCATCCCCTTTTACACCTCGTTGTGGACGAGTCTTTGAAATTTCTGTAGTACTGGCAATAAATACCCCATGTAATAGAATCCCTAAATAACAGGTTACTTGCCAATCCCTGGGCAACCACGGAAATGCCACATTACCGCAAACAAAATAGACAGGTTCGCCTACGTACAGAGGTCTGTTTTCACTAGTCAAATTCGCAACGTTGGCGCACTTTCTAAAATTACCCATTGACCGTGTTCCATTCCTCTGTATGCAGAAGGATACTGAATCGGGGCTATGATTAACAGAATAGGATGGAGGTGTGGTATCCTTATTGCCTATAGGAGCCATTTTGAAAGAGATTAAAGACTGCAAAGGACGAGACAATCTATCAGAGGGCCTAACAGAAGCAACATTTGGCTTACTTCTATTTGCAAAAAGTGAGTATCCCAGGGGCATCAAAACATTCTTTTCAAAACTATTTAAATTTGTACCATCAAAGTTCCCTGAGATGCTGTCATTCCATCGACCAAAAAATAGTGCTCTAAGAGAAGCGTAACAGGCAGTTGTCAGAGGTAAAGGGTAAATATACCAACCTAGCCCCTTATCCCCATGTTGCGGTAGATGTGTACAGATCCAGCAATTGGTCTTATTAAAAATTGCATGAGTGGCATTTATTATTAACAAAAGGGTATTATTCTGATAATTCCGTCTATGTAAAGAATCTCTAGGCGACAAAGTATGCAATTGCACAGAAGGAGTGGGAATAACAGATACATTTTCCATAGGTAAAAAGTCCTCTAACGGATATGCTTCTTCCAGATACCATAACCCAAACCCAAAAGTCATTACAAATCCAGTAATTAGTACGAGAAGGCAACAATACACTTTGGGGGTCCCCTTACATACTTGATCATTGTCACATTTTTATCTAAAAGTTCAGTACGAGCGGTGGCGGGTGCAGGCATCGTAGTCTTCAATCGAAAAACACCAATTGTTCATTTGCTGGCGACTCCAGTCACGCGTCTTCTTAATGTCTTTCCCACAACCCTTAGCCAACAGAATCTTTCCATACAATCGGGCCAAAAAGACAAGCCCTCAAATGATTTTCTCAGTTGCACAGTCAGACCATGCTGTACATTTACTTCCTTGGGCGCAAATTATATTTTGCAGTTTCTGGTGGGAACAAAGTGTTGTCACTTCCTCCTGGAAGTGGCGAACGGACGGAAATGGGATCAAGAAAGGATTTATCCGGAAGTTCCACTGTTCGGGAGTGCGGAGACAAGATGGCCGTTTTGTCCGGCCTTGCGGATTCTGAAACGGTCTCCGATTCCCTTGTTGGTTGTTGCTGTTTCAGGCACGCTAGTTACAGCAGTGGGAAGGGATTCTGTGTCTTCTGTATCGTAAGGCACGGGCTGTGGGATCCGTTTGGTGTGTGTCGCATGGATCCAGTGTTTACGACCCGCTACCCGCACGGCAGTTTGAGTGACCAGCAGGACTTGGTAGGGACCCCTCCACCGAGGTGCAAGGCAAGACAACCTCTCAAAAACCTTTGTGAGGATCCATTCCCCTTGTCGTAGACTGTGACCGGGACCCTCGTAGTGCACAGGTAATGCCTCTCGCACCTGGTGATAAATTGAAAACAGATTTTTAGTCAACTGGTTACAGTAGTCTGAAAGAAGCACATTTTCTATATCCCGTAATGAGCGACTTTTTTGGCATACCCCAAATATTAGCAGGTCTCCCCATTACCACCTCAAAGGGAGAGAGCCCAGTCTTAGTTTGAGGGGTCGTTCCCATCGATAGTAACACGATCGGTAAGGCGTCCGGCCATTTTAGCTTGGTGCCAGCACACGTCTTAGCGAGTTTGTTTTTTATAATGCCGTTGTGCCTTTCCACTAATCCGGCACTCTGGGCATGTCTAGCTGAATGGAACCGCTTGTCAATCTGTAATCCTTTGCAAATTTGCAGGATTACAGTGGCAATAAAGTGTGGCCCATTATCAGACCAGATGACTCTCGGCAGCCCGAACCTGGGAAAAAACTCTTTCAACAGAGTTTTTGCCATGGTTATGGCCATTGCATCTCTAACCGGGAAGGCCTCAACCCATTTACTAAAGGCACAAATGACAACCAACACATATTTCAGATTGTTACAACGTTCCATTTCAATAAAATCAAAATGAATAACCTCAAACGGAACAGAAGGTGGAGCGAAACTTCCTCTAGGAGTCGAGGTACCTTTTCCTACATTGTGCTGCAAGCTAACCATGCAGTTCTGGACAAAACGCTCTGCAGTTTTGAAAATCTTATCATTGGCTCATACACTGTGTAGCATTTTTGTTAATTTCCGCGCACACACATGTGTCAGACCATGAGCCATAATAACCATCATTGTAATGTAGGCGTCAGCAGGGAGTAACCATTTCCCTTCAACATTGTCTACCCAACATCCATCATCATCCAATCTCCCTGCACCCTCGATCCATCTCTTAGTTTCCTCTATGGTAGCATCTGCTTGAATATCTTTTACAACATCGATACTTTCTCCCAAAGTGCAAACATTTACAATTTCTTTTACAGCGTACATTTCTGAACTGAAATCAGTGGCCGTCTGTTTAGCTATCTGATCGGCGAAGGCATTCCCTTTTCCTACATCATCAGTAACTTTTTGATGTGCTGAACTTTTTATGATAGCTAACTGAACAGTTAGTGCAAGTGCTGAAAGCAATCGCACTATTAAAGTGCCGTGCTGGATTTTCGTTCCATGCGAGGTCAAGAAACCTCGTTCTTTCCAAAGTCTACCAAAATTGTGGCCCACCCCAAAGGCATACTGACTGTCAGTATATATATTCACTGTACGCCCTTCAGAAAGCTCACAAGCTCGAGTTAACGCTATAATTTCTGCGGCCTGTGCAGAGTTATGCATAATTCTTTTAATTTCCACAACCGTGCTTAAAGTAGTGACAACATAAGCAGCCGTGGATGTACCGTCTGGAAGTTTAAAACAAGAGCCATCACAAAATAGCTCTCCTTGAGGGCTATTCAAAGGCGTGTCTTTGAAATCGATTCTGCCTTTAGTCTCTTGTTCTGTCATATAAAGGCAATTGTGTGATGTATCGTCATCATCAACAGTATTTTGTGAGACAGGTAAAAGTTCCGCCGGATTTAATACGCAACACCTCTCAATTTGAATGTGGGGAGCATACAAGATCAGTTCATATATTTTCAATCGTGCAGAAGTGAGGTGTTGCGTTTCATTTCTATTCAATAGAATATCTACAGAGTGAGGTACCATTAGGGTTAACGCATGACCCAGGACCATTGTCACGCTCACCTGATTCCGACGGAGGCGCAGGTCTGGCTTCGAGTGCTATTGCTTCTTCTATGGTGAAGCGCAGGACTCTGAAGATGGACTCACTGGCTCGCAGGAATATACCCCTGTGCGTGAAAAGGGAGTATTACCTACTGACAGAGTAATGCTCAAGCCTCCCACTCTCTTCCAACCCTCCACGATACCCTTCCTCGATTCCCCGTGAAGTCTCACCTTAGGGTCAGGAAGGATGAGTTCTCCATCCTGCTTCTGATGCAGGGGCGCGTTGAAACCCAGTTACTTCACTGGATTGAGGTTTGATGGGAGTTCAAATAAGCTTGACTATTCAGGTAAGGCGCTGTAAAAGTTCTGTTGCAAGTTCAAAAGTTCAAGCTTAATAATAATGTTCATTGTCTTATTGCAGCAAGCGCTAATGCTTATGTCTTTTTCCCCTTAGAGATATGGCGCCGACCCGAAGTGAAACGTGCAGTTCACGTAAATGACAGGTAAATTCTGGATGAGCGCTCGGGTAATGTCTTTGCATTCGCTCATTCAATGTCTTTGGGCCTCATTACGACCCTGGCGGTAAGTTACCGCCAGGGCCGTGACTTTACCACCATGGCGTAAACTATGTTTACGCCATGGTGGTTGGCGGACTTACCGCCCCATTCCGACCTTGGCGGGGCAGTAAGTCCCCAATCCCCATTTACCCTTCCCCATTCCCATTTTTGCCCCATAGGGCATAATGGGAGTGGGGAAGGCGTTAATTACGCCACCGTAAATTACGGTGGCGTAATTAACACCAAGTTCCCTTACCGCCATGGTTTTTTACACCTGCTAAAAGCAGGTGTAAAAACCGCCATGGCGGAAAGGGAACTCGTAATTGGCGGAAAGGGGTTGGCGCAGCTAACGCTGCCGCAAACCCCTTTCCGCCAGGGTCGTAATGAGGCCCTTTGTCTTTTTTCCCCATAGGGGCCGGGGTCCGGAAAATGCCTGGAAGCGGCAAGACCCGAAATGAAATGGGAATGACCCAACAGGTAAGTCTTAGAAGGAAACTGAGCTTTTCCTATTCCCTTCCTTCTCTCACCTTTTGTTCTTGTCTTTTTCTCTCTAGGCTCTGGGAAGTGGCTGTGGATCCGGATGATCGCTGCTGAAGATGGAGGCGCCCAGGAAAGGTCAGTGAAATGCAGCGCTGCAGCGATCGTAGCGAAATGCTTTTAAAAAATGATGTCTTCCTTTTCAGGATTGTCGGTGTGATGTCTCCGTGGTGCAGATTTAGCAGGTAAGGTCTCTTGTCTCCCTTTGCAGGTGACCCAGGATGCTGACAGGTGTGGCTGAAGTCCAGATGCAGGAGCTGACACAGTGAGCGTCCAGCTGCGAGGAGCAGAACAACGCGAAGCGTGAGTTGCTGATCGGGCATGGTTTAAATAGCTTTGGAAGAGTACCCTTCCACCGATCAGGTATGTATCCTTCCCCGACCACACCCAGGGAAAAGTAGGTCCACAGGTAAAAAGAGGGCCTGGATGTAGCAGCATGGTCTGCATCAGGTAAGTGCACCTTAACACACTTGAACACATGTCTAGCTTTATGAGCCTGGCGCCTAAGGCGCCAGGACAGGGGTCCAACATGAGCCTGGTGCCTAAGGCGCCAGGACTGTGTCCAAAGAGCCCCAGCTTGGGCCCGCTGGCACTTCCCTGGGGGAAATGATGCCTGCCTCTGGGGTTGCTGGGTCGGACCTGGCTCCTTGGAGGTAGGCATCATGACAGTACCCCCCCTCAAGGCCCCTCCCAAGGTTGTTCCCTCCGGAGGTTTTGGCTTGTTTGGAAATCTCCGGTGGAACCTTTGTATTAATCGAGGTGCGTGAACATGGTTAGTAGGCTCCCACGATCTCTCCTGAGGTCCATATCCCTTCCAGTCAACAAGATAGAAGAGTTTGGACTTTAACACTTTGGAATCTGAAATGTCTTTAACTTCGAATTCTAATTCCCCTTCTATTTGAACTGGGTCTGGAGGCTTAGACAGTCGGGTCCCTGGTTGTACTGGCTTCAAAAGTGATGCATGAAAAACTGGATGAATACGCATGTTAGACGGTAAATCCAGTTTAAAGGCCACGGGATTGATTATAGCCTTGATGGGATAAGGTCCTATGAATCTGGGATTGAAGGTTTGCGGGCCCTTGAGGGGTAAGTGTTTCGTTGCTAGCCATACCTGATCTCCTACTTGGTAAGGAGGAGTTTTACTTCGGTGCAAATCTGCGTTTTCTTTATACTTTTTCTTGGCTTGCTGTAAATGAGTTGCAGCTTCTTTGAAGGCTTGAGTTATTGTGGAATGCAGATGATTTACTGCGGGCATTTCCAGGGTCAGAGGTGGATCTAGATCAGAGGTCCGAGGATGGTGACCATACAAAGTATAAAAAGGAGTTTGTCTGGTTCCAGAATGCACTGAATTGTTGTATGCATATTCTGCGATCCAAAGGATGTCTTCCCAATTTAACTCGGATTGGTTTAACATGCACCGAAGATATTGCTCGAGAGTCTGATTGGTTCTCTCGGTTTGTCCGTCGGTCTGGGGGTGGTGGCTGGTGGATAGCCGCACATCTATTTGTGCTAGTTGGCAACACTTCTTCCAAAAATGGGAGATAAATTGACTTCCACGATCCGAGACTAATATGGAAGGGAAACCATGTATGCGAACTATATTCTCCAGAAATTCCTTGGCCAAGGTGGAAGCTGAAGGCAAACCTTTTAAAGGGATAAAGTGGGCCATTTTGGAGAATAGATCCACAAATACAAGGATGGTGTTGTAACCAGCACAAGGAGGCAGGTCAGTTATAAAGTCCATTGACAAGGTGTGCCATGGTGCCGGTGGAATATCCAAGGGTTGAAGTAGGCCGGCTGGCCTTTTTATTTTACCCTTGTTTTGGGCGCAAATTCCACAAGACAATACAAAAGACTTTATGTCTTTTCTCCAAGAAGGCCACCAGAAGTGGCGTTTGATTTTTTCCTCCGTTTTTGCGATACCAGGGTGTCCTTCCATTAATGAGTCATGATGATGGGCAATAACAAGTTCTTGCAATTCTTTACTAGGCAGAAACAACCGCTCCTGGAAGTAGGGTAAGTCATCCTTAATGGTGTAATGAGGACCCTTTTGACTCCATTCCAGTAAGGCTGAAGAGTCTAGAAGTTGTTTTACTTGCGTTTGGATGTCCTCAATAGTTTGCAATGAAGTTAGGCCTAAGATTCTTTGTTCAGGTATGATTGGCACAGGTTCTAAACTCGAATTGGGTTCTTCCATGCCAATCCGGGATAAGGCGTCCGCTTTACCATTCTTGCAGCCAGGGCGATAGGTAATTACAAAATCAAATTCCGCAAAGAATAGAGCCCATCGGAGTTGTCGTGAAGATTGAGCCTTGGCCGTCTTTAAATACTGTAAATTTCTGTGGTCCGTAATTACGGTTATGGTGTGTCTTGCCCCGAGAAGGTAGTGACGCCAAGCCTCGAAGGCAGATTTAATAGCCAGTAACTCTTTGTCGGTAATTGCGTAGTTGATTTCAGGAGGAGAAAATTTCCTGGACCAAAAGGCCACAGGGTGTAGTTGGTTAGTTTCTGGGTCTCTTTGCGACAGAACAGCTCCCATGGCCGAACTGGATGCGTCGGTTTCCACAATGTAAGGGAGATCTGGGTGCGGGTGCTTCAATATAGGTGCAGAGGTGAATTTGGTTTTCAGGTCCTGAAAGGCGTGTTCGGCCTCAAGAATCCATTCAAAGCGATTGTTTTTCTTTAGGAGAGCTGTGATGGGTTGGACTGTTCGGGAAAATTCCGGGATGAATCTTCGATAGAAATTGGCGAAGCCGAGCATGCTCTGAACTCCCTTCACCGAGCTAGGAGATGGCCATTTGAGGATGGCGTCCACCTTTCGCGAGTCCATTCGGACTCCTTGAGGTGTCAGGATGAATCCGAGAAACTCCACTTCTGTGGTATGAAAAACGCATTTTTCGAGCTTTGCAAATAGTCTGTGCTGGCGCAATTTCTCAAGAACTGCCCTAACATGTTTTCTGTGATCGGATTCTGAAGAGGAGTACACCAGGATGTCGTCAATATAAACAATGACACAGACGTCGATAAGTTCCCGAAGAACATCATTCATAAAGTACTGAAAGGCGGCAGGTGCAGTGCACAAACCGAAGGGCATCACCTGATATTCGAAGAGCCCAAATTTGGTGCGGAATGCAGTCTTCCATTCGTCGCCTTCTTTTATACGCACCAGGTGATAAGCTCCTCGGAGATCTAACTTGGTGTACACACAAGCGTCTTTCACCTGGTCGATAAGCTCAGGGATCAGGGGCAGAGGATAACGATTCTTAATCATTATTTGATTTAGGGCGCGATAGTCTATACAAGTTCTAAGGTCGCCCTCTTTTTTCGGCACGAAGAACAGAGCTGAGGAGACAGGAGACTTGGACGGGCGAATAAAACCATTGGCTAGGTACTGATCTAAATACTGACGCAAATGTAGGTTCTCAGGTTCCGTAAGAGCATAAATCCTACTACAAGGTAGTTGAGCATTGGGTACCAGATCTATTTGGCAATCATAAGACTGATGGGGAGGTAACGTGTTAGCCTGTTCCTTCTGAAAAACGTCTTGGAATTCTTGGTATTCTGACGGTAGCTGTACAGGGGTGGAAGTTACTGAGGCTAGACCCATAACTGGATTTCTTGGGTAACAAGTTGGTTCACAATCAGGAAAACTTATCTTCTTTGCTCGCCAGTCAATTCTGGGATTATGTGTTTCTAACCAAGGAATTCCAAGAATTACCTGAAATTGTGGGGCCTTGATCACATCAAACACGATTGCTTCCCGATGTCCATCCTGACCCACCAGTGTCATTTCAACAGTGGAATGTGTTACAGGCCCTGAGGCTATTTCGGTTCCATCTACTGTAGTAATGACATCTTGGGTTACTTTCGGGCGGAGAGGGAGCTTAATCTTGGAAGCCAATTCACGGTCTATGTAATTTCCAATAGCTCCACTGTCGATGTATGCTTTTATAGCATGCAACAGCTGAGGCTGTTTTGGGTCCACGAGCACCATTGGCATGACAAAATGCGAGGTCAAAGAGTTTGTTTTCAAGCTCGGCAAGCGGACCCCTATGCTTGTCGGGCTAGGTCGTTTCCCGAATCAGGTGTCAATAAATCGTTATCTGTAGCTCCAACCACCTTCTTAGGTGGTTTAACCGGACAATTTCGAAGAAAGTGACCGGAAGTCCCGCAATACAGGCAAAGTTGCATTTGCCGCCTTCTCTCTCGTTCCTTCTGTGTTAATGGTCCTTTAACACCGCCGATTTTCATAGATTTTGATACGTCGGTACTCTTGGAGTTAGCGTGGGTTTTGATCGGTACTCGGGTTTCGTACTTGAACCGATCTGCTTTCCTATTTTGAAGTCTGTGATCAAGTTGAACCACCAAGTCTATGTAGTCTGCGCAGACCTGGGGTGGATCTACTATCTGAGCTAGAACATCCTTAAGCTCTCCGCGCAGGCCTCGATGAAACAATGTGATCCTTTTGTTTTCTGGCCATCCAGTTTCCACAACCAGTCTATTAAAGGTGGCAACGTAGGACAGAAGATCCTGATTACCTTGTCGTAAGGATAGCAGTTCGTTATCAAGGGCCTGTCTTTGAGAGTGTCGAGCAAACAATCTTTCCATGCTGGCCTGGAAACCCTGAAAATTCTGGAGAATGGGATCATCCTGATTTACCAATGGAATCGACCAATCGGCAGCACTGCCACTGAGGTAAGATAGTATAAAGGCTACCTTGGTCTGGTCGTTAGGGAAGGCCCCGGGTCTGCATAGAAAGTGTAAACGACATTGGTTCATAAAGACGGCATATTTCTTAGGATCCCCCGCAAAACGTTCAGGCGGGGCCAAAGGCATGTGTCCAGGTAGATTGATTTGTACCGGGTTATTCAAACCCATTGATGTGGAAGTACCTCCGGAATTAGGTAAAGGAGTGTGCCCTGCCTGGGCCTGCAATAACCTTTTGGCCAGGTCATCTGTTCTTTCCTTGGATAGGATCAGTTCTCTTTTGAGAGCGTTAGTCTCCTGGCGGGCTGAGTGCACTTCTGCCTGTAATTCCCCCAAAAGCTGGGCCAGCTGATCTGTCTCGGAAGTCTCCATAGCGCCCGGGTGGGAAATTGTGGGTAGGCTTCGCCTTCTGTCACGCTCACCTGATTCCCACGGAGGCGCAGGTCTGGCTTCGAGTGCTGATGCTTCTTCTATGGTGAAGCGCAGGACTCTGAAGATGGACTCACTGGCTTGCAGGAATATACCCCTGTGCGTGAAAAGGGAGTATTACCTACTGACAGAGTAATGCTCAAGCCTCCCACTCTCTTCCAACCCTCCACGATACCCTTCCTCGATTCCCCGTGAAGTCTCACCTTAGGGTCAGGAAGGATGAGTTCTCCATCTGCTTCTGATGCAGGGGCGCGTTGAAACCCAGTTACTTCACTGGAATGAGGTTTGATGGGAGTTCAAATAAGCTTGACTATTCAGGTAAGGCGCTTTAAAAGTTCTGTTGCAAGTTCAAAAGTTCAAGCTTAATAATAATGTTCATTGTCTTATTGCAGCAAGCGCTAATGCTTATGTCTTTTTCCCCTTAGGGGCCGGGGTTCGGAATGCCGGCGATATGGCGCCGACCTGAAGTGAAACGTGCAGTTCCAGTAAATGACAGGTAAGTTCTGGATGAGCGCTCGGGTAATGTCTTTGCATTCGCTCATTCAATGTCTTTGTCTTTTTTCCCCATAGGGGCCGGGGTCCAGAAAATGCCTGGAAGCGGCAAGACCCGAAATGAAATGGGAATGACCCAACAGGTAAGTCTTAGAAGGAAACTGAGCTTTTCCTATTCCCTCCCTTCTCTCACCTTTTGTTCTTGTCTTTTTCTCTCTAGGCTCTGGGAAGTGGCTGTGGATCGGGATGATCGCTGCTGAAGATGGAGGCGCCCAGGAAAGGTGAGTGAAATGCAGCGCTGCAGCGATCATAGCGAAATGCTTTTAAAAAATGATGTCTTCCTTTTCAGGATCATCGGTGTGATGTCTCCGTGGTGCAGATTTAGTAGGTAAGGTCTCTTGTCTCCTTTGAAGGTGACCCAGGATGCTGACAGGCGTGGCTGAAGTCCAGATGCAGGAGCTGACACGGTGAGCGTCCAGCTGCGAGGAGCAGAACAACGCGAAGCGTGAGTTGCTGATCGGGCGTGGTTTAAATAGCTTTGGAAGAAGTTCCAGGTATGTATCCTTCCACCGATCAGGCATGTATCCTTCCCTGACCACACCCAGGGGAAAGTAGGTCCACAGGTAAAGTAGTTCCATTCAGGCCCCAAGAGGGCCTGGATGTAGCAGCATGGTCTGCATCAGGTAAGTGCACCTTAACACACTTGAACACGTGTCTAGCTTTATGAGCCTGGCGCCTAAGGCGCCAGGACAGGGGTCCAACATGAGCCTGGCGCCTAAGGTGCCAGGACTGTGTCCAAAGGGCCCCAGCTTGGGCCCGCTGGCACTTCCCTGGGGGAAATGATGCCTGCCTCTGGGGTTGCTGGGTCGGACCTGGCTCCTTGGAGGTAGGCATCATGACAACCATTCCCTCACTCTGTTTTACAGACGCAGCAGCAGCAGCAACAGCGCACAAACATCTTGGCAAAGCGCATGCTACAGGATCAAAGGTGGAGTAATAGTAGCCGCACGGCCTATTCTTCCGTCCATGTTCCTGTGTTAACACAGCCAAAGAACATCCATCATGTTCATGCACAAACAATACAAAGGCCTTATCATAATTCGGAGTTCCTAAAACCGGCGCAGAACACAGCGTGGATTTGAGCAAATCGAATGCTGTCTGGTGTTCCAGGGTTCATGGCAATGACAAAGAAATGCCCTTCTTTGTCAAAGCCAGCATTGGTTTAATCGTTAACGAAAAATTCGGGATCCACAATCTACAATAAGAAGCCATACCTATCAAGGCTCTAACTTCCTTTTGTGTATTTGGGACAGGCATACCAGAAATGGTCTTTATTCGTTCAGGTGTCAACCGTCTTCCCTCCTTTGACAGGAGATAGCCTAAATAGGCGACCTCCTGGTAACAATATTGGAATTTCTTAAGTGAAGCTTTGCGGCCATGTTTTGCTAGATGACAAAGCAACAACACGGTGCCTTCTTTACAGGCACTCTCAGAATCAGCAGCCAATAGGAGGTCATCTACGGACTGCAGTAACGTGCAAGTAGTAGGCAACTCGAGGGTATCAAGCTGCTCTTTCAATGCCCTACTATAAATACTTGGACTCTCAGTGTACCCTTGTGGTGCACGAGTGAATGTAAACGAGCGTCCACCTAGGGTAAACGCAAACAAATACCTGCTATCCTTGTGTATGGGAATACTGAAAAACATATTTTTAAGATCAACAACGCTAAAATGAGTGGCAGAAGCCGGAATCATGGTTAATATAGTTGTAACATCAGGTACAATAGGAAATTGAGGAGCCACAATTTTGTTAATAGTGCGTAAATCAATAATAAAACAAATTTTGTATACTGGCAAAATGGGGCTACCCGTAATCTCCTCAATTACTCCACGATGTACAAAATCAGAAACTATACATTTCAAAGCCTGTTCGCCTTCAACTGAGATCTTACATTGCGGGATGCGAGGTAATTTTACTCCATGTTTCAAAATAATTTTAACAGGTTCAATTTGGAGAATGCCCACATCATTATCATCAATTGCCCATAAACATTCTAGAACATTACTAAATTCTGGCGATAAAGGTCGAGTCAAAACTGAGAGGCGAGTGATTGCTGAGATGAGTTTGTTAGCCGAATTCCATCCGGAGAACAATGAATTACTGTGTGTAATGCCTTCAACAAATTTAGCCCCAGCAAGTTCTCCCCACAGTTTGTGGTAAGTAGAAATGGACACTGTTCCGTGAAGGGACCCAGTGTTCGCGGTACCAGCAAAGAGACCGGACAAACTACAAGTGTGCCTGAAAACCCGACGGAAACGTTGGATTGCCCTGACAGGGGAATATTTGGAACCCGCGAATGATCAATGTAACATTACTGTGCTCCCGTATCTACTAAAAATAGATGCTTCCTATTTCCCACCGCCATCTCAACGTAGGGGCCTTTCTGATGAACGGGAATAGGCGTAGGTTCCAAATCCTGCTTCGGGCAATCCTAGCAGAACAGAATATTATCAAAAGGAAGCTCTTCGGAGAGGTATGCGGCAGAAGGGTGATCAAAAATGTTTCTATTATCCATATTCGAAACTTGCTTATCTTGTGAAGGAGGTTGCTGTGATTCTGGTGTAAACTGACGTCTGTCAGGGCCCCCTGTACATGGGCGACCTCTGGATCGTCTACCCATGTTCCCAAATGACCTTTGCTGTAAAGTCGGACATTGTGCAGGCCAGTGGCCTTCCTGCCGGCAATAGGCACACTGGTTAATGGTTACCGGAGCCAAGGGCGCACTTCCCTGTGGAATGTACTGACCTCTAAATTAATTACCCCCTCTAGGGTTTCCAACAATCTGCTGCAATAAAACTTTAGTTTTCAAGTCACCCTTTTTTTTCTCAAGTTTCTCTTTTTCAGTATTTACACGATTTTCATAATACTGAGCCATATGCAATACTTCTGATTGGGACTTCGCCTGCCAAGCGCTTTCAGAGGACATAATCTGTAACTGGATGTCAGGCAGCAATCCACGTACAAATTTGTCGACAAACAACCTTTTCCCTGACTCTGTGCCCAAGTCTTGTCCACTGAAATCCGAGAATACCTGCTCGAACCGATTGAAAAAATCGGTAGCACCCTCAGACTTTCCTTGGACACAGGCCGTAAACTTGTCCCAAAAGATTCTTTTTTCTGGAACCATAGTTTTCAATTTTACAATAATTCTATCAGGCAAGGTTAATATCACTTGAGGTGGTCGTTCGCCAGCTAGTCTTTCTCTGTCTAGCCTAGTCATGTTATCCCATGTATCTCCCAACCCAGGTATGTCATCTATAGTTCTAATCTGCTTCCACAAATCAACTGGCAGGAGTACGGGAAATAATAGATCAATATCACTTAAAGTGAATACCGACGACTGTAAGACCGACTCTATTTCTTTATAGAATCCGGTCTGATTTTTTCTTATATCAGGAAAAGATTGCTTTATGGTGTTCACTTCCTGTCTTGAAAACGGGACTTGAACAAACTGTGAAACGTAATGTGCAGGAATTTCTCCAGCTACTATACCTCGTGCAGCATCAGCCGCAATCTCAACTTTCGGGACAAATGTCGGAGGGACCTCTCTCATAGGCAACTGAGAAGTAGGCAGCTCCGAACGCTTACTAAGCAACAGAGCCAAGTCAAGCACTAAGGCAGTCGAAGAAATATCAATCGAAAAAGCTCTCTTATAAACACTCAACAATTCTGCGGGACAACAAATCTTTCTTCTTACACACTCATTCTGCAGGTGCTCTACCATCACCTGTATCACTTTCTTTTGCATTTCTAACGTATACTGACTATATGTGTCATATACTTCATCTGGAGTTATTGACATATCCGAAATCCATCTTATCGCGTCCTTTGTACAAATTCGTACTTCCTCACCTTTTAATTCTCGACGAGGAGAAAACCGTTTCTGTAAGTACATAATACCTAAACTATCACCATCTACTTCCTCGTTCTGTAACTCTTCCAACTCCTTCCTATACTCAAAAATCCTCTCGACATGCTCATATACCTTCTGCGCAGTATCTCTGGACAACGCTAAGGCGTTCAAATCCCGTAACCCTTGTGGGAAATCTACATCATTTAGTCTATTCCACATTATACTTAAATGAGTCCCTAATCCTTCGATAAAAACATTTTTCTCAGGAATATCTTTTAAATTTTCGAGTGTGGAAAAAACATCAGCTTGTTCACCCTTCTCCATACAATGTTTAGCCCAAGCAGTCAATTCACTCCTCTTGTCTGGGGACACAGTATTACGAGTCACAACCCTTGGTCTTGTTCCCTGATGCAGGATCACTTGGAAGAGGAAGAGTAGGCACATTCTGAATAACAACAGGTGAAGGCAAGGGGGCAGGCAAAGGGGTGACGGCTGGAAAAACAACAGGAAGAACAACAGGGAGGACCGGAGGAACTATAGGAGGGGGAACTACAACAGGAAGGGGCAAAGCGCCAGGAGGAGGGACATATGGAGGTGGCGCGGAGGCATCTGGCCTTCGTTCATGCAAAAGTTTATTAATCAATTCGTCTGACATATGAAAATCTTTTGAAGGGTAGATTTTCTGAACGCCTAATTGAAATGCCCTGTTTGTGTTCCTAACTGACTCCAATTGTTTATTTTGATCATATAACCGTGCCTTTTCGACACTCGTCATATGTCGACGCATATGTTTCTTTCTACTCTTTTGTTGCTGCAAAGCTTCTGTTTTCCAACTGTGCAACGCGTCAAATGCTGCAGGTCTAGCCTTTTTCTTTACTAATACAGACTCTAAATATTCTATACGAGGGATTTCAAAACTACCATTGGTTGGCCACAGAAGATTAGAATTATGTCTGGTTTGTCTAAGCCAAATGTTGTTAAATGCTATACTACCAAAGCCTTTCTTACAGTACATAGTACATGCCGGCGACCCCTCCTGTGGTGCGGGACGGCTATCTTCCAAAGATTGTCTGTCGCTGTGGAAAAATGCCCTAAAGCAGGCAGACAATTTCCCAGGCATATCAAAGTTCTGGTGTTACCTGGTTAAATAATTGTGCTCGCGAGTACAATGCTCCAAATTCAAATTTGTCAGGGTTAAATTAAGAATCGGGACACGATTCACCTGACCAAAGGACTGGGAGGCCCGATCGGGTTACTAAGGACAATGCAAAGGACCCACGTATCTGGTGATTTTCTGCAAATTTACCCACCTCAAATATATGGACCCTCGTCAAGACGTTTTCTCGGGCTAAACCTCACCGTCCAGGGATCGGATCGTGCAGTTTCGTCGAGGAATTCACTTCTCGTCTTAGAGTGGCCGGTTCTGTTGGCACCGTCCGATCCTTGTCCGATAGCCGAGCCAACCTTCAACAAGACGAAGTCAATTTTGAGGGTCCCTATTCGGGAGCCATCTGTGGAATCAGAAAAAATACAATATTACGGCTGTTACACCGAGCAAAGCAAAATACACCGACACGGGCTTATAAAGATTCCCAGAATCTTTATTACAAAACTGAACAGTATTCTCAAAGTACACAAATAGCTATTTGGCCATCAATACATCACAGAGACCACCAGCAGGGTTCAATGTGAGCAGTGACAGAATTTCCTAGCTGGACATCGACGTATTTATATAATTTGTAAAATGATGTCCAGCCCTCTCACAGGTTAATCATACACTGGGCTAGGGTCGCGCCAGGTTCACTTTCCTAATTTACATATCTCGTGCACGCGGTTTACTTTTCAATACATTTACTAACACACTCCATTATTCTTTAATTTAACATTTACATTCTTTACATATTGTTTTAATACAGACCAAACAAACGTTTTGCATGTTATTTTCGGATAGCATTACTGTTCTTGTATACTTGTAGTTTAACATTGCTGATTCAAGTAATCTCCTGCTCCCGAGGTCAACAAAGGACAAGGTCTACATGACCTTAACATATAGCCTGAGGGCAGGTTGGACATTAACTCCCCTAAAGAGGTTGGAGAGGTTAAGGCAAGAACAAGGACACAGGAGACGGCCCTTTTAGAATACAGGGTGACTTTGTATAAAACCCCAAAATGGCGGTTTCTAACCTAAAATGGAGGCTTGATTCAAGATGGCGGCTTACATCAATTTCTAAGGTCAAGACCTTGCCGTAGAGAGTTATTCGCGTACAATTTTAAGCAACTTGGCGTAGGCCAATATACGTACAAATCGTTTGTAATAAGAGGCATAATTTAATATCCGGTTTGACAGCATCAGCAATAAAGAAAATAGCGAGATGGTTTTCGAACCGCTACCAACTCTATTTGAGGCTGCATGGCAAGCCTGACGCCATTGTGGTGACTGAGAAGAGGGAGTGATCAGAGTAAAGGAAGGATTGACCTGCTGATATCTGCCTTTTTGGTTCCTTATGTGATAAGTTCCGTACCCAGACTCCTTTCTCGCCCCCTTCCGTCACACTCTCCTCACCTGAACTGCAGGAATTGTTGTCTGTGTCTTGTAGGTGTCTTTGGGCTAGGTAGTCTCTCTCCTTCTTCCGGTGAGCATGCTTGTCACGGAGGGAGGCTGACCGCTGATAGACAGTTGTCCCGGGACCTCCCTTCCGGAACCAAGCCGGAATAAGGGAAAACCCCAGTGGGGAAAAACCCTTGATGACTAGTAGACTCCTCTATTCTTTTGCAGGGAAGATGGTGCACAGACTGGAATGCGAGGTAGCCGGTAAGGCGGAAGATTCTTTGATGAAACTTGGATCTTATGGAACAGAAATGAAGATCCGCTGAATGCTGTCGGAGGTTTGAGAGCTCTGCCGGTTAAGGTGTGGAGAGTCCAAGGGCTGGACAGAACACAAGAGAGCCCAGCCAGCCAAGTCAAAGGAAGGTGAGAGGGACAAGGAGTCCAAAGAAGCAGAAGCAAGAGAAAGAGGGCGGAGTCACGTCGGCGGGGACGGAACCGCCAAAAGCAAAGGATAAAGAACCACCCGAGAGGCGGCAAGAGGGAGAGGAGAGAGAGCTTTGCTAAGGAAGGCGAAGCCAGGAAACACTGCTGACAATCCGAGGAACAAGAGCGACAGCAGAAAGGAGCGAGGGAACAGAGAGCATCCGAGAGGGTTGCAACGCGATGTCCGCTGGGACAGGAGAGCATTTATACTCCCAGCGGCACTGCGCTACTTAGAGCGACAAGGACACAAAGAAGGGACTAAAACGTCCCACCTCTGCGCATCCATCCCCAAGTCGGAAGAATCCGCCAGTCAGGACTTCTGCGGATGACACCTTATGACACTATGCTTTTTGTATCAACAGATGATGCAGTATGGATTATGGGGCACTCGCTTGTAGCTCGGGCTGAGAAAGCAGCCCGACGATGGATTTTAAGTCCCGATTCAGGTTTTAGGATTTCTAAAAAATAAGTTGGTTTGGATTGGGTCTCCCGGTATAGGTGGCATTCCTTGTTGCCCACAGTGCGCAGTGTGCAAGAAGCTGCAGTGGAGGCCTGCACCCCGAGGGATGGTGATACACTTGGTCGGAAATGACCTTGCCATCATGGGGCGGGGCCACCTCTAGGCTCAGACTGAAAGGGCGCAGTACAGCATCCCGCACAGGGATTGAGACATCTAGCAGGAGGTTGAACAGAGGAATTGAAAAATGTACAAAAGCTGAGGGCTTGGCATTCATTAGACACTGTTGCATGAAGTCGCTCCCTTCCCATGGTTTATTTCTATTTGACCTAAAACATTTGACCTAATCACATTTCAGCAAATTTATTTGACCTTTTATTCGGTCTAAAAAGTGGGGGAGACCAACCGCAACCTCCTCCCTCATTTCCCCTCAACCTAATCTATACCCTTACCCACCCCATATATATATATATATATATATATATATATATATTTTAATAAATTTGACTGAAAAAAGGTCAAATAAATTTGATGAAATGTTTTACGTCAATTATGCTAATACCCTTCCCATTACAATGCTGATGGGGTTCATTTAACTGACAAAAGAAATGATCTCTTCCTCACATTGTTAAAGGCTGGTTGCAGTTAGGTTCTTTGGTAAGTGTGACATCAGTGTGTGGGGGCAGGGGCTCCCCAAAAGTGTGACAGAGTTACGGGGCGGTCCAAGCCGGGGAGGAGTTGACGCTACAGTTTCGGTCGTGGGTGGTTTTCCGATGGCCGCATTCGAGCCAAACTCGGACGACAAGCACTGAGACCTTTATGGACAGTTGAGACTTCTCGTCAACAAGATTCAGTGGTCCTGAGGATTTACTGCTTGACAGTTTACAATCAGAAGACGAGACGTCCGCTACTCTGCCAACCGGAAGTGACAAGTGTCCCCGGGAACTATGAGATAAAGACAAGCCCGACAAACCAATGGGCTGCCTTAGAAGTCTAAGGAGATGTGACTTTACTTATGGCTGTGGCCGCCCCCCACAATGTTGTATGACTCTAATAAATGTGATCTTGTGTTTCCAAATAACCACCAGTTGTCCTTGTGATTCTTAGGTAATGTGGAACCATTGCATGATGTTTTAGGGTTGGTAATCGGGATGACCCTGCTATGTGTTAACCCTAACCATGGTCTAAACTCCAGGGCTCACAGAAGTACCCCAACTCACACACTCCAAACCCTGTCAATGCCCAACCTAACCCTGAACCTTGTCTGACCCCATATCTAACCAGCCTAACCCTGCCCTAACTCTGCACTAACCCTTACCGTAGTCTGAACTGTCCGGGCCTAAACTCCAGGGCTCACTGCAGTACCCCACCCCACACACTCCAAACCCTGCCAATACCCAACCTACCCCTAAACCTAGTCTGACCACATATCTAACCAGCCTAATCCTGTACTAATTCTGCACTAACCCTAACCGTGGTCTAAACTATCCCAGCCTAAACCCCAGGGCTCACAGCAATACCCCTCCCCAGCCTATACACTCCAAACATTCCCTATTCCCAACCTACACCTAAATCTAGTCTGACCCATATCTAACCAACCTAACCCTATCCTAACTCTGCGCTAACCCTAACCGTGGTCTAAAGTATCCCAGCCTAAACTCCAGAGCTCGCAGCAGTACCCCAACCCACACACCCCAAACCCTGTCAATGCCCAGCCCACCCCTAAACCTAGTCTGACCCCATATCTAACCAGCCTAATCCTGTCCTAACTCTGTGTTAACCCTAACCACAGTCTAAACTATCGGGACCTAAACTCCAGGACTCGCAGAAATACCCCAACTCACACACTCCAAACCCTGCAATGCCCAACCTACCCCTAAACCTAGTCTGATCCCATATCTAACCAGCCTAATCCTGTCCTAACTCTGTGTTAACCCTAACCACAGTCTAAACTATCGGGACCTAAACTCCAGGACTTGCAGAAGTACCCCAACCGACACACTCCAAACCCTGCAATACCCAACCTATCCCTAAACCTAGGGCCTCATTCCGATATTCGAGGTAGTCATGGCGCAATTTGCGCCATGACGGCTTCCAATAACGATACTGGCACCGGTCTCATTCAATGGGGACTTACCGGTGTCATCCGACCTTTGCGGGACCGGTAAGTCCCCATTGAAAAAACCCTTCCCCTTTCCCATTTGAGCCCCCATAGGGCTCAATGGAAATGGGGAAGTAGCTAATAACGGTACCACAATTTGCAGTATCATTATTAGATCTGAAGTCCCTTAGCGGGTCCCGTCCATAACGCCCGGTAAAACCAGGCGTTGAAGGAGGGACCCGCTAAGGGAACTCATAGTAGGGCGGTAAGGGAATACCGGCACCGGTCTCCTTAACGGTGCCCGGTATCCCTTACCTCCCTACTCGTAATGAGGCCCCTAGTCTGACCCCATATCGAACCATCCTAATCCTATCCTAACTCTGCACTAACCCTAACCATGGTCTAAACTATCCCAGCCTAAACTCCAGGGCTCGTAGCAGTACCCCAACCCACACACTCCAAACCCTGCCAATACCCAACCTACCCCTAAACCTAGTCTGACCCCATATCTAACCAGCCTAACCCTGTTCTAACTTTGCGTTATCCCTAACGTGGTCTAAACTATCCAGGCCTAAAAACAAGGGCTCGCAGCAATACCCCTCCCCAGCCCATACACTTCAAACCTTCCCTATGCCCAACCTACACCTAAACCTAGTCTGATCCCATATCTAACCAGCCTAATCCTGTCCTAACTCTGCTTTAACCCTAACCGCAGTCTAAACTATTGGGACCTAAACTCCAGGACTTGCCGAAGTACCCCAACCCACACACTCCAAACCCTGCAATGCCCAACCTACCCCTAAACCTAGTCTGACCCCATATCTAAGCAGCCTAACCCTTTCCTAACTCTGCGTTAACCCTAGCTGTGGTCTGAACTATCTGGGCCTAAACTCCAGTGCTCACAGAAATACCCCAACTCACACACTCAAACCCTGCAATGCCCAACCTACCCCTAAACCTAGTCTGACCACATATCTAACCAGCCTAATCCTGTGCTAACTCTGCACTAACCCTAACCATGGTCTAACTATCCCAGCCTAAACTCCAGGGCTCGTAGCAGTACCCCAACCCACACACTCCAAACCCTGCCAATACCCAACCTACCCCTAAACCTAGTCTGACCCCACATCCAACCAGCCTAACCCTGTTCTAACTTCGCGTTATCCCTAACGTGGTCCAAACTATCCGGGCCTAAGCAACAGGGCTCGCAGCAATACCCCTCCCCAGCCCATACACTCCAAACCTTCCCTATGCCCAACCTACACCTAAACCTAGTCTGATCCCATATCCTATTTTTTTTTGTTATCCTTATTGCCTCATTTGGCTTGGATTGGTAACCCCCAATATCTTTTTTTTTTAATGTATTTATTAATTATGTATTTACAAATATTTACAGCATCATACAGTACAATAATCAAAACTTCACATCAACTCTAATAAATACATGAAAATGAGACAATCGTGAAGTAGAGGGAAGAGAAGAGAAAAAAATAAAACATTCAGAAAAAGTCATTAAATCTCCCCCAGATATTCTCGTAAAGAGACAGTTTACATTTCAGTTTATAAATCAAATATTCAATCCTATAAAGTGCATGCATCTCATCCAACCAATCATCAAACAATGGGGAAACCCTGCTTTTCCAACCCCTAAGTATCAACCATTTTGCAACAATGGCCCCCCTGTAAAGAAATTTTTTGTGGGCAGAGCAGATTTCATCAACCCCAGAGTCATCACCCAATATCTTTGTCTGGAAATTTAAATCAGTATCTCCACCAAGAGTCTGAGTACACGCACCACAAACTTCAGACCAGAAACCAGAAACCCTCACACAACTTCACAACATATGTTCTAGGGAACCAACCGCATTCATACAACCCCAACAATCATTACTATCTGACATCCCTCGTTTGTGTAATATTTCTGGACACCAATAAACACGGTTAAGAATTTTGAGTTGTCTCGACCTTTCACCAAGATTCAATGAACACAAGGAGACATTTCTGCAAATATTCTGCCAATTGTCAGGTGTGATCTCCAATCCAATTCTCACACTCCAAGCAGTCCGTAGTGCATCGTAACCATGAAAATTCAACACAATCAACCTGTACACCCTACTTGCCAAGCCACATTCCTTTTTCATAGAAGTCGTAACAAAGATGTCCCAGTTCAAATCATTAGACCAATCAATGTCCCCAACAGACCTTTTTCAAACGTCTGTAAACTGAATCAGTCAAATTCCAGAAATCCCATTTCTCTCTCAATTCATTCGCTGTCATCCATCGGCCCTCGGTCCCAAGATCACCTATCTGTTTAATACCTGCAAGAAACCAATCCGGCCAAAATAATGTGTTGGTGTTGTCCCTACTCCTAGGGTTCAAACAAATAGAAGATTGCAAACATCTGTAAGCATCCTTTCCTAAGAAAGCTAATAATTCACACCAATCAGCACGCAAAGCTGACGTGACTAATGATCTGTAACCTCGATCTTTTGTGTCTGTAGTCAACAAAACTGCTTGCCCCAAAGGACCGAAGGCATTAGATTCCGTCAGAGCCCACCGGTCTGTTTCAGGACTCAAGAAGGGAATGAAAGCATGAGAGAAAAAGGCCAAGTGATAGGCTTTTACATTTGGCACCCCCAATCCACCCCCACTAACTGGTAGCTGCAGTTTCCAAATGCTGAGTCTAGGGGGTTTTTTATCCCACAAAAATTCTTGAATGAGGTGATCCATATCTTTCCAATACCGAGTACTTATTTTCAAAGGGAGCATACTCATCACAAAATTAACTTTAGGAGCCAAATTCATCTTAAGGGCGTTAACTTTACCCCACAGTGACAGATTAAGAAGTGACCACCTATCAAGAATCATTCTGCATTCCCGCTTGATCTCATTCATGTTCTCATCCACAACATCCAGAATTGAAGGTGTTAACCAAATGCCTAGATACCTCAATCGAACATCACACCATGTAAACCCCATTTCAGTCACCAGAGTTTTATCACAGCGAAATGAGAGAGGCAGAACCTCGGATTTCTGCCAATTAACCTTGTAACCAGAAGAAGTGTAAAACTTCGCCAGAATACACATCAAACATGGCAGAGTTTCATCTAAATTCCTAAGGACCAACAAAAGATCGTCCGCATAAAACCACGTTTTCTGTGTGACACCCCAGCAGCTCACTCCGACCAAATCAGGGGCATTTCTAAGAGAAATGGCCAATGGTTCTATTGCCAGAGTAAACAAAAGCGGGGATAACGGTCAGCCCTGAGGAGTGCCTCTTTCCAAAACAAAGCTTCTCGATTTGATCCCGTTAGTATTAATATCAGCCGAAGGTTCTGAGTATAAAAGCTCAACCCATGAAATTAACTCCGCCCAAGATTCATTTCCTTCAAAACTGAAAACAAATAATCCCAATTTAGTCGATCAAATGCTTTTTCTGCGTCGAGAGACAGGACAGCAGCATCACTATCCATATCATTGGCTTTTTCGATAGTGTGGAACAACTGCCGAATATTACTGGACATACGCCTATTTTTCATGAAACCGGATTGTTCCACTCCAATTAATCTTGGAAGAAGTGATTCTAACCGCAAGGCTAACACCTTGGCCAATATTTTATTATCAGTGTTGATAAGACTGATAGGGTGGTAGCTAGCTGGAAAGTTGCCATCCTTACCCTTCTTCAAAAACACTGAGATAGAAGCATGCCTGGTGCTGTCAGGTAACAACCCAGTTGATTTACTAGCAACAAACATATCTCTCAGGAGTTAGAGAGCAGAATCCGGAAGAATTTTATAAAATTCACAAGGGAGTCTATCCGGACCGGGTGATTTGCCCACATTTAATCTAAAAATCGCAATCTTCATTTCATCAACTGTGAGGTCCGCTGCAAGAAGCAAACACTCAGCATGAGTGATCTTGGGAAGCTGGAGATTGCCAAAAAAATCCTTAACAACACCAGAAATATTTGACTCATTGCGGTACAAATTCATATAGAAATCATGAAAAAGCTGATTAATCTTTTGCGGATCGAATGTAACCCTACCATCCATATCCATGATGGAACCTATTGCGGCCTCAGACATCTTCTTTTTCAGTCTATAAGCGAGCCATCTATCACATCTCTCACCTTTTTCAAAGTAAGTACAATGTGTATAAAATAAACTACGCTCAGCTCTCAACGCTAAAATAGCATTCAAATCCCTTTTAAGCTTCTTCATATGTGTCAATTTCACAGAATCCGACGGGTCAAGCACCAGATCCCTGGATAACTCACTGATTTTTTGTTCAAGAGTCAATCTTAATCTCTCCTCCTTTTTTTTTTACCACTCGATAACCCGATGCATATACCACGCATATAACACTTGAAAGCCTCCCTTGTATTACTAATACTCACCTCGTCGGAGCGATTCTCCACAACAAACAAACCAGCCTCAGATTTAATCTTCTCCATAATATCATCATCCATCAGAATGGAAGTATTCAGTTTCCAAGAAAAGGATCTGTGACATTGGAATTCGAATGCCAAACGCATGACCACAGGGCCGTGATCACTCACTAAGATGTTCCCAATATCACTGGAAACATGATTCTCCGTAACCGCTCCTCCTGTCAGAAGCATATCTAAACGGGAGTACACATTATGAGCACTAGAGAAATAACTGTATACACGTCTATCTGGATTGATAAGACGCCAATTATCTTTCAAATTGTGCTCATCCAACAACGACAACAGAGCCCGATGATGAAGATCACTTCGATTCACACTTCTGAAATGACTCCTATCTAGCAACGGGTCAATTATAGTATTAAAATCTCCTCCAAGAAGGATGTTAGGAGAGTTGAAATCTAAAAGTGTCTGGGCAACCATTCTGAAAAAGGAACCATTGTCAACCGTCGGAGCGTAAATGTTACAGATAGTCATCAATTCACCCTGTATTTCCACCAATAATGCAATCATTCTCCCTTCCTTATCAGCACACTCTTTCAAGACTTTAATAGGGAATTTTTTACATATGAGAATGGCGACTCCTCTAGATCTTGAAGAGAAAGAAGAGCTAAAAGCCAAACCCACCCATTCTTTCTCAAGTTTAGACAGTTCATCGGGCAGGATATGAGTTTCTTGTAGAAAGCAAATATCAGCCTTCATTGCATTTAAAACTGAGAATACTTTTTTTCTTTTTGAGGGGATTATTAACACCATTGACATTCCAAGATGCTACACTAAAGTCCTTATGAACCATACTGGCCAGCGACAAGGCCATCATGGCCTCATCAATGTTGAAAAGATAAACAAGAACAAAAAAAGAAAAAACGTAAAGAAATAAAGTTATTAAACAAATAACAGAACGATCATAACCATGAAGACAATTCAGCCTAGTGAATGTAGGAAAGAACATTAAGGATGAAGTCTATAGGACCTCTCCCAAATCCCATATGTATACAAACAATTTAGAAAACACATCAATAAAACTCCAAGTCACCCTAAGTCTAAGGATGAAAACAGTGCACAGAAATAACTGTATAAATCCCAAATGCCCACAATAAGCCTCCCCCTCACATACTGCAAAATGAAAATGATCTATAACAAAGACAAGCCTCAGCCAGATAAAACATGTAGAAGCAACATACCATATTACCAGTAAATAAAATGTCAGACTACCCTAAGAACCCAAATAGATAGTACTGACAAAGTTAAAGAAACCGGAATTACATCAACCTGTAGTCAGAAATGGGGGACCAAAGAAGCTGAGATGTAATGACTAAAGCAATGAAAAGGTGGAAAGTTCTGAAATGCAGCTAAATTGAAGCAAAAATACAAACATGTTCATAACCCGTTCCATGCCACCAAAATTAGTTAAATGTGTAACTATGTGTATGCAAAACACATTCACAGCCACATAATCAATATTCAACCATATGTATGCAGCTGCAATTGAACTACAATTATATATGCCAATGTTACACTTTGAAATGTTGGTACAGTGTATTCTGTCGTTCTTCAACCAACCGTATCCTATGTTTCATAATGAAATAACTAAAAGCTGCATAACTGAATCATTTGTCCCTTTGCCCACATACCCAAAGAAATATCGGTACGCTACACCTTAGCGTTTTACATTGGATCACCCGCTTACATGACTGTACTGCAATTTTACATAGTGCCTCCACAACAGCTCTCGCTACAGCAAGTCACTGCTTTTAAGACCACACCCTCACTGTGCCATCCAGGAAGCATACACCTACAGCCAACCTCAGACTTCGCACCAAACTGACAAAACCTAGGGTATCTGAACGAGCAACAACAACTCATAAGACCTAGTGTCGGAAGCAAAAACATCATCATATACAAAGGCAGTGAGATAATATATTGATAAGTCAAAGTTGCTCTAGGGTGGTACATAACAAAGACAAAGGGCCTCATTACACGGAAGGCGGTGGTCCAGGGTGCTATTAGCACCCTGGACCATGCCGGTAAATTACCGGCACCGCCTTGGCGGAAAGGGGATTTACCGCCCCATTCCAAGGTTGGCGGGGCGGTAAATCCCCCTTCTGCCATTGCCCTTCCCCATTCCCATTTCTGCCCCATAGGGCTCTATGGGAATGGGGAAGGTGCTAATTACGGCACCGCAATTTTGCGGTGCCGTAATTAGCTCCGAGGTCCCTTAGCGGGTTGGTTTTTAACGCCTGCAAAAAGCAGCCGTTAAAACACCAACCCGCTAAGGGACCTCGTAGTAAGGCGGTAATGGTTAACGGCCACCGTTACCATTAACGGTGGCCGTTAACCATTACCGCCTTCTGTGTAATGAGGCCCAAAAAATTGCAAAGGTGTAGGGCAGGAGACCCACATATGAAGCTGTGTATTGTCAAATAGCATGAGATCCCACCCGGAGAAATGGAAGAAGCGTCATGCCAAAAAGTCAGAAATGGGGAGGAGAAAACACCATCGGAGCACCCAATGCTCAACGAGAAGCTAATGCCCCAGCTTCAAAGGACGACATTAGATTGGCACGTAGAACATACTGTCACAAGTAGTTCAAAGAAATCCAATGAGATAGCATTGGCGGCTCCCCACCGCCGCTCCATCCCACTCCAATCCATGAAACCTTCGAAATGGGGGAGGCAAGCTGGGTATCGGACGGTGTGGAGGGAGAGGCCATAGATCTGGGGGGGGGGGGGGTGCCGAAACAGCCCCTACCAACATAGACTCAGGACTCTTGCCCCTTATAAAATGCCACGTTCTCCGGATGCAGAGCCGGCTGTATTTTCAACGATCGATGCACCTCCAGCCATCGAAGACATGTTCTTCCGAGGGCCGCCACTAGGAAAAGTGAAGCAGCTCCGCAGCAGGACCTCCGTGATTTTGTTCGTCGTCTCGAAGATGTACATATTTCCTGTCAGCTGACTGCATACAACGAGGGTCCTTTATTAGAAAAGGAAATTCAAAAAGGAAATGTATAATTTCAAAAGCAAACGGACGTTGACTATCGGCGCCATTTTAAAGTGCAAAAAAAAAGTCCAAAGATTACATTTCCTTTTGAAAGTGAAAAAACACATTTTTTAACTGGGGTAGAGGGGGAGGCAAAAACAGGAAATCATTGTTCTGAGGCATTCAGGGGTGCATCTTTCTTATATTGCTCCATCCAGTGTAAGGCTTGTAAAGGGTCAGAAGTGCTCTTTTCTCCGTCAGGCAGCACAACAGTAAAAACATTACCTTTGTTTAAAAAAGCCTTCAGAGGAAATTGCCTGGCCAAATCTTTAACACCCTGAAATGATTTCCTCAACATTAAAATCTCCCTGGGATAATCTGGATAAACAAAAACCGGTTTACCTTTAAAGATTGCATTTCCTTTTAATCTGGCAGCAGACATTAAGCACTCTTTAGACTTCTGATTCTGAAAAGTCACCAGGATGTGTCTTGGCTTAGTCCCCATACCTTTACCAACTCTGTATGCATTGTCAATATCCATGGGAGAAATCAAATCACAGCCAAAACTGTCCTTGAAAACGTGAATGGCTAAAGCAGATGAATCTTCCTTTCCAGCAGAGTCCTCCACACCAACCAATCTGATGTCCTTTGCCCTCAGCCTCATTTCCAGCCCCAGACGCATTTCTTTTTCTTTCTGTAAATCTGTCTTCAAGTTGTTATATGCTTGAAAGCTGCCCGCAATCTCAGTACTCATAGATGAGGAGGATTTTTACAAAGCAGTTACTCTGCCATCCAGTTGACCAGTCTTGGAATTGAGATCAGCTAAAGTAATCTTGACTTCACAGACATCCTGAGCCACCTGGAGGAGGATTTTGTAGATATCCTGAATGCTTGGGGTATCATCCATATCCCCAACCTGTTTAGATTTCTTAGATGCTTGGTTTTCAGCTTCAGCAATCTTCTTTTTGGAGTTCATAATGTCTTGAAAATGTCTTCAGGGAGAAGTCCAGGAGCAGTTGAGCTAAGCTGTTACTCCATAGCCTGCCATTCTAGAATCCCTGATCCCATATCTAACCAGCCTAATCCTGTCCTAACTCTGCACTAACCCTAACCATGGTCTAAACTATCCCAGCCTAAACTCCAGGACTCGTAGCAGTACCCCAACCCACACACTCCAAACCCTGCCAATACCCAACCTACCCCTAAACCTAGTCTGACCTAATATCTAACCAGCCTAATCCTGTCCTAACTCTGCACTAACCCTTACCGTGGTCTAAACTATCGCAGCCTAAACTCCAGGGCTCGTAGCGGTACCCCAACCCACACACTCCAAACCCTGCCAATACCCAGCCTACCCCTAAACCTAGTCTGACCCCATATCTAACCAGCCTAACCCTGTTCTAACTTTGCGTTATCCCTAACGTGGTCTAAACTATCCGGGCCTAAACACCAGGGCTCGCAGCAATACCCCTCCCCAGCCCATACACTCCAAACCTTCCCTATGCCCAACCTACACCTAAACCTAGTCTGACCCCATATCTAAGCAGCCTAACCCTGTCATAACTGCGTTAACCCTAGCTGTGGTCTGAACTATCCGGGCCTAAACTCCTGGGCTCGCAGCAGTACCCCAGCCCACACACTCCAAAGCCTGCCAAGGACCACACTGTTGTGTTTGACAAGTACTGCTTTAGCTGTCAGTCCTCTCGGTGGCTGGTATTCGCAGGGTCGCTCGGGATTCTTCTTCTCAGTGGATGCTTTGTACAGTGGGCGTGTTTTAGTCATCAAAGGCACCAGAGCTGCATTTTAAAGCAACACACGGATCGATTGCTTCGGACAGTCTAGAAAGTGAAACACACTTACAATGCATCGACTTGATGTTAATTACACAGTAGCTTTTGCAGGCGAACTCTGGAGAAATCGATCAAGCGGATAATTGGACCACCGATACTGGGGTACGCAGAGGTTGGGAGCATGGGGTGAGGGCTGCAGCGGCATTGCCTCTGTTAATCAGGCCTGAAGCTGGCCACGTGATGATGCTGATGTCACCTGGTAACGAGGCAGGTGGAGAGGAATGGTTCCAGGAGCCGAGGGTAAGCAGGCAGTGGGATTGGCGGCCCAATATGCCCTTTCCTGTGTGCATGCAGCGTGGCACATCTCCAACCCTAGTGCATGGACAGAAATGCACGACTCACTGCAAAGAACTGCACATAATGCGGTCTCCATAAACTGGAGAAAATTCAACCGACTATGTCTCAGTATCCATAATGCCCATTTCTCACACATTTTCTGAATCAGCCAGAAAAAACAAAATGGCGCTGTCATCCTGAACCCCCAGGAATCGCCAGATGTGCCCAGCGACCGCGGTAGCTGTGATTAGAACCCCCCACCCCCCATCCTGACGAAGAACTGTTTGCAAGTCTCCTGGTGCACCCACTTTCTCTGACCTTGAGGTATTCGCCTTGATTTCCATTGGAACCCGAACTCTCCAACCTGCACAGCTTTGGATCCCAGCAGGCCATACCCAGCCCCCATCCTTCCAAGACCGATACACTGTGTGCCATGAAATGGGGGTTATAGTGAAACCTAGCTCTACAGCGCTTAGAAACAGAGGACTGTGAAGTCCTGCATAAGATGTTAAGTGTCTCAGAAAAGATTGAAAGATCAACCTGGTGGGTGGGAGGTGTGGCCAGGATGGTGACTGGCATGGGGGAATAGCTGTGAGTTTGTGTGGGTGGTCTCCAGCTCCCCCCTCACTATCCAGCCCTTGACCTGCATGCACACTGGGTCTGAATGGACCATTGTGAAGCGCGCTGAGACATAACGGGGTGGTGGGGGCACGGGCGATGTTGGAAGAGCACCTAGTCCTAAAATGGCAGTCGGACTCCTTATGGCCACCAAGTAGGGCCCCCGCGCTGGAGACAGTGGTAAGGAGTACAGCGGGGATTTGGTGGTCCAGCTGAAAAGAAGGGTATGAGACACCGAAGGACGGGCTGGGTGAGCCAATCCCCCACCACACGACTGGCGTGCAGGAAGAGAAGGAAGAGAGAGAGATTGAAGATCCTGCGCTGCGATTAGTCCACCCCTCCGGGTGCCGCAGAACCTGACCTCGAATACCCAGGATATTGTGAGTCCTCACAATCTTTGACATGTAACAAAATGTAACCATGCTGCCCAAGTAGCGGAGTAGATCAGTGCGGCCCTTCCGGTGCACCCCTCCCAGGGCTGGACAGCTTCCTGTCTCAAGGAGGTAGCTCACTTGCTGCGGTAGGGGGGAGAGCTGCTCTGTGCACATTGAGGCCACTTTTGGGGTGCTGCAGGTGGGAGGCAGGTGGCTGCTGTTGATGCCCCCAGGGGGCAGTGTGCCCTGCTCAAATTCGCCCAGCAATGTCTCATGTCACCAAACAAGGAAAAGGCCATCGGATCAGCAGATATCCTGTGGGTCAAACAGGAGGCTTGCTGCGGGCTGAAAGGAAATTCTGACACTACAGGTAAGGGAAGTGAACGTCTTTACTAAGTTCCAGTGACAAGGTATATACATCAGGTAAGTCCAAGAGTAGGTAAGTAGGAAGGTACACAGGAGCCACCCACCGGCCTCCACTCTCACAGGCTGCTTCACTCCAACTGACCTTCATGGAGCTTCCAGGGGCACGCACACCACAACATTCCACAGGAAGTCCTTCCACCAGGCATTCTCTCAGGCAAGCATTCATGCAGGACCAAGGCAGGGAACGCAAGACACAACAATGCTCATTTATTTATTTCTGTATGTATGTATTTTACTGCTCATTTGTAATGCACCTGTACCCGTGTGTGTCTCAAGGCACCACAAGGCAAGGGGGTGAGGAAGGGGGAATGATCCTACTAGGCCTCGTACATTCAGATCGTGCAAGTGCAGGAATTTATAACGTGCTTAATATCCAAGGTCAATTTTAAGCGTGGATCCAGGATTCGACCAGTGTTGCTCAGCGTGGTCTTGCTTCCAAGACTTGCACGTTGCCACTGAGCTTTCCTCCCTTCACTACAGGATCAATGATGGGACAAGAAGAGGAGAGACTCATAAGGAAAGGCCCAGCGAGGCGAGAGCCAATTTATTTATTTATTTATTTATTTATTTATTCACATTTGTTAAGCGCACAGCAGCCCGTGGGCATTGTGGCGCTGGTTACAGTGGATATTCATATCTTAGTTACAGTAGTCACGTAAATACATACAGCATGAGATGGCATTGTAGCTTGTAGCGCATAGGTGCAGATATTATAGTAGTGCGCAGGTATATACAGTGAGCTAGCAGCTAGTTGAAGAGTGTAGTTTTTAGATTTTTTCGGAAGGCCTGAAGAGAGGTTTCCGCTCTGAGGGCTGTGGGTAACGTGTTCCAGAGTTTAGGTGCCAGATAGGGGAATCCTAGACCTCCTGCCTTGGCCCTGGTGATTCGTGGCACTGTGAGTTGGTTGGTGTACTCGAGTCTAGTGGGTCTAGTGGATTGTGTTCTGGCTAGAGAGTCCGATAAGTAAGAGGGGTCTGTTAGGTGGATACATTTGTGTGCGGTGGCGAGAATCTTGAAGGAGATTCGGTCTTTAACTGGTAGCCAGTGAGCGCTTTTTGTGCTCTCTTTTGGGAATACTTAGAGCTGCTCTGAGAGTTGTTTTGAGTGGTTTGGAGTCTGGCTAAGTTTTTTTTTGATGTCCCCGCTAGAAGGGAATTGCAGTAATCCAATTTAGCTCCTATTGTAGCTCTTGCAATGGAGAGGCAATTGTCTTTTGTTAGAAACGGCTTTATGGCATGGATTAGTTTGGTACTCAGAGCAGAGGCTGATACAATGGCGCTGACTTGCTTATCCATAGATAGTGTAGCATCAATGTGGACCCCGAGCGTTTTAACTGACGAAAGGACTGGGATGATACAGTTGTCAATGCAGAAGTTTTGATAGGTTGGACTCAGTTTGGCTAGCGAAACAGGTACTTGAATCTTAAGTGGGAGCCATCTACCATAGCTGCGTATATGTTATTACCTGTATGAACGAATAATGTGGTGTCTTTACCATTGGCTGAAATCAATGAAGAAAGTAATCCATTTAAGAAAAAGGATTAATATGATATGATATGTCATTTATAATGTGCCTGTACACAAGTGTTTCTAGGCGTGACAACGCAAGGGAGGGGAAGACAGAGGGAGGACAAGACAAGCCATCTTACTAGGCCTTGTGTCATTCAGATCATGCAAGTGTGACAGCATAAAAGTGCAGGGGGAAGGGAGAGGGGGAAGCGCCAGGGAGAGGGAAAGGGGACGTGCAGTCAGGGCAGCTTTGCTCCGACTGAAGCCAGGGCACTCTGGGGAAGTGCAAGGAGGCAGGGGTCTGTAGAGGTTACAGTTACAACTCCTAAGTGTGCGGTAGGCCCGGAGGCAGGGCAGGGGATACTGGTCGTGGAGGAGCCAGGTAGGCAAGCATCCATTGGGTACAGCTGGCAGGTAGGTCAGCAGGGGAGAGAGAGAGAGAGAGAAAGCAGAGGTGAAAAGGGACAGTCCTGAGCAGCTACCAGAACTTCAGGTGGTCCGGCTCAAGTTTGGGATGGGCAGGGATGCCATTCCAGAGGAAGGCACCTGCATAGGAAAGAGATCTACCCCCCAGTCTTTGACTAGAGAAGTGTCTGACCCTCAGGGGGTTGGAGGTAGCTGAACAAAGGGCTCGAGATGGAAGGTATTTTGGAAGAGAGAGTTGGATGTAGTGCGGGCCCCGGCTCCAGAAAGCCTTGTGGGCGATGCAGAGGGTCTTGAACTTGATCAATGCAGCCACCGGAGCCAGTGAAGAAATTTCAGGGCTGCAGAGATACAGTCCCTGCGCTTGAGTCCAAAGATCCGTCTTGCAGTCCTGTTTTAGATTAGTTGCAGAGGGTGAAGAGTAGAGTAAGGCCCATTGAAAAAGAGGATGTTGCAGTAGTCCAGCCTAGAGAGAACCAGGCCTCTGGAGACAGTAAGCTTCTGGTGGAAAGTAAGAAAATGATGAATACTTCTGAGGAGGTGCAGCTGGTAGTGGGCCCTCTTGGCAAGGTCTGTGATGTGAGGAGATAAGGAGAGAGTGGAATCGAAGATGACTCCAAGGTTTTTTGGCTCACACGAAGGTGAAGGAAGAGGGCCCAGGGAGGGTGGCCCGAGTAAGAGAGGGAAAGTGTGGAGCAGGGGTCCCAATGAGAATGATCTAATGAAAAGGAAGAGGTCTCTTTAACAAGAGACAAGTATTTAACTGGAATGAGTAGGAGAGAGGAAGCCCCCGACATCATTATGCCTCATGAGGAGCAAAGGCCAGTCATGGAGCCCGCCACTTTCGATGAGGCAGGGAAGGCCAGTATGAGACACTGGAGGCCCGGCATGTGCAGATGTGAAGAAAGCATTGTGAGGGAGGAACAAGCAATGAGATATCCAGTGGTGTCGCGACCACAAGTGTAGCATGGTGGGTAGGATGCCAAAACAACAATGCAGAGATTACTGGTACATTAAATGTGTGTAGCTCCCAAACGCCAGCCCAACTGCAGAGTAGTAACCCTCCTGCTTAACCAGGAACACAACGCTGAAGAGCGAAAAGAACGAGAAAGCACACCAGAGCGAGAGCCAAGCCCCGCCACCGTCTCCGGCAGAGACAGAGGTACCGGGGGAACCGTTAGAAGCAGGAGGCCGCCTGGGCACCATTATAGATCAGAAGAAACTCATTGCAGTTCTAAAGACTGTGCAATGGAGTTGTATAGAAGTAATAAAAAACCCAGGCCGGGGAAAGGGTTATTATATGAGATGAGAAACTCGTCCCAGCCGTACAGTTGAGAAAGTAGTGCTAAGTATTAGTAATTGGAATTGTAAGCAAGTAACAAATAACCCGGCCACAAGGAAGAGGGTTATTATATGAGAAGAGGAACTCATCCCAGTCCTAGGGTCGCTATCTCACAGTAGAAACTTGTTAAAAAGAGAAGACAGTCTCGTGACCTATTTAAGTTACTTTAATATAGTGGAAGGGTCAAATAGAGTTATTTTGTATCAGGGACATTGTTTCTTTGTCCTTCCTGACAACTGACGAGTACCTTTTGTTTTTTTAGATAGGCAGGGTATTCCATTTAGTAATAGGGAAAGTTAGGGCTTCCACGTATAATTTAATAAAAGATATTGAATCATGTCCTCAGAGTGTCCGACACCTTCTTCCAACCCGTCACAGGACCCACCTGCTGAAATTGACATGTTTGCTTCAGTGGCAATAGAGCTCAGGAGAATGGTGGGGGCAAGGTGGCATGGGGAAAGTAGGTTCCTCCTAATATTATGATGAACCTATGTTACATATAAGTCAGGTTTTCTGGGGTGGGAGAACCTTGGGGATTATCTCATGGACTCACGATGCAACGTGAACCTAGCTCATTTTTGGAACAGTGGAAGTGGCCCACGTGCAGAGGAATTCTTCTCTTGCACCCCCCTAAGAGCAGACCTTCTACCAATAAAAGGAAATGGTGAAGTTATGGACTTATAATGTCATGGGCTAAATGCCCCCTCTAAGAGACATAAGCTATTCTCTGAAATAACAACAGAGATGGCCGCTATGATGTGCATGCACTAGACACATTTGAAGACAGTGGGACAGCACTGGGTCAGGCACACAGGTTTGTATGTAGCCCAGATTCAATTAATGAAAAAGAGTTGGGGTTGGCACCTCTTCTCCATATGGGATTTTGCTATTTCCTCTTGATATAAAAATAAGAGATATTGCATAATAGCTGGCATCATTCGCTCTGACCCCATTACCTTTGTCACAGTGGTGGTGCCCAATCAGGGGAAACAATGAATCCTTATTGATTTTTGTAAAATCCTAAGTCAAAAAGCTCTGCTGGAAATCATATGCGGTTTCACCTTAGTGGTGGACCCGCAAACAAATAGATCCAATAGTTCCTCCTGTGGGTGTTGTGGGGCCATGTCGAACCAGTTAAAGCAGCGCATTAAGTATATAGGACTGGTTCTTGCATGGGAGGCTCGAGGATCCCTGGGAAAGGTGTATAGTTTCTACACGCATGTGCAGACGTCGTGCTTCCAGATTGATCCTGTTTTACTCGCGTCCTCTCTTGTTAAGAAGATGACTCACATGGAGACAGGCATTGCTATGATTTTGGTTCATGCGCCAATCAAAGTGTGTCTGAACTATGGAGGGCAGAGTCAGAATAGGGGGGTGAAGAGGCTCAAGGAGTACATCCTAAGATACTTTGATTAATCAGAGGTGATTCCCACAGAAAACCTGGCTTGGGACTCTTCCCATATGGCCAGGGAAAGGCTGACACTTCCTGATCCTGACCCTGGGTGTGGTCTTCTGTGGGAGGATTAAATTGGGGGGAGAACAGGTCATGAAACATGGGATAAATACTTTACAAACGTTCCCAGAGACCCTACACTATTAATGGCTTATTGTTGAAGAAAACGCTACTTGTAACATTGGGGACTTCAAGTCCCACATATCCCAAAAGACTGGGAGAGGAAGAGGGATCTGGAGGCATTAGACTGCAGGACGCAGCCTAATGATTTCAATGACCCACACCTGAGAGGGACTAGGGAGTATAAAGAGTCCCCTTAGGTGCAGGCCATTAGTTGTTGTGGTTGCAGTTGTTGCAGTAGTAGCAGGAAGAGCGGAGGGTGGAGCACTGTTCGTGACTCCACGTTGCAGTAGCAACCGAGATTGTGGGGCAGCAGAGACGTCGGAGCCACCGTGTACTGGAAAGTGTATGCCAGTTTTGTGAGGGTCTCTGCTCTCAAGCACTCTGTCTGCAGAGATTGCACGGCGAGAAGCATTGTTACTGAAGACTTTACCCCTGAAGATCTTATGTGCACAGACTGCGCCGCAGGAATCGTTAATTTCCTATGCTTTCCCCAAAGTGAAGTGTGCTGAGGTGGCACGCAAGCACCGGAGCACTTTTGGAGCAAGGACTGCTCTTCCCCTGACCAGTGCAGACTGCAGGGAGCAAGAGAAAGTGACCTACCTGAGAGTGGGAAGCAGAGAAAGCAGAAGACACAAAGGCAGTAGAGCGAGCCGATGCGTATGCAGCACCCAGTGAGTTCACTGGTTGAAAGTGACCCCAGAATGCTCCTTGATCGCCGGTCGCTGGCCTGTGATTCTGATTTTGAATAATAAAATAATGTTAAGAGGCAGAAGAGAAGGATTGGGCATAACCTTGCATGCCAAAATAAGGTTTGTTAGCTAAAGTGGCAGAATAAAAACATTGGGGGCAATTGTAATTGTGGGGGTGATGAAGACCACCATTGCCAAAGCCTCTCGGGATGATAGCTCAGGGGCATGCGCTGGCCTTGGAAGCAAGACGATGCGATGCAACACAGGTTCGATCCCCGAGTCCAAGCTTAGGAACTTCTGCTATGAAACACGTTATAAATAACCAATTACGATTACAAAAGACTGCAATAGTAAAAGACCTTTAATGCAACCAATATGTCCCCAACCCATATGGGGCAGTTAAATGGATCAATTGTAGATGATATTGTCACAAAGAGGAAGAGGCAATACATGAGAAAGACCCAAACAAGCATTGCCCTGATCCAAGAAGAGCGAGGGTGATAAAAAGCCATTATCAGCATTTGGTTGATCTGAGAGTGGGGAGACAAGTGTGGGAGAAGAGCAGAATCTGTGTTACATGTGGCCTAAACAGCATCAATGTGGTTCAGGTTTTTACAGAAGTGTTTATTTCCGAGGCTTTTCAAAGTCAAAAGACTTTACTAAACTGTTGTAAATTGAACTTTGCCAAAGAAGTACTGGCAGCAGAGTTATAAGTATATGATCCTGGCAGGCGAGTGTACCCGGACAAGGGACCTTGTAGTGTTAGACTTGGCAGGTGAGCGGACCATGTCGAAGATATTAAAGTCCTGTGTTGCGTTTAAAGAGTTTGGAGACGAAGAAGTGGCAAAGCCACTATCTTATATTGTGAATCATTGTTGCATCATCCTGACAAACTATTTTGGTTAGGCTCAGAAGAATTAGTCCAGAGGAAACTGATTTATAAACAAAGTATCAAAAGGCATTTTATTGAACCTGATACATTATTTGAGTAAACAAATTAATCATGATTTAATCAGCACTGAACAAGTTATTCACATTGCAAGGGAGTTAACTATTACGAACTTTTCATACAATTGACAATAAATCATACACTCATTCGTCCACAGACAGCCACCATACATACAATAATCCATAAAAGTACTACCCAAACAATTATGTGGTAGAACCTAAGAAATAACATTGACATTTTTATTTTTAGAGAAGTGTATTCAATGTACAAGACCAATACAATTATATCCTATATGGTCTACTCCTGGAGTGTATCAATAAGGTGTATAACATGATCGCATCCCCAATTTCGCGACCGGTTTCGACGTATGAAGATCACTTAGAACGTCTTTGTCAGGAAAATACAATTAGGCTATAGAGAAAGAGAAACATACAAAATGTGTGTGAGCCCCCATCTCTAAAATGACACATCAAGCACTGAAAGGGACCGTCATGATAGGCATGCCCCCACAATCTAAAATCGATTTAAACATTATTAAGACACAAACAACCACTAAAAAGAGGTGCAGGCCAGGAAAACCATTCTCTGAGGTGTACCACTTGTTTCCTATGGCATCAAACAGGAAGTACTACCATAAAAAAACTGGTGCCCTGGGGTGCAGTGAAAGAGTACGCCCGAATAGAGCTCAAAAGCTGGCATGCAGTGATGGAAATAGCCAGAAACATGCCCAGCAATTAACAAGCACTCATTGAATGCACATATGCATAAGCAGATGAATCATTTCTGACCTTATGACTGGACATCGAAGGTATCGAACATTTCGTTCCAATGTTCCTAGTCCCCCTTCTCATATCTCAGGCTCCTCTTTGACTTGATGTATTTCTGCCTTGTCACCTCTTTCCTCTGTTTCTGCTATTTTCTATGCACTCATCTGGTCTCTCATCCCTTCTCCTCCATCTCTTCCTCCTTCCTCACTGTCCTTTTGCAGGATCTCTGCTCTTTTGAGACCTCTACTTTCATTTCCACATTCTTTTCCTCCTCGTAATCCCTTGTCTAGTCTCTCTGCTGGCTATTTTGCTATTTCTGGTACTCTTGACCTTCTTTATCCGTTTTCCTTCTCCTCTCCATCTCATAATCCATGCCAACCTTCCTCTACTCCTGCCCTTCGCTCTTTGAGGCGCCTCTTGCGCAGTGCTGAACACCGATGAAGGAAGTCCCAATCTCCCGAGAGTCTTGTTAATCTCTCCTCTGTTTGTGCAGATTTTGACTCTGCCTTATTCTCTGCTAAGTAACTGAACTATCTTCCTCGCTCCTTTTCTTCCCATCTGTGCCGTCTTTTCCACACATTGAAACGTATCCTCTCCTTCTCCCTGATCCCTCCTTATCCTCCTTGGTCTTGGGCTTCTTTTTGCTCCTTGAAAGCCATTCTCCTCCTCTCTTCTATTACCCCCTCTTCCCCTAACCCCCATCTTCACCTCTTAAGTCTTCCTTTCGTCCTCGCTCTCTCTCCCCTTCAGATATTTCTTCTTTTCTTTTCAGATCCCACCCCACTGCTGCCCCTTCCGACCCTCTTCCCTCTTCTCTAATTCCTAAGGTCTATCCTTTTCTCTTTCTCTGCTTGGCTACTCTCTTTAATCTTTCTCTTGAATTTTCCCTCTTTCTTCAGCCATGATACTATACTCCACAATCTTAAAAAAACCTTATTTGGATTCTTCTCCCGTCTAACTAGCGTTCTATAACACTCCTTTCTTTTCTTTCCAAGCCTTTGGAACGTATTGTCTATTCCCAGGTCTCTACTCATATCAATAGTGCATATGTTTTCCCCCTTCACCAATTTGGTTTTCACCCCCTACACTCCACGGAAACTGCCCCTCTTTCTGTCTATGGCTCTCTTTTTGCTGCATACTACTCTAAGCAATCCTCTCCTCTGGTTCTTCTAGACCTGTCAGCAGCTTTGAACATGGTCAATCACTCTCTTCTTCTCTGCTCAGTTTTCTCTCTTGGTTTTAGGGATGCTGTCCTAGACGTTTACCTCTCTTACCTCACTAATCATATATTTTGTGTCTCATGGGGTTCTTTTCTTCCCTGTCTCTACTATTCCTTCCGCTTTGCCCCCTCATTCTATCTCGTTTCCTGCTACTTTTCTCAGCATCTCCTTATCTGCTCGGAATCTCAGTGTTATCCTTGATTCCTCGCTCCCATTCTCCTCTCATATCTCGACTACTGCCCACTCCCGCTGTCACCAGCTCTTCAATGTCCAGAAGCCGCAACCTTTCCTTTCCTTCAACGCCATGAAAACTCTTGTGTCCTCTCTTATATCTTCTCAACTTTCTACCCTTCTTCGCTTCTTCTTGGCCTTCCTGCTACTAACCTGGCTCATTTCCGCCCCATGTACAATTCCTCTATGTGTCTTATCTTTATCCTCTCGAGGGTCTATTTCCCTCGCATTTGCATCACTTCAGTGGTTCTCCTTTTCAATTTCTTCTGCCTCGTATTTAAGTGTCTCTATGGCCTGCCACCCCTTATCTCTCTTCCTTGATTTCCTTCTATTCACTTTCTTGCTCTCTTTTGTCACAATCTCTATATCTTCTTGCTGTCCCTTGTCCCCCATATGCTAAATATCATTTTTGCTCTTTTTCATTGTCCCTCAAACATAGGAACTCACTCCCCTCTGCTCTTCGTTCACTCTCTTGCTTTCCTCTCTTTAGAACCTGCCTTAGGACTCATTTGCTTGCTTGCTGTTTTAGTCGTATCACTTAGTTCTGCCTCAGTTGTACCGTCTTTTTAATATAGCACTTTATAAATAACATCAAATACAAATACAAGAGGAGACCCAAGAATATCTGAATCATTTCGGTCAATAAACTTAAAGTCCAATAAAAACAAAAATACAAGAATGTTGGCCAACAGGCTGGAACTAATCCTACTGATCCAACCAGATCAATCAAGATTCGTGGCCGATAGAATCTCCTTCGATAATATCAGGAGACTTCTTCATAAGTCCACCTGGTCAAAATGTCAGACAGCCTTTCTCTCGTTAGACGTGAGGAAGGCATTGGAGCGGGTGGACTGGACGTTTTTAGAGTTAGTTATGACAGAGTTTGGATTTGGGGAGACCTTCTGTAAAACTATTTCAGTGAACTACTGAATACCCATAGCAATGATCAAGGATAATGGGGTAACGAAGCAGCCAATCCAGATATCGAGAAGAACAAAACAAGGGTGTTCATAGTCAGATTGCTCTTTGCTCTGGTGATGGAACCCTTTGCAGCTAACATTAGGACAAACAAGCTTGTAAAAGGGGTCCTTTGGGTGAAAGATAGCCACAAGACTTGTCTCTCTGCAGACTTGATATTAACACTGACATGTTTGCCAAAATCACTGAGGCGGGTTAGCAGGGAGATGGCTGCATACTGTGAGGTCGCAGGCTTCAAAGTTAATGAGGATAAGTCTGAAATGCTCAATAACTCATTAATACTGCCAGTGGTGCAAGAGATAAAGGGAATATACGCAGATAAATGGAGAACAAAGCACATTAAGTATCTGGGTACACATCTTTACATAATGCTAACTACCCCAAACTATGTTCTAGCTAACGAGGGGTCCTCAATAAATGGAGTAACTTTTCGCTCACCTAGTCAGGCCATATAGGCTTGATCATAACTAACTGCACGCTGTCAATATGGGGAAAAGCGGTAGTGAGATCCGGCCTCACGTCCTTCCCCCCTTTTGTCACAGCCATCTTTGTCAACCCTGATTTCATCCCAGGGACTAACATTAAAGTGTTTGCCACCTGGAAAAGGCAACGCGGGAGTGGGATGGTTTTCATTAGAATAGGGCACTGATACTTGCATCAGCGCCCTATTCCAGTGATTAACTCCCTGCTCCGGCGAGGGATTGGGGAGATAACCATCTTAGTAGGGTGCCGCAGCACCCGATGGTTGTTGAAGGCGCCAGCTCCCGCAAGAACATTACATTTCAAAAGTACGCCTTCTCCCACCACTGAAAAGAGACATTTGGTGCTTCCAAACTCCCCCTCCACCCCCACCGCAATCCCCCCAATTGACCAGGGGCGCCTGACGAACATTTTTATTTTTCTGCCCGGGACACTGCCACTACTAAGGCCGGCACTGCTTTAGATCTGAGTCTTGTGCCTTGCTACGAATACCAGCAGGACACCCCAATGTCTCTAGTCTGTGCCAATGGATTGCTCTATTCACTCAGTCAAAAGCCTGACTGGTGTCTAGAAAAGCGCCCTAGATGGGTCGCCTTTGCCACTCAGCCTGGGTCTGTAGAAGGGGAATTAGGGAACAATTCAGGGCCATACCCGTGTCACCCTTAAATCTTGATTCGTTTATATCCCAACCACGTAGGGGTGCCACTACACCCCAACCCTCAGCTCCCCCCATGCTCTGTTGCTGGGTCTGGCTCTCGCTCCCCACCCCTTCCTTTGAGCTTTCGAGCCCCCCAGGCTCTGCTCTTGACCTCTCTTATTTTCTCGCTTCACTTTCTTCGCTTCCCAGATTATTACTCAATGTAGCGTTTCTTTTCACTTCTGTGCAGATGAGTCTCGGATCTTCCCGTCTTTGCTTTTCTCTCGTGTCCTTCATCTTAATCCTTCACACACGGAAGTCCTCTTCTTTGCAAGCCTCTTGTACTTCCCCCTCCCCTCTTTCTTGTCTTTCACTCTCCTCCTACTGTCTTTCTCCGATATTGCCTGCAATCTTGGTGTTCTCTTCCATGCTTCTCCCTCTTTTTCTTGGCATACTAGTAGCATAGCCCGGAATTGCCGATCTCACGTATGCAATACTTGTAAGATGTGATGCCTTCTGTCTCCTTCCGCTCTTCCTGGTCTGGCCAGCTGCCAGCTTTCTCTCCCACCTTCACTCTTGTTTCTCTCTCTCCCTCTCTTCTTATCTTCACTCCCTTCCGTGGCTCTCCTTTGAAGCTGGTTTTCTTTTCAGTGTGCGTGTGTTGTCTTCGTGTCCCTGGCCTACACCTCTCTCCGGCTCTCTCTTCTTTCCTTTGCTGCGCCCCATAGAATGCAGCGGGGTCCCCCATACATGTGGCCGCACTGTACACATGGTTCTCCCATCACTTTCACCCCACGCCTTCCAGAGTCTTTTCTCTGTCCCCCCTTCCCCATAGCCTAACCATACACCTCGCTTCTGCTTCGTCGCTGTCACGGCTGCATACTCTATCATAGTCCTCTTTCAGCCTCTCGGACAGGCAAAGCACTTCGACGCCATAACCTGTGGCAAGAGGCGCTAAACACATCTAAGATAACGGAGCACAATTTCCTTTTCCTCTCCTCCACGTTCTCTGTGCTCTCTATCTCTTTTCCTCCTAGGTATGCCTCAGCCACCCTGCACCCAATCTCTTTTCCTCCTACCCATGTCTCAGCCACCCTGTGCTCAATCTCTTTTCCTCCTTGCTATGCCTCAGACACCCAGCGCCCAATCTCTTTTCCTCCTAGCTATGCCTCAGCCACCCTACACCCAATCTCTTTTCCTCCTCGCTATGCCTCAGCCACCCTGCACCCAATCTCTTTTCCTCCTACCTATGTCTCAGCCACCCTGTGCTCAATCTCTTTTCCTCCTTGCCATGCCTCAGCCACCCAGCGCCCAATCTCTTTTCCTCCTAGCTATGCCTCAGCCTCCCTACACCCAATCTCTTTTCCTCCTAGCTATGCCTCAGCCACCCTGCGCTCAATCTCTTTTCTTGCTAGCTATCCCTCAGCCTCCCTGTGCTCAATCTCTTTTCCTCCTATCTATGCCTCAGCCACCCAGCGTCCAATCTAGTTTCCTCCTATCTATGCCTCAGCCACCCGGTGCTCAATCTCTTTTCCTTCTTGCTATGCCTCAGCCACCCAGCGCCCAATCTCCTTTCCTCCTAGCTATGCCTCAGCCACCCTGCGCTCAATCTCTTTTCCTCCTAGCTATGCCTCAGCCACCCTGCACTCAATCTCTTTTCCTCCTAGCTATGCTTCATCCACCCTAGCGATGCCTCAGCCACCCTGGTGCTCAATCTTTTTTCCTCCTAGCTATGCCTCAGCCACCCTGCTCTCAATCTCTTTTCCTCCTAGCTATGCCTCAGCCACCCTGTGATCAATCGTTTTTCTTCCTAGCAATGCCTCAGCCGCCCTGTGCTCAAACTCTTTTCCTCCTAGCTATGCCTCAGCCACCCTGCGCTCAATCTCTTTTCCTCCTAGCTATGCCTCAGCCACCCTGCACTCAATCTCTTTTCCTCCTAGCTATGCTTCATCCACCCTAGCGATGCCTCAGCCACCCTGGGCTCAATCGTTTTTCCTCCTAGCTATGCCTCAGCCACCCTGCTCTCAATCTCTTTTCCTCCTAGCTATGCCTCAGCCACCCTGTGATCAATCGTTTTTCTTCCTTGCAATGCCTCAGCCGCCCTGTGCTCAATCTCTTTTCCTCCTAGCTATGCCTCAGCCGCCCTGCGCTCAATCTCACGTTCGCTCCTTTTCGCTCTAGGCCCCAAAACACTGGAACTCTATTCCTCTTATAATCCGTTTTTTGCACGTTTTGGCCTTTATTCCTTTCCTGCCTTGATTCTTTCATATTCTCTTCTTCTTAAATGTTTCTCTAATAGCCCCAGTCTCTCTTATTGTACCATTGTGTGTTTGTCTTCTTCAGCGTTTAGGCATAAGCGCTACATAAACAAACACATACAAATCACAAAACCCAACCTTTAGCCACTGTCTTTTTCATGCTCTCTCTTTTCTTAAAGGGGCGCTTTAAAATGCCATTGCCATGGTGGATGTCTTATCAAATCCAAATAAAATAAATACAAATGAAATCACTGGGACCTACACACATATCTATCAATGTGCATCGCTCCTGGAATGCAGCCCCTCTTGCTAATGCAGTCTTGGGACACCCAGCACAAAACTCTGACAAGGCACCTCAGTCAAGGCCTGCAGCACATCCTGATATCAGCGTTCTGGAGCCCCAGTAGCACAGCTCTGCCAATGCACCTCAATCCTGGCCAGTAGCAACACATCACTTCCTTTCTATAGAGCCGGGACACACAGCTCTGATAATACCCCTCAGGCACGGCCTTCAGCACACCCTGATATTTGAGTTCTGGAGCCCCAGTAGCACAGCTCTGCCAATGCACCTCAATCCTGGCCAGTAGCAACACAGCACTTCCTGTCCATAGAGCCGGGACACACAGCTCTGCTAATGCACCTCAGTCAAGGCCTGCAGCACACCCTGATATTGGAGGTCTGGAGAGTAGCACAGCTCTGCCAATGCACCTCAATCCTGGCCAGTAGCAACACAGCACTTCCTGTCTATAGAGCCGGGACACACAGCTCTGCTAATGCACCTCAGTCAAGGCCTGCGGCACATAGTGATATTAGAGTTCTGGAGCCCCAGTCGCACATCTCTGACAATGCACCTCAATCCTGGCCAGTAGCAACACAGCACCTCCTATCTATAGAGCCAGGACACACAGCTCTGCTAATGCACCTCAGTCAAGGCATGAAGCACACACTGATATTCGAATTCTGGAGCCCCAGTAGCACTGCTCTGCCAATGCACCTCAATCCTGGCCAGTAGCAACACAGCACTTCCTGTCTATAGAGCCGGGACACACAGCTCTGCTAATGCACCTCAGTCAAGGCATGTAGCACACACTGATATTAGAATTCTGGAGCCCCAGTATCACTGCTCTGCCAATTCACCTCAATCCTGGCCAGTAGCAACACAGCACTTCCTGTCTATAGAGCCGGGACACACAGCTCTGCTAATGCACCTCAGTCAAGGCATGTAGCACACACTGATATTAGAATTCTGGAGCCCCAGTAGCACTGCTCGGCTACCCTATGCAATTCTAATTGCCAATTTTAACCGCATTGTGACCATCTGCTCTATTCTGTTGACCTGCAACCCAATGTGTCCCCGCGCAAAATACTTTAATAGCCACTAAACTCAATGTTGTGCTTAATCTGCTAACTCATGTCACGTTTAATCTAAGTGATATTCTGAATTTAGGGGTTATTCTAATCTAGGTGTTATCTTGAACTAAGTGTTACTCTGAAACCTAATGCTGTGCTAATTGACAAACGCTAACTATGACCACTCTGCTTACCTGTATCTGAGTCAGATGCCAATCTGCAACCTTGCGCTTCATGGATTAGGTAGTATTCGGCTACTCCAAGCAGGCCGCACTGTCCACTGCTAGATCCTGACCCTAGACAGGACACACACTGCACCTTAGCCCCCTCACACAATGTTCAGAAAATCCAAACCAAAAAAGCACCTCAACCAATGGTTCTCCAGCCATCTTAAAACCCTTAGATTGGAAAAGAGTAAACTGGAACAAGTCTCGAGACAATCTCCGACTGACCACAACAAACTATTGCTTCACAAAATAACGGCCAACTATAAAAAAGAAATCATAGCGGCCAAACAAGAATCCTATAACCAGAGAATCTCCCAATCCAACTCCAGCTCCAGAGAATTATTCACTATCCTGAAAGAATTGGAAACCCCGGTAACTATCCCAGATACTTGCGTTAAAAACAAACAATGGTGCACCAGTGTCCAAAATGCATTAAACAACAAAGTCACTGGCCTTCAAACAAAAATTAAAAATAAGAAAGACTCTCTCACCAATCTTACCAACCCCATCAACGCCCACTCGAGCCCTCCACCCTCACACCACATACCTAACACTGCTCGCTTCAGCTTTTCCAAAGTCTCTTCTCTCGAAGTAGAAAAACTAATTCTTGGTCTTAAACCCTCCAACTGCAAAGGTGACCTCTGCCCCCCACAAATTATTAAAGACGCGGCACGAGACCTCTCGCCATTCATCACCAGGCTCATCAATGCCTCTTTTTCCTCAGGAACAGTCCCCAGTAACCTTAAAGAGTCCTGGGTCCTCCCTCTCCTCAAAAAACCCTCCCTTGACCCGTCCATCCCAACCAACTACAGACCGATTACCACCGTCCCATTCCTGCTCAAGATACTAGACAAGACAGCATACCAACAAATCCAAAAGTATCTTGAAACAAACCACCTTCTAGGAATAAGACAATCCGGCTTCAGACCCCAACATGGAACTGAAACCGCCCTGATAGACCTGAAAGCCCAAATAGACGTCCTTAGAGATAACGGGAAAACTGCACTACTACTCCTGTTAGACCTCTCTGCGGCGTTTGATCTAGTTGACCATAAAATCCTATGTAATCATTTAGACTCAGCTGCCCACTTTTCACAAGAAGCCATCAGTTGGATTGAGTCATTCCTCAACAACAGATCCATGCAAGTCTTCTCCTCCTCTGCCGCCGCCGAACCCATCCCCATTACATGTGGAGTCCCACAGGGCTCATGTGTCTCCCCCACTCTGTACAACGTGTTCACGAAGCCCCTGTTTGATGATCTAGATGGCCTGGGTATCACCTACACTAACTACGCCGATAATACACAGATCCTCATCCCGTTGACGGGAGATTACAACCAGGACTTGGCCTTGGTGAACAGGGTGTATCTCATCATCCAGGCATGGATGGCTTCGCACAGTCTATGCCTGAATGATGACAAAACTGAACTCATCATCCTTGGTTCCACGTCCAACCTAACCAAACTCGACCACAATTATGCCAACTTCATCATAGATGGGAACCTTATCAAGGTCTCGAAAGAAGTAAAAACCCTAGGAATATACCTCGACTCCTCCCTAACCTTCCACAAACAGGTTAGCTCGATGGCATCCTCTACGGCCTACACATGTAAGCTCATAAGAGCAGCCAAACCCTTCCTCTCCACCCACAGCTGCACTACACTAGCCAGAGCATTGGTATTATCCAAACTGGACTATTGTAACGCTCTCTACATAGGAGCCACCAAGCAAATCACCAACAAAATTCAGACGCTACAAAACAACGCCCTTAGGGCAGCACTCAATATTCCCAGGAGGGAACACATTTCCACTATCAGGAAATCCCATAACTGGCTCAGCACAACAGACAAAATCCTGCTCAAAGTAGCATTGCTCACCCACAAATGCCTGAATAATGCTGCCCCACGCTATCTGGCAGACAGAATATGCAAACACACCCCCATCAGACCCACCAGAACCTCCAATGCTAATCTGCTCACCGTCCCCAGGTTTAAACACACCAAAATGGGTGGCAACAGCTTCCAGGTGAAAGCACCTCAACACTGGAACTCCCTTCCACCATCGCTCAGAACTCCCCAACCTTTCAACACTGGAACTCCCTACCACCATCGCTCAGAACTCCCCAACCTTTCAACACTGGAACTCCCTACCACCATCGCTCAGAACTCCCCAACCTTTCAACACTGGAACTCCCTACCACCATCGCTCAGAACTCCCCAACCTTTCAACACTGGAACTCCCTTCCACCATCGCTCAGAACTCCCCAACCTTACTCACACTTCAGACGCAACTACATCCATTGGTTAAAGAACACAAACCACTAACACCTCTAACACCACACGGCTGCTCTCCGCGTTGCATGCTTTAAGTGAATCTGTAAATTTGTAATACTAAACTTGTATATATTTGTAATTCTTTAAATACATTTACTGCATTCTCTCCTGCCAAACTGTACACATGTTCCTTCATCGTCACACCGTAATTATGTAATGTAAAGTATAATTATGTAATGTAAAGTATAAGCAACCTGTAACCAAGCTTTGAATCACCTTGCTGCTCATGCGCCCTCATACCCTCGGGTCTGGTGCGCAATACAAATGAATAAACTAAACTAAACTAAACTGCTCTGCCAATGCACCTCAATCCTGGCCAGCAGCAACACAGCATTTCCTGTCTATAGAGCCGGGACACACAGCTCTGCTAATGCACCTCAGTCAAGGCTTGCGGCACATAGTGATATTAGAGTTCTGAAGGCCCAGTCGCGCATCTCTGCCAATGCAGTATAATACTGGCCAGTAGCAACACCTGTCTATAGAGCCGGGGACACACAGCTCTGCCAATGCACCTCCATTCTGGCCAGTAGCAACACAGTACGCCCTGCCTATAGAGCCAGGACACACAGCTCTGCTAATGCACCTCAGTCAAGGCTGCAGCACACCCTGATATTAGAGTTGTGGGGCCCCAGTCGCACAGCTCTGCCAATGCACCTCAATCCCACCCAGTAGCAACACAGCACTTCCTGTCCATAGAGCCGGGACACAAAGCTCTGCTAATGCACCTCAGTCAAGGCCTGCAGCACACCTTGATATTAGAGTTCTGGAGCCCCAGAAGCACAGCTCTGCCAATGCACCTCAATCCTGAAAAGTAGCAACACAGCACTTCCTGTCTACAATAATATTATAATTCTGGAACCCTGATCCCACAGCTCTGTCAATGCACCTCAACCCTAGCCTTCAGCATACCCTGACATTAGCGTTCTGGAGCCCCAGTAGCACAGCTCTGCCAATGCACCTCAATCATGGCCAGTAGCAACACAGCACTTCCTGTCTATAGAGCTGGGACACACAGCTCTGCTAACACACCTCAGTCAAGGATTGCAGCACACACTGATATTAGAGTTCTGGAGTCCCAGTCGCACTTCTCTGCCAATGCACCCCAACCTATCTGGTAGAGCCACGACTCCTGCTGCCTATCTGCCTGTAGACCCTGCACACAGCGCTCTACCAAGGCACCTCAAGCATAACTTGTCGTCTAAATTGATTTGTCACTCGCATGTTTGTGCTGCCACTCGGTTCTGACCTGCAGCATCCCCCTGTGTCTGAAGGGACTGACGCCCACCCATGTCCTTCTCAGAGATCCCTTCTCCTGGGTCCTGTTGTCTATAATCATGTTTCAAATGACTCCTCCTGCAACCCCCAGGCTCGCTCCCCACCCCCACCGGCTCCCTGGGGAGACGGAGATTGGTGTGAACGAATTACCATGTTATTTCGCGCTCTGTCCTGCTGTGTTCTCGCCTTGGATGGCGAAAGATGCACCTGTGGGAGGTGTGTGCGTGGGGGGGGGGCGCGGGGGGGATGGAGGACTGCGAGGGCGGAGGGTGCATTGTAGCACCTCTCCATCGGCAGGCACATGAGGGGGCTGTGGGCCCGTCATCTTTTATCTGGAAAACGGGCAGTTAAATGGTTAACCCTATAAGGGCAATCCCCAGGTCTGAAGTAAACTGGAATCTCATTACTTTGAAGCTGTGCGCTGAGTTCAAGAGACTGTCCAGGTGGGGGAGGGGGGGGGGTGAAGGTGGAAGAGAGACAACGTCAAAGAAGAGGAAGAGAGGCTGGAGAAGTGACAGACTGACCGAGAGTGCGAGAGGGATGAGGATTACGAGAGAAAGAGAGCGCGAGATGGATGGAGGCAGAGAAATAGATCAAAAGAGAGAGAGCGAGAGCATTAGAGGCAGCGGGAATGAGAGGGGGAGAAAGAGAGAGTGATGCAGAGGCAGAAGGAGAGTGAGAGATAGTGAGAGACAGTCGAGAGAAAGAAGTGAGCGAGAGAGTCAGGGAGGTGGGACAAGCGAGAGAGATCATCATGGAGACAGGATGACAGGGTGAGGTATTAAGCGACGGAGAGGCAGACCGCGCCACAAATAGTGAGTGACGTCATTTCACGAAACTGCTAGGGGTAGTGGAAGTGACATCACACAGCCCTTGACCTCTGATGATATAACAGGAAGCCATTTCACCAAAATGCTAGGGGAAGCGGAAGGGACATCGCACAGCCCTTGACCTCTGATGACATAACAGGAAGGGATGTCATTGACCCCTCTTCCAAGTGACATCAAGGGAAGTGACGGAACACAACCTTTCACACATTGCGAAACAGGAAGTGGCATCACATAGCATTGTTCCAGTACATTAAAATAAATATTGTTACGTTATCACTGTAATAAGATATACATGTCATACAAGAATTGATCACCATATATAGCATTAAGATCATTGCGTATAGTGATGTGGTGTTTTGTCTATGAGGCCCCATTTCTGTTGGTTTCAATAATTATTTCTGTGACTGTATCTAGAGCAGGATGATCAAGGCCACCACATACTCCAATGTGTTTGATTGAGGAGATGTCTGCACTACTTGCAGCTGATCTATGTTTGGATGGATGGAGATGGATGGATGGGTGGGTGGAGATGAGTGGGTGGGTGGGTGGATGGATGGATGGATGGGTGGTTAGGGGGATGGATGGATGGATGGATGGGTGGTGGATGGATGGATGGTTGGATGGATGGGTGGTGGGTGGGTGGGTGGGTGGATGGATGGATGGATGGATGGGTGGTGGGTGGATAGATGGATGGGTGGTGGGTGGATGGATGGATGGGTGGTGGGTGGATGGATGGAAGGATGGGTGGTGGGTGGATGGATGGATGGGTGGTGGGTGGATAGATGGATGGATGGATGGGTGGTGGGTGTATGGATGGATGGGTGGGTGTATCGATGGATGGATGGGTGGTTAGGGGGATGGGTGGATGGATGGATGGATATGATGATCTGTGTAGCAGTCTGATGTCTAGAGACATGGTTTGTGGTGCACGGTCATTCAATCCTCCCATCTGGTCAATGCAAGATCTTCATTTACTGCTGCTGATAAATCATACTTATGTTCCTGTTTGGCTCAAAGCAAGTTTTGTTCCCAGCCACCTGTTTATCTTGCAAGGTATAATTATGATTTTAAATGGATTGCGCTACAGTCTGAATGTGTTTGGGTCTGGAAGTCTCATTTTCAAGGTTCAGCCACCCAAGAGCATGGATGGAGGTTCCTGGCCGCTGGCATGTTCTGCATGACATCAGTAACATTAACTGGATTAGCTCAGGGGCAATCACTTATCTTGGAAGCAAGACAATGCAGAGCAACACAGGTTCAAAATGTTGGTCCCACGCTCAGAGACTTGTCCCCGGTATTAAGCATGATATTTAATTGTATTAATGTGTTAGCAGGTTCTTTGCATCTCACTACAAGTCAAATGACCTGTACTAATTGTGCCAGTCCACTGGGGCAGGATAGTCTGTGTGAATTGTCAGAGGCCAAACAGTTCTCGATTTTTCTGCCTATTAAAGTGGGGCTCTTTCCAGGTGCCACCTGATGGGCCATGTCCACTGATGAAAGTGATATTTCACCCATGGGCCACACATGTACAGCCGGACCCGCAGGAACAACCAATCCATATGATCCTGCATTGCCACCCTACACTGGTTTAGTGCATTGATCGTTTGCATTCTTTAATTCTGTTATAGATTCACCTTTTCCAATAACAACAGAAATTGTTGAAAAAATACTATGACTATCATGATGGCTTGGTGCCACTTCCCCCTTCTCGCCCATTCCCCCCATCAACTGTCCCCAAGGCACAGCCGCTAATTGGTCACATGTCATGTGATCATGTGATTTCCCCCCAACAGTGCCCCGCATGATGGGGACATGTAGTTCCATATTGAGAATGGGGAAAAATAAGTCTTTCTTCCTGAAGTGTGGTCTCCTCGAAAACCATGTCTGGCTGATGGGAAACTTCAAAGTGGCAGCAGTGCCATAGCCGTACTTTGAAGGCCTGATACAATATCCCAGACATCTCTGGCAGACGTGCCACGGCCGTACTGTGAAGGCCTGGCACAATATCACAGACATTTATGGCAGCCGTGCCACAGCCGTACTGTGAAGGCCAGGCAGGATATCCCAGACATTTATGGCAGCCGTGCCACAGCCATACTGTGAAGGCCTGGCACGATATCCCAGACATGTATGGCAGCAGTGCCACAGCCGTACTGTGATGGCTTGGCACAATATCCCAGACATCTATGGCAGCAGTGCCACAGCCGTACCGTGAAGGCCTGGCACAATATCACAGACATCTATGGCAGCAGTGCCAAAGCCATACTGTGAAGGCCTGGCACACTATAACAGAAATCTATGACAGCGTGCCACAGCCGTACTTTGAATGCCTGGCACAATATCCCAGACATCTATGGCAGCCGTGCCACAGCCGTACTGTGAAGGGCTGGCACAATATACCAGACAACTATGGCAGTAGTGCCACAGCCATACTGTGAAGGCCTGGCACAATATCCCAGACATCTATGGCAGCCGTGCCACAGCCGTACTGTGAAGGCCTGGCAGGATATCCCAGACATCTATGGCAGCCGTGCCACAGCCGTACTGTGAAGGCATGGCACAATATACAAGAAATCTATGACAGCTGTGCCACAGCCGTACTGTAAAGGCCTAGCACAATATCCCAGACATCTCCTGGCACAATATCCCAGACATCTAATGCAGCAGTGCCACAGCTCTACTGTGAAGGCCTGGCACAATATCCCTGACATCTATGGCAGCCGTGCCAAAGCAGTACTGTGAAGGCCTGGCACAATGTCCCAGAAATCTATGACAGCCATGCCACAGCGTACTACGAATGCCTGGCACAATATCCCAGACATCAATGGCAGCAGTGCCACAGCTGTACTGTGAATGCCTGGCACAATATCCCAGACATCTCTGGCAGCCGTTCCACAGCAGTACTCTGAAGGCCTGGCACAATGTCCCAGACATCTATGGCAGCAGTGCCACAGCCGTACTGTGAAGGCCTGGCACCATATTCCAGACATCTATGGCAGCCGTGCCAAAGCAGTACTGTGAAGGCCTGGCACAACGTCCCAGACATCTATGGGAGCAGTGCCACAGCCATACTGTGAAGGCCTGGCACACTATACCAGAAATCTATGACAGCCGTGCCACAGCCGTACTAGGAAGGCCTGGCACAATATCCCAGACATCTATGGCAGCAGTGCCACAGCCATACTGTGAAGGCCTGGCACCATATTCCAGACATCTATGGCAGCCGTGCCAAAGCAGTACTGTGAAGGCCTGGCACAATGTCCAAGACATCTATGGGAGCAGTGCCACAGCCGTACTGTGAAGGCCTGGCACCGTATACCAGAAATCTAAGACAGCCGTGCCACAGCCGTACTAGGAAGGCGTGGCACAATAGCCCAGACATCTATGGCAGCCGTGCCACAGCTGTTCTGTCAAGGCCTGGCACAATGTCCCAGATATCTATGGCAGCAGTGCCACAGCCGTACTGTGAAGGCCTGGCACACTATACCAGAAATCTATGACAGCCGTGCCACAGCCATACTTCGAAGGCCTGGCACAATATCCCAGACATCTATGGCAGCCGTGCCACAGCCGTACTGTGAAGGCCTGGCACAATATCCCAGACAACTATAGCAGCAGTGCAAAGCCATACTGTGAAGGCCTGGCACAAAATCCCAGACATCTATGGCAGCCATGCCACAGCCGTACTTTGAAGGCCTGGCACAATATCCCAGACATCTATGGCAGCAGTGTCACAGCCGTACTGTGAAGGCCTGGCACAATATTCCAGACATCTATGGCAGCCGTACCACAGCCCTACTGTGAAGGCCTGGCACATTATCCCAGACATCTATGGCAGCAGTGTCACAGCCGTACTGTGAAGGCCTGGCACAATATTCCAGACATCTATGGCAGCCGTACCACAGCCGTACTGTGAAGGCCTGACACAATATCTCAGATATCTAATGGCAGCAGTGCCACAGCCGTACTGTGAAGGCATGGCACAATATTCCAGACATCTATGGCAGCCGTGCCATAGCCGTACTGTGAAGGCCTGACACAATATCTCAGATATCTAATGGCAGCAGTGCCACAGCCGTACTGTGAAGGCCTGGCACAATATCCCATACATCTATGGCAGCTGTGCCACAGCCATACTGTGAAGGCCTGGCACAATATCCCAGAGAACTATGGTAGCTGTGCTATAGCCGTACTGTGAAGGCCTGGCACAATATTCCAGACCTCTATGGCAGCTGTGCCATTGCCGTAGTGCGAAGGCCTGGCACAATATCCCCCACAGCCGTACTGTGAAGGCCTGGCACAATATCCCAGACATCTATGGCAGCCATGCCACAGCTGTACTGTGGAAGTCTTTCCCAATATCCCAGCCGTGCCATAGCCGTACTGTGAAGGCCTGGCACAATACATCTATGGCAGCCCTGTGTTTCCCATCCTAGAGCCAGCCTTTCCTGCACTCCCCTCCCAGCCCTGTGTTTCCCATCCTAGAGCAGCCTTTCCTGCACTCCCCTCCCAGCCCTGTGTTTCCCATCCGAGAGCCAGCCTTTCTTCCACTCCGCTCCCAGCCCTGTGTTTCCCATCCTAGAGTCAGCCTTTCCTCCACTCCCCTCCCAGCCCTGTGTATCCCATCCTAGAGCAGCCTTTCCTCCACTCCCCTCCCAGCCCTGTGTTTCCCATCCTAGAGCAGCCTTTCCTCCACTCCCCTCACAGCCCTGTGTTTACCATGCTAGAGCCAGCCTTTCCTCCACTCCCAGCCTGTGTTTCCCATCCTAGAGCCAGCCTTTCCTGCACTCCCCTCCCAGCCCTGTGTTTCCTTCCTAGAGCAGCCTTTCCTTCACTCCCCTCCCAGGCCTGTGTTTCCCATCCTTGATCCAGCCTTTCCTGCACTCCCCTCGCAGCCCTGGGTTTCCCATCCTAGAGCAGCCTTTCCTCCACTCCCCTCCCAGCCCTGTGTTTCCCATCCTCGATCCAGCCTTTCATGCACTCCGCTCCCAGCCCTGATTCCCATCCTAGAGCCAGCCTTTCCTCCACTCCCCTCCCAGCCCGGTGTTTACCATCCTAGAGCCAGCCTTTCCTACACTCCCCTCCCAGCCCTGTTTTTCCCATCCTAGAGCCAGCCTTTCCTCCACTCCCAGCCCTGTGTTTCCCATCCTAGAGCCAGCCTTTCCTACACTCCCCTCCCAGCCCTGTTTTTCCCATCCTAGAGCCAGCCTTTCCTCCACTCCAAGCCCTGTGTTTCCCATCCTAGAGCCAGCCTTTCCTGCACTCCCCTCCCAGCCCTGTGTTTCCCATCCTAGAGCCAGCCTTTCCCCCACTTCCCTCCCAGCCCTGTCTTTACCATCCTAGAGTTAGCCTTTCCTCCACTCCCCTCCCAGCCCTATGTTTCCCATCCTAGAGCCAGCCTTTCCTGCAATCCACTCCCAGCCCTGTGTTTCCCATCCTAGAGCCAGCCTTTGCTGCACTCCCCTCCCAGCCCTGTTTCCCATCCTAGAGTCAGCCTTTCCCCCACTCCCCTCCTAGCCCTGTGTTTACCATCCTAGAGCAAGCCTTTCCTCCACTCCAAGCCCTGTGTTTCCCATCCTAGAGCCAGCCTTTCCTGCACTCCCCTCCCAGCCCTGTGTTTCCCATCCTAGTGCCAGCCTTTCCCCCACACCCCTCCCAGCCCTGTGTTTCCCATCCTAGAGCCAGCCTTTCCTGCACTCCCCTCCCAGCCCTGTGTTTCCCATCCTAGAGCCAGCCTTTCCTTCACTCCCCTCACAGCCCTGTGTTTCCCATCCTAAAGCCAGCCTTTCCCCCACTCCCCGCCCTGTATTTCCCATCCTACAGCCAGCCTTTCCTCCACTCCCTTCCCAGCCCTGTGTTTACCATCCTCGAGCCAGCCTTTCCTCCATTCCACTCCCAGCCCTGTGTTTCCCATCCTAGAGCAGCCTTTCCTGCACTCCCCTCCCAGTCGTTTCCCATCATAGAGCCAGGCTTTCCTCCACTCCCCTCCCAGCCCTGTGTTTCCCATCCTAGAGCCAGCCATTCATGCACTCCCCTCCCAGCCATGTGTTTCCAATCCTAGATCCAGCCTTTCCTGCTCTACTCCCAGCCCTGTGTTTCCCATCCTAGAGCAGCCTTTCCTCCATTCCCCTCCCAACCCTTTGTTTCCCATCCTAGAGCCAGCCTTTCCCCCACTCCCCTCCCAGCCCTGTGTTTCCCATCCTAGAGCCAGCCTTTCCTCCACTCCCCTCCCAGCCCTGTGTTTCCCATACTAGAGCAGCCTTTCCTCCACTCCCCTCCCAGCCCTGTGTTTCCCATCCTAGAGCTAGCCTTTCCTGCACTCCCCTCCCAGCCCTGTGTTTCCCATCCTAGAGCCAGACTTTCCTCCACTCCCCTCCCAGCACTGTTTCCCATCCTAGAGCCAGCCTTTCCCTCACTCCCCTCCCAGCCCTGTGTTTCTCATCCTAGAGCCAGCGTTTCCTGCACTCCCCTCCCAGACCTGTGTTTCACATCCTAGAGCCAGCCTTTCCTCCACTCCCCTCCCAGCCCTGTGTTTACCATCCTAGAGACAGCCTTTCCTCCACTCCCCTCCCAGCCCTGTGTTTCCAATCCTAGAGCCAGCCTTTCCTGCACTCACCTCCCAGCCCTGTTTCCCATCCTAAAGCCAGCCTTTCCTCCACTCTCCTCCCAGCCCTGCGTTTCCCATCCTAGAGCCAGCCTTTCCTGCACTCCCCTCCCAGCCCTGTGCTTCCCATCCTAGAGCCAGCCTTTCCCCCAGTCCCCTCCCAGCCCTGTGTTTCCCATCCTAGAGCCAGCCTTTCCCCCACTCCCCTCCCAGCCCTGTGTTTCCCATCTTAGAGCCAGCCTTTCTCCCACTCCCCTCCCAGCCCTGTGTTTCCCATCCTAGAGCCAGCCTTTCCTGCACTCCCCTCAGAGCCCTGTGTTTCCCATCCTAGAGCCAGCCTTTCCTCCACTCCCCTCCCAGACCTGTGTTTCCCATCCTAGAGCAGCCTTTCCTCCACTCCGCTCCCAGCCCTGTGTTTACCATCCTAGAGCCAGCCTTTCCTCCACTCCCAGCCTGTGTTTCCCATCCCAGAGCCAGCCTTTCCTGCACTCCCCTCCCAGCCCTGTGTTTCCTTCCTAGAGCAGCCTTGCCTTCACTCCCCTCCCAGGCCTGTGTTTCTCATCCTAGATCCAGCCTTTCCTGCACTCCCCTCCCAGCCCTGTGTTTCCCATCCTAGAGCCAGCCTTTCCTCCACTCCCCTCCCAGCCCTGTTTCCCATCCTAGAGCCAGCCTTTCCTGCACTCCCCTCCCAGCCCTGTGTTTCCCATCCTAGAGCCAGCCTTTCCTCCACTCCCCTCCCAGCCCTGTGTTTCCCATCCTAGAGTTAGCCTTTCCTCCACTCCCCTCCCAGCCCTGTGTATCCCATCCTAGAGCAGCCTTTCCTCGACTCCCCTCCCAGCCCTGTGTTTCCCATCCTAGAGCAGCCTTTCCTCCACTCCCCTCCCAGCCCTGTGTTTACCATGCCAGAGCCAGCCTTTCCTCCACTCCCAGCCTGTGTTTCCCATCCTAGAGCCAGCCTTTCCTGCACTCCCCTCCCAGCCCTGTGTTTCCTTCCTAGAGCAGCCTTTCCTTCACTCCCCTCCCAGGCCTGTGTTTCCCATCCTAGATCCAGCCTTTCCTGCACTCCCCTCCCAGCCCTGGGTTTACCATCCTAGAGCAGCCTTTCTTCCACTCCCCTCCCAGCCCTGTGTTTCCCATCCTCGATCCAGCCTTTCATGCACTCCCCTCCCAGCCCTGATTCCCATCCTAGAGCCAGCCTTTCCTCCACTCCCCTCCCAGCCCTGTGTTTCCCATCCTAGAGCCAGCCTTTCCCCCACTTTCCTCCCAGCCCTGTGTTTACCATCCTAGAGTCAGCCTTTCCACCACTCCCCTCCCAGCCCTATGTTTCCCATCCTAGAGCCAGCCTTTCCTGCAATCCACTCCCAGCCATGTGTTTCTCATCCTAGAGCCAGCCTTTGCTGCACTCCCCTCCCAGCCCTGTTTCCCATCCTAGAGTCAGCCTTTCCCCCACTCCCCTCCTAGCCCTGTGTTTCCCATCCTAGAGCCAGCCTTTCCTGCACTCCCCTCCCAGCCCTGTGTTTCCCATCCTAGTGCCAGCCTTTCCCCCACTCCCCTCCCAGCCCTGTGTTTCCCATCCTAGAGCCAGCCTTTCCTGCACTCCCCTCCCAGTCGTTTCCCATCATAGAGCCAGGCTTTCCTCCATTCCCCTCCCAGCCCTGTGTTTCCCATCCTAGAGCCAGCCATTCATGCACTCCCCTCCCAGCCCTGTGTTTCCAATCCTAGAGCCAGCCTTTCCTGCTCTACTGCCAGCCCTGTGTTTCCCATCCTAGAGCAGCCTTTCCTCCATTCCCCTCCCAGCCCTTTGTTTCCCATCCTAGAGCCAGCCTTTCCCCCACTCCCCTCCCAGCCCTGTGTTTCCCATCCTAGAGCCAGCCTTTCCTACACTCCCCTCCCAGCCTTGTTTTTCCCATCCTAGAGCCAGCCTTTCCTCCACTCCCATCCCTGTGTTTCCCATCCTAGAGCCAGCCTTTCCTGCACTCCCCTCCCAGCCTGTGTTTCCCATCCTAGAGCCAGCCTTTCCCCCACTTCCCTCCCAGCCCTGTGTTTACCACCCTAGAGTCAGCCTTTCCTCCACTCCCCTCCCAGCCCTATGTTTCCCATCCTAGAGCCAGCCTTTCCTGCAATCCACTCCCAGCCCTGTGTTTCCCATCCTAGAGCCAGCCTTTGCTGCACTCCCCTCCCAGCCCTGTTTCCCATCCTAGAGTCAGCCTTTCCCCTACTCCCCTCCTAGCCCTGTGTTTACCATCCTAGAGCAAGCCTTTCCTCCACTCCAAGCCCTGTGTTTCCCATCCTAGAGCCAGCCTTTCCTGCACTCCCCTCCCAGCCCTGTGTTTCCCATCCTAGTGCCAGCCTTTCCCCCACTCCCCTCCCAGCCCTGTGTTTCCCATCCTAGAGCCAGCCTTTCCTGCACTCCCCTCCCAGCCCTGTGTTTCCCATCCTAAAGCCAGCCTTTCCCCCACTCCCCGCCCTGTGTTTCCCATCCTAGAGAAGCCTTTCCTGCACTCCCCTCCCAGTCGTTTCCCATCATAGAGCCAGGCTTTCCTCCACTCCCCTCCCAGCCCTGTGTTTCCCATCCTAGAGCCAGCCATTCATGACCTCCCCTCCCAGCCCTGTGTTTCCCATCCTAAAGCAGCCTTTCCTCCATTCCCCTCCCAGCCCTTTGTTTCCCATCCTAGAGCCAGCCTTTCCTCCACTCCCCTCCCAGCCCTGTGTTTCCCATACTAGAGCAGCCTTTCCTCCACTCCCCTCCCAGCCATGCCACAGCCGTTCTATCAAGGCCTGGCACAATGTTCCAGACATCTATGGCAGCCGTGCCATAGCCGTACTGCGAAGACCTGGCCCAATATTCCAGACATCTATGGCAGACGTGCCACAGCCATACTGTGAAGGCCTGGCACAATATCCCAGACATCTATGGCAGCCGTGCCATAGCCGTACTGTGAAGGCCTGACACAATATCTCAGATATCTAATGGCAGCAGTGCCACGGCAGTACTGTGAAGGCCTGGCACAATATCCCATACATCTATGGCAGCTGCGCCACAGCCATACTGTGAAGGCCTGGCACAATATCCCAGGGAACTATGGTAGGTGTGCTATAGCCGTACTGTGAAGGCCTGGCACAATATTTCAGACCTCTATGGCAGCTGTGCCATTGCCGTAGTGCGAAGGCCTGGCACAATATCCCCCACAGCCGTACTGTGAAGGCCTGCACAATATCCCATACATCTATTGAAGCCGTGCCACAGCCGTACTGTGAAGGCCTTGCACAATATCCCAGAGAATTATGGCAGCCGTGCCACAGCTGTACTGTGGAAGCCTTGCTCAATATCCCAGCCATGCCATAGCCGTACTGTGAAGGCCTGGCACAATACATCTATGGCAGCCATGCCATAGCCGTACTGTGAATGTCTGGCACAATATCCCAGACATCTATGGCAGCCGTGCCACAGCTGTACTGTGGAAGCTCTGCCCAATATCCCAGCCATGCCATAGCCGTACTGTGAACGCCTGGCACAATATCCCAGACTTCTATGGCAGCCGTGCCATAGCCGTACTGTGAACGCCTGGCACAATATCCCAGACTTCTATGGCAGCTGTGTCATAGCTGTAATGTGAACGCCTGGCACAATATTCCAGACATCTATGTAAGCCGTGCCATAGCTGTACTGTGAAGGCCTGGCACAATATTCCAGACATCTATGGCAGCCGTGCCACAGCCGTACTGTGAAGGCCTGGCACAACATCCCAGACATCTATGGCAGCCGTGCCATAGCCGTACTGTGAACGCCTGGCACAATATCCCAGACTTCTATGGCAGCTGTTCCATAGCCGTACTGTGAAGGTCTGGCACAATACATCTATGGCAGCCGTGCCATAGCTGTACTGTGAACGCCTGGCACAATATTCCAGACATCTATGTAAGCCGTGCCATAGCTGTACTGTGAAGGCCTGGCACAATATCTCAGACATCTATGTCAACAGTGCCATAGCCGTACTGTGAAGGCCTGGCACAATATTCCAGACATCTATGGCAGCCGTGCCACAGCCATAATGTGAAGGCCTGGCACAATATCCCAGACATCTATGGCAGCCGTGCCACAGCCGTACTGTGAAGGCCTGGCACAATATCCCAGACATCTATGGCAGCAGTGCCACAGCCGTACTGTGAAGGCCTGGCACAATTTTCCAGACATCTATGGCAGCCGTGCCACAGCCGTACTGTGAAGGCCTGGCACAATATCCCAGACATCTATGGCAGCAGTGCCACAGCCGTACTGTGAAGGCCTGGCACAATATTCCAGACATCTATGGCAGCCGTGCCACAGCCGTACTGTGAAGGCCTGGCACAATATTCCAGACTTCTATGTAAGCCGTGCCACAGCCGTACTGTGAAGGCCTGGCACAATATTCCAGACTTCTATGTAAGCCGTGCCACAGCCGTACTGTGAACGCCTGGCACAATATCCCAGACTTCTATGGCAGCTGTGTCATAGCTGTACTGTGAACGCCTGGCACAATATTCCAGACATCTATGTAAGCCGTGCCATAGCTGTACTGTGAAGGCCTGGCATAATATTCCAGACATCTATGGCAGCCGTGCCACAGCCATACTGTGAAGGCCTGGCACAACATCCCAGACATCTATGGCAGCCGTGCCATAGCCGTACTGTGAACGCCTGGCACAATATCCCAGACTTCTATGGCAGCTGTTCCATAGCCGTACTGTGAAGGTCTGGCACAATACATCTATGGCAGCCGTGCCATAGCTGTACTGTGAATGCCTGGCACAATATGCCAGACATCTATGGCAGCCGTGCCATAGCTGTACTGTGAAGGCCTGGCACAATATCTCAGACATCTATGTCAACAGTGCCATAGCCGTACTGTGAAGGCCTGGCACAATATTCCAGACATCTATGGCAGCCGTGCCACAGCCATAATGTGAAGGCCTGGCACAATATCCCAGACATCTATGGCAGCAGTGCCACAGCCGTACTGTGAAGGCCTGGCACAATATCCCAGACATCTATGGCAGCCGTGCCACAGCCGTACTGTGAAGGCCTGGCACAATATCCCAGACATCTATGGCAGCAGTGCCACAGCCGTACTGTGAAGGCCTGGCACAATATCCCAGACATCTATGGCAGCCGTGCCACAGCCGTACTGTGAAGGCCTGGCACAATATCCCAGACATCTATGTAAGCCGTGCCACAGCCGTACTGTGAAGGCCTGGCACAATATTCCAGACATCTATGGCAGCCGTGCCACAGCCGTACTGTGAAGGCCTGGCACAATATTCCAGACTTCTATGTAAGCCGTGCCACAGCCGTACTGTGAAGGCCTGGCACAATATTCCAGACTTCTATGTAAGCCGTGCCACAGCCGTACTGTGAAGGCCTGGCAGGATATCCCAGACATCTATGGCAGCCGTGCCACAGCCGTACTGTGAAGGCCTGGCACAACATCCCAGACATCTATGGCAGCCGTGCCACAGCCGTACTGTGAAGGCCTGGCACAACATCCCAGACATCTATGGCAGCCGTGCCACAGCCGTACTGTGAAGGCCTGGCACAATATCCCAGACATCTATGGCAGCCGTGCCACAGCCGTACTGTGAAGGCCTGGCACAATATTCCAGGCATCTATTGTGGTGCATGACGTAATGGAGATAAAGCAGGGAACTGATCATCTGACGTTCTTACTCTAGAAGAGAGATGTAGCTTGCAGCACAAATGGACCGATTATCAATTGAGGTGTTCTGCACGGCACCGACATTCAGCATGATCAGCGTCAGAGTGCTGTGGAAGGAGGCGGTGAGCAGAGGGCCTAGGCTGCAGGAGGGGTGCAAACATTCAACATTTGGTTAGGTCCTTTAAGGGCATCTGCTGGAGGAGCAGTAGTGCAAAAGAACTAAGATGGCTGCCACCCTGGGATCCGGTAGGCACGGAGAACAAGTGAAAGTTGGGTGTTGGGCTTAAGGGTCTTAGACCGCATTACGGGTGGTACTGCACCCAGGTGGGCTGATTCCAGCAGGAGTGCAAAAACTGGCATGTGGTGGAAAAAGGGGCAACAAGCCCGTGGTCGGCCTGTAGCCAGTTTTCAAAGCCAGCTGTAGCAAGTGGGACAGATGGGGTCACAAATGGCGTACCTGACAGAGTGATCATGATGTGACAGTATGCCATCTGTGAGGGTGGTAACCCTTAACTTCTTTCTGTAATAATAGAACGATGCTACCGATTCTGTTCCTGACAGGCAGATCTGCTAGTCAGACTCCACTTTCATGATGCCCTCTGCCAGGCTGCATAATGTAGGCACACGTGTGCCTTGCCGTGACCGTCTCATGAACTTCCCAGCAGCTGCCGCGCTATGGCAGCAGGGCAAGTTCAAAGGTCACATTTGCATTCCCGAACACATAATGTGGATCCCACATCTCAAACATAAAGATGTGGCTTTAACTATATGTGGCTCTGGTTCAAAAGTGTATAATTATGTAATATGTCAGCAAGTGGGGCCTGCAGCTCATGTAGTTGGGCCATTGCAGTGACATTACTATCTGTAAATGCCCTCACAGACCTGATGAATGGGCATTTACAGATTTTGGGTGACCCTTGCCCTCTCGGCCCTATCCTGTCTCTCCCTCCACTTCGGAGGTCTGGTGGAAGTTGTTAAAAACTACATATAAATCGTGTCTTGATTTCACACGACTGCTACTGAAATTGGACGTGTATGTATTTCTGTATTTATGTATTCATTTCTATAGTGCTGGACACCTAAGCGCTTCGCAAAACGTAATCAGAGGTACAATAAAATGAACAATGAAGAATCCGGCCAAAAGATGAAACAGAAAGAGGGTGAGTTTTGAAGAGGGGAAAGGGTTAAATAGAACACAAAGAAAAGGGAGGAGCATTCCAAGTGCAAGCCGAAAGAAGGGGCAAACCAGAAACAGGAAGGGCGCAGGGTGGGGTATGGAACTTCTGAAAGAAAGAGGGATTGCAAACGGAGAGCTCCGGCTCACTTCAAGTTGCAGTGCCTGCTGGTACTCGCTGGTAACCGCCCTGGTGTGGAAGCACATACCAATCTATCTGCAGTGGCCCAGTCCAACTGGCATGCCTTAAAGGGCCCTGGAGACATTTAAGGACACAGCCTTTACTTTTTAAAATACATCTTTATTGAACTTGAACATTTGCAGCTGACATTATTGCAGTGTCTTCAAACCCTGAGCACGGCTTTATTGCAAAATTTGCATTTTCTATGTTTTCTCTTGCAGGGGTGGGTCATTAAAGTTTGCATTGGTTGTTTGCATTTTGAGTTTAATTGAAGTTTCATATGTTTATAGAACATTGATTGGGCACGTCTTTCATGTTGATACCACTCTAATATTGCTGTTTTTGATGTAACTAGCTGGCTCACGCCCCTTCTGAAGAGTATAGCCTTCCCTCGGCCAATGCCGTCCAACGAGGTGAAGGAGGCATGCCTGCCGGACTATGCCCGTGTCATCTAGATTGGATGCCCATGTCATCTAGATTGGGATCATAGTAGTGTGCGCATGCCTGCTGGACTATGTCTGTGTCACTTAGATTGGGATCATAGTAGTGTGGACATGCCTGCTGTACTATGCCTGTTTCACCTAGATTGGGATCTTAGTAGTGTGGGCATGCCTGCTGGACTATGCCTGTGTCACTGAGGTTGGGATCATAGTAGCGGGGGCATGCCTGCCGGACTATGCCCATTTTACCTATATTGTGATCATAGTAGTGTGGGCATGCCTGCTGGACTATGCCTCTGTCACCTAGATTGGGATCATAGTAGTGTGCGCATGACTGCCGGACTATGCCCGTGTCACCTAGATTGGGATCATAGTAGTGTGCGCATGCCTGCCGGACTATGCCCGTGTCACCTAGATTGGGATCATAGTAGTGTGCGCATGCCTGCCGGACTATGCCCATCTTACGTAGATTGTGATCATAGTAGTGTGGGCATGCCTGCTGGACTATGCCTGTGTCACCTAGATTGGGATCATAGTAGTGTGCGCATGCCTGCCGTACTATGCCCATTTCAGGTAGGTTGGGATCATAGTAGTGTAGGCATGCCTGCCAGACTATGCCTGTGTCACCTAGATTGGGATCATAGTAGTGTGCGCATGCCTGCCGGACTATGCCCGTGTCACCTAGATTGGGATCATAGTAGTGTGGGCATGCCTGCCGGACTATGCCTGTGTCACCTAGATTGGGATCATAGTAGTGTGCGCATGCCTGCCGGACTATGCCTGTGTCAGCTAGATTGGGATCATAGTAGTGTGCGCATGCCTGCCGGACTATGCACGTGTCACCTAGATTGGGATCATAGTAGTGTGGGCATGCCTGCCGGACTATGCCTGTGTCATCTAGATTGGGATAATAGTAGTGTGGGCATGCCTGCTGGCCTATGCCCGTGTCACCTAGATTGGGACCATAGTAGTGTGGGCATGCCTGCTGGCCTATGCCCGTGTCACCTAGATTGGGACCATAGTAGTGCGGGCATGCCTGCTGGCCTATGCCCGTGTCACCTATATTGGGATCATAGTAGTGTAGTAGTGTGGGGATGAGCAGGCACTGCAGCCACTAGCCACCCCTGTAATCCAGCAGAGCAGCAGACAATTTGCCACAAATGATACAGAAAAAAAGAGTGAGAAGAAAAGAAGAAGGAAGATTTAGGGGTGTTGATTTAGGGGTGTTGATTGGGGGGATCAAAGACTATGTAAGGGTGAAGGTGAGAAACATAGTGCATATATGAGGGTTTGGTGGGCACTTGAGGACTGTGGTGGCATTACAGGGTATACAAGTATTGGTGATAATCTCGGGTCAAATGTGAGTGTTGATGGACCCTTGAGGGCTTTGGTGGGTGTCAGAAAATATATTTGTGAGAGTGTTTATGGGCTCCTGAGGACTGTCGTGGGTATCAGAGGAGGTATGATTACCTGGAGAATATGATAGCAGAGCCTGGCAAATGCCTTCATGATGCCTATGCACAAGGCAAAACAGTTGGCTTTGTAAAGACTTTCTTATAGTCCAAGACAGAGATATCACTTAAGTGGGTGACTGTGTGCTTAGTTAAGACCAATTTATGAAAGCATAGACTTCCGCAATTAAGCTGCTAACTGTAAGCAGGCTGCTTAGAAATAACACTGACAAACCAAAGTTTGATGTTACGGCTTGATATGACTAACTCAAAGAGATCCCAGGAAGATGTGTCTTGGAAGAAGGAGGGGCAGGTAGTAGGTGGGAATTGCCATAGCTATTAGCATGGCCCTTAACTATGAATAGGGGGTAGGGTAAATAACACCCTGTAGCTGTGTGTCTACCCGTCACATCCCTACGGCCTTCTGTATCTACTGGAATCCAATAGTCGTGGCTTAAACGCACCACCGAATAGTCAAACTAATAAGCGTGCAAATGTTGAGAAATTACTGCAGAGGTTCAGCACTTTAAACATGAGCCCTGATGACCCAGGATTTAAGTACTGTGCAGCACACAGATACCCTGTGTGTGAGCAACGCAGTTATAGTATGCCATGGGGTGAAAAACTGCAAGGAGGTGGGTGGCAACTGTAACTGGGATAACGCCTGTAGTATTGCTACAATAGTGAAAATAATTATGAGCCTAAGTCAGGATTTTGCACTATGCAGTTCTCCAGATGTTTTAGACTCCGCCTTCCAGGATACTTCACAATTGACTGTGCTGGGTAGGTGTGCTGTGAGTTGTAGTCCAAAACATCTGGAGAGACAAAGGTTTCAGACCCCTGTGCCTAAAGTAATCACAGGCTAGTTGTGTTTAAAGCCAAACCTTAATTTGCATTTGTATTTGTATTTATTACATTTTATATTGTAAGAAAGAGAAAATATCGAGGCTGAGTACCACAAAGGAAATACACCAATCACGGGCTGAAATAATTCACAGATCTTTTAATACTGTACAGTTTACAAAGTAACACAGATAGATATCCGTCTCTCAACACACCGCAATGTGTACCAGGCCGACAGAGAGGGGTGAGAGAGTGCTGGACGTCTAAACATTTATGTTTTTATACAATTTCGAGTAATATTGTCCAGCCCCTCTTTACGTTAATAATTTGTGGTCTAGAGTTCGTGCCTAGTTCACATACAGCTTATACAATAATATGCAAAGGATTACATAGGTTTGTATTTGCGCGGAGGCACAATGGCAATATATGTTCTCAAATCCTACAACAAGCATCATTTACTGTCCCTTTACAATTGCATTCGGCCTCTGTCCACGCTCAAGGTTTGCTTTACATTGTCCCCAGTGTGTATTCAAGGATGAGTCTTGTGAGAGCAGACAACACTTAAACAACAGTTCATATGCAGTGCAAGGCCTTGTTACCTAGTCTTAACAGTCGGCTCTTGGACAGTCTAAACCTTAACAGAACTCAAAGGTCGGAAGGCTTGGTTGCAAGTTGAAAACATAGTCCACCATTTTAGAACAGAGAACATATGAGTAGAAATTGAAATGGCGGATGAATCTTAAAATGGCGGCGAAGTCAACCCAAAATCAGAACTTTGCAACGCGGTTTTCCATGTAGCGCGACTAGGCTAAGGCCAATACAAATATAAAGGAGGCACTATACAATTATCGTTTAACAGACCCTTCTTTTGGCCTAAGCCAAGAGCTTTACTAAAAATAATCGCTTGACTCGTAACTCCACGTTTCAATGTCTGTACATCCTGAATCACATTCGTCAGATATATCAATTGCCATTAGATTTTTGACAGTAATTATCCTTCATCACAGAAACATTGGTCATTTTTCCAGGTGTGTGTACCTTTGGTCCTAACGTTCCCACAGTTTGTGCACAACATCCCCCTAACATTGAACATATGGCAGGAAGACATTGGGCCTCATTACGAGTCCGGCGGTAACTGAGGTGGTAAAACCACCTGGTTACCGCCGGACTCGTATTACAATTCCACCTCCGCTATTCCCGGTATTATCAGAGCATTACAACCCCGGTTTCCTGGGAATCACGGAGGCAGAATGGTGTTGATCCCCATTCCCATTGAGTCCAATGGGACTGAATGGGAATGGGTATCATGGAAACACCGGCAGCATCTCGTAATGCTGCCGGTGTTTCCTCATCTGCCTGCAGGCGGGCGGTGTTAAACCTGCCAGGTCAGACCTGTACCGCCCGCAGGAGTTGTGATCGCCTGGCATGGAAACAACGGTGGCGGCGGGTTTACCGCCACCGTTGTTTCCATACCGGGCGATTTGTAATGAGGCCCACTGTATACAACAACAACAGAATAACAATATACCAAGGATTACCGTTAAGGCTGAGAGAAGCTTCCATCCCCAAGACCGTAAGAAGTCCCAGAACCAATTACTAAGATCCCAGTTTCCCATGGGAACATGCACTTCTGAGCTCAGGACGTGCAGATTTTGTATTGCCTTAAATATGGTCGGGAGGAATCAGGTACGAAAGCACAGCAAGCAGACCCCACTAATTTGCATACTTCTCCACGCTCAGCCAGAATGACGTCTAACACCATCCGGTTCTGTAGAGCCACTAATCTAATTGATTTTTGTTCTAGAGTCATGTTATAGAGTATGTCAGTGGTCCAGTTGATGGTTCTCTCCAGTACTCTTGCCAGTCTCCTAATATCCTCGGAATTCATAATCTGCCCCCAAAATGGTACAAAGGATTTTGCTACATCACCCAAAACTTGTGAAGGAGTATCACCATTCTCGTCCCGCCTTGGACGAGCCCTAGAGATCTCAGTGGTACTAGCTACATATGCCCCTGGTAGCAGGATACCCAAATAACAAGTTCCCTGCCAATCCCTAGGTAGCCATGGATAAGCTTCATTACCGCAAACGAAGTAGACAGGTTCGCCTACATACAAAGGTCTGTCCTCACTGGTCAATTTTGCAAAACTGGTACAACCCTCGAAATCGCCCATTGGATGAGTACCATTCCTTTGTATGCAGAAAGAGACAGAGTTGGGGCTATGATTAACGGTGTAGGAAAGTGGTGTAGTTTCCCTGTTACCTATAGGAGCCATCTTGAAAGAGATAAGTGATTGGAAAGGTCGGGACAGTCTATCGGAAGGCCTAATAGGAGCAACATTAAACTTGCTACTATTTGCAAAGAGTGAGCATCCCAGAGGTGTCAGGACTCGCCTTTCGAATTCAGTCCAATTAGTCCTGTCAAAATTCCCTGAGATGCTATCATTCCAACGGCCAAATAATAGTGCCCTTAGAGAGGCATAACATGCAGTAGTTAAAGGCAAAGGATGAATATACTAGCCCAACCCCTTTTCCCCATGCCGCGGCAGATGTGAACAGATCCAACAACTTGTTCTATTCAGAATCACATGAGTTGCATTCATTATTAACAGAAGTGTATTGTTGTGATTGCTCTGTCTGTGTTGGGAGTCTCTAGGAGATAGAGTGTGCAGGTGCACGAAAGGTGTTGACATAATAGGAACACTTTCAGTGGGCAAAAATGTTTCAAGTGGGCGCCCTTCTTCCATATACCAAAATCCAAAGACAATTAATACTGTAAGGCTGGTTAACGCAATTACAAGAAGACAATACGTCTTTAAAGACCATGAGCCTCATTAAGAATCCAGCGGTAACCGTGCTGGCAATTCCAGCAGGATAACGCCGGACTCGTATTACCATTCCGCCTCCGTGATTGCCGGAATCACCGTAGCATTACAACCCTGGTGACCCAGTAATTACGGAGGCTGAATCGGTAAATCCCCATTCCCATGGAGTCCCATAGGACTCCATGGGGATGGGGACCATGGAAACACTGACTCCGTCTATGACAGAGCCGGTGTTTCCATGTCTGCCTGCAGGCGGGTGGTGTTAAACCCGCCAGGTCAGACCTGGTGGGAGTGACACCTCCCGTCTGCAGGACTCTTAATCGGCTGGTCTGGAAAGAACGGTGGTGGCAGATTTACCACCACTGTTCTTTCCGAACCGTCAGAGTCATAATGAGGCCCCATGTATTTGATCGCCCAATGTCATTGTTGGCCACGTGATTGATCGATTGTTCTGCACGAGTAGGGATGATAACAGGCATTGTTCCTTGAAGCTCTTTTCTGAAAAGTTCCTGCAAGAACTCTGTAGTCCGTTTGCTGGTGATCTCCTGATCACGTGGTTTCCTGACTGTAGATAGTCTTTCCCAGTCCCCAGCCACTTACTTATTCTTCAGTGCAAAAGGTGGCAAAGGACAAGCTCAATGATCGTACCCCCGTGGGTAAAGTCGTATTTGTGCAGTGAGACTAGTTCCGTGGATGCAGACTGTACCTTGCGACTCCTGGTACCGTGTGATCTGCGAACAGTGTGTTGTTGCTTTCTGATGGAAGTGATGAAATGACAACAGAATCGTGCAAGGGTGCAGAAGGATCTGCAGAAGCGTTTGGAGACAAAGCAGCAGACTCCCCAGAGCCCGCGGGCTCAGGAAGTGTCTCCGGAACACCCTTGATGCAGTTCAAGGCTGATTGATCATTGGGAACAGAGCAAGTAGGTGTCTTCTTATCTTCTCCGTTGTGTGGTAAAGGTAATCCTCTTGACATGCGTAGCTTGGATCCAGTGTTGTTTCCCCGCTACTCATACGGCAGTATGTGTGGCCAACAGGACCTGGAAAGGTCCTCTCCAGCGCGGTGCAAGACTAGATGCTCTCTCAAATGACTTTGTGAGCACCCAGTCACCGGGTCAAATTCTGTGACCTGGCCCCTTGTATTTTACTGGGAGGGCTTCTCGCACCTGTTGATAAATCAAATACAAATTTTTAGTTAACCGCTCACAGTACTCAGAAAGAAGTAAGTGCTCTATATCCCTTAGGGCTCTTGGCTTGGGAAGATTCCAAATGTTAGTTGGCCTCCCCATTACAACCTCATAAGGGGAGAGCCCAGTCCTAATCTGTGGGGTTGTGCGCATTGAGAGAAGCACTAGTGGTAAGGCGTACGACCACTTCAAGTTGGTGCCGGCACACACCTTAGCAAGTTTGTTTTTCAGAATACCATCATGTCGTTCTACCAGTCCAGCACTTTGAGCATGTCTAGCCGAATGGAACCGTTTATAGATCTGTAATACTTGCAGAATAACAGCAGCGATAAAATGTGGACCATTATCCGACCAGATGACCCTCGGCAAACCAAACCTAGGAAAATATTCCTTAAGCATGGTTTTCGCCGTTGTCATTGCTGCGGCATCTTTCACGGGTAAGGTTTCAACCCATTTACTAAAAGCACAAATGACTACCAATACATATTTAAAATTATGACAGCACTCCATTTCAATGAAATCAAAGTGAATTACCTCAAAAGCGACAGAAGGTGAACCAAAACTACCCCTTGGTGTCAATGTACCCTTCCCCACATTATGCTGTAGACAGATCATACAACTCTGTACAAAACGCTCAGCAGTTTTCGGGATGTTACCATTTACCCAGACAGATTATAACATTTTGCAGATATTCCTAGCGCATATGTGAGTGGGACCATGGGCCATTGAAATCATCATAGTAACATACGCATCTGGCAACATCCATTTTCCCTCCGAATTATCCACCCAACACCCGTCTTCATCCAACCTCGCCAAGCCCTCAGACCATTTCTTAGTTTCTTCTAGAGTGGCATCTGCTTGAATATTTCTTATGGAATCAATCCCTTCATCTATAGTACAAATGTTTGTGGCTTCCCTTGTAGTGTACATATCTGAGTAGAGGTCAGTAGCAGTTTCTTTGGCTATCTGGTCAGCAAAAGTGTTCCCTTTTCCTACATCATCTATGATTTTCTGATGTGCCCCGCACTTCGTAATTGCTAGCTGAGTGGGGAGTGCAAGCGCTGAGAGTAGCTGAACTATTAAGGTCCCATATTGGATCTTCATTCCATGTGAGGTCAAGAAACCTCTTTCTGCCCATAGTCTACCAAAGTTGTGAACCACCCCAAAAGCATACTGGCTGTCAGTATATATCTTCACCATAAGCCCTTCGGAAAGTTCACAAGCTTGAGTCAGTGCAATAATCTCTGCGGCGTGCGCAGAGTTATGTGAAATTCTCTTGGTTTCCACGATCGTGCATAGTGTAGTGATGGCATAAGCAGCAGTGGATGTACCATCCGGAAGTTTGAGGCAAGAGCCATCACAAAACAGTTCCCCTTGAGGATCGTTCAAAGGTGTATCTTTTAAATCAATCCTGCCTTTTGTTTCTTTTTCTGTGGTATAAAGGCAGTCATGTGACATTTTGTCACTGCGAGCAATGTCTGGCAGAAAAGGTAACAATTCAGCCAGATTTAATACACAACATCTCTTAATTTGTATATGCGGTGCAAACAAGATCAATTCATATCTCGTTAATCGTGTGGAATTAAGTTTTTGTGTTTGCGTTCTGTTTAATAGAATGTCTACAGAGTGAGGTACCAACAAGGTTAAAGCATGGCCTAGGACCATACCCTCGCTCTGCTTTACAGACGCAGCAGACATCTCGGCAAAGCGCAGGCAACAGGATCAAGGGTGGAGGAAAAGTAACCGCACAGCCTATTCTTCCCTCCATGTTCCTGCGTCAACACAGCCAAAGCACATTCATCACGTTCATGCACATACAACTCGAAGGCCTTTTCATAATTTGGTGTGCCCAAAACTGGTGCTGAACACAATGCAATCTTGATCATATCAAAAGCTTCCTGGTGTTCCAAGTTCCATGGTAGTGGCAAAGAAATGCCCTTCTTTGTCAATGCCAACATTGGTTTGATCACTAGTGAAAAGTTTGGGATCCACTGTCTACAGTAAGAAGCTATTCCTATCAAGGCCCTGACTTACTTCTGTGTATTTGGGACAGATATGCCAGAAATGATTTTAATTCGTTCAGGTGTCAATCTTCTTCCCTCCTTTGACAGAAGATAGCCTAAATAGGCGACCTCTTGTCGACAATATTGAAACTTTTTCAGTGAAGCTTTATGTCCATGTTTTGCTAGATGAATAAGCAATAACACAGTGCCTTTCTTGCAAGCACTTTCTGAATCTGCAGCCAAGAAAAGATCATCGACATACTGTAGCAATGTACAAGTAGTAGGCAACTCAAGGGTATTGAGCTGCTCTTTCAAAGCGCTACTGTAAATGCTCGGACTTTCCGTGTACCCTTGTGGCGCACGGGTGAATGTAAATGAGCGTCCCCCTAGGGTGAACGCGAAAAAGTATCTGCTATCCTTGTGCATAGGAATGCTAAAGAAGGCATTCTTAAGATCCACGACACGAAAATGAGTAGCAGAAGCTGGAATCATCGTTAATATAGTCGTTACATCAGGCATAATTGGAAATTGTGGTGCAACAATCTTATTGATAGCTCGTAAATCGATAATAAAACGGAAAGGAATTGCATTATCCCCTTTCTTATACACAGGTAACATTGGACTATTGCACAAACTTCCTGCAATTTCTTCAGTTACGCCACGATGTACAAAATCAGAAACTATTCACTTCAAAGCTTGCTCATCATCAACTGAAATCTTATATTGTGGAATTTGTGACAACTTTACTCCTGGTTTCAAAATGATCTTAACAGGCTCAATTTGTAAAACACCAACATCATTGTCATTAATCGCCCATAAACACTCCAGAACTTCACTAAATTCCGGTGGCAAAGGTCTAGTCAGAAACTGTGAGGCAGAAAGTTTCTGTGATGAAATCGTCAAATGCACTCCATCCGAAGAACAATTAATTACCACATTTAATTCCTTCAACAGATTCAACCCCAACAAATTCTCTCCACAGTTTGATGTCAAAAGAAACGGACAGTGATCTGTAAATGGACCCAGTGCAATCGGTACCGACAAAGAAACCGGACTAACCACTGGCGTACCAGAAAACCGTACAGAAACGTTACTCTGCCCTGACAGTGGAATGTCTGGAACCCGTGAATGGTCAATGGAACACTTCTGTGCCCCTGTATCTATCAAAAATAGATGTTTCCTATTCCCCACCATCATTTCAACGTAGGGACTTTTCTGATTAACGGGAATAGGCGTTGGTTCCAAACCCTGCTTCGGGCAATCCTAGCGAAACAATATATCGTCAAAAGGAAGATCTTCAGAAAGATAGGCAGTAGAAGGATTATCGAAAATATTTATGCTATCCACACTTGGTTGCTGATTATCTTGTGAAAAAGACTGAGCATTTTGAGAAAACGGGCTTCTACCAGGACCTCCTACCCCCGGGCGGCCTCTGGATCGTCTACCCATGACACCATATGTGTTATTCGACCTCTGCTGGAGGATCGGGCATTGTGCTCGCCAATGACCCTCTTGTCGGCAATAAGCACATTGGTTCGCGTGTACAGGACCCAATGGCGCATTACCTTGTGGAACATACTGTCCCCGAAACTGTGTACTAACCCCTCTAGGTCCTCTTACTATCTGTTGCAACAGAACCTTAGTTTTCAGATCTCCTTTTTTCTTTTCAATCCTTTCTTTCTCATTATTGACTCTATTCTCATAATACTGAGCCATAGGCAATACTTCAGACTGCGATTTAGCTTGCCAAGCGCTCTCGGAAGTCATAATTTGTGAGTGGATATCAGGTAACAATCCAGGCACAAATTTGTCCACGAATAATCGTTTTCCATACTCGGTGCTCAAATCTTGTCCTCTAAAATCTGAGAATACTTGTTCAAACCGATTAAAGAATTCGGTAGCACCTTCAGATTTTCCTTGGGTACAAGCAGTAAGTTTGTCACAAACTATCCTTCTCTCAGGAATTAAGGTTTTCAATGTTGTCACTATTCTATCAGGCAAAGTCAGTATCACCTGTGGTGGTCTTTCACCAGCCTTCCTTTCTCTATCTTGTCTAACCAAGCTATCCCATGTGTCACCTAACCCTGCTGCATCGTCTACAGTCCTAATCTGTTTCCTTAAATCAGCAGGTAGGAGCACAGGAAATAACAAATGTATATCACCCAAAGTGAATACTGACGATTGCAAGACAGATTCTATTTCTTTATAGAACCCTGTCGGTTTTTTCCTAATATCTGGAATAGACTGTCTAATAGTATTCACCTCCTGTCTTGAGAACGGGACGTGAACAAACTGTGATACACAATGTACATCAATATCCTAAGCAGCTACACCTGTTGCAGCATTAGCCGGGACCTCAACTTTAGGAACAAATGTCAGAGGAACCTCTCTCATAGGCAACTGAGAAACAGGCAACTGAGAACGCCTGCTAAGCAACAGAGCTAAATGAGCGCTAGAGCGGTGGAAGTAGTGTTAGATGATAAAGCTCTCTTATAGATATTCAATAATTCTGCGGGACAACAAACCTTTCTTTTTATACATTCATCCGGCAGGTATTCTACCATTACCTGTATCACTTTCCTCTGCATTTCGGGAGTATACTGACAATACGTGTCATATACTTCTACAGGAAATATCGACAAGTCTGAAATCCATCTAAGTGCATCGTTTGTGCAAATTCGTGTTCTTCACTCACCGATTTACAAAGAGGAAGGAACCGTTTCTGTACATAAAAAGCATCCAAACTATCACCATCTATTTCATCATCCTATAACCTTTCTAACTCCCTTCTAAACTCAAAAACCCTCTCGACGTGCTCATATACTTTCTCCGCAGTATCTCTTGAATATCCTAAAACATTCCGATCCCTCAACCCTTGTGGGATATTTGCATTGTTCAGTCTGTTCCACATTACAATCAAATGGATTCCCATCCGTCAATAAAAACATTTTTCTCAGGAAAACTCTCTAGATTAGAAAGTGTAACGTAAACATCATATTGTTCACCTTTCTCCATGCATTGTCTAGCCCATGCATTCAGATCTCTTTTTCTCTCTTTAGAAACTATATTACGAGTTACAATTTTTGATCCAGCACTCACACCCTTATCAACTACAAGCGGAGCAGAACCGCTTGGAAAAGAAAGTGTAGACAAATCCTGTACAACAGGCAATGAAGGTGCTATTACTGGCGCAAAAGACAAATCTACCGGAACCACAACAGTTGGCAAAGGTGGAGGTACAGGCGGAGGAACAATAATAGGAAGTGGAGCAATAGCTGGTGGCAGAGGAGCAATAGGAGGAACAATAGGAGGAGCAATTAGAAGAGCAGTAATTGCTATGGGGGAGGAACGACAGCAGGAAGAGGTAAGACAACAGGAATAGCTACACAAGGTGGTGGCAGAGTGGCATCAGGCCTACATTCATTCAAAAGTTTATCAATCAATTCATCCGATGCATGAAAGTCTTTCGACAGATATATTTTCTGTATACCAAGTTGAAAAGCCCATTGATGTTTCTAACTGACTGTTGTTGCTGATCACACAATAATGCCTATTCAGCGTTTGACATATGTTGACATACATGTTTCTCTCTACTTTTAAGCTGCTGCATAGCTTCTTATTTCCAATTTTGTAATATATCAAATGCTGCAGGTCTAGCTTTTTTCTTTAACAATATAGGCTCTAAATACTCTATACAAGAAATCTCAAAGCTACCACTGATTGGCCACTGACGTTCGGAAGCATGTCTAGTTTGTCTGTGCCAAATATCATTGAATACTATGCTACCAATGCCGTAGTTACAGTACATAGTACATGCCAGCAACCCCTCCTGTGATCCGGATGGCCAAATTCCAAAGATGATCTGTCTCTGTGGAATAACGCCCAGAAACAGGCAGACAATTTCCCAGACATGTCAGATTACTGGTGTTACCTGGCAACAATTGCACTCGCGAGAACAATACTACAACCAAATATCAGGATACTTAGGAATCGGGGCACGACTCACCCGATTCAAAGAACTAAGGGAGGTCCAATCAGATTACTAAGGACAACAAAGGACCCTTGTGGTTGGTGATTTCGGCAAAACTGCCCACCTCGATATATGGACCCTCGTCAAGATGCCGTCTCGGACTGCGAGCTCACCATCCAGGGATCGGGTTGTGCACTACTGTTGAGGTGTCGCGTCTCATCCAAGAAGGGGCCCCCTTTCTCACCGTCCGATCCCGGTCCGATAGCCGCGTCAACTCTTCAACGAGATGGTATCAATCTTGAGTGTCCCTATTCGGGCACCATTTGTAAGAATGAGAAAATATCGAGGCTGAGTACCACAAAGGAAATACACCAATCACGGGCTGAAACAATTCACAGATCTTTTAATACTGTACAGTTTACAAAGTAACACAGATAGCTATCCGGCTGTCAACACCCCGCAATGTGTACCAGCCCGACAGAGAGGGGTGAGAGAGTGGTGGACATCTAAACATTCGTGTTTTTAGACAATTTGGAGTAATATTGTCCAGCCCCTCTTCATGTTAATAATATGTGGTCTAGAGTTTGTGCCTAGTTCACATACAGCTTATACAATAATATGCAAAGGATTACATAGGTTTGTATTTCCGCTGAGGCACAATGGCAATATATGTTCTCAAATCCTACAACAAGCATCATTTACTTTCCCTTTACAATTGCATTCGGCCTGTGTCCACGCTCAAGGTTTGCTTTACATTGTCCCCAGTGTGTATTCAAGGATGAGTCTTGTGAGCGCAGACAGCACTTAAACAACAGTTCATATGCAGTGCAAGGCCTTGTTACCTAGTCTTAACAGTCGGCTCTTGGACAGTCTAAACATTAACAGAACTCAAAGGTCGGGAGGCTTGGTTGCAAGTTGAAAGAGTAGAAATCGAAATGGCGGATGAATCTTAAAATGGCGGCAAAGTCAACCCAAAATCAGAACTTTGCAACGCAGTTTTCTAAAGTAGCGCGACTAGGCTTAGGCCAATATAAATATAAAGGAGGCACTATACAATTACTGTTTAACAATATAGCGCTTTAAGCCAAAGCGTTTTACATGAAACAACAGGAAATACATAATAAGCAATTTAGTACAAGTCATGAGTCAATAACTGAGAACAATATGCAGAACAATTTGGCAAGATCCTTAGAATTAACGGGAGTTGGATAGAGCAGTAGAGAAATAGTGGACAACTGTCAGGGGGGAGATTGGAGAAGGTGGGATTTTAAGGAGGAGCGGAAGGGAGAGTATGAAGAGATGGAGCATATTGGAAGAGGGAGAGAATTCCAGTGGATTGGGGCAAGGAGCTTGAAGGAACGGAAGCAGGATGGTGCGCATGGTGCTGGAGGGACGGTGAGTAGGAAGTCATCAGCAGAGCAGAGGGTGCGAGAGGGGGGAGTAGAATGAGAGGAGGGAGGAAAGGTAGGGAGGGGCGAGATTGTGAAGAAATTTGAAGATGAGGCAGATGAAGTTGAATTTGAGTTGAGAGTGAAAAGAGAGCCAGCCTAGAAAGAATAGAGAAGAAGAGATAGAGTTGTGAGGAGAGAGAAAATAGAGAGAATGGATGGCAGAATGATAGAGGGATCGGAGGAACGCTAGACGTGAGGCGGGGAGGCCAAAGAGGAGAGCTGGACAGTAGAAGAGATGAGAAAAGATTAGAGAAGATATTAAGAGTTTCGTGGCATGAAAGGTCAGGAAAGATCGGATTTTATGAATATTATAAAGATGGAAGCGACAAGCACAGGAGGTAAGAGAGATTTGGTGGGTAAAGGAGAGGTTAGAGTCAATGTGGAGGCCAAGGTTGCAGGCAGAGGGGGAGATGGGGAGTTGGGAGGGGTGAAAGAGAATGGAAGGGGGGTGGGACGGTGTTGGCAGGAAGGAATACAATGTTGGTTTCGTCAGTGTTTAGGGTGAGAAAATGGGAGGACATCCAGGATTTGATAGCAGTGAGACAGGAAGAGAGTTTAGGTGGATGTCAGGAGTGAAGGAACAGAAGGAGAGGAAGAGTTGGGTGTCATCAGCATAGAAGTGGTGAGAGACTCCAAAGGAAGAGATGATTGGATCTAGGAGGGAGGTATATAGTGAGAAAAGAAAAGGGCCAAGTACAGAACGTTGGGGGACACCAAAGTTGAGGGAATGGGTAGGGGAGATGCGGCCGCCCCATGAGACTACAAAGGTACAATTGGAAAGGTAGGAGGAGAACCAATTAAGGATAGAACTTTTGAGACCAAAGGAGGAAACAGTGTCTAGAAGTATGGGGTGATCAACAGTGTCAAAGGCGGTAGAGCGGTCAAGGAGAATGAGAACAGATGGGTGGCTACCATTGTATGCCCTGTATGTAAAGAAGATGTTTCCTTGGATTAGAGAGAAAGGCCATGAAAAGAGGGTCCTATGCATAACAAGCATTGGCAAAGCCAATTGTGCAGGCGTTCGGCAAGAATATGCCAGAGTTTGCCATAATGGTACTACCTGGACATAAGATGTATCAAGGAAGAGGCAATCACTTCTCCATAACCATCCCTACCCATTGTGGAAACATAAAAATTGACATGAGGCCGGGAAGCCCAAATGGAAAACACACCAACACAGGTTACAAAGGACCATATAAAGCGCTTTATTTCAAAGTTCAAAGTTTACCAAAGTATCAAAGTCAATTGACATGCGAATAGCTATTCGGCTCTCTGACTCACATACGAACCTTCAACGATAAGGTTCGTACCGCAAGTGGGAGAGACCGAATGTCTGGATGCTCTGTCTTTTATATGATTTGTACCGCATTGACCAGCCCTCTTGTAGATTAATCATTCCTAGGACTGTGGCTAGGGTTCGTAGCCAGGTCGAACATACAATTTAGATCAGTTCCGCTGATACAGTTACAGATTTACAAGAGGTTGAACAGGGGACAGGGTCTTAGTTCATGACCCTAATAAATAGCTTGCGGACATATTGTTTATTCACGTGTGCGGAGGTCACCATGGCCGAAGTCTTTACTCGCAATGTCATTCGGCCTCCATTTTGTGGTTCGGGGTGACTTCCACACTGCAAGAATACCTAAAATGGCGGCTAAATCCAAGATGGCGACTTACACAATACATTGAGGTCAAGACCTTGCCGCGGAACCTATGTTCACAGTGTACTTTTAGACAGCTTGGCGTAGGCCAACATACATTTAAACAATGCGATTGGGGTCACAATATTATACCGATTTCCACAGACCCTCCTTTTGGCCTATGCCAAGTGCTAAAACACAATTTCTCTAGTACTTTTGAAAATACTTAAAGGCATTATCATTTATAGGTTCCGCATCATTGTCCGAAACATCAATAGCCATAAGGTCGTTCACAAGAACTTCTTGCAACATGAACTCTTTAGATGCTGTCTTCGGGGTGTATATTTTACGCCCTATTGCACTCATTACCTGAGCACAACATCCCCCCATCATTCCGCATATATTTGGGAGACATTGAAAACAACAACAAAGGAATAACAGAGTCCCTAAAATACCTAAAATAACGGAAAGCACCTTCCCCCAAGATCGCAGAGAATCCCAAAACCAAGTACTAAGGCTCCAGTCTCCTACAGGGATATGGACTTCAGAACTGAGAGTGTGTAAGTTCTGAATTGCTTTGAATATAGTTGGTGAAGAATCTGGTACGAAAACACAGCAAGCGGACCCCACTAATTTGCATACTCCACCTCGTTCAGCTAAAATGACATCTAATGCCATTCGATTTTGTAACGCTACCAATCTTATCGCCTTTTGCTCTAAGGTCATATTGTAGAGTATGTCTGTGGTCCGGTTGATCGTTTTCTCCAATACCCTCGCTAATCCCCTAATGTTTTCCGAATTTGCTATTTGCCCCCAGAAAGGGACTACTGATTTGGCTATATCCCCGAACACTTGTCCGGGGGTATCTCCATCGCTATCTCGCCGTGGGCGAGCCTTAGATACCTCTAAGGTACTGACCACAAATACACCTGGTAATAATATCCCTAAGTAACAAGTTCCCTGCCAATCTTTAGGCAACCAGGGAAAAGCTAAACTACCACAAACAAAATAAACGGGTCCCCCTACATACAAAGGCCTATTTTCCCCAGTCAAGTTTACAATATTTACACAAAGCTCAAAATCTCCCATTGGCCTAGTGCCATTTCGCTGTACACAGAAAGGGACAGAATCAGGATTGTGATTTATAGAATAAGAAGGAGGCATGGCATCCTTATTGCCTATCGGAGCCATCTTGAAAGATATTAGATTTTGAAAAGGAAAAGAAAGTTTATCAGACGGCCTAATAGAAGCGATGTTAGGTCTACTCCTATTTGCGAAAAGCGAGCATCCCAGGGGAGTCAATTCACGTCTCTCAAATTCGTTCAAATTAGTGCCATCGAAGTTCCCTGAGATGCTATCATTCCATCGGCCAAAGAAAAGTGCTCTAAGAGAAGCATAGCAGGAGGTTGTCAGAGGTAAGGGATGTATATACCATCCCAGTCCCTTGTTCCCATGTTGTGGCAAGTGCGTGCAAACCCAACAATTGCTCTTATTAAATATTGCATGCGTAGCATTCATCACTATCATCAAAGTGTTATTATGATATTTCTGTCTATGCCGAGAGTCCCTAGGGGACAGAGTATGAAGGTGTACAGAGGGAGTCAAAACAGTTGGTACAATTTCGGTCGGTAACAAAGGCTTCAAAGGATAAATGTCTTCAAAGTACCATAGTCCCACGGCAGCAGTTGCAAAACTAACAATTATAAAAACAAGGACACAACAGTACGTTTTCAGGGCCCAGGAGCATTGTCCATTGTTCGAATTGGTCACCTCTTTGTTAGAAAGTTCGATACGAGGAGCAGTGGCGAAAGCGGCAGGCATCGTGCTTGTTCCGATTGTCGGCCCCAAATGTTCGTTTGCTGGCGGCACTTCGGCCGAGCGACTTCTTAGTCCTTCCCAACCCTAGCCAACAGAACCCTCCTTTTTTCCCTTTGTTCACAAAAAGAAAAAGATATCAGTATTTCAATCACTTTTTCCCTTCCGATGCACGTCGGTCGTGCAACAACTTTTCCCGTGATCGAAGATTGTACCTGATGGTACCCAAGTTTGCTGAATCCAAAAGCAAAGTATCGTCGCTCCCTGAGGGGAGCGTCGCGTCGGTGGCGACGGAAGTCGCAGAACTCAAAACAGGATTTTCCGGAAGTGATTGATCAAAAGAGTGTGGAGACAAGATGGACGATTCCCCGAGCTCCTCAGGCTCAGAGGACTTCTCCGATGCACTCACAGCGCTGACTGCTACTCCGAGATCAGAGATCGTAGCATCAGCGAGGGGTTCTGTTTCTTCTGTAGCGTGTGGCGTCGGGTGAGGAATCTTCTTCAGATGCGTTGCATGTATCCAATGTTTCTTGCCCGCCACTCGGACTGCCGTTCGGGTGACCAATAGGACCTGGTAGGGTCCACGCCAGCGAGGCGCGAGACAGGAAGACCTTTCGTAGGCCTTGACCAAGACCCAGCTGCCCGGCAATATATCGTGTCCTGGGCCCGTAAACCGTACAGGTAAGGCAGCATTCACCTGGTGGTAAATGAAATACAGATTTTTAGTCAATTGGTTACAGTAGTCTACGAATAATACATTTTCCACATCCCTCAGGGCTTTAGGTTTAGGGAGACCCCAAATATTGGCGGGTCTTCCCATCACTATTTCAAATGGAGAGAGCCCAGTTCTAGTCTGGGGTGTGGTGCGCATTGCTAACAAAACAATAGGTAAGGCATCTGGCCATTTCAATTTAGTATCAGCACATGTTTTTGCAAGTTTATTCTTTAGAATACCATTGTGTCTTTCTACCAACCCCGCACTTTGAGGGTGCCTAGCTGAATGAAAACGTTTCTCTATTCCCAAGGCAACACATATTTGCAACATTACGGCTGCGATGAAGTGGGGCCCATTGTCCGACCAGATTATCCTCGGGAGCCCAAAACGAGGAAAATATTCTTTGACCAAGATCTTTGCGGTCGTCATGGCGGTGGCATCTTTGACGGGGAAAGCCTCGACCCATTTGCTAAAAGCACAAATAATAATGAGAACATATTTCAAGTTGTTACAACGCTCCATTTCAATAAAATCAAGGTGAATGGTTTCGAAGGGAACAGAGGGAGGTCCAAAACTTCCCCTTGGAGCCACTGTCCCTTTACCCACATTATGCTGCAAGCAGATTATACAATTCTGGACATATTTTTTTGCTATTTCCAAAATCTTATCATTCACCCAAACCTGCTGCAGTATTTTCACAATCTGTTGAGCACACACATGTGTTGGGCCGTGTGCCATCGTAACCATTGCAATCACATAGGAATCTGGAAGCAACCATTTCCCGTTAGATGCGTCCACCCAACACCCTTCGTCATCCAATTTCCCCATGCCTTCAGCCCACTTCCTAGATTCATCAACAGTGGCATCAGTCTGAATATCCCGTACAGACCCAATGCCTTCATCTATTATACAACCATCTCTCACTTCCCTCGTGATATACATGTCTGTGCTAAGGTCTGTGGCTGTCTGTCTAGCTATCGAATCTGCAAAAGCATTTCCTTTGCCCACATCGTCTATGACCTTACGATGAGCTGCACATTTCATAATCGCTAGCTGTTTAGGGAGTGAGAGTGCCGAAAGTAACTGTACTATTAGGGGACCATGCTGAATCTTGGTCCCATGTGAGGTCAGAAACCCTCTTTCCGACCACAATTTTCCGAAGTTGTGAGCCACCCCAAAGGCGTACTGACTATCCGTATAAATATTAACTCTAAGCCCTTGGGAGAGTTCACAAGCACGGGTCAATGCTATAATCTCTGCGGCCTGCGCAGAGTTATGCGGAATCCTTTTAGTCTCTATGACCTTATTCAAGGTCGTAACCGCATAGGCAGCTGTGGATGTGCCATTCGGAAGTTTAAAGCAGGAGCCATCACAAAACAGCTCCCCTTCCGCATTTTCCAAAGAAATATCTGAGAGATCTATTCTGCCCTTCGTTTCTTGTTCGGTGGCATATAGGCAGTCATGTGATCCATCATCACCGCAAGCAATAGTTTGCGGGAGAGGCAAAAGTTCAGCCGGATTAAGAACACAACACCTTTTAATTTGGATATGAGGAGCAAATAGAACTAATTCATACCTGGTCAACCGGGCAGAAGTAAGGTGTTGCGTTTGAGTTTTGTTCAATAGAATATCGACAGAGTGAGGTACCATCAAAATCAAATCGTGGCCTAGAACCATCCCCTCACTCTGTTTAACAGACGCAGCAGCAGCAGCAACAGCGCGCAGACATCGCGGCAAAGCGCATGCAACAGGATCGAGGGCGGAGGAATAATAGCCGCACGGCCTATTCTTCCCTCCATGTTCCTGTGTTAACACAGACAAAGCACATCCATTACACTCATGCACAAACAAAACAAAGGCCTTATCGTAATTTGGTGTACCCAGAACCGGTGCTGAACACAGCGCGGCTTTGAGAAGCTCAAATGATCGTTGTTGTTCCGATTCCCATGGCAGTGGCAGAGAAATGCCCTTCTTCGTCAAAGCCAACATCGGTTTTACCACTAGGGCAAAGTTTGGGATCCACATTCTACAGTAGGACGCCATCCCTATCAGGGCTCTGACTTCCTTCTGCGTTTTTGGGACAGACATGCCAGAAATGTGTTTGATTCGTTCAGGTGTCAATCTTCTCCCCTCCTTTGACAGGAGGTAGCCTAAATAGGCAACCTCCTGGCAACAATATTGAAATTTCTTAAGAGAAGCTTTGTGACCATTTACAGCTAAATGAACAAGCAACAATATAGTGCCTTCTCTACAAGCTTCCTCAGAGTCTGCAGCCAGAAGCAAATCGTCTACATATTGAAGCAGCGTACAAGTAGGTGGCAATTCAAGGGTGTCGAGCTGCTCTTTTAAAGCCCTACTATAGATACTAGGACTTTCAGTATACCCTTGAGGCGCCCTAGTGAATGTAAACGAGCGTCCCCCTAAGGTGAACGCGAACAAATACCTGCTCTCTTCATGTATCGGAATACTAAAGAAGGCGTTTTTTAGATCTACGACACTAAAGTGCGTAGCCGTAGCAGGGATCATTGTTAAAATCGTCGTTACATCAGGCACGATTGGAAATTGTGGGGCCACTACCCGGTTAATAGCACGAAGATCTATTATAAACCGGTACGGAATTGCATTGTCGCCTTTCTTATATACCGGTAAGATCGGGCTGTTACATAAACTACCTGTAATCTCTTCGATCACTCCACGATGCACAAAATCGGAGACAATGCATTTCAAAGCGCGCTCGCCTTCGATCGAAATTTTATATTGCGGAATGCGCGGTAGCTTGACCCCATGTTTTAATACTATTCTTACAGGGTCAATGTGTAAAATCCCGACATCATTGTCGTCTATTGCCCACAAGCATTCTGGGACAATATCAAATTCAGGAGGTAGAGGTCGGGTCAAATATTGGGAGTTAAAGGGTTGCTGAGGTGAAACTGTCAATCTTATTCCATCAGGGGAACAATGAATCACTGCATTCAGTTTCTTCAACAAATTCAACCCCAGCAAATTTTCTCCACAGTTTGAAGTAAGAAGAAAAGGGCACTGGTCAGTAAAAGGACCCAAAGAGACAGACACCGGCGCAGAGACCGGACAAACAGTTGGTATGCCAGAAAACCCTATAGAAACATTTGATTGCCCTGACAGGGGAATGTTTGGAACCCGAGAATGGTCAATGGAGCACTTCTGTGCTCCAGTGTCGATCAAGAATTGGTGTTTCCTATTCCCTACCAACAGTTCAACATAGGGGCCCTTCTGAATAACAGGAATAGGTCGTGGTTCCAAACGCTGCTTCGGGCAATCCTAGTAAGGCAGAACTTCATCAAAGGGAAGTTCCTCAGAAAGATAGACGGCAGAAGGGTGATCAAATATATTTCTCGAGTCCATACTCGGAGTCTGATTTTCCTGTGAAAAAGGTTGCTGGGGATTTCGTAGAAGCTGACCCCTATCAGGGCCCCCTGCTCCAGGGCGGCCCCGTGGTCGCCTACCCATACCTCCAAATGTGCCTCCTGACCTCTGACTGAGGGCAGGGCATTGTGCTCGCCAGTGACCTTCCTGGCGGCAATAAGCACACTGATTAATGTTTGGAGGAGTATTTCCTCTCGGAATGTACTGACCTCTGGTTTGCGTCGCACCTCCTCTAGGGTTTCTAACAATTTGTTGCAATAATACCTTAGTTTTCAGGTCACCCCTTCTTTTTTCGATTTTCTCTTTTTCGTTATTAACCCGATTCTCATAGTACTGAGCCATGTGCAAAACCTCTGACTGAGATTTTGCCTGCCAAGCGCTCTCCGAGGACATAATCTGTGACTGGATGTCAGGCAACAATCCACGCACGAATTTGTCCACAAACAACCTCTTCCCCGACTCGGTACCCAAATCCTGTCCACTAAAGTCGGAGAATACTTGTTCGAACCTATTAAAGAACTCGGTGGTACCTTCGGTTTTCCCTTGGACACAGGCAGTAAGCTTGTCCCAAATAATCCTTTTTTCTGGAATTATAGTTTTCAATTTGGCAACTATTCTATCGGGTAAAGTGAGTATTACCTGGGGTGGTTTCTCACCAGCTGGTCGTTCCCCATCTAGTCTAGTTAGATTTACCCATGTATCCCCTAATCCCGGCACATCATCTACTGTCCGTATTTGTTTCCATACATCGACGGGCAAAAGTACTGGAAACAATAAATCCATGTCACTTAAGGTGAACACAGAAGACTGCAAAACGGATTCGATTTCCTTATAAAACCCTGTCGGGTTCTTCCTAATATCTGGTACCGATTGTCTGATCGTGTTCACTTCCTGCCGAGAGAACGGGACGTGAACAAACTGTGATACATAGTGTGCTGGGATATCCACCGCGGGAGTACCAGTCGCCGCGTTGGCGGGGATTTCTACTTTTGGGACAAGGGTCGGAGGGACCTCTCTCATAGGCAACTGAGATACCGGGACCTCCGACCGCTTACTGAGCAATAAGGCCAAATCGAGCGCTAAGGCAGCTGTAGAAGTGTCGGGCGAAAAAGCTCTTTTACAAATACCAACTAATTCTATGGGGCAACCAACCTTCTTTCTTATACATTCTTCCTGCAAGTGCTGTACCATCACTTGAATTACCTTCCTTTGCATTTCTACCGTATATTGACTGTAGGTATCGTATACCTCATCCGGCGGTATCGATGAATCCGAGATCCATCTGACCGCATCTCTAGTACAAATTCGTACTTCCTCGGGTGCTGATCTTCGGCACGAAAGGAACCGTTTCTGCATATATATTCTATCGTCTTCATCATCCTCATTTCGCAATCTTTCAAAATCCTGTCTAAATTCGAATAGTCTATCGACATGTCCATGTACCTTCTGTTCGGTATCCCTCGAGAGTGCTAGATCGTTCAGATCTCTCACTCCTTGTGGGAGATCCGAAGTCTGCAATCTACCCCACATTACACCTAAGTGAATCCCCAGCCCTTCAATAAAAACGTTTTTCTCGGGAAAATCGTGCAAATTAGACAATGTTGAAAATGCATCGTTTTGATCACCCTTTTCCATGCAATGTTTAGCCCAAGCAAATAGTTCCTGTTTCCTGCCCGCAGGAACAGTACTACGGGTCACAATTTTCGACCTTGCACCAAGGTCTAATTCAGTAGATACGGGACTCCCCGAAATCGGAAGGATAGGGGGGCCTAACTGAGGTACAAAGGAAAGAGGTAGTGTAGCAGACGGAATAGACAAAGAAGCGACGGCCAAGGAACTAGGAACAGCAGGCTGCGCAGGAGGAGGCTGCGCAGGAGGAGTGAGAGTAGAAATAGGAACAACAGCAGGAACGGGCAAAGCGCCCGCACCAGGAGCATATGGAGGCGGCGCTGAAGAATCAGGCCTCCGTTCATTTAATATCTTTTCAATAAACTCCTCAGAAACATGAAAATCTTTAGAAGGGTAAATTTTCTGGACTCCGAGCGAGAAAGCTCTATCCATTCTCTGGGTTTCATTTAATCGTTTTTCCTTGTCATATAACAATGCCTTTTCGGCATTCGTTTTATGACGTCGTGCATGCTTATCCCTACTCTTAAGCTGCTGTAATGCTTCCTTTTTCCAATTTTGTAACACATCGAAGGCTGCTGGCCTAGCCTTCTTTTTAAGCAGAATCGACTCTAAGTATTCAATACGGGGGATCTCAAAACTACCATTGATTGGCCACTGAAATTCGGAGGCATTTCTGGTCTGTCTGTGCCAAATATCATTAAATACAATACTACCAATGCCATACTTACAGTACATAGTACACGCCGGCGACCCCTCCTGTGGTGCCGGACGGCTAAATTCAAAGGATTGTCGATCGCTGCGGAATAGAGCCCTAAAGCAGCTAGACAATTTCCCAGGCATTTCTCAAAGACTTGGTGTTACCTGGTTCAATAATTGTGTCTGCAGATACAATACTTCAAATTCAAATGTCAGGGTTAAATTAAGAGCCGGGTCACGACTGCACCTGACCAAATTCAAATGTCAGGGTTAAATTAAGAGCCTTACGACTGCACCTGACCAAACCTAAGGAGGACCGTACGGTTTTCAAAGGACTTCAACTAACGAAGTTTACCTGCGTTTAGTGGTTTTCGGCAAATCTGCCCACCTCGGATTTGGACCCTCGTCAAGATGCCGTGTCAGACCGCACGACTATCGCCCAAGGATCGGATCGTGCAGCGCTGCCGAGGTATCGCGTCTCGATCGGTCGGGCCCGCAGAATCACACCGTCCGATCCCGATTCGATAGTCTGCGTCAACCTTCAATGATCCGGCATCAATCTTGAGGGTCCCTATTCGGGCGCCAACTGTGGAAACATAAAAATTGACATGAGGCCGGGAAGCCCAAATGGAAAACACACCAACACAGGTTACAAAGGACCATATAAAGCGCTTTATTTCAAAGTTCAAAGTTTACCAAAGTATCAAAGTCAATTGACATGCGAATAGCTATTCGGCTCTCTGACTCACATACGAACCTTCAACGATAAGGTTCGTACCGCAAGTGGGAGAGACCGAATGTCTGGATGCTCTGTCTTTTATATGATTTGTACCGCATTGACCAGCCCTCTTGTAGATTAATCATTCCTAGGACTGTGGCTAGGGTTCGTAGCCAGGTCGAACATACAATTTAGATCAGTTCCGCTGATACAGTTACAGATTTACAAGAGGTTGAACAGGGGACAGGGTCTTAGTTCATGACCCTAATAAATAGCTTGCGGACATATTGTTTATTCACGTGTGCGGAGGTCACCATGGCCGAAGTCTTTACTCGCAATGTCATTCGGCCTCCATTTTGTGGTTCGGGGTGACTTCCACACTGCAAGAATACCTAAAATGGCGGCTAAATCCAAGATGGCGACTTACACAATACATTGAGGTCAAGACCTTGCCGCGGAACCTATGTTCACAGTGTACTTTTAGACAGCTTGGCGTAGGCCAACATACATTTAAACAATGCGATTGGGGTCACAATATTATACCGATTTCCACACCATCCCAAAGGGACATCAGCCGCTATCTGCTGGCTGTGTACCAAGGCCTCTCTGCTGCCTGATCACTGGAACCAGGATCCTGTTCACTTGATGTGAAAGACCACTGCAGTTCCTCTCAGGCAACCTTCCTGCAGTGGGTGTGCAGATAAAGTAAATCACCTTGTCCCATAAGCAGACCTTCCCAGCAATCCAGAAGTCAAGGAGCCTCCCAGTGCCCTGATTCATGCCTCAAACTGCTTGTGAGCTACATTGACCCGGCATTGCCTGCCTATCCCAAGCTTCTTTGTGCCACGTGCCGTTGCTGCTTGTGAACCGTACTGTGCGCTCGACCCAGGCATTCAGCTCACCTACCCAATGCTGAATCACTGTCTCGGAAAGCACCCTGAAGCCTGCCTTGATGCTGTTGAGTTACAAAACCAAGACATAACGGTATTTTCAATTGTCCCGGTCCCATAGCCTGCATTTGAGGGCCCATAGTGCCTTGTAAGACCCCACTATCTACCTTTTCCAAAGACATATTCTGCATTCAGACATTACTGCTGAGCTGATTTCCTCTTCACTGTCTTCAAGACCCAGAGTGCCTTTTCACTGCAAAAGTCTACATTCTCTGTGATCTCTCTTACACGGTTGGGGGGATAGTGTTTGTATTATTCGCTTGCATTTGCAGGTCACTGTACTTCTTTTTGTTCGACTGAACATTCTTTTAATTTGGGTCATAGTAGTATTGCTATTGGTGTTGCTACTGTGCCAGCTCACACCCCTTCTGGGAGATCACCTGGCTCTCTGCCTGTGCTACCCAAAGAGGCGAAGGAGGTATATGCATTGCTCACCTTTATAGCTGGGATCACGGCTAGGTTAGGGGTAGTGTGAGAAGCGCCTTAGTCACTACTCATTCTTTTACTCCTGTGGTGCGATAGTCATTTCTTCACACTGGTGGCAACTCGTTGGGACCCGGTACAGATTATGCCTACAACCTAGGAACCCATGATATAAGTCTGTGAGATCAACGTTTAAAAAACTGCCTGGTGATAGCTGCACAATGGAATTGGACATGAGCTCTACGAAGCGCAAGAAATCTGGCACCTGCAGTGATCTATGTCAGGAAAGCAAACTCCCCATGGCAACAAGGTGAGCAAAACGCAACATGCTTAAGAGTCTCCTAGATTTTGAAGAATCTAAATCCAAGATCCCACTCCAGTGGAGGACATGGTAGTGCATGGAGACAGTGACAGTGATCGTTGTTCCGGTCACGCTGTCCATAGCGCAGCTAGTGTGGCATCCCATACATCATGAGTTTTAGTGAAGCGGCGGATTTCAGTTAAGTCTCAATTCTCAGCAGGTTCCCAAGGGTGTCCCATTGGGACTGAGCCATGCACCCAAGAGTCTAGGAACTGGCCACAACCACCACAGTATAATACGGCCATGCACCCAAGAGTCAAGGAACTGGCCACAACGACCACAGTATAATACGGCCATGCACCCAAGAGTCTAGGAACTGGCCACAACCACCACAGTATAATACGGCCATGCACCCAAGAGTCTAGGACCTGGCCACAACCACCACAGTATAATACGGCCATGCACCCAAGAGTCTAGGAACTGGCCACAACCACCACAGTATAATACGGCCATGCACCCAAGAATCTGACCACTGGCCACAACCAACACACAACAATTTGCCCATAACTTCCCAATTTAAACACCATTTGCAGATATCAAAGTAGACGGACAACCCTATTTTTCATCAATGGCAATATCACCATATCATTTTCACTCCATTCCCCTACTCTAAGAAACCCTCTTGCGGTTGAGGATTTGTTCAGGGGGAGCAAAGTTATAAGCCACCCAAACGTGCTCTTCCTATGAGTTGAGCAACTTAACCATAACTGCACAGTCTCTACCGCAGGCCCTGTAATAAGTTGACGCAGCATAAATGACTAATATGTCGTCCGTAGATTGGCAGAGTACGGTTGCATCCTTCAGGTGGCGTGTGTACTGTACCCTTAGGCCTCTGTACAGTGGGCAGAGGAAGAGAAAGTTTCTAATCTCTTCTTTGCTTTCCAGGCAAAAGGGGCACGATTCAGAGACCCTCATATGCCCAGCAAATTGGAGTGTTGGCAGAGGAAGGGTGCCAGGACGACATTGCACAGACAGGGTCTGTGCATAAGGGGATAAGCCCCGATATGCAGCTGTATTTCTATGAACCCCATTATTGCGCAGCGCCCCTCTGCCTCTTGAAGGTAGGTCCTTGCTCAATAAATAGCCAAAGTAAAATAAATAAAAAATAAAGACCTTGCGGACACGAGGATTACGCGGAGGCGTGGGGTGGGTTTGATGAGTGCCTACTGCAGGACATCGTGTCTTCCTTCCCCTGTATGCTCTCCCGGTCCAGATGAGGAGCACTTTAATGAGTGGCACTGTGTGCACTGGCAGCCCTGCCTGGAGTCACACTGGCAACCGTGGCTTGGACCGGGGCAACCGAAACCTGGCCCAACATGGGCCCCCACCTTCCTGCTATTTCTTTTTTTTAGTGTTTATCTTGGTGGACTGGTCAGTTGATTTTAAAATTTTCCTTGATCGGGTCGGGAATAGGTCATTCTGTTTTTAGGACAGAAAATACATATCCTTTTTTTCTTTGTGGGCAAACTTATTTTTGTTCTTTTTTTTTTTAAATTGCACCGTTTCGGGTAAAACTCAGCATACACAGAATCAAATAGAGGGGGTGGTGTCATTCCTGTGCTGGTGTTCAGTTCACTTGGTGTTTCAGTGTTTTGTGTGCGCATGAATTATGCGGTTTCTTTTGACGCTGACTTGAGGTGGGGGTGCAGGCTGGCAGGAGCGCATCTTCTCCTTCCTGCCGCATTGCCTGTGCTGCTACAGCAGGTGAGAGGTGCACACACACACAGACTGTGTGTGTCATCCAAAGGTCCGGCCTCCTCCAGATAATGAGGTCCATGGCTCAGCCAAAGAGGTAATAACAATGTTTACTGAGGGAGAGCATATTACAAATTAGGATTGTTATTGAGTGGAAAATCATGACTAATGTCATTTTAATTTTGTTTTTCTTTTTTCTTTTTTTAAGTATCTCGCCTACAGGAGTGTTAACCTTAAGAGCCAGGTTTTATGTTGTCTTCTTACGCTCTCATGACTTCTATACTAGATATCGACTGCTGGGCCATGCGGAGAAGGGTGGAGAAGAGTGGAGAAGAGAGATACACAATTAAAATGCTTGACAAGAAATGCATAGTCACCTTTACAGACTTTCAGTCATGATGGCTCTATGCTGAATAGAGAGTCTAGTTGTATACGTGATGCACACGATGAGAAATAATGGAGGTGATTGCCAATAGAAGCCTTTTTTTTTTTTACTTTGAGTCATGCAGTTTGTATCTAAGCCCCAGGGAGATTTCGGGAGGTCCAAAGGTTGTCCTCCTTAAGCTCCTAGGTACCCTAGCATAATTGAATCTTGATCTGATGGCACATAAAACTTTTCAACATTACATGCTTCACAATTGGGTAGCAAGGCTGAACGTTCAGGCAGCCCTCTGTAGAAGGTGGGTGGGCTGGCTCAGATTAAAGTATAGCATACTGTGAGGAATTCGACCATCCGCACAAGGAGAGTGCACTAACCTGGGCTTTTTTGATTTTTCAATAATGAAAATGAATGATGGGAGACAACCTCAGAGAAATGTGTACAGCCATTCTGCACCCATTTCATCTGCTCACTGCACAAAGCGCATAGTCACGTGTACTCCCGGAAGACACAGCCTACAGGCGCCATATTCCCCTGTCATATTCAGCTGGAATGCGACAGCCAAGGGTACATCAAAGCATCTCAAGAAGGGGGAAGGCACACCTTCCTCCAGCCATGCGCAGCCTGTTGGTTAAATATCAATGACTCCATGGATCTGCTTTCCCTTTGATTAATCTGGCTCGTGGCAGTGCATACTAACGAGAGAACTGAAGCAAGCCTAGAGGAGATGCTTAGTTGCAGGAAAGCAGGGCTAACACCCCTTTGGTATGCAATGTGTCAACGTGAAGTTAGTTCCCACCGCTCTGTATGAAAGGCAGTGAATGTCCTGTCTAAGTCCAGCACAGGTGTCCCTGTACAGCAGACCCCTTTCAGAAGGATGAAGGATGTGATTTAGGGGAGACAGGAAGTCTGCTGCCATCACAAATGTTAAGGGAGACCTGTGCTTTAATCAAGAGACTCAGAAGCTCAGTTAACCAGAGAGAAACTTTGATTTACAACAGACAGGAAGATAGGTGGGACTTAGTTATGTGTTGTCACGCATTGTCTGTCCTGTTCTAGAGCACTCTGGTCCTGACCTCGTGCATAACAGAAGAGTGTTGGTGGGGACCCAGGATTGGTTACTTAAGGTCGGCTTAGCCTGCACTTATCACTAGGGCCCATTTGGCTAAGAGAGGGCTGAACCCCTCACTTGACAAATCATCCAACAACTTTGAAAGGGGTAAGAAGAAGGACTCATTTGCACCCGGGCTGAAGGTACAGTCTACCTTACATCCTCTGTCAGTGAATGAAGGCCATGTGTTCCAAGAGGGAAGCAGATCCCTCCCCTAAACATCTCCTGGGGACAGAAGGAGATACCCAACTAAGAGGACTCGTCCAGTAGCTCTGAACCAGTTCCCAGCCAGCACACAGCGTGCCCTGCTAGGTTCGGCCAGCAAGCTTCCTTGGTTGGATATGCCAGAGAGTCTCTGGACGAAGGACAAGGCTGTTGCCTGCAATCACTCTCCTGAGCTTTGGCCCGTCCGCCTTGAAAGGACAATACAAGCCCTGTGAAGAAGCCAGGAGGAGTGCCACATAAGCATCATCCAGCATCCATCTTATAAGGAGATGTTCGAGACAGTCAAGTCCTCGAACGGCATCCGGCTGCACAGATGACTGTTGTCACGCCGCAGTCACAAGAGCCGTCTGAAGCGCTTCGACCAGCATTCCTGGTCTGCTAACCAGCACAGAGACAATGATTCTTGGCACTGAGCTGCTGCGCCGGACAGCCTGCAGAGTCTGTCCATCCTCGCTTGCCGAACTGCCTGCCGCCTGGTACCCACAGCTGTCTCCCGCCAGTTACTCTGTCTCAAGAGCTGAAAGGACCCTGGAACCGCAACAATGCTGTCGAGCACCAAGAAAGTCTTCAGAACTACTGTGGTTCTGCCCGACTGGTCCTTCTCCGAAGGCCCCTAGAGACAGTTACGACCTGTCGCCCCCTTGGTGCCGAACAAAATAACCTTGAACAGTAAGACTGATTACTTTACCAACTACCCCCCTGTCAGTATCCAGAGTGCATCCCTTTCCTTCGTAAAACTGTCTGTCCTCAGTATTCCTTTACAGGATGGTCATATTTTTAGTGTGCTAGAACTGTCTGTTGTAGTAATAATAAAGTAGATATTTGTATACAACCTTGAGAGGACAGTCCCTTTTATCATTGGGTACTAATTGTATTTTTGCTGTGTTACAACTAACCAACGATCAATGACCTTACGGAAATAAGCCTGCTGTTCTGTCCACGTTACCAAAATTGGACAAAGAGGTCTTATAATTCACCTGTGTTCCGATCTGTTTGGATCCCTTTTGGTGTACTAGAGGTGTGGGGTTGATTGATGGTTTAGAAACCGATATTTATCCCTGGACCACTGGTGTCCCGGAAGTTGATTTGTCACATTGGTGGCAAGCGGTCGGATCGGTTGGAGCCTTGCACACAGCTTAGTCACCTAACGATAAAAAGTCACTGCTAGGTAATAGTAATAGTCATGGTGTTTGACATGGAGACTATAAAAGGCATGACCAAGGATGTCCTGAGCATTTTATGTCAAGAGAGGGGAATTCCCCACAGCACTGAGGTTGATAAACCTGGTTGCTGACCAGCCTCAAAGCTTGGGTAGAAGCAAGGGCAGTTGGGGAGAAGACCCCCGGGGATGGGCTAGGCCCTTTTAACCCGAACGGACAAGACCTTGAGAAGGGCTAAATGACGAGGACTACCACATGAGCAGTGTTTTTCGCCAATAATCCCGTCGGGGGGGCAAATGTGGTTTTTGAAAACTCGCAAATGTCAGTAAGGTCAGGGGCTAGTCCAGCATCCTGAAGGTTTCAGGTCTCAGCATATTCTCTGAGTGGCCCAGTACTTGTTCCGTCTTTTAATGAGGTAGCGGCTAGAAAACTCCTGCTCGAGCAGAGGAGACTAGCGCTGGAGGAGCAGAAACAGCAGTACAAGGTCGCCCTTGAGTGGGACAGGGCCATCATAGAGCTGCGCTTGAGGAGAAAAAGGAGGCCAACAGATCTGCCTCTAGCTAAATCAGCAGTAGTGGCTCAAACCAGAGTGCCCGGGATAAGCCCCAACGGCACATCCCCAAAGACTTAGTGCAGGCTTACGAAGTGAGGAAGGATATTTTTCACTGGTTTGAAGCGCTCAAGCTGGTATTCCAGCTGCCGGAGGTGGATGAGGTACTGTGGGGTGCAGTCCTGATGAGTCGCTTACTGACACAAGGGACTGATGCAATTCTTTAGTTAACTCCTGAGGAAAGTCTCGTTTATGAGAGCATGAAGGCAGCCCTCCTCAGGAAGTTCTGTAAGCCCAGAACAGTATCTCAAGAGCTTCAGAGAGCTCGGAAAGAAAAGTGGGCAGACATTTGAAGCGTTCACACACTTGTCGTTGAAATATCTGAGCGGGGGACTGGTAACAAAGTTGACACATTTAAAGGGATGTACAATTTGATTGCTTGTGAGCATGTGTTGAAAAATTGTGAGATTGACCTACACCACCATATAGTGGACACGACTATCACAGATCCTAGGGAGGTTGCAAAGGCTGCTGACATGTTTTTCAGTACTCAAGTCCAGAAAAAGGTTCAGGCGAGCACACCCAAGCCGGAAGAGAAATCAGCGGACAAAAAAGTAAAAAAGGATGGGAAAGACAAAGGTCCAACCCAATCCTCTTCAAAGTCAGGTCCCCAAAAGAATGAAGGGGAAACCCACAAAGTTGAGTTCAGCGGTGCACAACAAAAAGAAGAGCACAGGCACCCCTAAAAACTGGGATACCTGCGTTCTCACCACCCAAAGGTTGTTTCGTGTGTAAGGAGCTGGGCCATAAGAAAGGGCATCCTGCTTGCAACGGCTTACCCGAGCAAGCCATATTGAATGTTGAACTCATGGTAAGAGTAAGTGCCCCTTGGTGATAGTAGAGTTAATTTGGTGAGGGGAAATGACCCAGCGCTGTGTAGCAGTGAAACACTCCATCCCTGTCCCATTTCTGTTGGGTAATGATCTTCCTGATCCTGAAATAGTCGCAGTGGCTACACGATTGAGGGTCAAAGAGATTGCCAGGTTGATCTTTCTGTGAGCCTTAGGGTCTGGAGGACTATCAGAGGGCGTGTTGGAAGGATGGAGGTGGCCGGTAGCCCCTAGTCCAGTTCCACAGACTACTGAGTCCTCTACCCCTGTCGGAGAGAGACTAGTGGCCACAGAGGACACTACTTTGGTAGCAGGGGACCCTGTGACTTCATAGTTGCCTGGCACAGTGCAGGAACCTGAGGTGGATGGAGGATAGCTCAGGGGCAACGTGCTCGCCTTGGAAGCAAGACGACACAGAACAACACAGGTTTGATCCCCGGGTCTGCGCTTAGAAACCTCTGGGTATTAAGCGGGTTATAAATAACCTATCATATCAGGTTGGCGCAGATCTGAAGGGCCTGCCCAAGCTGGGTGAGTTTGCTTCAGCTGGGGGCCAAGATCGGACTGACTTCTACACCGCCAAGAAAGAGAGTCCCACTCTGGCAGGTCTGTGGAAGCAGGTGGGCAGGTGGATGAACAGGCTAAGGGCGAGGCCCCTAAAATGTTCAAAGTGTACTGGGAGGAGGGACTCCTGTATAGTGAGCCAAAGGATTCTGAGGGCGAGGACACCAGGAAGGTTGGTGATTCCCCAGTGCCACAGAAAGTTTATTTTGGATTTAACTCACCAAATTCCTTTAGCGGGTCACTTGGGAGTGACTAAGACATCGGATCAGTTGTTTGCACACTTTTACAGGCCGCAGTTCGGCGTAAAGGTTAAGGAATTTGCTCGGTCTTTCACAACCTTTCAAGCTTCTGGCAAGTCAGGTGATGCCACAAAGGCCCCCTTATTTGCACTATCCGTGGTTGAGCAGCCTTTCGAGAGAATAGGCATGGACATTGTGGGTCAATTGGATGCTCAAACCACCTCATGGAATAGATACATCTTGGTGGTGGTAGACCACGCCACAAGGTACCCTGAGGCTGTCCCTCTGAGGAGCATCAAAGCCCCTGTGGTTGAGAAGGCTCCGATTGGGATATGTTCCCGTGTTGGATTCCCCAAGGAAGTCATTTCTGACAGGAGATCAAACTTCATATCAGCATATATGAAGGCTAAGTGGGAAGAGTGTGGAGTCACCAACCGGTTCTCTACATCCTTCCATCCACAAACAAATGGGCTTGTTGAGCAGTTCAACAAGACACTGAAAGGCATGATAGGTGGCTTGGAAGAGCACCTGAGGAGGAAATGGGATATTCTTCTGCCATGCCTTCTTTTCGCCTACAGGGAGGTGCTACAGAACAGAGGAGGGTATAGCCCCTTTGAGCTTCTGTTTGGGCATCCAGTATGAGGTACCTTCAGTTTAGCGAAGGAGGGATGGGAAAGAAAGCAAACCCTCATCCCCGTCACGAGATGTAGTGGATTATGTACTCGGCCTTCGGTCTAGAATGGCAAAGTACAAGGAACAGTCAACGAAAAACCTAAAGGCCGGTCAGGAGCTGATGAAGCACTGGCACGACCACAAGTCCACAGTGACAGTCTATTGTCCAGGCCTGTGGGTGTGGTTTATGGAGCCTGCCAAACCCAGTGCCCTTCAGGACAAATGGACTGGACCTTACTGTTCGCTGGAAAATGTCAGTGAGGTGAATTATCTCATTGGCGTGAAAGCACCTAAACAGATGTGCAGGGTCTTTCAGGTCAACCGGATAAAACCCCATTATATCCAGGATGACATGGTCATGGCGTTAGTGACTGATGGAGAAACCGAGGAGGAGACTGGTCCCCTCCCAGACCTCTTGCACACTGAAGCAACAGATGGGTCAGTTGAAGGATTCAACCTTGCAACAGACCTGTCAGAACAGCAACTGACAGACTGTTACTGGGACAGATTGCCGGTCTGTTTTCACTGACTCCAGGTCATGCAGATTGGTGCACCCATGATGTGGACAATGGAGACAGTAAGCCAGTGAAGAGTAGGATTCACTGGATGTCCGATAAGGTCAGGAACACCATCAAGGAGGCAGTTTTCAAGATGTTGTCCCTAGGAGTGATAGAGCCATCCCACAGCCACTGGGCTTTCCCAGTGGTAGTGGACCCTAAAAGACCAGTGGTCGAAAGACTGAAGTTCACTTTTATGTGCACTATAGGGGGTTCAATTCTGTCATGAAGACAGTTGCTCAACCCATTCTTCAGGCAGATGAGCTAATTGACAAGCTCGGTGCTGCCAAGTACATCCCACCTCACCCTCCCTACCCCTCAGGCCAAGCCACCTCCATCACTGCCACCGACCTTCTCGGTCATCCGACCCATCAAGCGCGTGTCAGTTGAGGCTTTCGCCGCCACCTTCTCACCCGCTCCTTCCCCTTTGGCTGACTCTCACCCTGACACAGCCCTCTCCATGCTTCACTCTTCTATATCTGATACTCTTGATATCCTTACCCCTGTCATGAGAATCTGCCTGAAGCACAAAGCCAAGTGTAACTCCTGGTATGACTCAGATCTCATCACCCTGAAACGCAAATGCAGGGTGGCTGAGAGGAAATGGCGTGCTTCATGTTCACCCTCTGACAAACTGGCCTTCCGCCTGCTGCAAAGGCAATACCGGCTCTCCGTCCTCACCAAGAAGAGAGCCCATATCCAAGCCTGCATCTCTGCAGCATCTAACAACTCGACTGAACCCTTTAAAATCTGCAAGTAACTGGCCAATCCTGCTGCAGTCTCTACCTCTCCTGTCCCTTCCGAGGCCCTCTGCACGGCACTGGCTTCTCACTTAATTTTAAAAACTCAGGACATCCTGTCCTCACTCTCCTCCTATCACCTCCCTCCCTCTTTTCCCTGCTCTTCCTCTGGCTCTTCTGCAGCCACCCCCCCTCCCATCTTCTCTGCCTTTCCCATTTTCTTTGCAGACAAGGTTTCTAGTCAAGTCCAATCTATGAAAGTCTTGTTGAAACAGGTTCACCCCTGTTCCTCCAAAACTATGAAGGACCACATCGACTCCCTGGCTCCTACCCTGTCTGATTTCTGCAATCACTCCTTCACCACTGGAGTCTTCCCATCCCCCCTGATGCACTCCCTTATGCACCCTCTTCTTAAGAAACCCTCTGCCGACCCCTCCGGACCAGCTAACTATCACCCAATCTCCATCACTCCCTTCCTGGGCAAGCTACTGGAGAATCTGGCCATCTCCCAGCTTAATCTCCATACCGAATCTCTTGGTTGTCTTCATGACCATCAGTCTGGCTTCAGAGCAGCCAGAAGCACGGAAACTGCTCTCCTGAACATCTGTGAAGACCTGCTCTCCAACCTTGACTCCAACACCCCGTATGTCCTCATCTTGCTTGATCTCTCTTCTGCCTTTGACACTGTCAACCAGGCCATCCTGCTCAACCGTCTCCGTAATAACCTGGGTATCACTGGTCAGGCTCTGGCGTGGCTGACTTCTTTCCTCTCCGACCGATCTTCCCAGGTCCAACTAGGTTTCTTCCTCCTCTCCGATCTCTTTTTCTCTACCTGTGTGTCCCCCAGGGATCTAACCTCTCTCCCTGGCTGTTCAACCAATACCTGGCACTCCTTGCCCACTGCATCGCCGCTCTCTGCCCTAATTTCAGTGCTTTGCGGATGATACCCAGCTCATTTTCAGGCTACCCCCGGCCTCCTCCTCTCCTTCCCTCATCTCTGACTGTCTATCTGCAATCCAGGAGTGGTGTGCCGCCAATGACCACTGCCTTAATGCCAGTAAGACTGAGATTCTACTCATCGGCACAACCAAGCCCTCCTTCCCTGCAGCTCTCTGGCCGGCCTCTCTTGGTCCTCTTCCTGCTCCCACCTGCAAGTCTAAAAACCTCTGGGTCATCTTCGACTCCACACTCTCCTTCTCTCTTCACATCTCTGACATCTCTAAGAAGTCACACTACCAGCTGCACCTCGTCAGAGGTATTCTACCTTTCCTCTCCTTCCCCCAGAAGTTCACCATCTCCAGAGCCCTGGTTCTCTCTAGGCTAGACTATTGTAACAGCCTCTATCTAAATCTGCCTGCCTCTACTCTCCACCCTCTGCAACCTATCCAAAACAGGACTGCAAGTCTTGTCCTTGGCCTCAAGCCTAGGGATCGTATCTCTCCAGGACTGAAATCTCTGCACTGGCTCCCAGTGGCTGCGAGGATTAGGTTCAAAACCCTCTGCATTGTCCACAAGGCCTTCTGGGGCCTGGGTCGCAATACCTGCAACTCTCTCTTCCCAAATATCTTCCTTCTCGAGTTTATCGCTCATCCGTCTCCAACTCCCTCAGGGTCAGTCGCTTCTCCAAGCAACGGGTTGGTGGTCGATCTCTCTCTTCGGCAGGGGCCACTCTCTGGAACAGCATTCTGCCACCTTGAAACTTTAGGAGAACCATCTCTGGTTCCGGTGTAGAGGAGGTCCCAAATGAGGCCTGAACTCCAGCCGCCCATTTCAAAGTATCAGGAACGTTCACACCGAGATATGTGAAGTATTATGAGCAAATAAAGCAGCAGAGAGTCGCAGTAGGGCTCTGCCCAGTGCCTATCAGAAGAATAATACCTATTGAACTACCAATAACCAGACCACCATGGACAGTAAGGTATCCATTGAGAAAACTCTACCAGCAAATGAAATGAAATGAAGATTGCTTAAAGACTGTCCCGGAAGAAACTCAAAAGGCTTTAATTGAAGACGAATGGTGACGTCACGTGGGCCCGGACAGACTCACAAATGAAAGAAACGACAACCAAAAGATGACACAGAGAGACGAAACGCCATAAATAAGGATATCGTGAACTTAGAAGGAGAGACGATGTTGAAAAATAAAGAAACTTTAGCCATAAACAGGATAAAGATATTCAACCAGCTAACGCCTGTGAATATGCTTGGAACCGCAAGAAGCTAAGAAAACAGTGTGGCTTGCTATGCTTAGTAGAAGATAGACTGCGGCAAGCGCCACCTATACAAATCTACCTCAACGAAGCACACTATACAAGTGTGAGTCCACTTTACACAAAAGCAGAATTAACTCAGGTTACTAGAGGTCAAACAGGACAGGATTCATATTCCAGCTAAAACGAGAAGAGATGGCGGAATCGAAACTCAGCAAGAGCAACTTGTGCCTGGGGAGCCAAGGTCAGACCAATAGAAGGAGCAAACAGTAACTTTGCGGAATCGAAACTTAAGAACAGAACAGCCTATCTCAGGAAGGCCGATATAATGAGGACCAGGAAGGTAGCAAGCCGAACAAGAATTAAATGCACAAATTGAAAGGAAACTAGGCATGGTGTGAGCACTGCAGCACATGACCATCCGAGCAAGAAGAGGCACAGGTTCACACCTACGCCTGGCTGTCACCCAAACAGAGATATCATAACTTTTTCTGACAAAAAGATACAGTTTTGAGGCTGACCACAGCCAACTAATTGACACATAGCCACTAAAGTAATGATTGATTGAAGGGAGGCAGGGTGAATCTTGGGGCATCTTGCACCTGGCTGACAATTCTGCGTACTGCTAAGTAAAGTGGAGATTTATGCATGGGGTTGAAGCCAACCCAATCACAATGGACCAAATAATCTAGGGTCCTATAGATAGTAGAACCAATGGGACGTCGTACTCTTAGAGCCGTCTACAAGAGTAAGGTTAGAAGCAAGGGCTTAGACACCCACCTGATAGTGTTTTTCCAATCCCCTCACTCTGTTACCGTATACAGATATAGTACCTATAGTAAAGTTACCTTTTTCCCAACAAATAGAATGGCATGTTAACTTTTGAGTGTTACACGTCAATGATGATGAGTTTTGGGTATAAATGTTACTGTTTGTATGAAGTTCTTTGAAGCAAGACGGACTATCGCATCACTGTTGATTTCCATGTTTCCCCGTTTTTTGTACTTGTCATTAAACACACTCCCCTTTGCCAAACCATTAAGTTGTCATTATTGATCGGTGTTGGAGTAACGTACCTACACCCCCATCCATCTCAAAGGTGCTGCTATCTTGTCTTAAAGTACTGCGGAGCAAACCCCGACTCTATGGGCCTGCCAGGGGTCTCCCCAGTACACTTGGTAGCAGAGGATGGTTGGAGACGATCGATTATTGATTAAAGTTAGACACCTATTGACCGTCAACATAAAATAACTCTAGGTCTTCGGCAATATCGCGAGTCTTTTGCCATTCGGCCGAGTAGACCATGAAGCTCCCCTTAGACAATGGTAGCATAGACAAGAAAACTGCAGTAAGGGCCTGAAGAGACCAGTTTTCCCACATATCCCTTGCCATTCCTGTGGGCAGCTGAGCGAGCAATAAAATGAAGAAGGCGGCAAGAAAGGCGGTGATCCTGAGGGCCCAGGGAGGAACCATGAGAACGGTGAGTGAATAAAAAATGTAGTGCTTTGGCAAACAGTTTATGCCCTTGAACAAGTAAAGGAAAAAGGTAACGGAGGGAAGAGGAAAAACAAAATAGTCAGAAGTAGAGAAGACTTTATATATATATAAGGGGATAATGACATGAGAATTATAAAATAAATAAAGGTTACCTGGGTGGACACCCGAGAAGAGAGAGGTTACCAGGGTGGACACCTGAGAAGTGAGAGGATTCGTCTTATTCCTGCGCTTTAATATAGCGGCCAGATGAAACGTGTACCCAGAGTCCCACATAATAGGGAACAACTAGACTAACACAACGCTTAAAGACGTTGTGAAAGGGGTACGTTTACACTCCATGAAGGGGTAATGATTAGAGGCAGAGATATTTGTGTCCAGCTGGTGTCCGTCTAGTCTGTTAAGCATCTGTTTTGCATGTTTTTTGTCGCAACGTCATATATAGTGAATGTTTTCTTGAGGAAGTTGAGTTAACATTTCATGCGATTTGATAGCTGAGACAGAATCGCACGTGAATTGATGTTTTTGAACAAATTGGAAGTATAAAAACTTTGTACATTCTTTTTTGGATTGTAGCTTGCGATATTTGGTTCTCGCTCATATTATTGGTAGTGTTAAATTTGCATGAAAGCATTGACAAGTGTTGTATGAGAGGAAAGGAAACAGATTTAAGCATGGAAGACATTATGCAAGCAATTGCCAAAACACGCAACCAAGTTAAAGAAATACAGTACTGAGTGGGTTAAAGGTAGCGCCCACAAGATGTTTATGCCGTGGCCACAAAATGGGTCTTTCTCCAAAGCCATTTTACAGCATATGACGACATATTTGCTTGCCACATATAGAGGCAAGAAGTTAGAAAAACGCCTTGCTGTTCTCGAGTTGTGGAAAATGTACGAACAGGTAAAGCAGGAAGAGCTGCCAACAGATTGGATACTTAACATATGCACAGAGGGGGGTGAGATGCCTACCGCGCCACCTGCCCAGCCGAAACTAAAATCACAGAAAGTAAGGACGAGGGATTATACCCGTTAAGGGAAATTAAAGCAGCCACGGGGTACAGCAATCCCACATATGAGTCACACACACACAGTAGTGACGAGAATCAAGGGAGAGAAAAGGACAAGAATATTACCTCTGCAGACCCAAGGGCCAAGGGGAGATGCGATGATGAAAGAAAAGATCAGGCACAGAATATGCATCTCTCAACAAGGAGAGAGAAGGGAAGTGATGGAAAGGGAGCGAAGACAGAACTGATGAGATGACGAATGGATGGGAGTACACACTTTATTGAAACTCGATGGGAAAGGCATTGATGACGCGAGACAAAAGGAGAGGTTAGATGAGGCACAGAGAAAGGGGAAAGAGAAGGAATTAAGAGACGAAAGAATAAGAAGGAAAGACAGACAAAGGTGAGAACAGCTATATCGCGAAGATAAAAATATATGATGAAAGAAGAAGGGAAAAGGAAATAAGATGGTCAGACGCTAGTGAGTCTGCACCAAGAGCGTCAGAGTCCGCCACACAGCTACAACATTATGCAATATACCTGTCGAGGCAAATTATTTCACGGTTATTGACTTGAAAAATGCATTTTTCACAATCCTGTTGCACTGTGACTTACAATATCTGACGTCATTTACGTTCAGACAAATGCGTCTGAAAAGTATGAGGCTGCCACAGGGGTACTGTGAGTCCCCTTCTATTTTCAACAGAGTTCTGCAGATGGACCTAAGCAATATTGCTTTAAAAAGTGTTGTCCTACAGTATGTAGATGACATCTTAATTTGTAGCACCACAGAAGAGCAATGCATGCACGATTCTATTCAACTATTGATTATACTGACTGAGATAGGATATAAGGTTGACAAGGAAAAATTACAATATTGTCAACAGGAAGTGCTGTACATAGGCCAGCTGATATCACATGAAGGATAAAAAGTGACCACAGAAAGGGCTGAAGCCATATTGAACATGGCTAAGCCACACACGTTAAAGCAGATGCAGAGCTTTTGGGGCCTATGCAACTTTGTCAGGGCATGGGTCTTTGACTATAGCTCGTACACTAAACCTTTACTTCAGGCCCTAAAGCAGGCCCAAGTGATGAAAGAAAAGATGGATGGCCTGAGGCCATGGAGAAAGGGTTTACCGAACTCAAGAGAGCCATTTGCACAGCTCCAGTTATAGGGATTCCTAATTTTGCAGAGGAATTCTACCTGTTTTCACACACAAATGGCAGCGTAATGACGACAGTGCTTGCTCAAAGATCCTCGTTGGGGTACAAGCCCCTGGCATATTAAAGTGGGAATCTGGACCCAGTAATGAGAGGTAATTTCCCTTGCGAACAAAGTTTAGCTGCCACAGCATTTGCCATAGAGAAAGTGACAACCATTGTAATGGGATGCTGAATGACATTATTTGCCATCAAAGAGAAACTGAAAGGCACATTGACATCTCAGAGATCTTCTGCTTATGAAGTGATCATATCAAACCCATCGATTAAAGTAGTCCGGTGTAAGATAGTGAACCCAGCAACGTTATAGCTGAGCCAGTCACTGAGGGAGAGCCGATACATAACTGCGCAAATTATGAAGAATTCTATGATGAAATCCCCAGGGTGAAAGAAAATGCCTTGGCAAGAGGAGAGATCCTCTTTATTGACGGGTCTTCGAGGATCGATCAAAGTGATGGGCAAAGATACACAGGCATTGCTGTGATGAAACACATAGCAAGTGGAGAATTTTGAGTACTTGTTAGTGCTCAAATACCATCTCAGTACTCAGCACAGGCTGCAGAATTATTGGCGTTGATACTAGCCATTGAGAATCACGCAGACCAGGAAGTAACTGTATACAGCGACTCTGCCTATGTGACGTCAACAGTGCATGCAGACTTAGCGCGCTGTAAAAGGAGGGGCTACCTCTGAGCAGACGGCATGCCAGTACAGCACGCAGCCTTCTTGGACAGGCTGATTAAGGCACTACAGCTCCCAGTGGGCATAGCGGTCGTGAAATGCGTCGCCCACATGAAAGGGACAGATTTTGTCTCACGCGGAAATCACGCAGCAGACAAGGAAGCCAAGCGTATGGCATCCAAAAGTGAGACGATTATAGAAGTGGAAGTCGTGTGCACCCAAGAAAGAATGATGGTTGCACAAACAACATTGGAAGCCTATAACGATCTTGGGCAAACACTTTTAATGGAGCTCCAAAGGGAGGCACCGCAGAAAGAGAAAAAACTGTGGAAACGTCGAGGGTGTTCTTTAAACCCCTCTGGCATCTTGTGGCGAAAAGACAGCACTGGTAAACCAGTAATGCCTGTAGCCCTACTAAAAATAGCGCTGGGGCAGTTACATTACCCGGCGCATATGACAAAGGAGAATCTAGCAGCAACGCTCGTGGAACACTGGTTCATACCGAATTTAGCTGAGCATGTTGCATTCTTTATGGTGAACTGCATAATCTGCCAGCAATTCACCGCTCAATGTCCTTTTTCGCCTACTTACTGACTTTCCAAAATTGGTAGGGAGACCTATCGAGGTTGGCGTCCTCACCTTCATCAGAGATCCAGCTAATGTCGCACAGATGGGAATGCTCCTGCATGGAATCGTACTTCAAGTGGAACTTTCCAACCATCAGAGATATTATCTGAGGAAACTTTCCGCTGAGGGACATATCGAGGAAGCAGCGTCAAGAACTTCATTTGCTATATTTTGTTGTCATTTTGTCCCTATTTCTTCATATTGATCAGTGTCCAATATGTCCTCCAGACTGAAGCAGATTCGAGGAGGGACTGGGAGCTCACATACTTTGAACATGCACAGTAAAAGTGACGCACCAAAGTAATATTTTAATTTTTTTTTTCCCATAGTCTAGCGAAGGAACTGTATCCTGAAGTAAAAGACATTGTCGCTCGCAAGAGGGGAGAGACACTTGTGAAGCACCTGACACTTTTGACACAGAACCCGCAGAACGATATTGGGTGGGGGAACAACAAAATTGACATTGGGTAAATGATCGAGATGGGGGCCCAGAGCAGTAACTTGGTCATCCCACAAGCAGAGAGGCAATCTTGCTTCTCTGGAAGAAAATGCTGTTGCCTGACTTATAAGGGCATAATGTACTTATGTTTTATAATTGTCATTATTTTTCTGTCATTAATGATCAGAACTGCATTCTTTATTGGCGTACGAAGCAATCCAATTTCAGTGCGCCCACCTGATGATACATGCATGAAACCCACAAAAGCACCCAGACTTATATAGTAATTCCAGTCGCTAGAAAATCTGATGGTACAGTAAATGAACGAATGTGATTAATAATGATATACACACTTTTATGGTAACAAATGAGCAGGAAAGCCAGAGACAGGGTCGGCATGAAATGAATGAAGAAGAAACACTGACAACTACACGCACACACACACTGAATGCACACGAAACAGGCCTAGTATCAATAACCGCAGAACCACAAACGAACTAGCAGAGAAGATGAGACTGAACGTCATAAAAACCTTCACAGAATATAGTGCGAGAAAACAAGAAGAATTAAGAGAAAGACCAACAGAAGCAGTCACATCAGAAACACTTAAGATATGATATGATATGATATGGTATTTGTAACGCGCCTATACACAGGTGTTTCAAGGCGCGACGAGGCAGGGAGGGGAGGAACAAGGGGAGACATAACAAACGATCCTACTAGGCCAGGTGTCATTCAGATCGCGCAAGTGCAGGGGTGTGGGAGGGGGAAAAAGTGCAAGGGGAAGGGGAGGGGGGGAAGTGCAGTAAAGGTAAGTGGCGTAAAGTAATAAATAAAAAAGGGCCAGCTGGTGGCAAGTGCAAGGTAAGTGCAGAACAAGTGCTGGGGAAGGGGGGGGCTGTAGGGATACAGAGACAGTCCCGCAGTGCAGAGGGGTTCCAGGGGATCAGTGGCTGGGCCCAGGACCGAAGGCCGTTTAGAGTGGTCCAGTTGCAGGATCAGTGCAGTTTAGTGAAGAATTAATTAGCTGTTCAGCAGGGGAGAGGGAGAGAGAAAGCAGAAGCAAAGAGGAAGGTTTTGAGGTGCTTCCGGAACCGAAACAGAAGCAGCCTCAGAAAAACTCTCCGCAAGGACACAAATGTTAGTAGATGTACTATTCTCATACATTGCCAGAGCGAGGAAACGACAAGAGGAAACTGATGAACAAAACGACAGAGACGGTATCGACAAGCACACATGTCCTAACACAAGGGACAAGTACCAGGCCTACAATATAGCCATATACCAGACCGGTGACACGCAGGTTGGCATGGGCATTTGCACGCAGCAGAGAAATGATGCACGAGGACTGGGTAAGAGCTGCCAGACTCTTGTCCACTCAAACGGCGCAGATGAAAAGGCCTGCACAATGGACCAGGATATCTGAGAACCCTCCAGCAAGAAACAGCCATTCAGATGCATTCAGAGATGTAGTTATAACAAACTAAAGGAAAACCTTAAGAATCAAGAGAAGCCCGCATGAAGATAATAATGAACTAAATGACTTCCTGGACAGCACAGCACATCTAGGAAACAACATTTGGTATCAGCAAATGAAAGAATTTGGAAGACTAAATTCAGAAGGAGAATGCTTTCTTTGTGCACTTCTACCGTACAGCATGGGGAAATCCAAGATCTTCGTGGCTGTAGAAATCGATGTCCCTACAGCACATTGTCTCTCACACATAGCAATGTGCAACATCAGAGGCCAGTTCATGGGAAGCAATGCCTCATTGATTTGGGCAACTGAAACAGCGTATCCGGTTGATGATGATTATGTCCAGGACATTAAGACGAGAAATGGAGCGCATACTAGGAATCATGTGATCAGGTACGAGAAACCTGAAGTTAAAGGAGCAGTAATAAGATGGGAAATAAAGCTGAGACTAAATGTCCAAGGAAAAACTCCCGAAGAGGCTCAAATTTGGAAAAACAGAGGCCAAATGCAGATTTGGGGAACAGTGCTTTCACCAAACAGATGGGAAGAAGGAATAGTGATCTGCTGAGCATGGATGGTCCTTGGAGCCTGCAAGGAAGCAATAGAAAACTCACAGAGACTGTGCAAACCATTATGGCCTAAACTTACAAAATTACTGACATGGGTCAAAGACAGAGGAGGACCTTTGAAGATAGTGCCGCTCGAAAGCCCGAAATTGTGCTTCAGGAACAATGGCACAGGAAGATGGGAGAGAATCAGAACTGCAGGCACATTTTTGAAGCTCCGGGAATGACTCATGGGACTGCAGTAATTATAGATCATTATTGGGCATGCAGATCCAAAGCATACATCAGACTGCCGAAGAACTGGGGAGGCATATGCACAATAGTGAATGTCCACATTCCAGCAATAGTAATCATGAAAAGTGACCTGAATATTGACAGCTTCCCAAAAGCAGATTCTCACCTGAGGAAGAAGAGATCTGTTGAACTGATAACCCAAATGAGGAGAGAGAATTACTTCTCTGCCAAATCAGAAGAAGCATTTCATGCAATCCCATATGAACACAGGCTGATCAGCCTCACATCATCAGTGTTTACAAGGATGTTCATGCCATGAATCCAAGTTGTAGTAAACACTAAATGGTTGCAGATAACCAGATGGGAGTTATTGCAGACCATCAACATGACCATAAAAGGATTCAATGTGATTAAAGAAGAGTTAAGAGCAATTTGACTGATGACTCTCCAGAACAGATATGTCCTTGGCATGATCACAGCTATGGATGGAGGAGTTTGTGCAAACATTGGAGAATCATGTTGCACAGAAGCTATAAGCATGCTGACAAACCTACAGAACCAGATAATCAATGAAACCGATGAAGTGGATGATGACAGCTGATTTGGATCACTATTCTTGTGGGCTCTACAATGGATGGCGGATGCATTCAAGTTCCTGTGAGCCCTGCTAGTGATGATATTACTAGGATTTTGTGTCATCAAGATAATAATTTTCGCAATGCCAGAAAACTGCGACGAAAGCCAAAGGGATGAAGATCATGATTGATGTCAAACCAGGATGGAAGCCCAGAGATCTAACTGGTGAAGAAATAAGAGACTTTGTGAAGGCCAGCAAGCATGTGTCAGAAGGTACAATGTTTCTTTATCCCAGAAAACACAGAAATTACGAAGAAAAATGGATTTACTGCAGCCCAAATGGACAATGTCAGCTAATGACATGGAACAAAGATGAACATGTAAGGACAGCAGGAATCCTGAAAGCAGTGATAAAAATATGGACTCCAAAGAGACACTTCTTCAAACCATCATGTACAAACCCAGAAGATGAAGAAGGAATGAACCCAGAGGATGAACTGAAGATGAATACAGAAGAACCAAGTAAGATGAATCCAAAAGAGAAGCGGAAGTGCTTGATGAATCGACCAGAGGGGGGAGTGTAGAGGAGATCCAAAAAAAGGTCTGCACTCCAGCCGCCCATTTGAAGTACCAGGAACGTTCACACCGAGCTATGTGACGTATGATGAACAAATAAACCAGAGGAGAGCCGCAGTAGGGCTCTGCCCAGTGCCTATCAGAAGAATAATAGCTATTGAAGTACCAATAACCAGACAACCATGGACAGTAAGGTATCCATTGAGAAAACCCTACCAGCAAATGAAACAAAATGAAGATTGCTTAAACACTGTCCCAGAAGAAACTCAAAAGGCCTTAATTGAAGATGAATTGTGATGTCACGAGGGCCCGGACAGACTCACAGATGAAAGAAATGACACCCAAAAGATGACACACAGAGGCGAAACGCCATGAATAAGGATATTGTGAACTTAGAAGGAGAGACGATGTTGAAAAATAAAGAAACTTAAGCCATAAACAGGATGAAGATATTCAAGCAACTAAAGCCTGCACATGCGCTTGGAACCGCAAGAAGCTAAGAAAACAGTGCGGATTGCTATGACCGCGGCAAGAGCCACCTATACATATCTACCTCAATGAAGCACACTATACAAGTGCGAGTCCACCTTACACAAAAGCAGAATTAACTCAGGTTACTAGAGGTCAAACAGGACAGGATTCATATTCCAGCTAAAACGAGAAGAGATGGCGGAATTGAAACTCACCAAGAGCAACTCGTGCCTGGGGAGCCAAGTTCAGACCAATAGAAGGAGCAAACAGTAACCTTGCAGAATCAAAACTTAAGAACAGAACAGCCTATCTCAGGAGGCCCTGGCAGGTGGCAAGCCGAACGAGAATTAAATGCACAATTTTAAAGGAAACTAGGCAGATCCACGGTGTGAGCAGCACATGACCATCCGAGCAAGAAGAGGCACAGGTTCACACCTACGCCTGGCCGTCGCCCAGACAGAGATATCATAACTTTTTCTGACAAGAAGATACAGTTTTGAGGCCGACCTCAGACAACTAATTGACACATAGCCACTAAAGTAATGATTGATGGAAGAGAAGCCGGGTGAAACTTGGGGCATCCTGCACCTGGCTGAGAATTCTGTGTGCTGCTAAGTAAAGTAGAGATTTATGCATGGGGTTGAAGCCAACACAATCACAATGGACCAAACAAGCTAGGATCCTATAGATAGCAGAACCAATGAGACGTCGTACTTTTAGTGATGTCTACATGAGTAATGCTAGAAGGAAGGGCTTAGACGCCCACCTGATAGTGTTTATCCAATCCCCTCACTCAGTTACCATACACAGATATAGTACCTATAGTAAAGTTACCTTTTCCTAACCAATAGAATTGCATGTTAACTTTTGAGTGTTACACGTCAATGATGACGAGTTTTGGGTATAAATGTTACTGTTTGTATAAAGTTCTTGGGAGTTGAAGCGAGACGGACTATCGCATCATTGTTGATTTCTATGTTTCCCCGTTTTTTGTATTTTTGTACTTGTCATTAAACTGACTCCCCTTTGCCAAACCATTGAGTTGTCATTATTGATGTGTGTTGGAGTAATGTACCTACACCCCCATCCATCTCCAAGGTGCAGCTATCTCGTCTTAAAGTACTGCGGAGCAAACCCCGACTCTATGGGCCAGCTGGGGGTCTCCCCAGTACACCGGAAACACCTCAAAACCTTCCCCTTTGCTTCTGCTTTCTCTCCCCCTCTCCCCTGCTGAAATTCCTGGCTGAAACTGCACTGGTTACCTGGCCACCCTTTCTGATCTCGGGTCCAGGCCCCGCCAATTTCACACCTGCACTGCCTCCCTGGCAACCCCTACACCTGGGGACTGTTTCCTGTGCCCCTACAGTCCCCCTACCAGCACTTATGTCTGCTCTTACTTTGCACTTGCCACCATCTGGCCGCTTTTATTTATCTAATTTATTCTATTATCCCATATACTGCTCTTTCCCCTCTCCCTTCCCCCACGCACTTTATCTTTCCCCCATCCCATGCACTTGCGCGATCTGAATGACACCTGTTTTAGTAGGATTGTTGTCTGTCTTTCCACTGTTCCCCCTCCCTTGCCTCGTCACGCCTTGAAACACTTGTGTATAGGCGCGTTATAAATGCCATATCATATCATATCATGAGTACCTTTGACGTCATGGCACGGTATTGGCAGGTTGGCTTGATAGATGGAGCGAGAGAGAGGTCAGCATCCTCAACCCCAGAAAGACATTATCAGTTCACAGTGATGCCCTTCGGATTGAAGAATGCCCCTGCCACTTTTCAGCGGATGCTTAACCATGTTTTCTCTGGTCTGGAAAACTTTGGTGTTGCCTATTTAGATGACATTGCTGTCTTCAGCCACACCTGGGAGGATCACTTATTCCACCTGAAACAGGTGCTTCAGGCGCTGCAGAATTCAGGTCTATCAAGGCCACGAAGTGGCAGATAGCAGAGGGCCCCGTTATTTACCTAGAACACCTGGTCGGTGGAGGCAAGAAAAAACCTCTCCAAGTGAAGGAACAGGCTGTGAAGAATTGGGCCATCCCCACCACACAGACCCAGTTGAGAGCCTTTCTAGGTCTTACCAAGTGCTACCGATCATTCATCAAAGGGTACAGGACCATTGCCATGACCCTGAATGATGTAGCTTCCAAGAAAATGCCAAAGAAGGTAACTTGGACCCCCACCTGTCCAACCTCCTTTCAAGATTTAAAGAATGGATTGTGCAGCGTCACAGTTCTGAAAGTGCCAGCCTGTGGTCAGGAGTTCATTATCCAGACAGGCGCCTGTGATTTTGGGATTGGAGCAGTTTTAGCACAACTGAACTCTCAAGGGGTAGGGCAACTTGTCGCCTACATCAGTAGGCAGTTGACAAAAAGGAAAACAGACTGGGCTGTCATTGAAAAAGATGTTTACGCTGTCGTGTGGGCCATAAAGAAGCTGAAACCTCCATCTTTGTGTCACACTTCACGATCCAGACAGACCACCAGCCTCTTCGATGGTTAATGGCCATGCAAGCGGAGAACCCTAAGCTTTTGTGTTGGGCCATAGATATGGACATCCAGCACAAGTGTCAGAACTTGTCAAAATCTTTTTTTGAAGTCCACAGGAGTCTTGAAGGAAAAGCACAAGTCACCCAGCAGGAGCACCCTCCAAGACACTCTATAAGGATTATACTTGGAAGAGGGCCCCTATGTGAATGCTATGTGACCGACCCCTATGTTCTTTAATGTCAGGGCAGGAGCTGTAGTAGGGGTTACAAACATAGGCTATTAGTACAGATGATATGTAGTTCAACGGTGTAGCTAGATGCTCTAAACAGTATGCATCCCATCCCTCAGTAATACTCCTTACCCAATGTAATGCTGCTGTCCACCTTAAACCTGAATACAATCAGTGAAGCAAGCAATGAAACTAACTGATTGCCTAAATACCCGATTCCCTCAATATATACGTCAGACCAGACATGAAAAGCGGGACCCGCTAGCAGGCTTGTCTTTAACAGGCCTGTTGTTAGCATCCTCCCCATTCCCATGGAGCTCTATGGGGCTCAAATTGGAATGGGGATTGATTTTTACCGGGTCCCAGAAAAGGGCAATTACCGGGTCCGCCAAGGTCTGAATGACCTGGTTATTGCCCTTTTCTGAGACCCGGTAAAAAAGAATTACCGGTGGCAGCCGCGCCCTTAATAAGGGCACGGCTTCCGCCAGGGTTGTAATGAGGCCCTATGTGTTTACAGCAGGCAACCCCCGGAGTGGGACCCCATTTAGAAGACAGGAGTATGTGGATTTATGAAGACATAAAGTCTGTCTCACCGCAGCTTCACGAGAGACCTGCCGTTTTAATCAGGAACCACAGAGAGCTCCATTAACGAGAGAGACCCTTTGATCTACAACAGACAGGAAGATGGGTGGGATTTAGGATTACATGTGTTCACCTCTTTTACCTTTTCTGTTGCAAGGCACTATGGTTGTGACCTCATGCATACAGGATATTGTTGATGGGGACCCAGGATTGGTTCATTAAATCAGGCTTAGTCACCATCAATCACTGTGGCCCATTTGGCTTTAAAAGAGGGCTGAACTCCTCTTTTTTTTGCCAGATCATCATTGGACCCTGGCTGAAGATACAATCTGCCTTGCAGCTTCCGCCAGTGCAGGAAGGCCAGGATCTCCAAGAGTGAAGCAAGATCCTTCCCCTAAACATCTCCCAGGGAACAGAGGGAGATACTGAATTCAGAGTATCCTCCAGCAGCTCCAAATCTGATACCCAGCCAGCACACAGCGTGCCCTGTTAGGCTCTGCAAGCAAGCTTCCTAGGTGGGAAGTGCCAGAGAGTCTCTGAACGAAAACCAAGAACAATATCGTTGCCTCCAACACTCTCCTCAGCTTTGAGCCATCTGCCTTAAATTACGACACAAGCCCAGTGAAGAAGGTAGGAGTAGAGCATAAACAGGCATCAACCAGCGTCCGCCTTAAAGGACATTTTCGAGCCAGTCGTGAGCTGCTTCTTACTGCACTGCTACCTTATGTCAAGCCGCAGTCGCTCACACCGTCAGAGAGGCCTCGACCAGTGATTCAGAACCGCCGACCAGCACTGAGACGATTCCTGACCCCAAGCCGCTGTTTGGGCCAGCCTGCAGCCGTCCGTTCAGCCACACTTACCGAACTGCCTGCCGCCTGATAAGCACAGCCGTCTCCAGTCTTGAACTCTGTTGCAGAAGCTGCAAAGCACCCTGGAACCGACTCCTCCCTGTCAAGCACCAAGAACATCTACAAGCACATGGTACTTTGTGGTTGTGTCCCCCAGGTCCTTCTCCAAAGGCCCCTAGTGATATATGATCACCCATTCCTCCCGTTGTGCTGAAACCTAGTATCCTTGAACTATTGTGATTAATTATTGTACCAACTAACCTCATGTCAGCATCCAGAGTGCAACCCTTTTCCTTCTTGAAACTGTCTGTCCTCTGCATTCCTTTATAGGGTGGGTTGTATTTTGTAGGGTGCTAGAACTGCCTGTTAAATAATAATAAATTAGATATTTGTATACAACTTTGACTGGACAGTACCTTTTATCATTCAGTAATAATTGTATTTTCGCTGTGTTGCAACTAACCAACGATCCACGACCTTGTGGAGATAAGCCTGTCGTTCCGGCACGAAAATTGGACAAAGAGGTCTTATAATTCACTTGTATTCCAATTTGTTCTGATCCTTTCTGGTGTACTAGAGGTGCGGGACTGATTGATGGTTTAGAAACCGATATTCATCCCTGGACCACTGCTGCCCCCAGAAGTTGGTTCATCACAGATACATATAAAAAGGAATCTCGATTGATAGCCAAACAGATTGAGGGCTGGTCCCAACCCTGTACCTGATGTGGTGTCAACATTTAGAATTCATCAAAATGTTGCTCATCGCACAATATCCTCATATACTAAGCATGCTCCCTATTCTCTTGCCTCTTTCCACACTGAACAGTATGCCGTCAAATGTTATCAGGTGCAGCTGCAAACAGCGTGTTACACGGACCACTTCACAGAAAGAAATAGACAAACCAGGTCTAGATATCCTGTTTTCGGTGCTACCAAATTACTTTACCATCTGGCAAGCTGTGCCTTGAGATACAGCAGGGCGGGCGGCCAGTATGCCTCCTTGGCATTCCCTAGAACAGACGTGTGCACTTCCTAACCAACTACCTACCCTCCTTTACACGTCTTACACTCCATTCCAAGTAGACGACATAGTTATGGGTTTGACATTGAAAGCATCTGGCTATTTATGAAGAGGAATGGGAGGCCCAGTGTAGGGTTCTATCACAAAACCCATGCTGACAAACAAAAAGATCCAGATTGGGAGTCCCCCGATGTCTTGGCCGGAGTTGATTTGCCAGCAGATACTCAATGTTGAGCATTTAATATGGAATCCTATCCGCTACCCTTCAATCAGATCCTTAAGATGTGTAATGTGGCAGAAAGGCTATTCTGGGAAGAATTAAAGCTAGAGGCAGCGTTCTGGTGAGTTCTCCCACACCAGACTTTGGTAAACAAATTTCTTCCACTATCTTGTGGACTCTGCTTTATTCGGCTCAAAGCAACTAGACCCTTAGATTAGCCTCTGAACTGCTTGAATCCAGGTATGAACTGGAGTGGGAGGAGGATTGGATAGAATCCTAGTCTGTAAACATGTGGGCCGGTGTGTCGAAAACTTGGTAGCCCTACCTCTGACCATCCATTGGATTAGTAATAGAACACTCTGGAGCCCACAACAGCTTTATCGATCATTGTAAGTCAGACAACGTGTCCCTATGCCACATGAAGCTTTCTTGTTCAAGCATGCTCTTCGTTTGGACACAGATTTGGAACACCAGATGAAAAGGTGCTGCATCTTCATAGAGCCCTCTTACTTTGAGCAGTTATCTGAATATTATCAATATCTCACTCTAGGTGTGATATGCCATCGACCACACTGCTGGATCTTCTACACTCCTTCGGCATTAACGATATACCGAAAAACTGGGAGCAATTAAATAATATTCATTTATTAACCTAGTAGAGTTTGACATGTTCCATTCATCAGTTTCAGCTCATGAATGTCAATTTGGACCGATCGTCTCACCACACCCCAGCAGCTACGTTATGGTCATATGTTCGGGAATTCCTGAAGCCCTTCGCTATGGGTGAAGGGGTTAGGAGACCAACCCAAAACAGAGACATGATGAGATGGGCCCACATCATCATTATAGTGTCAGATAATAGACTCTCTTCCCGGGCTGATTTTCTCAAACATTGGCCTATCCACGCGCAGGTGCCTGCTGGGTTGTCTATCAAGACAGTGCTCACCCCTAGATAGATGTCCTTGAATGGAGTTGAAATGCACGCCCGTCTTATATATTGCATCGGTACATGATATGAATCAAAAGCCTATAATGTCAATCATTTTGATGTCTTACCTGCGTAATGCTGTAGAGGAGCAGGTGGATGACTTTCTCCTGGTTCCTGCCCCCTCACCACCGTGGAATAACAGGCAAAGAGCTACTATTGGGAACCCATGTAGGAATCCATGCAATAGTCTTGTACCGCGTCGAGTATATGAAAGACAATATGCATTTAGGCAACCAATTAGTATGTACACGCACGTTGAATTAGTGGAAGGATGCTACTAGGAAGAATGTCACCTACCAAGTTGTCAGAATGCGTTTATGGATAATGTGGATGTATGTTAAGAAATGTCTGATGACAATAAGAGGATGTCAGAAAGACGATCTATGAACCTATGTTGAAACGATATGAAAATACTTAAAGATGACGATGTAACCAAAGTATTCAGAGAAACATGTACAGAAAGTACTCATCAAAATGAAGAAGATAATGTAACTTGCTGACCAATAAATGTAAATGCGCTGCAACACAAGTAAGAAGAAGAATATAGAAACTTGCTAAAAAGAGGTATATAAACAAAGTTTAGGATTGCCATTAGAAGAAGATGGACGCCGGCTCATGTAAAAAATCAACCCAGTGACCTCAACTATGACCTAGGATTAAGAAAATGAAGAAATGATGAAGACGCTGTTTTCATGTGCAGAATAAGGGAGTACCCTGGCCTGCAACCAAGGAAGTTATTTCGAGAGATGAATGCGGAGCACAAAGGGAGTCGAATGAATACACCACGAGCGCAAGACATATTTCTGTTAAAATAAGGAGAAGCAAGAACATTTGCAGGAGCCAAGTGTTGTATAAACAAGAGGGCAAAGCCATTGTGAGGTGGAGCGAGCACGTCTCTAGAGGCCAATGGGAGCAACAGCACCCTGCATGATTCAATCAAATAGAAGCAAATGGGAAGTGACATTGACACATTTATGGTCTCTTAACACTTGATGCAGAACTCAAAACAAGGGCTATTCATTAAATCCAGATGGCGATAGTGGTGTGCCCATACTCCCTTGAATGTTCCAGAACAATGGGCAGACTGTGTGGTCAGTTACAAAGAGAAGACCTTGGCTAAGGATCAGGCCGATGAAAGATAATGGACTAATCGGGAATACAAAGAATGAGTTGATGTATCTCGAACACCTAGGTTTTGTTTCCGTGAACGTGTTGCTAAGCAAGCCGAGAGTCCAGGGTTGGATTGGGTTGCCAACCAATTAGAAAGCCTGCCATGCATTTTTGCATACAATGTTGCATTTAGTAGTCCACTGCCATATTCTCTGCTGTAATCAGTACATGACGTATGTAGAAGTAGGTCAGGGCGTGTCCTACAGACAAAGTGCAACCTATGAGATATTAACACTTACATGATTCTATAAGTAGACATGTTCCCCTAAACCAATCCCTCCTGTCAATAGATTTGTACAATGCCATGTAAGATGACGTCACAAATGACGTATGTAAAAGTATATAAACTCTGTACAAGCAAGGTAAGGTGTGACTATTCATGCATCTATTGTGATAGCTGTGGTATCTCCCTGCTTTCTTTCATTTGGATTAAAGCAGTACTTTAGCATCTTCCTTGGGTTTGTCCAGTAATTTGGCCTCAGATATGTTATTAGTAATTCCATGTAGTGCAAAGAAGACGCTTCAAAACGTGCCAGAGCACATTGCTATGACCAATTAGATCCCTAGCATAACACTGTGTTTTTTGTTTAATTTCAGGCATGTACTGCTCTAATGCTCTGTGATCTGCTGCCATTGCCTTGTTGCTTTAATGTATGGAGGGTTGCCCCCTGCACCCAGTCCCCCCCCATTATTGCACACTGTCCTAGTGGATATTTCAGAATTGGCGAAATCATTGCAAGATGAATGCTTCAGAAATGTTGGGAGCATGCCAAGGCAAAGTGAAATCATGGCGAACTGATGCACAGGTGTGACTAAGCTCTTTCCATACACAGGAAACTCTGTGGTGCACTGGGCCTCACCTGGCTATGACTGACAATGAGAGGTGATGCTCAACGTTCAGCAAATTATGGAAGATCTGGAGGAGCAGGGTGGGGGCATGTGCAATGTGTGTGCAATGTGTGTCGCGTGCTGTTCCGCCATGCATGTAATGTAGCAAGGTGTTTTCAGTGTGGATCGGTTTTCACATTGGTTGAATGTTTGATTTGGTTAGAATTGTCATCTTGAACTTTAAAATACACTATTAGGAGAAGTCGGTGTAACCCCTTTGATTATTTTCCCTACTGATGAAGCTGGACATGCCTTGGATTAATGCCTACTGTATAGTTTTTTTTTTTTTTTTTTTTAAAGGAAAAATGAAATTCTTCATAAAAAATATGCATCAACAATATAAACAGGGAATTTTCATGGCCAAAAACACATTCTACTACAAAATGTTGGAGGGGTCCTCCATAGATCCAAGGAGTGAGTGATCCTCTTCCTGAACTACAAGCACCTTACTAAATAAATGGACCTATGCAAACCTCACACGACCTGTAGGGGAAATACGGGTGGAGTTTATTCACTCCATAGTGTCTGCAATCGGAGACCATATTGCCAGTCTAGGACCAGAGCTGGATTCCCAAAGCAATACCTGTGCACAGAGTGACTTTCCCTGACCAGGATCCAGTGCCTGACCTCAAGATGCTAATTTTGCAAGACGGATAATCCTGAGGGCTGTAAACCTTCCGGATCCCCAAAAGTCACTTCCCAGCCATTAATAAGACAAACCCCCAGTCACTGCTATTGAAGGTCACCTTGTGACTATTGTCAGTTCTCCTCTGAATTCTGGAAAGGTACTGATTAGCCATAAAGAGGCAATTATCCCAAAACCTCTGCAGTGAGCAACCTTAGACCCACCCGACCTAGTAATTATTGACCAGTCACTTTATTGCCGTTCCCGGCTAAGAAGGTTGCAAGGGCGGTTAATAAAGAGCTTCAAGCCTTCAGTGAGTAGCCTACTTCACTGGTTCCACATCAGGCTTGTGCCCGCTCTCGGTTAAGCACAGAATATGTGGTGCTCTCAGTGGTGTCTGACATGATATGATAGGTGGTTTATAAATGATAAGTTATTTATATATGAATGGTTGTTTCTAAGGCACTTAATATCCAGAGGTTTCTAAGCGCGGACCCGTGGATCTGTGTTGTTCCGTGTCATCTTGCTTCCAAGGCGAGCACGTTGCCGGCGTTAGAGCTTTCAGCTTTCTGGATTTATCGGTATCTTTCATACTGGCGACCACACCAACCTCTCAGGTGACTTTTTGAAGCCGGACTACGGTAGGATGCAGAAGCGTGGATTGAGTTCCTTTTTCATTGACACAACACAAATAGCGCCTCTCCTTCCCTTTGAAACATGGTCCAGGGTTCTTAACTGCAGAGTGAGGCCGGGATCAATACTGTCGCCACTTTCCTGAAATATGGGTTTCACCTTCTGGCAGCCTTGACTAGGTCATTTGGGTTATAGGTCTTCTATGCAATCAGATGGCCCCACCAGATCTTCCGTAAATTTAAAGGAGCCCTGGACAAGACAATTCTAAACTTTGAAACTGCATGTCGGGGGTGACAAACTAGAAGAATCGCAATCGGTCTATGTTTAATCCAGCTAAAATTTAAATTCAAAACCACCATAAGAAGCAGAGTGGGGTCAAACAAAGGCCAGATGCAATTCCATTAATTGAATTATTTTCAAACTTCTGTATTCGGAGTTTCCCATGGGGCAGAATGAATCACTCCCTTGGGGCCCAGGAAAATGTGCAAAAAAAGAAAATGCATCTGCAAAAGGAGAGTTGTTGCCCAGGATGTGGTCAAATCGCGAAGTATAATCAATATCAGTGTATCTTCAATGATTCAAAAGTGTTTAAGGAAAGAGTTGTTCAGTTCTTTTTAAGTGTGGACCCCGATCTCTCCTGGCAGCTTACCACAAAAATACAGTGAATAAGTGAACGTTTATCCAGGCAATACATATGGAACTCCAAAGAAAAGTCGCTCTGAATTCCTCTTGTGGATTCTCGGCCTCTTCCTGTTGGTCTCAGTCTTTTGGAGAAGTCCCAGGTGCTGGAACGTGTAACTTCCTTGGTGATGTTTGTGTGCAACTAGGGGGAGAGGGGAGGTTTCCTCCTCCTGTGTCTTAAGTCTGCACTGGAGACTGGTGATTGTTCTCTGGTGGGGATCACACTGCAGTAGAGCCATAGGTAGAGAGAAGGCCACACTATGTTCTCCACAGGGTCCTCTCTAGGCGCTATACGTTGATCACAATGTATTCATGATATGATATGATATGTTTATTTATATAGCGCCTATACACAATGAGTTTCTAAGCGCTTCAAGGCAAGGGACGGAACAAGGGAAAAAACAATTACATTCTTACAAGCCATGAACAGTAAGGATGTGAAATTAACTATCATACTCGGCCTGACGACATTTCAGATAGTGCAAGAGCTAAGACATAGATAAGGAAGGGAGGGGGAGAGTGGGAAGGAAATGGAAACAGACAGGCGACTACAGTACTAGGCCTGACGACATTTCTGGTAGAGCCAGAAAAAAAAAAAAGAGGTGAGGGAGAGGGGTGCAGAAAGGTAGGGGAGGAACAAAACAAGCGACTATCATATTAGGCCTGACGACATTTCAGATAGTGGGTTCGGAGGAAAAAACCAGTAAGAGGAGGGAGGAGGTTACAGACGAGGTTGCTATCACCCTAGGTCCAGGGACAATTCTAATAGAGTAAGTGCATAGACGAAAGTAAGGGGAGGAGATAGGAAAAGGAAGAAGGGAAAGGAGGAGAGAAAAGAGAGTAAGCAGCCAAAAAGAGTGGAGAAGCAAGAGTGGAGAGTGACTACAATTGCAGAAGTCAGTAGTAACACATAATGTTGCAAGCCAGGATACAAGATGAAGATGGGAACAGCATGATTCAGGGTCACCATGAGTGCAAGATGCAAAAGAAGTCCAGCATGAGAGTTGAGAAAGAGTGACGCATCATGAATGAATGAAGTCCATAAAAGTCAAATCCAGCATTGACCAAAAGATGGTGATGATGAAACCAGAACGTATCAGGACAGACTCCTGCAGAAGTAGGCTTGAGTGGGGTGAGGGGGAGCAGGGTAGAAGAATCAAGCAAAACAGGCAACACCTGTGTGCGAGAATGGGGGGCACAAGGCAACATCACGGGAGGACCAGAGGGAGTAACACATGTTGGTGCATGCCTACCTGCTGTCTGAGCAGGGGGTCAGAGGCCCTGGGTCCTCCAGGTCCAAACAGGAATTCCCCTTTTCTTTGTCTGCCCTTCGCTTAGGACGCTTAGATTTTATCAGGATGATTTAATCAAATTTATTTTACCAAATTTCACAGCAAATATATGCAAGAGTGGGTTATGGTAATAATTAAGGCAGAGGGGCATGGGGGATGCAGGGTTCTCCACCTGCATATATTTGCGTTGAAAAGTATCTAAAAAAAATATCGATTAAGTCACCCTCGAAAAAAACCTCAATCAAATCTACATCACACCAAAAGCTCATACCTTGAAGGAAGTCGATACAGTTCAGTACTTATGCATCATTTATAATAAAAAAAGGTCTATGGCGAGCACATATCCAGACTATGTTCACCTGTAGGGTACAGACTAATGAGACGATGAAATGGTTTATGAAAAAATATGGTGACAATGCTGTACTCCCAGCTTCGGATATTTATCGATCCAAAAGATGTGGTCAAGTTCGGTATGGTGGCGGAGATTCGGCGGTAAATTGACATGATGCAATCGTAAAGGTTGAACGCGATTTACCTGGTGTGAGACAGTGTACAGTCAATTAATTGGTATATTTAGAATTACAAATGACCTCGCTTGAAATCACCGGGGAAGCAGCTCCTCATATTCAAGGCTATCGGTTTGGTTGACTGAAAAAGCCACGCCGACTCATGCCTTGATCGATGATATAATGGGGTTGCCCAATGTCAACAAAATGAAATCCTTTTTATGCGTTAGGAATTTTGTGTCTTCTGTTGAGCTGGCTAATCTGTACTATAACCAACAGGAAATAGCAAAGAAAAATACATTGGGTTTAAAACAACAAATTAGAAAGATATCGCAACACAGAATGTCTTGTGCTATTCAAGTAAAGCTTCTGTTAGAATATTATATCCATGCTGAATTCTTAACTTTGAAGGACACCTATTTGAATGTTGTCTCACATGTCAAGGCACGTAAACTGATGACAACATTTCCTTTTAATCAGCTGCCAGCCCGTCCACCTATGACAAAACTAACTTCCTTCCTTCCTTCCTTCCTTCCTTCCTTCCTTCCTTCCTTCCTTCCTTCCTTCCTTCCTTCCTTCCTTCCTTCCTTCCTTCCTTCCTTCCTTCCTTCCTTCCTTCCTTCCTTCCTTCCTTCCTTCCTTCCTTCCTTCCTTCCTTTTTGTCTGCACCTCCTTAGTGCTTTGCCTCAGTCGTGTTCCTCCACCCCCATTCCAGGCTCCCCCTGCATCTTCTCTCAGTCCTCTCCTCCTGCTCTTTTATTCTGGACGCGTCCTTCCGATCCTCTTATTCCCCTGCTCCTGGGATTTTTCTCCTTCACCTCTTTACTCTCACCACTCTTCTCTTTAATGTATCCTCAACACCTTCCCTTTCCTCTCCCCCTCTTTCATCATTTCTCTCACAATACATATTTACCTTGCTTCCCCCAATAAAATATATATCCTAAGGATTCAGATAGTTAGTCTGAGTGTGTGTGACTTTAGGCAACTGCAGCGGTTAGCATTAGCCCGGGGTATAGGTGTAGTACATACATGATGTAGTCCTGTGAACATAGGGCTGAAATGAGCCAGCGGCGACATCTTTCTCACTGTTCATCACCTCTGAGCTCTTCTGCTTTCGCCCCTCTTCCTCAATCTCCACATACTCCAACCTTGTCTTCTCTCTCCCCACCACCTGTTCCTTCACCTCAACTTTCAGCACCTCCATTTCCTCGATCTCCTCCTGCACTTTCAACTCCTTAACTACTCTCACCACTTTCTCCCTAAACCATAAACCCTGATGTAACCATAGTTAATTTCACAATCTCTCTCTCCCCACGTCCTGGGTCCTTCTCTCCATAACCCCCTGCTTCATTTACTTCCCTACATTTCTGTCTTTCTCGCCCCACACTCTCTGGTTTCTCTTTTCTCAGTCTCCTGGGCCTTTCTGTCTCCATCAAATCACATACTTCTTTCCTCGGAAAGGGGAGTCCCCTTGCAGGGGTTGCCTACTGTTAACAGTTGTATCAGACGTGACATTCACTGCCCCTCATACGGGGGTGGGGGCTAGCTTCAAGCTGACACATTGCATGTCAAAGAAGTGTTGGGGTTTCCTGCCCTTTGTTAGTTCTGTGACTAGGCCTCTTCGCAGGCCTGCTTCAATTAACTCTCATAAGTATGCTCTGCCACTACACAGAACTGACAATAAAACAGGGCAGAACCATGGAGCCTTTGATATTTAATTAGGCTGGCCATGGCAGGAAGAAGGTGTTGCCTTCCCCCTTCCTGATATGCTTTAATGTATTCCTGGGTGTCACATTGCAGCTAAATGGGACAGGGAGGACTGCGCATGTAGGCTGTGTCCCCCTAGAGTACACTTGACTATGTGTTTGTTGTGCGCCTAACATAGGAAAATGTGTGCGGATTAGCCCCACACATTTTCCGAGGTTGATCACAAATTATAAAATGTCTTAAACAAATATTTAAAAAAAAACAGGTGAGTGCACACCCGCAGTGCAGATGGTCAAATTCCTCACAAGCCCTTGCTTTCTTAGCTCCTGACCCCACTTCCCAGCTCTCTCAGGCATACGATAACTGAGGTGTGTCTAACTTTGAAGCTAGCATTGGGATTGCTCAATCGAAATCTGTACCTGGGGATGACTTGCAGCTTCTATGTGGGACTTGGGTCTGGTTTGTCCCTTGCATAGACAGCCTTGTCTCCGGTGTCCAAACCGTGGATCTGCCCTCGGGGTAGATCCCCTTACCCTAACCGGTCTTAGTTCTATACATGCAAAGAACCATGGGCGTAATTATAGGGGGCAACGGGGTATTGTCTCCCCAACTATTTGTGTCATGCCTTATTGTCCCCCCCCATCTTTTGCCAGGAGGGCCAGGGGGCTGCATTGTCTCTGCTGGATCAGCTAACCCACACGCAGAAGCAGAAAATAAAGCTCAGCTCAGTTTTATTTTCTGCTTCTGTGTGTGCAGTGTCCGCTGTTTGTAGGCTTTCTTTCCGGATACTACACTATACGATATTTCATTGGCTGTTTGTCAGCCAATGAAATTCGTTATTGTGGGTGGGGTGAATAATGATGACGCCGCTGCTGCGCACATGCATGTGAGTGGGTGGCACTGTGGCAACTTTCTGGAGTGTTCTAGGCGAAGGCGAACTCTGAGGCACCCTGGTCCCTGAAAGGCACGTGCGCACTGCACAGTTTCGACCTTGCAAGTTGCGGCCTTGTTGCGAGCACCCATCCTGAACGAAGATTCAATGATCGCAAAGCACAGCCGGTAAGAAGAGTTTCATTCTCACACTGCAGCATGCTTTTCTCTGACCTGGACCTGGCCCCTGTCCCATATTTCTAAGGTGCAACTGAGCCAGGCTCGAGGCAGTAAACGTCACACCCGTGTAGAGTAGCAGGGATGGAGTAGTGGAGTGTACTGGGCTCCCCCGGGATGAGTAGAAAGCGTTAAACTGAATAAAGGGGGTGATAACTTCTGCAGCTTTGAAGCAGCGAAAGAGATCACAGGTGGGTATAAATAGCTAGGGAAGGGTGAGGATTGGTGACTGCCCCACAGAACTAGAACACACTGAGCTATAAGAAGGGTTATTGTCGAACCGCTTGTATCAGGAGGGCCTTTCTCTGGAAGCTGCTGGCTGAGAGGGTGGTGTCCCTACTTGCCACCCGAGTGGGGTGTCATTCCACCCACTTAACCTGGGGGACATAGGGCTATCGACTGGCTAGAGACCTGCCCGCCTTTCCCATGGACCGCATGAGGTGGTTGTGGCAGCCTGTGGCTCGAGATAAAGACGGTTGCAGTTACAGTCTGCAGTGCCTATTAGACTCGATCAGGGGCGTTGCTAGGGGGGGCTAAGGGGGCTATAGCCCCTCATCTTTTGGTTGTAGCCCCAGAAAGAATCTCAGGAGCTACAGCCAAAAGACTAGCTAGCCCCCAGTCCCAACAGTTCTGACATCAGCTTAACCCCGGGTCTTTTCCAGACCTAGCAACTCCCCTGGACTCGAGACCAGTGGGACCCAGCCAGTGCCTAGAAGGGATACTAAAGGAGCAGTGAACATTTACAGTGTATTTTACCCAATTGCAAATCCTAGGGTTTGACAAAAACGGCACACCAAATGAAAAGCTGAAGAGAGACTGTGAAGGGCCAATACCCTGCACCTGCCCTGTGGTGGCCAGACCTCACTGGGCGATGAAATGGACCGGGGGATGGGGGGGTCATTTTTCCTAGCACGTGACCAGGAGTCATCCATGGCTCGGCTTGTGGGGCGATGGGTGAATATTGCCCTTTGACGTATCCCCTGCTGGTCATTCTCTCATCTTTAGATATTTTTCTGTGATTGACATTATTTTCTCGTGTTCCTTGCATGTCCTATTTTTAGATGGTAATTAGCTACTTTTATAACTTGGCATTGCCAGTCATATCTTTTAGGCTTTGAACTGGTTGTATTCTCGTGCCTTCTATGAGTAAGCCTTAAGCTTGGCCCGCGCAACCATGGGTACATTGCTTTGGTTCATCAAGAACCCCCCTTCTGAAAGGAGGAGGTTTGTGCACCCCCCAAAGCCAGAAAATGAGCAGCTCAGATCAGGGTGGGAGTTGCTGACTCGTTCAGAGCAGCTGTCACTCACCTGCCTGCCCATTGTAATCACGTGTACGGTGATGCTGTTGTGCATTTGTTCTTGGACTGCCGGGGCGGCGGGGTGGGGGTGCGGGGGGCAGTGTCTGGCTCTGAGGCTCATAAAGGCGCATTAGGATTCTCACTCAGGATCAGAGGACATGTTTCCACATCCTTCTCTATGCGACTCCCAACTGCCTCGCGAGCCTCACTGTAGAGTCCAGAGTAGTCTCCAGTGGGAGGGGCATCAACTAGGGTTCCATGTGGGAGAGAACCTGCGGGCCGGGTGTCAGTGCAGCAGCTACTCAGGACACAGTGAGCGCCCCCTTGATCCCTAAGCTCGAAGGAGGTTTATTTAGGCTATTCATCTGCACAGGAATGAGGATGCATAATGCTACCTCAAACCCCTCCCCCAACTCCTGACCTTTGCTATCAGAAGTGGTACGTTCTGCAAGTGGCGTGATGAAAATCACCAAGAAAAGAAAGTAAGAATTGGAAGCACGGGGGTGGGGGGCTTTGATCAATTCCAGGGTGATCTCCTGCAGCCTCCTTCCAAAGCTTCCAAATGGAAGTTCGAAGAAAAAAGACTCTGGCCTCGAATCCCCAAAGGTCTTTACACGAGTCCTCGGCAGGGGAAAGGACCCCATTTAAAGTTTTATATCTGACCTTTGGAGCTCACCTTAACTCAACACACACACCACACACACACATGCACACTCCTGTCCCTCATTTTTTGTGCTGACAGCCTTTCAAGTGGGGCTATTTATAAATTTGGCTCACTTAACAAGCCATTGTTTTTACACAGTATGTTGTGCTTAACATTTCAGTGTTAAGAACTGTTAAGTTCTGAGTTAAGAACTGACCATGGGGCATTTGTATTCACCAGGCCAGCACAAGTACCAATTAACGGACCAAACCTATGCATTCTTCAAAGAGAATTAAAATGCTGCACAGAAAAGTTTGAATCTATTTTCTTTATTTCCATGTCTTTTTATTTGACACAGCAACACATTTTTTGTTTTGTATTTTACTTTTTAGTTACATTTGGCGCTTTCCTGGCAAGGTTAACTCTAATTTTCTTGCTTAAGTAGTCTGGTGGCTGCTTTGGGACATGGACTAAATGCATCTGCTCAGCATCAAAGCTCTTTTAATTGTCTAAACAAGCCATCCACTGCCCAGCGAGCACACCGGATGGCAACTTAATGTCACTTGGCACCTTGATTAGCAAAGCAGCGTTCATTGTCTGTCACCGTGCAGAAAGTAGTCCATGGCAAATCAGTGCAGTGATATATTTGCAGCAATGATTTGTGCGCTGCACAAGTCACCACCCCATTGGTTATTGGCGCCTATGTGGAGCTCCCTTATGTAACAGCACATATACCTGTTTTTTTCGGATGTGCCCAATGTCCATACAAGAGCCCACTGTAATGTTTTGTGTATATGAGGAGAATGCCATACTGTGCCCACTCTTCAGTCCTATGAAAGTTATAACCGAGGGTGTCAGCAATGAACTCTTGTCATGTAGTCGTTTTGTCTTATCCCTCAGTGCCAACGTCCGCCCACTCCACCCTGCACCTTCTTTCAGTTGTCATGATGTCCCCCCAACATTTTCATCAAAGTTACTCCACTGCAAAGAACCTGTGAGGTGATTGGTGGACTACTGAAGTTTATCGTCCCAGTTCAGGTCCCGCTCTTTCCCCCTGTGGTTTTATAAAGGAATTCTGCACCCATGTGTAAAAAGCTGATTGTGCAGGTGTGTTTGGCTCCACAGGATTGTCACTCATTCTCAGTTTGCTTAAAGCGAAAGAGCCCCTACGCCCCGTGCATGGTATGGTGCGGGTAGCCGGTAGACACTCACTACGCTGCCCCTGGGTCCAGAAACACCTGGTCTGTGGTGCTGCTCATCCCCCTGGGTCACCCCACTATCCAATAGCAAGGTCCGATAGGGGACCACCCACTATCCACTATCAAGGGCAGGCAGGGGATCCCCATTGTAGAACCCTCCTTTTGATATGGCTGATTAGGGTCCTTTCCCTCTCCAGTGACGTAAATCTGATTACTGGGAATTCAATTATTCAGCTCTATCATCTGTACTTCAGATCATGCAGGTAATCAACTTTGCTTGTCCTTCTTCAATGTCTACTTCTTCTCATGAAATGACTTCATTTCATTCTGAATAGACTCCAGCGAAGGTGTTTACTTGGGCCTATGGAAGCCTCTGATGCAGAGCCTTCTTAGTACTCAAAACGCTGCAGTGCACCCCATCTGCCCGGGTGTCATCTGGACTCTGTTCCCTGCACCGGCTTCCTATTGTTCGGTCCACGAATTTTAAGGCTTTGTGCATTATGCATCTAGACTATAGCACTGGGGCCCTTGTTTTCGGAAGAGTACATTTCATTACTAAGAACAGGTAACTCTCTTGGCTCAGCTGATCTCTATCTTCTTTCGGTCACAATGTCTGGACTCAAAGGACTGGTAGCTGCTCTGTCTCTGTGGCACCAGCCAGTACATGCAATTCTTTTCCTCTTAAACTCAAGCAGAGAGAAGACCATTTATGCTTCCGTAGACAAGTAACAACCTGCCCTTTTTCCCTACAGCAAGTACCCCTGTCCTGCTGCATCACTGTATTGTCCTCAGTGTCCCCCAACCAACATGCTTCCAGGCAACCACTGAACTTTAGAAATAACAAACTTAAGTCTAAACCTGGCCAAGTGGTGTTTTTTGGAGAAAAAAATATCAGAAAAAGTGACTCGAAATTGTTTTTAAATTATTTTAGGGGGTTCCCCCCACAAACGCTCCTCCTCTATGTATATTTTGGTATTCCCGACCTCCCCCAACCCTTTATATACCCTTTCCCACCCCCCACGAAAAATTATATTTGTTTTTTCGGCAAAAATATTTCATAAAAACACCCATCAAAAAAAGGTGTTGATGAAAGGACGTTGTACCGACAAACAGAATTGTAACAAAGACAGAGGTGTGATGCAACATGAATGCACAGCGTGCCTACTAGAGGCAGGAGGTAATCCAGTGTGGGTCGGTGTAAGGCAGCCCAGGGCAGGGGCTCCTGGAGACAGTTGGGGGTGGTGGGGGTTCAGCATTCGGTGAGGATAATATCCAAGGGAAGAAGCCCCTCAATCAGCGGTCCATTTAACACGTTATGACCAGGGCTGGACTGGGAACCAAAAGTGGCCCTGGAAATGTTTTTCAAAGTGGCCCCATATTATCACAGACTGGAAGATTTGTAAGACGTTCTTTATTTAACCCACTCAAAAGAGGACAACTGGGAAGTGTTGAGTTCCCTGTTGGCCAGTCCACCGCTGGTAGTGGGCACTGACTCCCAAAGTATAAACGCTGAAACCTATACAGGGCATATCCTGAGCTCTTATTGCAAACTACTCATTGAGTGCAGAACAATATATACAGAAATGTCTGAAATAGGTGTTCGTACCAATAGATCCTGACACGTCAGCGAGAGCCAATTGCATCATAAGTTTCAGGGAGTTATGAAAAGGTGTCGTTCGTGATCAAGCATTCTCTCTCTATCAATTGTTTTTACCCCCTCTGACTGCCGATAGGCCAGCGTTTGTGCTCTAAAAGCAGAATGAGTTGCCAGAACCCGCATGGCTTCGAGTCAGTGGGCTGTGTTCATCCTGATCTGCCCATTCCTGCATGCATTCACTGCACGCATTCACTGCATGCATTCAATGCACGCTGACTTTGCACTGCTACAGCCTCACTTTTTCCTATTGGAAAAAAACCTACTGGGTTTCTGGATAATGAAAGTGCTTTAATGACATGTCCTTGGTATAGTATCATGCATGTTTAAAGTTGAAGTCCAAATATTCCATTTATTTAAAATTAAAAGAACAATCTAATTTCAAACAATATCAGCATCATCGCAAAGCTACGAAACACATCAAGCCATTTTATCCTTTTGATTTTTTTTTAAATGCCAACAATCATACCTAAAAAATGTGTAAAATACTTAAGCATTCATAAATATTTTTACACACTTCATTACATTTATAGCTCAATATTATTATAGCTTTATTTAGTGCTTTAGGCCGGATTCTTCGTGCTTCTAAGCGCTGGTATGATCGCTGCTATTATTAGTTTCATCTGCCATAAATCACAGAGAAGATAGAGAATTCAAAAGAAGATACATCACCGTGGGTGTAACTAAATCCCTCATCTCTCCAGAAGCGGCTGGAAGACCCCGGCAACAGCCAGGCATAGAGCACAACAGCCCACAGGAAGGTTGGAACAAGGCGTCCTCCCTCCGACTGAGGTCTTTGTGTTTTTTCCACCTGACCTCTCCAGAGCCTCCCAATATATGCCTTCCTAAAAAGGGGTGGTAATTTCTCAAACCTTCTGGCATTAGCACTTGCGCATTGTTGAGTGACCGTTGGTTGCTGGCCGGATCAACCGACAGTAACCCCCAAGGAGCAAAGCTTCCCTCTTCTAAACACCATGGAAAAACAATTCCATAACTCATAGCAAGACATAACACAACCAGCTTTCCCAGCACAATGTCCTTGACTAAAGTCTGCATACCAGGCTCAGCAACGGATAACATTGAAAGCAGGTCTTTTAGCAAGGCAAGTGCAGTTTTCACTGAGGCATGGAATAAATATCCATTATAGCTCTAAGTGCCCCCAGAATGCACTGCACATCAGTGCCATGTTTTAGCTCAAGCATAACAATGGGTTAATAGAATAAATAAACAATAAGTAAAAGTATGGCCAGCTGGTGGCAAGTGCAATGGTAAGTGCAGACATCAGGTATCAAGTGCTGGTAGTGGGACTGTGGAGATACAGAAAACAGTCCCCAAGTGCGGGAGTTTGCCAGAAGGCACTGCAGGTGTGCGGGGATACAGCAGGGGAGAGGAGGAGAGAAAGCAGAAGCAGAGAGAAAGGTTTTGAGGTGCTTCTGGAACCGGAGATGGTTCTCCTCAAGTTTCAAGGAGGCAGGGAGGCTCTTCCCGAGAGAGGCCCCAGCCGAAGAAAGAGATCTACCACCAACCCGTTGCCTGGAGAAGCGACTGACCCTGAGGGAATTGGAGGCGAATGAGCGAAGAGTTCGAGAAGGAAGATATTTAGGAAGAGGGAGTTGAATGTATTTAGGCACCAGACCCCAGCTTGTATGAGACGTATACATACAACACACTCTTCACCAACAGTGCCATGTACTCAACAAGTTAACACAACTAACATGCCAACAAAACACGTAAATCAATAGACGAAACTGTCTTTTTTTAACGTTCGGGCTCCTCCTTGTGAAAAGGCACATTTTACAAGGATGGGAATGTCAGCTTTAAGGGCGAAGCAGTCTTTAACGATAAATGATGTATTTAATCATAGCACAGTGCATCACATTACATATACGACTCTAAGTCACACTACTCCAGTACTTCAAAATACTTCATTTAGTGCCTGCACGTGTTTCATGATAGGGTAGATGTAGGCGCCCAAATATTTAAAGTGTGTAAAATAAGTGCTTTGAAGTAGCGGTGCAGTGTTAGTCATGGTGAGATGGAGTGATAGTTCACGTAGACAGAGTGGCATTTGGAACTTCTGTGGACTTCACCTTTAATAAAACGGGTGTCTCTTTCCAATTGCAGATGTATAAATGAGGAGTGGTGCACACAGGTGGCCTCATTTACTAAGTATTTTTCAATGGCTGTAAAAGGCTTTGGGCCTCATTACACGGACGGTGGTGGACCAAGGTGCTTTTAGCACCTTGGTCCATGCCGGTAAAATACCGGCACCGCCTTGGTGGAAAGGGGAATTACCGCCCTATTCCAAGGTTGGTGGGGCGGTAATTCCCCCTTCCTCTATGCCCTTCCCCTTCCCCATTTTTGCCCCATAGGGCATAATGGGAATGGCGAAGGTGCTAATTACGGCACTGCAAATTGCGGTACCGTAATTAGCTCCCTGGTCCCTTTGCGGGTTGGTTTTTAACGCCTGCGAAAAGCAGGCGTTAAATTCTCCAACCCACAAAGGGACCTCGTAGTAAGGCGGTAAGGGTTTACCGGTACCGGTAAAATACCGGTACCGGTAAACCCTTATCGCCTACCGTGTAATGAGGCCCTTTGTCTCTTTTGTGGGATGCTTATGGGGTTGCACTGCCCTGTATGAGGTTGCACTGCCCTGCTGCACATTGTGCCCTGTTAGCTTCGTTTGTACTATTAGCCCGTTATTGCAAAGCACCCAATAAATAATCAAATAAACATAACATAAACAAATATCCAGAGCTTCAGGAATTATGATGTAAACATTTACACTTATATTCACACTCACACACAGACAGATATGCACGCGCACACTAGCACACACACATATACACTAACACACACTAATATGCACTTGCAAACACACTCACACTCTAGCACACAGACACACATACACACACACACTAAAACCCACTCACACGCTAACATGCACACACACACACACACACACACACACTAAGCCACACATGCACACACATGCTCATACACACAAATACTCATAAACACACATGTACACTAACACTCACATGCGTGCACACACTAATATGCACTTGCAAACACACTCACACTCTAGCACACAGACACACATACACACACACACTAAAACCCACTCACACTCTAACATGCACACACACACACACACACACACACTAAGCCACACATGCCCACACATGCTCATACACACAAATACTCATAAACACACATGTACACTAACACTCACACACTAACAGACACAGCCGCCCGCGGAAACAGATACGCACACATGCCCATGAGCACATGCATACACACTAATGCACACTCATACTCTAACCAACACACCCTAGCACACACCTAGGACCTGAGTCATGGAATTTTATGCACGGTTCAAAGTAACGTTGCTCAGCTGAAAAGTGACTTGCACTACCTACACAAACCCTGATTCGTGGAACTCAACAAAGTGTATTTTTGCAGTGCAAAGTTAAGTACACAGTCATTTTTGTAGTACAAAATGGCTTTGCACTGACTTTGCACTGCAAAAATACACGTTGTACAGTTCCATGAATCAGGGGTTGTGTCGGCCGTGCAAAATCACTTTTCAGCTGTGCAAAGGTACTTTGAACCGTGAAAAAAATTCCATGAGCCTGGCTCTAAAACTCTAACGCACACTCTCATACATATATAAATTAACTAACACATACACACTACCACACATGCACACAAACGGAATCAAGCAGATACACACACAAACACAGAACATACAGACATTACATTCACGAATACCGTAAAATTGCATAAAGAAGGGCGTTGAGTTACTGCCCCTCAGACACCATGCGCAGCCGGGTGTGTGTTGTTACATATTTATCAGATTGGAGGTTCATTTGACAAAGTGCAGCATCTGAGATGCATCTTCCATCCAATGCAGCATGCAATGCCTCTCTTCTTGTGCTGCACAGTAAATAAATGCTTGCATGTGTGATGGGATTCAATGTGTAGCCGCGCACTGCACCGTGCACCCATTCACCGAAAGACATCTCCTGGCCAGGAAGGGGCGGGAGCCACTCGACTGGAAGGCACATATATTTAACTCTCATTCCCTGCTCCATGTATGATTGCCTGTCAGTCCCATAACCCATTATTGATGGAAACTGTGGTCCAATTGCTGTCCAAATGCGTCACTGCCATCGTGTTTTACAACATATTGATTAGAGCTTTGTTTCTCATTGATTGGAGAAAGGCGAGTCTTCAAAGCAATTGTGTGTCAGTGATTGCCGCACAGAAACATACACATGGTGTGTGTACCCGATTATTGTTTGAAGCAGTTAACCTTCACCCACACACTGTGAACCCATTCACTGGTCACTGAGCTTAGAAGGATTATTTCAATCGATTTCTGATTTGGTTTCCTTGAACAAAGGCTTCGTTTCAATAACTACATTGCTTTGCTTATCCTCTGTGTATAATTCTCTAAGGATATCTGTCTACTGGGGACCAGGCACTCACACAGACACCCTTACCATGAGTCAGGCTCGCCTGGCTTGTAGGGCAATAGGCCCATGGCCGAACCAAAAATGCAAAATATTTGTGTGTGCCTGTTTTTTGGGTCAAAGTGGGGCACTTTTTTGGTCAATGTGGGCCAGTTTCATGAGTTTCACTCTGCGGCTAATAGTTTTGACCAGTGTTGCTGAATAAATATTCTTTAAAATGTACAATTTGCATCACATTGCATCGAAAAACCTCCCTCTTCGGTACTATTCAAACACTGTCACAAAAGGAATGAATTGCCATGAGTCCTTGGCTTATGCCTCAGATTTATCCTCACACCTGAATCCTGAGGCTGTCCGATTGAGTATATATGGTTTACGGTTACAAACACTTAAATGTTAGGGTTGAATGTTGCGAAAAATGAAATGAGCACTATGCCCAGCATGCATTGCGTGCTCACAGATTTAAGCATACCACCCTATTTTACCACAGACATATTTAATAACATAAAGAATCAGATATTACAAGGTCTGTCAGAATCCCATCATGACCCAACACACAGCCTATCTGCCTTCACACCCCCCCCTTGTAAAAAGACGCTCTCTCAACGTGATGTGAGGATGGCGTTATGGCCTGCAGGAGATGCTCAATGACAATGGAGTGTGGCGTGTTGACAGAACTCCTGAATCTAATAAGTGAGAGGGCCGAGCCGAGACTGATGATGCAAGTGCTTCGAGCCCGTACATTTGCGACTGAGAGCAATTCGACCATCTGCACAGTGGGTGTGCGCTCACCTGGGCTTTTTTGAACTTTTATATGAAATTGAATGACGGTAGATCAACCTCTGGAAAATGTGTGGGGCTAATCCACTCACATTTTCCTATGCTCACCGCCTGACATACACATAAACCTGTGTACTCTGGCTAGGCACAGCCTGGAGGCACCGTCCCCCCTGTCATATTTAGTTGGGATCTGACAGGTGGAGTGCATGATGCATCTCAGAAGGGGGAGAGCCAAAACCTTCCTCCTGCCATGGCCCGACTAATTAACTATGAAAGGCTCCATGGATCTGCCCTGTCTGTTTGTTTACCCTCTGCAGATGGTGGCAGCAAATAACTTAATTAACATACTAATATAGTATAGTTAAAAGAGGCCCACATGGGGGTTGGCTGCAGAGGCTAAAACAAAGGAGACAGGAAACCCCAACACCCCTTTTATATGCACTGTATTAACCAGAAACCAGCTCCCACCCTAAACTATCAATGATAGTTTACTGTCATGTCTGTTACATGTGTTTACGGTAGGCGAAGCCTGCAGGGGGACCTCATTCAGAGGGTAGGAGTATGTGATTTGATGGAGACAGAAAGTCTGGTCTCACCTCAACTTCAAAAGAGATCAGGAACCACAGAGAGCTCAATTAACCAGAGTGACCCTTTGATCACAACAGACAGGAAGCTGGTTGGGACTTAGTATTTCATGTTATCATCCATTTTCCTCTTGCAATGCACTCTGGTTATGACTTCATGCATACAGGAAATTGTTGGTGGGGACCCAGGATTGGTTCATTAAGGTAGGCTTAGCCTACACCAATCATTGTAGCCCATTTGGCTTTAAAAGAGGGTCAAGACCCTTTTTTGGGCAGATCATCTGAATACTTTGCAAGAAGTAACAAACAGAACTCATTTGGACCCTGGCTGAAGGTACATTCTGCCTTACAGCTTCCCCCAGTGAAGGAAAGCCAGGATTTCCAAAGAGGGAAGCAAGATCCCTCCCCTAAAAATCTCCCAGGGAACAGAGAGAGATACTGAATCCAAAGCACGTGCCACCAGTTCCAGAACCCATACCCAGCAAGCACACAGCATGCCCTGCTAGGCTCTGCAAGCAAGCTTCCGAGGTGGGAAGTGTCAGAGAGTCTCTGAACCAAACCAAGGACAAGGCTGCTGCCTGCAACACTCTTCTCAGTTTTGGACTGTCTGCCTTAAAGGACGGCCCAGTGAGGAAGCTAGGGGGAGTGCATTAACAAGCATCAAACAGTTTCCCATTTAATGTACATTTTTGAGCCCGTCAAGCTGCTCGAACTGCAACCGACTACAACGCTGACTGTTGTCACGCAGCAGTCGCTAACGTCATCCGAGATACCTCCACCATTGCTTCAGACCCGTCGACCAGCACTGAGAATGATTCCTGACCATTGGCCGCCATGTAGGCCAGCCTGCAGCCATCAGTCCAGCCTCGCTCGCCAAACCGCCTGCTGCCTGATACCCGCAACTGTTTTCCATCTTGAACTCTGTCACAGAAGCTGCAAAAAGCACCATGAAACCGACTCTAAACTGTCGAGCACCAAGAACCTCTACAAGCACAAGGTACATTGTGGTTCTGTCCCCCTGGTCCTTATCAGAAGGCCCCTATTGACATTTTATTCCCCATTGCTCCCTTTTGTGCTGAAACAAAGTATATCTGAACAATTGCGATTAATTACTTTACCGACTACCCTCCTCTCAGCATCCAGAGGGCATCCCTTTTCCTTCTTGAAACTGTCCGTCCTCTGCATTCCTTTACAGGGTGGGTTGTATTTTGTAGTATGCTAGAACTGTCTGTTGAATAATAGTAAAGTTGAGATTTTTATTCAACCTTGACTGGACAGTTGCTTTTATCATTTGGTAATAATTGTATTTTCGCTGTGTTGCAACTAACCAACGATCTGCAACCTTGCAGAAATAAGCCTGCTGTTCCATCCACATTACCAAAATTGGACAAGGAGCTTTATAATGTGCTTGTGTTTCCAATCTGTTCGGGTCCCTTCTGGTGTACTAGACGTGTGGGGATGATTGATGGTTTAGACACAGATATTCATCCCTGGGCCACTGGTGCCCCCGGAGGTTCATTCTTCACATTGGTGGCAAGCGGTAGGATCTAGTTGGAGCTTTGCGCACAGCTTAGTCACCCAACGATAAAAGTAATGTTGCAGGCAACGTTTAGACACAGCTAGGTATTTGTAATAATCATGGATCTTGATATAGAGACTGTGAAAGGCATGAACAAGGATGTCTTGCACGTCCTATATCAAGAAAGGGGACTTCCCCACAGAACTAAGGTTAATAAAACTGAGTTGCTGACCAGCCTCCAGGCTTGGGTAGAAACCAGGGTAGTCAGAGCGATGACCCTAAGGGACGGGAAAGACCCTGTGTACCCGAATGAAGAAGACCTTCCGGGAGTGGTAGTGGAATATGGCGAAGAAGACAGCATGAGCAGTGTATCTCTCCAACCATCCCTCTGCCGGGCAAGCATGGTTTCTCAACACTCTAGAATGTCAGTGCGGTCAGGGGCAAGAGTGGCATCCCACAGGTCCCAGGCCTCAGCACTGTCTCTAAGTGACCCAGTAATTGTTCCGACTGTTAACAAGGCAGCGGGTAGAAAGCTCCTTCTCAAGGAGAGGAGACTAGCACTAGAGGAACAGAAACAGTGGAACAAGATCACCATCGAACTGCACAAGCCTGCGTGTTCGAAGAGAAGAAGGAGGCCAACAGATCCACCTCTAGCGAAAGCAGCAGCAGTGGCTCACACCAGAGCGCCCAGGATAAGCCCTGGTGGCACATCCCCAAAGACTTAGTTCAGGCTTACGAAGTGGAGAAAGATATTTTTGACTGGCTTGAAGCACTTAAGCTTGCTTTTCAGCTACAGGAGGTGGATGAGGTACTGTGGGGTGCAGCCCTGATGAGTCGCTTACCAACACCAGGGACATCAGTTAACTCCTGAGGAAAGGCCTGTTTATGACGGCATGAAGGTGTCACTCCTCAGGAAGTTCTGCAAAACCCCAGAACAGTATCTCAAGAGCTTCAGAGAGCTCATGAAGAAAAGTGGGCAGAAATGTGAAGCATTCACACACTTCTGCATGGGTGGGTGGCTGGTAACAAAGTTGAATCATTTAAAGGGATCACATTTTGAATGCCTGTGAGCATGTTTTGAAGAATTGTGATGTTAACCTGCCCCGTAATCTTGTGGAAAAGATTTTCACAGATTCTTGGGAGCTTGCAAAGGCTGCCGACAGGTTTGTGAGTACTGAAGTCCAGAAAAAAAGCTCAGGCGATCACAACAAAACCGGAAGAGAAATCTTCAGACAAAAAGTAACCAAGGATGGGAAGGACAAAGGTCCAACCCAATCCTCTTCAATGTCAGATCCCCAAAAGAATGAAGGGAATTCCCAAAACTTTAGTTCTGCTGTACACACTGAAAGGAAGAGTGTAGGTACCCCTAACACTGGGACACCTGCGTTCTCATCAACCAAAGGTTGTTTCATGTGTAAGTAGCTGGGCCATAGGAAAGGGGATCCTGCTTGCAAGGGCTTACCCAAGCCAGCTAAAGTGAATGTTGCACTCATGGAAGAGGCCATCATTAGCGTGGGCCTCCTAGAGGAGGACTTCCCACTAGGCCAAGGAGTTGCCGAATTTGGATTGATTACACTGAGTGGGAACGGAACCTGGTGTCCAGAAGAGATCCCAGTTCCCACTAATACTCCCCAGTGCCACAGAAAGTTCATTTTAGATTTGGATCAACAAATTCCTTTAGTTGCTCAGTTGGGATTGACTAAGACATTGGACTGGTTGTCTGCGCACTTTTACTGGCCGCAGTTTGGCGTAAAGGTTAGAGAATTTGTCCGGTCCAGCCCGACTATCAAGCTTCTGGGAAGTCAGGTGGTGACACAAAAGCCCCCTTAATTCCACTAGCTGTGGTTGGGCGGCCTTTCGAGAGAATAGGCATGGACTTTGTGGGTCCTTTGGATCCTTAAACCAGCTTAGGGAACACATACATCTTGGTGGTGGTAGACCACACACAAGTTACCCTAAAGGCTGTCCCTCTGAGGAGCGCCCAAGCCCTTGTGGTTGCGAAGGCTCTGACTGGGATATTCTCCCATGTTGGATTCCCCAAGGGAGTCGTTTCTGACAGGGGATCAAACTTCAGACCAGCATATATGACGGCTATCTGGGAAGCGTGTGGAGTCACCTACTGGTGCTCTACCTTCTTCCATCCACAAACCAATGGGCTTGTTGAGCGGTTCAAGAAGACCCTGAAAGGCATGATAGGTGACTTGGAAGAGCACGTGAGGAGAAGTCCTGCCATGCCTTCTGTTCGCCCACAGGGAGGGGTCACAGGACGAAGTAGGGTTTGTCCCCTTTGAGCTTCTGTTTGGACACCCTGTACGAGGTCCCTGCAACACTCTCCTCAGCTTTGGGCCGTCTGCCTTAAAGGATGACACAAGCCCAGTGAAGAAGCTAGGAGGTGTGTTTTGACAAGAATCAACCAGCATCTTCCTTAAAGGACATTTTTGAGCCAGTCGAGCCAGTCGAGCCCCTCAAGCTGCAACCGACTGCAACACTGACTGTTGTTATGCCGCAGTCGCTCAGGCTGTCCGAGACACCTCGATCACTGCTTCAGACTCGCAAACCAGCACTGAGACAACTATTCCTGACCCTGAACTGCCGTGCAGGCCAGCCAGCAGCCGTCCGTACAGCCTCGCTCACCGAACTGCCTGCCGCCTGTTACCAGCAGCTGTCTCCTGTCTTGAACTCTGTCGCAGAAGCTGCAAAGCAACCTGAAACCGACTCAACCCTGTCGAGCACCAACAACTTCTACAAGCACAAGGTTTATTGTGGTTCTGTTCCCTTGGTCCTTCTCCAAAGGCCCCTAGTGAAATTTTACAACCTTTCACTCTCTTTGTGCTCAAACCAAGTATCCTTGAACTACTGTGATTAATTACTTTACTGACTACCACTCTGTCAGTATCCATAGAGCATCCATTTTCCATCTTGAAACTGTCTCTCCTTTGCATTCCTTTACAGGGTGGGTTGTATTTTGTAGTGTGCTAGAACTGTCTGTTGAATGATAATAAAGTAGACATTTTTAAAAAAACCTTGTCTGGACAGTCCCTTTTATCATTGAGTCACAATTGTTTTTCACTGTGTTGCAACTAACCAATAATATGCAACCTTGCACAGATAAGCCTGCCATTCCGTCCACATTACCAAAATTGGACAAGGAGGTTTATAATTTGCTTTTGTTTTCAATCTGTTCGGATCTCTTCTGATGTACGAGAGGTGTGAGGTTAAGAAAATCATATTCATCCCTGAACAACGGGTGCCCCGGATGTTGATTCGTCATAGCGACCCACGCCAACTCCCAGTATTATGCAATCACGAGCATATTAATACCCCTGACCCTGACAGAGAGCATAATATCCAGGATGAGTCAGGCATGGCGCAATAAATGCAATGTGAAATCAGAAACTTGGCAGGAGATGCTCCGTGTTTTCTAATTAATGTATGGTGTTGGGCCTAACAACTGCAAGCCTCGCAGTCAGCCAGTGGCGCTGCAAGAAACCACGTGTCAGGGTCTGATTCTGAGCTTGTGCTAAATATAGCCGACATTCTCACCTCCAGTTTCCAGCACCATCCTTCTGAGGTGGGTGGAAGTATTGGAGAGAAAATGTCATGCTTCCCAGCAGCAAAATCTGCTAAAATCTCCCGTTGTGGGGGGAACATGTGCTCCAGCGGCAGTGCAAGCATTTCTCAAATGACTGCCACTTTTCTAATTCAAGAACGTTTTCTTAAACTTTCATTAAACTAGAAAAGTGGTGGAACAGTCTAGGAAATGCTACATTTATAATGGAGAAAAGTGTGCAATGGAGTTTAACGGCTCCTCCCAAGGTACTGTTAACGAACGCCTCTTTAGGCTGGTGCAGAAAGGGTGTTCTGGTTTAAAATACAGTCCCTGCCAGACACTAACACATGAAGCGGTTGGCAAGGATGTTGCTATGCCATAAAACATGCCTCTTCAGGAGTAGCATACTTGATTTATTACCTACACTCCAGTGGCGGCTGGTGAGTTTGAAAGCTGGTGGGGCGTACATTTTCCAGGGCGAATTTAGTAGTGAATGCGCGCAGCGCGCGAGCCCACCCCTCCAAGGGGGGTGCGTGGGGGTTCTCCCCCCATGACATTTTTGGAAAAATGGCCTACAAAATGTGCAATTTACCGTCCCAAAAACCCACCGAAATATGAAAAAAGCATTCGGTTTTACATATTAATGGCGGTACACTAGTCTTACGTGTGCAAGTGTGATGGTGTATTTTACAGCAGCTTGTATTGAGAATAGCTGGTACTATGGTGTATGCATAAAGAAATTCATTATATAGTCAGTAATGATGGAAACATATGTTTGTCACGCTGTTACTGGCATTCACATACGCTCATCCTCTTACTAAGGTGGGATTTTAGGCATTTTCTGAAAGGGGGAAACTAAGCTAAAATATTACTTTAGTTTTTAACTACTTAATTAATGCAACATTTGTCCTACCTCTAATGGCTGTCTGCCTCGCTGAGTTGCCATTGCTTCAGTTGCTCAAGGTTGCAACACGTGGAATGCACAGGTGGTCTCAGAAATAGCACATACATATTGCATGGTCACTGCAAGGAACTCCTTCACAGGCTATAGGAAATCCAAATCCCGGAAGGTGCACTATGGAGGTTGAAGTCCGATGTTTTTAGTTGCACATTTGCCCTGGACTGGTTGGATTTGTTCATGTAAGGTGTTGCTGATGGTCTGTAAAGAGAAAGCGAGAGGCTGATCTGAGAAAGGGCAACATAGGCTCAGAGCAGTATTAAAATGGTTTTCACACATGAAGGAGAGAGAGTTAACTGCTTGTAACATTGAAGCTGCATCAGCATAATCATTAGTACAATGTGTAAAGAAAGTACCAACAACTACCACCATGTGCCAGTCATCAGTTGTATAACGCTGCAATATATACATTTTTGTAATGTTTTCGTTCTGGGGCTTTAAAAGTGCGCTTTGCGGAGCTCACATTACAAAATGTATTTGCTGCAGCCCTTCAGGCACCCGATTTATAAGCACTCTGCGTGTCCTTCGCTGAAGTCCTCTTAAAAACTGCATTGGCAAAGCCAACATTTTGGCCTTGTTCATACGGTGTAAGCTTCTGCCAGGCGCTGCTAATAGATGCCCAGGAACTTGCACCATGTTTCTGCTTCTACAACACAGCTGTGCCTGGCAAGTGCCTTTCCCATGCTTACACAAAAGCCCACACTGTTGGCATTGCCATTGCTTTTTCCTCATAGCAGGGGACGCGCACCAGTTTTGTATGCATGTGCATCGCTCACTGATTGTAGTCAGGAATTAAGTGGTAATGCCTCCCTTTTCCTCGTGATGCATATATACGTTTCTTGTATTTGCACATGTGTGTTGCTAGATCATGATAGGTTTCTTGGCAAGATACCAAAATATCCCTAAATGTCAGAGAGAGGTAATTGCAGTCAGTATATTCAGTTACAGAGTGACGACGCGCAACACTTTCAAGCAGTACATGCCAGCAAGTACAGTCTTAACTAAAGAAACGGGGCGTGTATACTAGCCTAGAGGTAAACAAGGCAAAGCAGCACCATGCAGGCATCCTTGACAGGCGATTGAGGGGAACAAAGGGCCAAGGAAAGGATGGAGATGCAATAATACAGATAGGGAAGGGGGAGTGGAAGCATGGGAAAGAGCAGGGTTTCCCTAACAAACACGCGCTCATATTTTTCATGACAACCAATTGACACACACTGCCGTCATATTAAGCATCCAGGATCTTAAAACTAGCTGTCAATTCACAGTACAAATGAACTGCGTACCTGGAAACATTTACTCTCGTTCGCATCTCCAATAAAACTTCCACAGAAACCATTCTGGTGTCAAAATCCTGCCAATTTAGTCTCATGAAAGTGAAGACTAGAGGGGAATACTGCCCAAATGGGACAAATCACCGGTAGAAAGTAAACCCGTCACCTGCACATCAGCAAAACACACATAGCAGGACATATGGGCAGGAACGCCCCATACAACAGCTGCCAAGCCGATCAAGAATGGTTTCCCCCAGAAGCACACAATAAAACCTTGGCATTATCAGAAAAAAACAAATGAAACATAATCACTGCACCACTGGGCAGTCAATGGACAGGTAAAGAAACACCCTAGTACTGTCTGCATTGCAGACCATCACAACAGCACTGCCTTGCTACAAGGCCAGCCAAAGAAGAGGCCAGACGCACCAACAAACAACCTTTGAACAAACTTCCTGCAACACATCAGCTGCAAAGGGGCAGCGCCTGCCGCAGAGACCCTGCCGAGGGTCCTTGCACCTCACCATGTCAATACAATTAAATTATTGAGTTGGGCCATGTGTAGTGACAGTGCAACTGAACTGTTTTTATATTGAAAAGCCTGTTAGCCATGGAGCGCATGGGGCAGCATGTGGGAAAGCTTTGGCGCGCAGACAGTCGATTGCCTGGTGTGCACTGCAGATTTGTTCATGCAAACACTTATTTTACTAACCCCCACATGCTATTTCTCTGGGGTCTTCTCACAGTGCTGCTGGTGTTGAATAGTAAGGTTTGATGCAAACTTCAAGGGCTCTGGAGGAAACCCCAGCCACACTAACTGAGATGGGGAATTACTTGTTATGAGCAGCTAGTCGCTTGATACATTATGATTTCCCCCTCCTGCTATAAATTAAGAGTTTCTATACTGCGCAGTCACCTTATAAAAACGGGCCGTATGTCTCAGTTTCCTTATCTAAAAAAAGTGGGCGTTAATTAAAGCTGTCTGCTCGCCTATATTAGACCTATAAAAACCGGGGTGGGAAGTGTTTGCCAGTGGATGGCCCCTTGAACCGTGTGTCTGGCAGACAGGCCGTGTCTTTGTTTGAAAATTTGAAGTGGCCATTGGTGTTTTGGTTGGTGGGTGGGGGGAGTGGTCAGTGGCCCCAGGCCTTGTTTGAGCGTGCACCTTCAGGGATGTGTATTGACACGGGCCCCAGCCACCCCATCCTCGCCTCACACAAAGACAATGTTATTGGAGGGGGGATGAGTATTTGTCTGCTGCTCTCACCCCCAGCATCCCTCCAGAGGAAACCCTGATAATGGTGTCTGGGCTTGTTTGGCCGTCTCCTCACCAGCCCCTCGCAGCGTGCGCCCCGCAGGGAGGGCCTCACACTTGCCGCATTTTCACCTGGGGGTCTATCCACCCCACCTACATCCATAAAGGGTCCCAGGAGTGCAGCCGGCCTCAAAACAAAGCTGAACCTCCAGGGACTTGGACAGTGTGGAACAGCAGCGTGGAGTGGACAGGAAGGAAACTCCATCCCTGGACCCTGGCCTGGGATGAGCAGGATGCCCACAGACATGGGGGCATTGGGGGGCCTGGGATGTATACAAGGCCGCAGTAACTTCTACTTGCACCGCAGGAGCAGCAGCGCCCCCAGCGAGCCCCACAGGAACCTCCACAAAGCCTTTTCGGCAGGTAAGAGCAGTCAGTAATGCTTCCTATCCTATCCCGCCACCGCATGTCATCCTACTCATGGGCCTTCCTCCCCCAGAGCCCCTCATCCATCCCTCCGGTGTCCTCACTGTGCTCCTCAACTCCCCGGCCTCTCGCCTTTCAATAACTGATGATAGCTCGGACACGCCTAATCTATCGAAAGAGCAACCTGTACGCAGCACCCAGAAGCGACCCTCAAGGCGACAAGTCAGCAGGGGGGGGGGGGAACAAAAAAACACAGATATGACATATAAATGACATCGAAATAAACAGGGCAATTCTACACCTTTCAATGATTGCACATGTGTGTGTAGAGAATGGAAGCTAGCGGAAACCAGACGCTAACTGCTTCGGAGTGCATGCTAGGCGCTATATCCTCGCCCACCCCCAGTGGGTTGGCATCAGGGACTTGAGTGCGAATGGCAGCGTTCCAGTAGGCTGCGCTGCAGACTACCAGATACAGTCCGTCCGTGCATGCTATAGTGCCCCGGCCTTCCCCCAATCATTCCCAATCCCCCTCGTCCTTCATGGCACACTGTTCTCTCTCTCATCATAGGCCACCACCAGCCATGGGCCTCTCCCTCGCCCTGCCAGGGCTCTCCCTGGGTTGTGCCGTTTTATATTTTCAGCATTTTTCATGAAAAATGCCGAAAATATAAAACGGCAAATTTTTTGGGGAGATTCAACGTGCAGCATGCCTGCCTGGGCCTTGCTTTATTGCGGTCCGTGGCCCAAGTCCCTTGGGCCACGGACCTTGGGTAAAGAAAGGCCCAGGCAGGCCGCATGCGGCCCCCGCCTTGGTGGTAGCGGGCCCGACTGCCGTGCGTGTAGGCAACTTGGGGCCTAAACTTGTGTCCGTGTCCCACTCCTGGTGGGGAGTGGGACACAGACACAAGTTTAGGCCCCAAGTTGCCTACACGGCACGACAGTCAGCAACACTGAAAGACGTGTAGGCCCGGGCCTACACGTCGTTCAGTGCTGGGGCCTGGGGCTGTGGTGTTACACTCCCAGGGCCCACAGACACAAACAACACTTTACTAGTACTTACCGCCGGAAAGCTTGTCGTGGACCAGGCCGTCTCTGCTGGGCTGGTGGTCTCAGGGCAGGGCAGCAGCTCAGCTTGCGTCATGTTTGTGTCATCGTCAACTCCTCAAAGAAAGAATCAGGGCCAGGGGGAGACTGGAGACGTGTGAAGGTGGCGCAGGCGCAAGCACACACCCTGCATAGATACAGTAATGTCATTGGCTGTTTGCCAGCCAATGCAAGGATTGTCATTGGCTGGCAAACAGCCAATGACATTACTGTATCCATGCAGGAGGGAGGGAATTTCATTCCTCAGTGCGCTGTTTGCGCACATTTTATACTGGCGGGGCCACTACTGAAGCGCCCCGCCAGCCTGTTAATTAAAGGGGCTTACGTAGAGTGCGCGGAGCTACGAGCTCCACGCACTCTACTATTGAAAAAAGATGCGTAAAACGGGACGCGCCCCGCTCTGAAAGCCGGGCCGGCCCTTAGGAATTGTTACACATACACTGTAATTGTTGTCTTGCCACAGCGCCCCCGCGCTGTTGGCAAAGGAAATGCATCCATCTTGATTAATCTCTTTTAGCATCTTGATTAATCTCTTTTTGGCCTCTGCTCTTTCTGGGGGGGGGCGGCGCCCGGCCGCCCTATGAAAGCAGCCGCCACTGCTACACTCTCGGGTTAGCTCAGAATCCTTTGCATCATGGTAAAGTGTTTTTCTGCTGAGACACGGCACTTTTAACATGCACCTCCAAATCAGCTCCACAGTCTCTGCAGGATGCAGAACACTTTGTATTGAAAAGTTGCTGTGAGAGAGAATCCAAGATGGTGTTGATTGCGAGTAGTGCTTTTAAGGCTGCGGAAACAAAAGGTTAGACAAATTCAGTAATTAACTAATACAAGGAGGCTCATTACTAACCATTTAATAATCCACTATAGGAGATTTAACGCAGAGTCGCAACCAAACCCTGAGAGAAAACCCTAGCCAAAGACTGATACTCTTAATGACAGCCAATAAGCACTCTAAAAGAGCGTGGCTTCACCCAGAGAAGTGGGCAACAGACCAGCAACAGAAGTACATGTTCCTTGCCCCTTCCTTCCAAAGCAGGGAGACCGCCACTTGGTACAAAGTGGTTATGTTGTTGGAGAACCTTGTTGCTACCAAGACCTTGATGCAAGGGTGTGAATCTGACAGAGGTCTAAGAATTTCCTGAATGAGGAATATTGAGAAACCAGACCATGGAAAGATGTGAGCAATTGAAGGCTAAGGAACCAGCTTGCGTAGAGGCCCAACCAAGTGAATATTGAGAATTCACATCATGGGAAGTCCTAACCAAGTGAATACGGATAAACCACGGCTATGGAGAAGTCTAATCAATTGAATGCTGAGGAACATAAGATATAGAGAAGGACCAGACCAAATGAACACTGAGTTGTTAAGGAAGACATGGTCATGGAGACACCTGATCAAGTGAATGTTGAATAGCCTAGTTAGAGCAGAGAACAGATCAAGTGAATGTTGAGAAGCCAAGGTCATGGGGAGACCTAATCAAGTGAATGTTGAGAAGCCAAGGTCATGGGGAGATCTGATCAAGTGAATGTTGAGAAGCCAAGGTTTAAGAGTGACCTGATTAAGTAAACGTTGAGAAGCCAAGGTCATGGGGAGACCTGATCAACTAAACACTGAAAAGCCAAGGTCATGGGGAGACCTGATCAGGTGTACATTGAGAAACCAAGGTTGTGGGGAGAACTGATCAAGGGAACGTTGAGAAGCTAAGATCCTGGGGAGACCTGATCAGGTGAACATTAAGAAGCCTGGGTTATTCGGAACGTTAAGAAGCCAGGGTTATTCGGAGACCTGATCAAGTAAATGTTGAGAAAACAAGGTCATGGGGAGACCTGATCAAGTGAACGCTGAGAAGCCAAGGTTGTACGGAGACCTGATCAAGTGAATGTGGAGAAATCAAGGTATAGGAGAGTACTGGTCAAGTGAACATTGGGAAGCAAAGATTGTGCGGAACCTGATCATGGGAAAATTGAGAAGCCAAGGTGTAAGAGAGAACTGGTCAAGTGAATGTTAATAAGTGAAGGAGACCTGCTCAAGTGAACAATGAGAAGCCACCAACATGAGGAGACCTGATCAAGTCAATAATGAGAAGACACAGTCATGGGGAGACCTAATTAAGTGAACTTTGAGAAGTCAACGTGTAGGAGCGAACTGGTTAAGTAAAAAGTGAGAAGCCAAGGTCATGGAGGACCTGTCTGGTAAAGTGGATAACCAAAGGTTAGGTATAGGACAGTACCCTATATCTCCCAGTGCAAGCTGGGAGATAAAGAGGCTGAGGTAAAGCCTAATGAGAAGTCTGAAGAAGGCATAGGCCTAGGAGAGGTCTAGCGGGAGCAACTGAAAGCAGGAATATCATAGGAGGGTCCAGACTGAGAGTAAAGTATTGGGGAATGTTGCCAGGATAGATTCCTTACTTTTGTGTTCTAGAATGATGCTGGACATTATAATATAGGTTGTGGGAATTCATCTGTTGACCAAAGATTGGAATGTTTGTGTCTTAGCCTAGCGACTATACTAGAGACATGAGGATATGTTCTGATATGTGGCCGACTTGCTATCAGCCACACATCTGAATATTGCATTCTATATTATTGGGTCCCTAAAGGACCAAGGACTTGTAAGTATAGGTTTGGAACTGTCTGTTGGCCACATTCTTGGATATTAAGTAGTAAATTAGGGAGTTCCTGAAGAGACAAGGAATTGTAAGATTCATTTTGAACTTTATGATTTGGAGGAGCACCTCTGGAGGTGTTGAATGGTGAAGCAATATCCAATGGTATGTTGACCAATTCTTGACACTGTTGTTACTAGGCGCATCCTTATCATTTGTAAAAACTTCACTAGTTCCTATTAGCATTTTGGTCCAATCCCTTCCTGACTTAAAACTTAAATAAACCATGTACTGAGCCACCTATCTTTTGGTGTTGCTGGTTTCATTGCTCATCCTCCCACCAGTATGTCTCCAAATACCAGGCTGTTGCCAACCTCGGGGGATGCCTCTTTTGCTGTTGCTCTCATTCTACGTTTAATCATAAAAAGCGACAGCAAGAGATCTGTGTTCTTTCTCTGGTCATGCTGCTGTCAGCAACAGCTGGGGTGACTCTAGAACATATGCACGTGATGATGCAACTCTCACCGACAGAGCAAAAGAGAGAGACAATAGAGTCAGACTGCGAGATACAGAGAGAGGCAGGGACCTAAATCTCACAAATGATACACTGGGTAAAGCTAATCTATGCATAAAAACTAAATGTTAAATTCCTCTTACAATGACTGAATCTTCAGTATCCTCTGACTTTAGTAAATTAATTCTCAGCGAACACACTGGCCTCATTTACTTATAACAAACCATCCATTTGTGATAATCTTTTACAAGATAAATGATTTTTGTACCTACCAATTTGTATACACGTAATACTCCTCTGCCCACTCCAGAAAAGGGCCTCATTGCTGAATGTACACCTGCAAAATTAAACTCTACAACCCTTCTGAACCTAAAATTACTCTGCTGCCTTCCATTAACAGAATACAGTAAGGCAGGACTATGCAGATTAACTCCAGGAAGGTCCCAGCCTCAAGACAAAAAAGAAATCCAACCTCCCATCCCACCATTATCATCCCTATAAAGCTTCTAGAAGGGTTCAAGAACTTCCAGGCAGCAGAGTCCATGGCCTCGTTCCCAGGGAAGTCACAAACCTGATGCCACCCCTCTTTTAAGAGTGTGGGTAGTACTTCCCAGCTATCCTCTCTTTAGAACCAGGCTGCTTGTGGGCATTCATAGCCTGGGAAGCAAGTGTTCTCCTTTGGGCATGGATGAATATACCCAGGCAAGTGTTGGAAGGTCTCCAGTCCTGTGCGAAGGTGCCATGAAGCCTCTGCATACCGGCCCAATAATGGACAGTTTCCCCCCTAGATTGTACTCCTTGATCAGAATGACTCTAGTTTCCCTAATATAGTATCATCCTTAATCTAGATGTCTCTAGATTCCCTCCTAGAGTGTCATCCATATACTGAATGTATAACTTCCCCCCTAGAGTACCGTCCTTAATCTAAATGTCTCTAGATTCCCTCCTAGAGTGTATCCTTAATCTAGATGTCTCTAGTTTCCCTTCTAGAGTGCCATCCTTAATCTAAATGTTTCAATATTCCCTCCTAGAGTGTCATACTCAATCTAAATGTCTCTAGTTTCCCTTCTAGAGTGCCATCCTTAATCTAAATGTTTCAAGATTCCCTCCTAGAGTGTCATACTTAATCTGAATGTCTCTAGATTCCCTCCTAAAGTGCCATACTTAATCTGGATGTCTCTAGTTTCCCTCCCAGAGTGTCATCCTTAACCTGAATGTCTAGCTTCCCCCCTAGAGGGCCGATCCTTAATCTAAATGTCTCTATTTTCCGTCCTAGGGTGTCATCCTTAATCTAGATGTCTCTAGTTTCCCTTATAGAGTGCAGTCCTTAATCTAAATGTCTCTAGATTCCCTACTAGAGTGTCATCCTTAGCCTGAATGTCTAGCTTGCCCCCTAGAGTGCCGTCCTTAATCTAAATGTCTCTAGATTCCCTCATAGAGTGTCATCCTTAATATAGATGTCTCTAGTTTCCCTTCTAGAGTGCTGTCCTTAATCTAAATGCCTCTAGTTTCCCCCCTAGAGTGTCATCCTTAATCTGGATGTCTCTAGTTTCCCTTCTAGAGTGTTATCCTTAATCTGAGTGTCTAGCTTGCCTCCTAGATTGCCGATCCTTAATCTAAATGTCTCTATATTCCCTCCTAGAGTATCATCCTTAATCTGGATGTCTCTAGTTTCCCTCCTAGAGTGTTATCCTTAACCCAAGTGTCTAGCTTACCCCCTAGAGTGCCGATCCTTAATCTAAATGTCTCTATATTCCCTACTAGAGTGTCTTCCTTAATCCAAATGTCTCTAGTTTCCCTCCTATAGTGTCATCCTTAATCCAGATGTCTCTAGTTTCCCTCCTAGAGAGTCATATTTAACCTGAATGTCTAGCTTGCCCCCTAGAGTGTTGTCCTTAATCTAAATGTCTCTAGATTCCCTCCTAGAGTGTTATCCTTAACCCAAGTGCCTAGCTTGCCCCCTAGAGTGCCGATCCTTATTCTAAATGTCTCTATATTCCTTCCTAGAGTATCATCCTTAATTTAGATGTCTCTAGTTTCCCTTCTAGAGTGAAGTCCTTAATCTAAATGTCTCTAGATCCCCTACTAGAGTGTCATCCTTAATCCAGATTTCTCTAGTTTCCCTCCTAAATGTCATCCTTAGTCTGAATGTCTAGCTTCCCCCCTAGAGTGCAGCCCTTAATCTAAATGTCTCTAGATTCCCTTCTAGAGTGTCATCCTTAATCCGGATGTCTCTAGTTTCCCTCTAGAGTGTTATCCTTAACCCGGGTGTCTAGCTTGCCCCCTAGAGTGCCAATCCTTAATCTAAATGTCTCTATATTCCCTCCTAGAGTGTCTTCCTTAATCCAGATGTCTCTAGTTTCCCTACTAGAGTGTTATCCTTAACCTGAATGTATAGCTTGCCCCCTAGAGTGCCGATCCTTCATATAACTCTCTATATATTCCCTCCTAGAGTGTCATCCTTAATCTAGATGTCTCTAGTTTCACTTCTAGAGTGCTGTCCTTAATCTAAATGTCTCTAGATTCCCTCCTAGAGCGTTGTCCTTAATATGAATGTGTCATGTTTCCACCCTATAATGTTCTTAATCTGAATGTCTCTGGTTACTCCGCTAGAGTGTCATCCTTAATCTGAATGTCTCCTTTGACCTAGCTAGCCTGCCATGCATTATTTCTCAACCTTCATTTAAATGTACTTCTCTCCCTCTGCATTCCTGTGATTTATTTACCAGTTCACTACATACATACTGCCTAACTACAGTCACTTCCATAATGCCCCAGCCCTGGTCTGACCACCATCTGATTACGTTCTTCCTAGAGGCTTCACCTCCCTTGCATATTGACAGCATAGCTCCAGCTGTACCCACCAGAAGCAAAAGAAACATTACTCCTGAAAACCTCATCCCCTTGGTTCTACCTACTCTAAACTCTATCTCGGACCACAGAGATCCCTTCACGATGGTAGATATGTACAGCAAAGTGATGTTATCATCCCTTGACACCATAGCACCATTAAAAACTAGAATGAGCAAACCTTGCAAACATGTGAATACCTGGTTCTCACCTCACCTGAAAGCTATTAGACAAGAGAAACGCTGATGTGAAAATATCTGGAGGCTAGATCCATCAGAGACTAATAAGAACAACCTGAGTAAACTAGCCTCCCTCTACAAAAAAGAAATCATCCTAGCCAAACAAACTTCCTACAACCTCCGAATTTCTCAAGCTAAGTCTAGCACCAAAGAGCTTTTTGCAATTCTGAAAGAGAATCCCCTATCCAAACCCCAGACTCCTGCCTCAAGAACAAAAACTGGTGCCCTGGCATACAAAATGCTCTGGCCAATAAAATTAGAACCCTGCAGACTAAGATCAATAATAAAAAAGACACTCTCCTCACCACTTCCAAGTCTAGTAACACTAATGCGCAAGTTCCGCAAACTATCTTGACTCCGCCCTACGGGTCTTTTCCCCACTTTAACTTTCGCAAAGTATCTACCAAAGAGGTTGAAAAAGTCATTCTTACTCTCAAACCCTCAAACTGCCATGGTGGTTTATGCCCAGCACAACTCATAAAAGATATAGCTCGTGAACTCTCCCCTTTTATCACCAAACTAATAAATGCATCCTTTACTTCAGGCACAATACCCAACAACTTGAAACAATCCTGGGTCCTCCCACTCCTTAAAAAATAAAATCTAGATCTGTCCATCCCAACTAACTACCGCCCTATCACCACAGTGCCATTCCAACTTAAAATCCTTGACAAAATAGCATACTTACAAATCCAACATTACCTGGAACACAACCACCTTCTAGGAGTCCGACAGTCAGGCTTCAGACCCCAACATGGAACTGAGACTGCGCTCATAGGCCTTAAGGCACAAATAGATGAGCTAAGAGACAAGGGTAAAACAGCACTACTGTTGCTCCTTGATCTCTCAGCAGCATTCGATCTGGTTGACCATATGATCCTCTGCAACCTCTTAGAGTCTGCAGGCCACTTCTCCCAAGAGGCAATTGACTGGATTCAGTCCTTTCTCAATAACAGAACAATGCGAGTCTTCTCCCCTCTAGCAGTTGCTGACCCGATGCCTATTACTTGTGGTGTACCACAGGGCTCTTGTGTTTCTCCTACCTTGTAGAACATCTTCACAAAGCCCCTTTTCGATGATCTTGATGGTCTGGGTATCACCTACATGAACTACACTGATGATACTCAGATCCTCATCCCGCTGATGGTGGATTATGACAAGGATTTGGCCTTTGTAAATAGAGTGTACCTCATCATCCAGGCATGGCGGGCCTCACACGGTCTATGCCTGAATGATGACAAAATGGAACTCCTCATCCTAGGCACGACATCTAATCTCAACAAACTAGGCCAGAGACACTCATCGTTCAAAATTGATAATAACATAATTGCTGTGGCAAAGGAGGTTAAAACCCTTGGCTTTCATCTAGACTCCACACTAACCTTCAAAAAACAAGTAAATGCTATGGCCTCTACTACCTCCTACACCTGCAAATTAATCAGAGCAGCCAAACCTTTCCTCTCTCCTAACAACTGTATTACCTTAGCTAGAGCCCTGATCCTGTCCAAGTTGGACTATTGTAAGGCTCTCTACATAGGTAGCAATAAATACATTATGAACAAGATGCAAATCTTGCAAAATAATGCCTTAAGAGCAGCCTTAAGTCTCCCGAAGAAAGCCCACATTTCAGATACCAGAAGATCTGTCAACTGGCTCTCCACAGTAGACAAGATCTTCCTTAAATCTGTCTCCCTGACTCACAAATGTCTCCACCATTCTGCCCCTCAATACCTCATAGCCAGATTCACCAGACAAGCATCCTGCTGCCCCTCCAGAAAGGCCAACTCCAACCTTCTACCGGTGGCAAGATTAAAACGTGTTATGGGCTTCATTACAAGTACACCGGTCCGGAGTTAACGCCGCCGGTAAAACCATACCGGCACCGTTTCCACATCCACCCAATCATGACCCGTGGCACTGGAAATAGCACCTCCCCCAACCGCCACCGCGGAGTTAAGGGTCCCGTAAAGTCCACCTGCACGGAAAACCCTCTGTTACCGGCAATACGAAACACTGCGAGCATCACAACTAGCGCGGACATGGAAACACCGCCAGAAAAATGGCGTTAAAACTGTGATCACGGTGGCGGTACTGCCGCCACCGCGAACATGACGTTAAACAGTGCCTGATGAACTGAATCAGGGCACAGGTGCACCAAATCAGCCCAGCTGGACCCAGCAGGCCACTGGGAGCCTACAAAAGGGCCACACCCAGCCCAACACAACACAGAACCATGCAGGCAGCATCTCTAGTAGCACTTGGACTGGGCCTACTCAACCAACAGGCAGCACTGCACATGATGGCAGTAATGGTGCAGAGGAGGAGGCGTAGGCGGAGGAGGCGCAGGCGGCAACCAGCCAACCCTGCAGCTATGGCAAACCCCATTGCCCAGCCAGCCCGACCCCGCCGCCAGCCAGCAATACCACGCATCCGGGCCTCACCCTGGAACCTCACCCCAGGACAGATCCACACACTATACCGGCTGGACCGTCAAACAATCCTGTACATCACTGCCATGATTGAGGACAACATCAACAGCCACATAGACACCCCCACCGCCATCCCCCCCCTCCTGAAGGTTGTGTCTGTGCTGCATTTCCTTGGCACTGGCACCTATCAACACACAGTCGGTGAGCTGCACGGCATATCACAACCCTGTTTTAAAAAAATCCTGGTACTGGTACTGGATGCCCTGTTGCGCCATGTGTCGGAACACATAGCCCTACCCCGTACCCTCCCTGAGGTCATTGCCACCAAGTTGGCCTTCCATGCCATAGCAGGCATGCCAAATTGCATAGGTGCAGTTGACTGCACCCACATTGAACTGACAGTACCACGTGCAATTGATGGTGTTCCGCAATAGGAAACAGTATCACTCGTTGAATGTACAGATGGTATGTGATACCACGCTACTGATTACACACTGCTGCACACGTTTCCCAGGCTCAACCCATGACTCAATGTTACTGAGGAATTCCACGTTGCCACGGTACATGGAACGCTATGCTGGACAAACCACATGGCTATTAGGTGAGTGCAGCTGACAATGCTCCGACCCTGTTGAAGTGGTGTGTGTGTCTCCAGGCCAATGAGCAATGTGAGTGTGCCGCTGTGACCGCACATGCATCGCCCCCCCGCCATCAACCAAATAGACAGCGGATCCCAAACATCACAAAGGAAGACATGACAGGTCAACACAGTGTGCCCGTACACACCCTGCCACATGACACACACAGCCAATACTGTCACTGTCCCATACACCTTGTGCCACTGCAAACACCCACCCACAAATGGAACACTGCCCTCCCAATGCACATGATGCCTGTAAATGAGACGTCCTGCATTAACTACTTCATTACAGTGGAGTGACTCTGCCATGTGTGCACATCACTGCACTATGCCATACTCACAATCAAATGTCACCAGCAGGGCAGAGTACACGTGCACGTAAATGTGCAGGTCAATATCCATTTGGCTACATCCACTGTGATGACCAATAAACACTTCCAACCACGGCATGGCACACATGCATGAATGAACAATGATACAAGATAGCACAGCATCAGATGAAGACATGATACCACAAACACTGACATGTCCCCCCATCTACATCCCATGTAGGTGATGCTGGATAGGCACTCACGCCATGGATGATGACACCTGTACGGAGACCAAGGAACAGGCAGGAAGAGGCGTACAATAGGGCACATGTCCGCACACGTGGAATGATTGAGAGGACATTCGGACTGCTGAAGGCCCGGTTCTGCTGTTTGAGCAGATCTGGCAGATCACTGCTGTACAGCCCAGTGAAGACGGGTAAAATCACACTTGTATGTGCCATGCTGCACAATCTGTGCCTGCGCAGGAACATCCCAATGCCCCCAGACGCAGATGAAGAAGATGGGGATGGAGATGGGGATGGAGATGGAGATGGAGATGGGGATGGGATGGCACCACCTCCCCCTGGGGGTCCACTTGATGGCCAAAGAGCACGGGATGAACTGATTCGCATGTACTTTTGAGAGGCTGCACATTCACAGCAATGCATGGACATGGTGATGACAATTAATGATTTGTTGTACTGCAAATGAAATGATAGATGTCCACACATGTATGTTTTGATTTCAAATGATGATATATTGATGATTAACAACAGGGAAGGAGGTGCAATGGTTAGGGAAGCTGTACACCCGTGCCCACCCACCACCCAAAGGTACCCACCCCCACCCAGGCCCCAATGTTCAAACACCCAAAACAACCTCCCCCACCACCCAAACGTACCCACCCCCACCCAGGCCCCAATGTTCAAACACCCAAAACAACCTCCCCCACCACCCAAACGTACCCACCCTTCAAGTCAACGTGTGTCCTGCAGTGCCCCACACACATGCCATCACTTCCGTGTGCACTTCTGTGCCTGTGCATCCTTGCCCGAGAGCCCCGTTAGCCGACTCAAGCGCCTCCTTGGACTGGCAGTAGTGGAGCTGGATGGGGTGGTGGTATTGGATGGCACAGAATCAGGAATAGGTGGCATACGTGCCATATTTGCCTGTTGCCCAATCAACATGGACTCTATGAGCCTGGAGGTGTTACCCTCCCGCACATGGCGTGCCAGGGTGACAATAGTGCTGGCAAAGCGTCCAATGGACCTTGATAGGCAACGCACTGACGTACTGTAGCACTCCCTCTGCAGCCTAGATTCCTTGAGCTGCCTCTCCACCAGCTGGGTGAGGGTAGCCTGCTGCTCCTCCATCCGCTGCATGCGGGAATTAAGCTCTGCCATAGATGGGGTGGGTGACCTCATGGGACTTCGGAGTGATGTGGGGCTAAACTCCAGCTGATGGAAGGATCCCAGGTCATCAAATGTGGGCATCTCCCCCTGTGCCCCAGTATCAGAGTGCTCTGCCGGGGCACTGTTGTCACTACAGGCCGCCTCCTCTGTAGTGCAGCTGCCTTCTGTGTTGGTTTGGGTGGGCATGATGGGTTCCCGTGGCACTTGTGTTGCCTCAGGCAGCGTGGAGATGCTGGGGATGTTGGTGGCGGTGGCTGGCACATTTGTTGCAGTTGGTACTGGGGGCAGGGATGCCGAACTTCTAGCAGCATCCTCTTGTGCAGGGGCGGTGGCTTGGACACGTGCCGGTGCAGATTGCCTGGGCTGTTGTGTAGTATCACTGTTACTTGATACGGCTGTGGGGACACAGAGGACATGCAATTAGTGTTGTGGTGGTGGCTGATGGGTGCATCACATGCATCATACAGGTTGATCATTCAATAGTGTTAGTTACATGCATCTGATTGTTGGAGCTATGCATTGTTGTGATATTGGTTGCCATACGGATCATGATGGGTCCTTTGGCCCAGTTATGCACTGCATTGGGGGGGGGGGGGCGTTATTAATGGGTCCTTTGGCCCAGTCATGCCATCAACATATTCTCATGTGGCGTTCATGTTTCACCACTTACCAGCATCTGCAGGTGGGCTCACTCCTGCCTCAGCCTCCCCCATCCCATGGATGCCCTCAAGGTGGAGGACACTGCTGCAGCGCTCCTCCCATGCTTGCAGCCTCAGTGGGGAAGGGGGTCCTCCACCAGTCCCACTGCTGCGTTGGAAGTGTGTGGCGATCAGGTTCCGAACCCTCAGCCTGAGGTCGTCCCACCGCTTGTGGCAGTCCTTGACGAACATCACAGTCACGCCCACAGCGGTGCACATGCGTGCTGCTTCCGCCCACACTTTCTTCCTCCGCTGCTGTGTGGCACGCCGTTGATCGGCACTGAACAGCATCTCTGTATGCTCCACTATATGCTCCACCAGAACAGTTAGCTCTGACTCACTAAAGCGCTGTTTGCACTGCCTCAGAGCTGGAATCCTGGCAGACATGCTGGTGGTCCCTTTTGCCTTCTCACAGTGTCGATTCTGCTTGTGCTGACTCTGGATGGCAATGGATTGTGCTTTATATGATGGCCGCCTCTCTGTTTCCTGTTTTGGCGATCATGGTATTTCCGGTTCTGTGTCCGTGGGGACGGAGGCGGACACGGGTTTTGCGCTACTTGTGGCAGCGCTATGTCCATTTCCGTGGCTTTTTCCTTGATGGCAATAACAACGTTTCCGCGTCTGTGTGGTGCGCGCGACCGACAGCACGTAATCGGACGGTCTTTCCGCAACCTTGTGGACACGGAAACTTTGTTACTGCCGTCACGGAATCACCGCGGTCCAAACCTGATAAGTTGTAATGAGGCCCTATGACTGGGGGGAATAGCCTTCCTGTCAAAGCAGCACAACACTGGAACTCCCTCCATGCCTCCCTAAGGGAAGACCTTCCCTACCTACAATTTAGATCTAATCGTATCCTTTGGATTAAGGAACATGACAATGAATTTATATATCGCTGACCTCCTATGCTTCCCTGTATACATTCTGCTATAGTATAAAACTTGTAAATCCTGCATATTGTATGTAAATATGACTTATTGCATTCTGTTTATTGTTGACTATGTGTCCAGCATTATAACCACAGCTGTACTCTATCTGCAGTGCCTATGTAACCTAAGCTATACAATACTCTTGTTGCTCTTGCGCCCTGCTACCCAGTGGTGGAAGTGTACGAAAAGAAGTAGTGGAACTATGTTCCCTGCTGGCCAGAACCCACTCCCCACAAACCCCATCACCATGCCCACTCCCACACACAATATACACCCCAAACATCCGCACCTGCTGTTTAAGGGAACGTTCAGTGCAGTGCACTGAAAGTGAACATTTCAACTTCTTCCTACACATTTATTTTAAAACGAAACCATTCCGGAACGGTTCCTTTTTAAAATAAAAGTATAGGATCATTAAAAGGTAATTTAAAAAAGTAGAGGAGCACCGCTCCCGACCGCTCCTGCTCGCTCCCGCTCACTTCGACCACTGCTGCTACCTCAGGGTTAGGTGCGCATTACAAATAATAAAACAAACAAACATGGACAACAATCATCTGTCTTCTCCTCCTGGGGTCAATCTGGTATTGCTCTGGGTGGGGGAAATACTTTAGTCAATCTCTCCTTTTGTGTAACCCAGCACTCGTTCTGCACACAGCCACTTTCCATCAACTGGCTCGGATTAGCAGAACTCCCTTCGGCCCTCAGCTATCAGCAGGAGGGAATTAAATATGACTATTTGGCTAGTAGCCCCCATAACTCTCAGGAACTCTTGAGCACAACTCAAATCGATCACGCAACCACAACCTTTCTTAATATAAGGTCAGAACCACACTAGTAAGCTCTTCCATGAAAGTTCTGCCGAACAAGCTTGCCTGCTGGGAAACCCTGGTCCCTTCTTTTGATTACATTTTCATTTGGTCAAACACTAAAAACTATAGGTTCAACCTGATGGTCACTATCATTCACCCACGCAACCTAAACTGATTTTTAGAACATACTGTTCACCAGAAAGAATGTTTAAAAGAAGCCACTTGGACAGCAACAGATGCTGGAAGTGCAACCAATCAGTAAGCACTCTGAGTCACTTACTATGGTTTTGTGTGAAAACAAGAACTTTCTGGGAAGGGGTATGTGAGCTGATGGACCTGGTGCTACAGTGTATGATCCCAAGATTATGGGGGATGCCACCCATTTGGGAGATTTATCATTTCAGAAGAAAATATGTGTACTAAGAGGCTGTATGCATGCAAAAGAAATTATCTTGTGTGCATGGAAATCACCCAACTTAACAAGTGGGGTCCTGGGAGTCCCCCTGCCAGACATTAGTTCTGGTTACGAGAGACTTACCCAGAGTCTTTAGCTCACTATCTTTCACAGAGAAGAAATATCCCAAACATATCAGTCTTTGTCTGGCCCTGGAGCAGTCCAGCACCGAAATGCTAGGCAATTCTCCTCTGAACAAGAGTACCAACAGCAACCCCAGACACGTGTTTCGGTCTGGTTGGACTTCATCAGTAGGGTGGAGCTGTGCCTCTCTAAGAATAGTGAGCAAGGGGTTCACGTCTGGATTCCCCTAGTAACTTAGGGTGAGACCCAAAGTTACTTAAATATGCAAATTAGCAAGGGGGATCCTGGGAGTCCCCCTGCCAGACATTAGTCCTGGTTACGAGAGACTTACCCAGAGTCTCTAGCTCACTAGCTTCAACAATGATGATTGGGTGGAAAATATACTGTGTCAATTTACGAAAAGGCGATTTTAAAATACAAAGATGAATCTGACAAATTCAATGATCTTTGGTGTCTGTTCTTAGACACCTATGGTTAAATGGCACTTTAATTGCTTGCTGCATGAACTATGTACAGTTTGCATGATGCCCTAATGTATATTTGGAAGCACCTCAAAACCTTCCTCTTCACTTCTGCTTTCTCTCTCCCTCTCCCCTGCTAAATTCGTCACCTAAAACTGCACTGATTCTGCAACTGGGCCACTCTCACCGACCTCGGTCCTGGGCCCAGTCACTCTTCACTTGCACTGCCTCCCTGGCAACCCCTGCACTGCGGGACTGTCTCTGTATCCCTACAGCCCCCCCCCCCAGCACTTGTCTGCACTTACCTTGCACTTGCCACCAGCTGGCCCTATTTATTTATTATTTTATTTCTATTCTACTTATTTGTACTGCACTCCCCCTCCTCCCCCCCTCCCCCTTCCCCTTGCACTTTTTGCCTTCCCCCTACCCCTGCACTTGCGCGGTCTGCATGACACCTGGCCTAGTAGGATCGTTGTCTGTCTTCCCCTTGTTCCCCCCTCCCTGCCTCGTCGCGCCTTGAAACACTTGTGTATAGGCGCGTTACAAATGCCATATCATATCATCAGTATGATCTGGTTGCATTGCTGTTTTACATATATACCCTGTTGGATGTATATTTGGTGGGACATTGATACAATGCGTTTTGTGACTGATGTGGTGTTTTTTGTTTTTTTCCTCCCTTTTCCTCTCTTTTCTTTTCTTTTATATTCTTTTCTCTTTTATCGTGTAATGTGACAAGGTAGCTGTACAAATATAGTTGTTATGTTAAGTTCACAAAGTTACATGGTTAATTTGTTTTGATTGTACTGTTTGAATATGCATATGTACTATCTTTTGTAAATGTTAAAATAAAAACATTTAATTCCACTATCATTCACCCTTACGTTTTAATTGTCTCTGTGACTTTTTGAACTCTTTCTCGTCACTCTGATTCCTTTTCACCCCACAGACTATGGTCTGGCTACTAAATACTCATGCCATACCAGATGTTATGTTCATTTACAGTTCATCTCCTTAAATAATGATTGCTAAGGTGGTATACCTGATCAAGTAAACGTTGAGAAGCCATGGTCAAGGGGGGACCTGATCAGGTGAACGTGAAGAAGCCAAGGTGTAGGAGAGAACTGGTCAAGTGAGCGTTGAGAAGCCATGGTCATGGGAAGACCTGATCAGGTGAACGTTGAGAAGACAATGTGTAGGAAAGAATGGGTCAAGTGAATGTTCAGAAGCTAAGGTGCTAGATACACCTGATCAATTAAACATTGATAAGCCTAGGGGGTTGGTAGACCTGATCAAGTCAACGTTGAAAAGCCAAGTTTATGGGGACACCTGATCAAGTGAACGTTGAGAAGTCATGATCATGGGGAGACCTGATCAGGTGTACATTGATAAGCCAAGAGGCTTGGTAGACCCGATCAAGTAATCCTTTAGAAGCCAACGGGGTTGTTAGACCTGATCAAGTAAACATTGAGAAGCCAAGGTCATGGGGAGACCTGATCAAGTGAACGATGAGAAGCCATGGTCATGGGGATACCTGATCAGGTGAACATTGCGAAGCCAAGGTGTAGGAGAGAACTGGTCAAGTGAATATTCAGAAGCTAAGGTGGTGGATATACCTGATCAAGTAAACGTTTATAGGACAAGGGGTTGGTAGACCTGTTCAAGTAAACGTTGAGAATCCAAGGTCACGCAGAGACCTGATCAAGTGAACGTTGAGAAGCCTTGATCATGGGGAGACCTGATCAGGTGAACATTGAGAAACCAAGGTGCAGGTGAGAACTGGTCAAGTGAATGTTCAGAAGCTAAGGTGGTGGATATACTTGATCAAGTAAATGTTGATAAGCCAAGAGGGTTGGTAGACCCGATCAAGTAAACCTTAAGAAACAAAGGGGGTGGTTAGACCTGATCAAGTGAACATTGAGAAACCATGGTCATGGGGATACCTGATCAGGTGAAACTTGAGAAGCCATGGTCATGGGGATACCTGATCAGGTGAAACTTGAGAAGCCAAGGTGTAGGAGAGAACTGGTCAAGCGAATATTCAGAAGCTAAGGTGGTGGATGTACCTGATCAAGTAAACGTTTATAGGACAAGGGGTTGATAGACCTTTTCAAGTAAACTTTGAGAAGCCAAGGTCACGCAGAGACCTGATCAAGTGATAGGCACCCGAATGGTTGCAGTTATTTCTTATATTGATCGCTCACGATTGGATTTTCATCTGTTTTGGACATTATAGCAGTGAATCCGATGTCTGTACATACCACTCAGAATGAGGGATAAAATGATGATAACGTTCACTGTTTAGATGAGAGAAAAGGTTTTGCTTTCATGAGTTATTTGTTAATTAGAGGAGTAAGGGAGCTTGGATGGTTGATTTCCAGCTATACAGATCTGTGCTTACTCTGTAGGTCCCTTGTTCAAATTCCAATGGGAAAATTCAAATATTAGGCATCACATTGAGTTTGGCAATGATGGTAAATCATGCAGTATTTTTAACCGCTTAACTGCCATGGGTTTTCCCACCCCAGTGTCAAGGCCTTTTTTGGTGATTTCAGTATGTCGCCATTCAATGGCCTATAACTTTTTTGTTACATGAGATATTTTGGCCATGTTCGGCCCCTTTTTTTGCCACATGTAGGCGGTCGTAACGCCATCCAGGAATCTTCATTTGCTGTAGGGGGAGTGAGAGAACCAAAAAGCGAGAAAATGTTTTTCTTTTTCAAAAAATGACAATAAAATGATGCACAAAGAAGCTTGTGGTTTTTTCCATGTAAGAGTTAGGAACAAATGGTTTGCTGTGCTGAATTCCCCAATTTCCTGGCTTTCAAGAACATATTGAGTGGAACTGAAGAAACATTATTTTGATGTGGTTATCAACCATTTTGTGAGAGGTAGGCGATTTAGGCTTTTTTTTTCCAATAGGATGTGCGTGGACAGAATGGAAGAAAAGGGTAGGAAAGCTGAATGGGAGGACAGAAAGGCATACATTTCTGAAAAGTAGACAATATTGCAAGTTTAGGAAGGGGTGATTTGCGCAGGTCAGGCAACAACTATGTAGGGAAAAAGTCCATAGTTTGGGGAAAAAGCAAGAAAATGACCGGCAAAAAAGGCATGAGGGGACATGGTTGGCCTGGTACGGCAATGGCTTGTATGAATTCCGAGAAAAACAATGATCTGCTACCTTCCCCCGACTCTTGCAGTTAGGAAATCATACCTTTTTTGTAATGTTTCACAAAACAAGCAATACCACTAGTCAAAAACGGAGCCATGGTACACAGGAGTTTTAGGTTTACAGCCTGAACAGATGTACTTAGCATGTGTAAATAAGGAAAACAAATGTGGTGAGGAAGGCAAAGCATACATTTTGTGAAAGAGCAAAGGCAGACCTTTTGAAGGGTAGGTGATTTGTGCAGGTTACAAAAGTGTACAGGGCCTAACGCAGCAAATAAATGAAGGGCACATTTTGGAAATGAAAGGGTTGTGTGACAAAGGGCAGCAGCAAATGGGCCGAAACATTATGAAAACCACACAAACACAACAAATCTCGTACCTTCCCACATTCTCACAGGTGTGCCGACAAAAACAGTACCTCACATGTGTGGGTGCACCTACCTGTGCGCAATAGGGAAAATGGAAAGCCTAAAACACAGCTAACCCCAAGTCTTTTGGCACAGCATAATTTCAGGAATTCTGCTCATGCGCACACCCTACAGATTTGGGCCTAGGGTGTCCAAGCCACAAAGGAAAACAGGGAACCCCATGCATTTACAAAAAGAGGACACCCGTGGGAATCTGCAGGAGGTCTGCCTTGCGTAAATCGGCCCAGAATGTATTACCCAGAACCTGTGGCAAAGTCCGAAATGTGGCGAAAAGAAACACAATTTCCGCACATTCACTCTGGTCACCCATGAAACACACCGCCAACAGCACATGGCCTACTGTCCCGCATTCCCACAGGTGTCCCGAGAAAAACGGTACCTCACATGTGTGGGTGCACCTACCTGGGCGCAAAAGGGAAAGCCTAAAACACTATGAACCCCAAGTCTTTTCGCAGAGCAGAATTTCAGGAGTTTTGCACAGGCGCTCACCCTACAGATTTGGGCCTAGGGTGTCCAAGCCACCCAGGAAAACAGCAAACCCCATGCATTTCTGAAAAGAGGACACCCGTGGGAATCTGCAGAGGTCTGACTTGCGCAAAACAGCCAAGAATGTATTATGCAGAAACCCTGGCAAAGTCCGAAATGTGGTGAAAAAACCCACAATTTCTGCACATTTCACTCGGCTCAGCCCTCAAAACACGCCACCAACAACACATGCCCTACCGTCCCGCATTCCCATAGGTGTCCCAACAAAAATGGTACCTCACATGTGTGGGTGCACCTATCTGGGCGTAAAGGGAAAGCCTAAAACACAGCTAACCCCAAGTCTTTTGGCACAGCATAATTTCAGGAATTCTGCTCATGCGCACACCCTACAGATTTGGGCCTAGGGTGTCCAAGCCACAAAGGAAAACAGGGAACCCCATGCATTTACGAAAAGAGCACAACTGTGGGAATCTGCAGGAGGTCTGCCTTGCGTAAATCAGCCCAGAATGTATTACCCAGAACCCGTGGCAAAGTCCAAAATGTGGCGAAAAGAAACACAATTTCCACACATTCACTCTGGTCACTCACCGAAATACGCCGCCAACAGCACATGGCCTACCGTCCTGCATTCCCACAGGGGTTCCGATGAAAACAGTGCCTCACATGTGTGGGTGCACCTATCTGGGTGCAAAGGGAAAGCCTAAAACACAGCTAACCCCAAGTCTTTCGGCACAGCATAATTTCAGGAATGCTGCTCATGCGCACACCCTACAGATTTGGGCCTAGGGTGTCCAAGCTACAAAGGAAAACAGGGAACCCCATGCATTTACAAAAAGAGGACACCCGTGGGAATCTGCAGGAGGTCTGCCTTGCGTAAATCGGCCCAGAATGTATTACCCAGAACATGTGGCAAAGTCTGAAATGTGGCGAAAAGAAACACAATTTCCGCACATTCACTCTGGTCACCCACGAAACACACCGCCAACAGCACATGGCCTACTGTCCCGCATTCCCACAGGTGTCCCGAGAAAAACAGTACCTCACATGTGTGGGTGCACCTACCTGGGCGCAAAAGGGAAAGCCTAAAACACTATGAACCCCAAGTCTTTTCGCAGAGCAGAATTTCAGGAGTTTTGCACAGGCGCACACCCTACAGATTTGGGCCTAGGGTGTCCAAGCCACCCAGGAAAACAGCAAACCCCATGCATTTCTGAAAAGAGGACACCCGTGGGAATCTGCAGAGGTCTGACTTGCGCAAAACAGCCAAGAATGTATTATGCAGAAATCCTGGCAAAGTCTGAAATGTGGTGAAAAAAACTCAATTTTCGCACATTTCTTCCTGGTCACCCACCGAAATACACAGCCAAGAACTCGTGGCCTACCATCCCACGTTCCCACAGGTGGCCCAATGAAAATGGTACCTCACATGTATGGGTGCACCTACCTGGGCACAAAGGGGAAAGTCTAAAACACGGCTAACACCAAGTCTTTCGGCACACCATAATTTCATGAATTGTGCTCATGCGCACACCATACAGATTTGAGACTAGGGTGTCCAAGCCACCAAGGAAAACAGGGAACTCCATGCATTTCCAAAAAGGGGACACCCGTGGGAATCCGCAGAGGTATGTCGTGCACAAATTGACCCAGAATGTATTACCAAGAAACCGCTGCAAAGTCCGAAATGTGGTGAAAATAAACACAATTTCCACACATTTCACCCTGGTCACCCACTGAAATACGCTGCCAACGGCACATGGCCTACCGTCCTGCATTCCCACAGGGGTTCCGATGAAAACAGTGCCTCACATGTGTGCGTGCACCTATCTGGGTGCAAAGGGAAAGCCTAAAACACAGCTAACCCCAAGTCTTTCGGCACAGCATAATTTCAGGAATTCTGCTCATGCGCACATCCTACAGATTTGGGCCTAGGGTGTCCAAGCTACAAAGGAAAACAGGGAACCCCATGCATTTACGAAAAGAGGACACCCGTGGGAATCTGCAGGAGGTCTGTCTTGCGTAAATCGGCCCAGAATGTATTACCCAGAACCTGTGGCAAAGTCCGAAATATGGCGAAAAGAAACACAATTTCCGCACATTCACTCTGGTCACCCACCGAAACACACTGCCAACAGCACATGGCCTACTGTCCCGCATTCCCACAGGTGTCCCGAGAAAAACGGTACCTCACATGTGTGGGTGCACCTACCTGGGCGCAAAAGGGAAAGCCTAAAACACTATGAACCCCAAGTCTTTTCGCAGAGCAGAATTTCAGGAGTTTTGCACAGGCGCACACCCTACAGATTTGGGCCTAGGGTGTCCAAGCCACCCAGGAAAACAGCAAACCCCATGCATTTCTGAAAAGAGGACACCCGTGGGAATCTGCAGAGGTCTGACTTGCGCAAAACAGCCAAGAATGTATTATGCAGAAACCCTGGCAAAGTCTGAAATGTGGTGAAAAAAACTCAATTTTCGCACATTTCTTCCTGGTCACCCACCGAAATACACAGCCAAGAACTCGTGGCCTACCATCCCACGTTCCCACAGGTGGCCCAATGAAAATGGTACCTCACATGTATGGGTGCACCTACCTGGGCACAAAGGGGAAAGTCTAAAACACGGCTAACACCAAGTCTTTCGGCACATCATAATTTCATGAATTGTGCTCATGCGCACACCATACAGATTTGAGACTAGGGTGTCCAAGCCACCAAGGAAAACAGGGAACTCCATGCATTTCCAAAAAGAGGACACCCGTGGGAATCCGCAGAGGTATGTCTTGCACAAATTGGCCCAGAATGTATTACCAAGAAACCGCTGCAAAGTCCGAAATGTGGTGAAAAAAAACACAATTTCCACACATTTCACCCTGGTCACCCACTGAAATACGCCGCCAACAACACATAGCCTACTGTCCTGCATTGCCACAGGAGTCCCAATGAAAACAGTACCTCACATGTGTGGGTGCAAAGGGGAAAGCCTAAAACACAGCTAACCCCAAGTCTTTTGGCACAGCATAATTTCAGGAATTCTGCTCATGCGCACACACCCTACAGATTTGGTCCTAGGGTGTCCAAGCCACAAAGGAAAACAGGGAACCAAATGCATTTACGAAAAGAGGACACCCATGGGAATCTGCAAGAGGTCTGCCTTGCGTAAATCGGCTCAGAATGTATTACGCAGAACCCACGGCAAAGTCCGAAATGTGGCAAAAAGAAACACAATTTCGGCACATTCACTCTGGTCACCCGCCGAAATACGCTGCCAACGGCACATGGCCTACCATCCTGCTTTCCCGTAGGGGTTCCGACAAAAACGGTGCCTCACATGTGTGGGTGCACCTATCTGGGCGTAAAGGGAAAGCCTAAAACACAGCGAACCCCATGTCTTTCGGCACAGCATCATTTCAGGAATTCTGCTCATTCGCACTCCCTACAGATTTCAGCCTTAGGACTGGATGTAGCCTCTCCCAAAAATGGACTAATGAAAAATGCAGCAACCTCTCAGTCGGTCTGTGTATTGGTGCGCGCCCTCTGGAAGTATCTACGTGTTGCTACTGACAGGCTACTTCCACCGAGTGGTGGGGCTGCAAATTCGGGTGCAGTCTCCACCTCCTACCCAGCATCTCTCGTGTTGGTGCTTATACCAGCATCAAAGGCCCTGAAGAAAGTGGCTGCACTCTCATATACCGCTGAAACCGGTTGACCATTGTGTGTTCATGGGGTTTCACATAAATCTAGGGATCCCCTTGTTTCAAACACCTCTGTATATGAAATTCTGCACATAGCTATTTGAGTTTTTGAACCTTGTTTTTATTATTGTTATCTCACTTCAGGTTAAAAAATAAACAGGTAAATGAAAGTAATTGTGCTTCCTGTATAATCTCCCCCACTGTGCGGAACAGTGCAAAGTATTGTATAAGTGCTTTTATTTTTGTTGCCTTATATAAATGTAGGGCAAGTCTCTGTTTATCCTCTCAACCTAGACAAGCGGCACACCACCGGCACCTAGGGGGAGCCTCTACAGGAGGGTACAGTTGGCATGGCTGGAGGGCAATTTAGGTGGTACAAGATGACATGATTGAATTACAATTAGTCAATCATCCCTGGAATAGGTTATACCTCGGAGCATGGTGCTAGGATGGTGCACAACCGAGGGTGTGGGGATGGCATGGACCATAATGGGGATGTGGGCATTGGTTGGGCTATGACAGTAATTACAATGAGGCAAATGAACGTCTATTCATTCCCCAGTTGGTATCTCCATACCAAATGCTGGTTAATTAAAGTTCTCGACAACAATTTTGTTTCTGATAACCATTTGGTTTTGACCATAATGGCATTCAACAGTCATTTAAAAGAGTCAAGCATTAAGACATGAGGAGCAGTTTATGGCAACGAGTTCATATGAAGGTGAAATATTTGGCATTTTTGGACATACAGCCATGATACTATGGACAACCAAAGAGCAGGGTGATTTTGACCTAGCGTCATGGCTCTTTCTTCCAGTGTACGTTCATGTATTGTATAATTCACTCACCTATCGTGCTGTCACTGCCAGCTCTCATCATATTTTGAATACTTTTAGGTTCAGAGATAAACAGATAAAGATGCTTAACCCTGTACAGACCATTTCTTACAATATATTGTTTGATGCTCAATGCAGCTTGCCTGCATCATCTAGGTAGTATTGTTGTGAACCTCTGTGGGCATACAGGGGGACTTATTTTATTTTATTTATGTATTTTAATTTTATTGAAGGACATAGGGTTAGTCTAGAGAGGATACTTTGAGAAACGAGTTTCTAACTCTCCCAGGGAACTTTGCCAACATCCTCCTTCCAGGCCACAGTAGTCCTAATTGGCATGGGGATGGAATGGTAGCAGAACATGTCACCAACCCCCCATATCCTTTTTCACTGGGGTGGCACTGGAACCAGGTAGCCAACCTTACTCCTCTTCCTCACCTGCTGCCACTGCAATCCCTGAGCTCTTGTCAAATTTCGGGAAAGTGTTCCAGTAGACCTAGTACAAGAAATTAGATCCATGGGCCCTGCTGCAGGTGGGCCGGAGCAAGAAGGCTGCACCGTGAATACTGCAGTAGAACTTGACCGATCCCTCATTGTACTGACCTCTGTCTAAGAGAACTGCACGCAGTCTTTGCAATGAGACACTCTTTAGCAGGAGGCTGGATATTCCACAACTGTAGAGTCAAGGTCTTAAGCCAGCCATCTATGGGGACCACTGTTCCCCAATTGACACCATGGAATGCAGATCACTGTCTATCTCATTCTCTGCCTGAAAATCCCCTAGAGCAAGATATTGCCCTCTCCACCTAAGCAAAGGCTCCTCAACCCAAGAACCTACTCCCTTTCCAGTGTGAGACGCGACAAACCTTTCGTGTTGAGATTTCCCATCAACAATGATGGCATGTCGCTTTCAAGAGTGCACTAAGGGCTTGAATGAAGGTGGTAGCTCCTACTACTCCTTTAAATGGACCCAGGACTGTATCTAGTTTATTTACTGGTTATTTATAATGCACCTATACACAATGTATTTTGAGCTGCACAGGACAAGCGGGTGGGGGTGGGGTAAAAGGGAGGACAAACAAAAAACTATCCTACTAGGCCTTGTGACATTCGGATCGTGCAAGTGCATTAAGAGAAGTGCAGGGTAGAGGGGAGGCGGGGTAAGTGCCGGTCAGGGCGGAAGGGCCTGTGAGAAAAAGCGAGTGCCAGGGGAGGCCGATGGACAAGCCAGGAAAAGGCACAGAGTTCAGGGGAAGGGAGGTCCACGAGCTAGGTGTGAGTGCAGGCCCAACCAGTCTTGTCCAGGGGGAGGGGCCCAGAAGGGCAAGTGTGGTTGGGGGCTGGGGATGTCAGGGAGAAGAAGTGCGGGGTAGACTAGACTAGGAGGGGCTGTTGCTCTGTTAGACTCTGAAGGAACGAGGAAACCAGTCAGGAGGCCGATGGGGACATTAGCAGGGGAGGGGGAGAGGGAAGGAAGTATAGAAAAGGAAGGTCTTGAGAAGCTTCTGTAACTTAAAGGGATATGGCTCAAGTCTGAGAGGGATAGGGAGGTTGTTCCAGGGGGAGGCACCTGCGGAGGAGTGAGCTCTATCCCCCATTCTCTGCTTGGAAAAGTGTCTGATCTGCTGGGAATTAGAGTTAGACGACCAAAGGGCTCTAGCAGAGAGGTATTTAAGGAGAGAGAGTTGGATGTAGTGGGATCCCAGGCCCCAGAAAGCCTTGTGGATAATGCAGAGGGTCTTCAACATGATGCTTGCAGCAACTGGGAGCCAGTGGAGAGATTTTAGGGCAGGAGAGATGTGGTCCCTGGGCTTGAGGTCAAGAATAAGTCAAGAATAAGTCTCGTAGTCCTGTTCTGGATTAGTTGAAAGGGGCGAAGAGATGAGTTAGGGAGATTGAGGAACAGGCTGTTGCAGTAGTCCAGACTGGAGAGCACCAGAGCTCTGGAGACATTGAGTTTCTGGGGGAAGATGTGCAAAGGGGGAGTAGGAGGCCGAAGAGGGAAGCCTAAAGGAAAGCTGAGTGTCATCCGCATAGCACTGGATGATAGGAGAGAAGGTGGAGATCAGGTGGGCTATAGGGGCCTGGTAGATGTTAAAAAGCCACAACGAGAGGATACAGCCCTGTGGGACACCACTGGTGGAGAGTAAGGTGGTGGAGAGAAAATGGCCCAGATGAACCTGGGTAGGTTGGTCCGGCAGTAAGGAGGTCAACCAGTCTAGAGCAAAGTCTGTGATGCCAAGGTTATCACAAAGCTGAATTATCCGGCTGGTGGCATAAATGGTCTTATCTAAGGCAAAGGAAAGGTCAAGAAGGATGAGAATGGAATTGAGATTAGAGAGCCAGTCTTCACAGGTGTTCAGAAGAGCAGTTTCCGTGCTTCTGGCAGCTCTGAAGACAGACTGGTTCTCATGGAGACAACTAACAGATTCAGTGTGGAGAGTAAGCTGGGAGGTGGCCAGTTTCTCCTAGAGTTTGCCCAGGAAGGGGGTAATGGATATAGGGCAGTAGTTTGCTGGAAAGGAAGGGTCGGTAGAAGACATTTTGAGGAGAGGGTGCACGAGGGAGTGCTTGAGGAGTGAGGGGAAGGATCCAGTGGCAAAGGAGTGATTGCAGAAATTGGACAAGGCTGGATCAAGGGAGACAATGTTTGTGACATTGTCAGTTCAGAAACATAAACAACCCTTGTATCCTCTCTCTGAGGCATGGGACACAGAAAAGTGGACATGTTTTAGGTCCACTTGAACACTTAGGAGAAATAGTGATTTCATATAATAAATGCTTTAATGAAACTCTCTTAAGCCCAGGTCCAGCCTTGTACCATCATACAATACATGCTAATCATCACTCCGTCCATTAACGCCTAGTAAGGCCTCATGACCCTATGCCCATTGGGCCTAATTCCCTGCCAGAGGGTGAATATTTCTGAAGAACACTGCCTCTATCTGACCTGGCGATGCAATGCCAGGCCAGATACAGTGCCCATGAAGCATAGTCTGGGATTTTAGCTCATTAGAGAACCTCCTTCTGCATCCCCCTTCTGCAGCGTATGCCAGGTGGCGTGGGAGGTGTTGAGGGAGATAGAGAAAGTGTGAAGGGAAGCCCTGGGCCACCGGAGTAGCCCATGGGGAGATGAGCTCTGGGCAGCTGCATCACCGTGGACCAGATGAAGACAAGTTCTGGGCCACTCCATCATCAGAGTCCAGGTGAATATCAGGGCTATGCCATGGTGAGTGTGCATCCCACCCCCTGCATCACTCCGAGGAAATGCAGAGGTGGCCTGACCGCAAGGGCGGAGGAAGATGCGGGGGCACCGCGATTGATAACAGTGGCATCCTCATAGTAAACTGGACACTGCCTGAAGCAATGATGATGCCAGGGGCGTAGCAGTGATCACGGGTGGATCTCTCGGCCACAGGAGCAGCGGTCAGCACAACAGGCCCTCACCTGGACATGGGGTGAAATATTGACTGGACATGTGTGCGTGCCACACGCAGTGAATTCGGGTGGCCACATGTAGTGGATGAGACTATCCTAGAAGTACTGGAGGGGTAACTGGATCCTAGTTTCATGATGAGCCGGACCCTGCCAGAGACAGTAGCAAATACCATAGGTGCTGAACAGGGGTGGCTGACCGCAGCAGTCACCCTTATGTAATACATGTGTTTATATGTTAATTGTTGACGTATAGTTAAGTGCATGTTTATAGTTATACGTATGTACAGTGCATGTTAGCGTTGGGGTGTGGGTTTCATTAGGGGAAGGTGTACAGAGTTCATTCGATAAGGGGATAGTAGGAATAGAGGATTGTGTGTACCCTGGCGGGAGACAGATATGCAAAGTGAGAGCCTGCCAGTGGCCGCATAGGGGGCGGGGCCATCCATTGAGGCAATCCCCTGACCTCTCTCTCTAGTGGGTAGTGCCAGGTGGCGGTCAGGGCCGTGTTCCGTCAGATCCGCCCTATGGCAGATCTCTTTACAAAGAACTCCAGCCAGAGCAATTTAGAAGGGGCATTTGCGTTAGCAGGGAAGAGTAGAAATGTGTATTGATAAATAAACACAGTAAAAAAAATAAAGAGGGCTCTACCTTGGTGTCTGTCCGTTTGTAGTCAGATAAAAACTGTTTAGCATCGATTTTATTTGTAGGTGCTGCACCCCTTCCTAACCGGCAGGCTCGGGGAGTGGCTGGGATTGGGTTCCATGGGTATTATCCCTGGTCTGGAGTGAGGGAGGTGGACACCCCTTGCTTGGATCAGGGCCTGAAAACCGGGCAACATATATTTCGGTATATAATGTGTACATCTGAATTTATGATATACACATCTAAGCATATAATGTATAGATTTCAGTGTTCAGTATACACATTTATGAATATTCAATTAGCCCCTAAAGGCCCCTGTATATTGTAAACTTTCAAAATACACTGCAAAGTAAATATCCGAACCCTCTAGGAAGCAGAATTTAGGAGGCTGGTGCGTAGAGTGCAATGTGTCCTATAGCCAAGGGTCATGGGTCAGAGAACTTAGATCAGCGCGCGCACCAAGCCGAGTACCAGCAGAGTACTGACTGCACGTCTGCACTGGACCCTGCTGTTTGCTGCCTCCATTCTGGGAAACTGTTTACTATAACAATTTGGACATTTTGGACTTTGGGTAACTGTTATTATACTGCTACATTGCTATATTGCCCTCAAGTTAGCAAAAAACACTTAATTTATGTTTATTTCTGCATTTTAGAAATAAGCCCCGCCTCCTGCTGACGTCCACCTTTCAAATTCAAAATCTTGCGCGCACCAGCGCGCGCGCACCAAGCCGAGTACCAGCAGAGTACTGACTGCTGACCGCTGCACCGCGGCACAGCGTCAGCAGATTACTCTGCCGGCTGGGGGATTCAGTAACTTTTCTTTTTCTTTTTTACTTTTCCATTTTCGTTGGTCCCTTATTAAGACCTCTAAATTTAGCACCCTTTTTCATACCATTCTTATGTTAAAATAGTTGTTATTCCCAATTGTATAAAACCAACTTTACTCATATTAATATGAATAGGCTCACGTCTGGTATGCCACGTGTGCCGAGCCTAATATCTCACCAGAAGAGTCTACCAAAGTCTCTGGTAAAGGCTTATTCACATAAACTGGGAGCAACTGCAAAAAAAAATATTGTGTTTTCCCCTGACATTCGTAACTTTCTAAAAAATACTGATCACACTGAACCAACTAATGTTGACAACTTTAGTAAAACGAATGGTTCGCGAGCATTAGCTAATCTAGTGCTACAGGAGCAACGTGGACTTAAGGACCCGATCCAACCTCCCTGTGTGTCTGATGCTACTTTACAGCACTGTGTGTCAACGGTATCTAGCTCCTTGTCTGCTGAACAATTCAGTACACCTGTCTATTTTCCCGAATTTTCTATCCCGTCACTCACACAAAAATGTGATCAACTCAACCCAAGCCCCTATGCCTCCACTATTGTATTCGCAAATAGCAAACCCTCTATCTACTAAACCTTCAGGTGCCAGGAGTCCGACCCATACGGGGCAGGAAATGTTGGAGATTCTGTCCCTAATTCTTCCTCCACACAAGTGGTAGAGCTACAGGCTATTAATTTGGTTTCACCCACTACTTCTAATGCTAAAGACCCGAATATTTCAGCGTTATCTAAAACTCCTGAGCTTTACACCACGGATGTGCCTGAGGACATTATATCACCTGATAATTCGCAATCATCATTAATAGCTTCATTTTCCAAGCCATTACCGCGACCATCGTTTGGATTTCCTTCCATTTCAAATACGGCTTTAGAAGCGGCGTTAACTGCCATGAATACAAGTATCTATTTGGTTGTCAAACTCTTTGAGGCATTGGATCTTAGATCCTCAGTCCAACATGAATCTGTTCTACTTCTTCATAAAAAGATGGATTGGATTGCTTAATGCACAAACAATTTTTCTACACCTGTACCAATGGTTGAATCTTCATGTATAATACCCTTGGAGGAATCACCAATAGATGAAGTAATCGATGTAGACCATACTACAATTATTCCTCCACCGCCTGTTAGCCCCACAGAATCCATACCCAGCTCTGCTGTACTACAAATCATGGAAAAACCTCTGTATGACGTATTTACCAAACCTTCTCGCATTGGCAAGTGAAGAAGGAGAGGTAACAGGAAGCGCACTTCCCAAAATTTTGATACATTTAATCGTAATCAGGACATCAAACAAAGACCCCCAAAGAAATCTAAAAAAACAACTTCTCCGTCAAAAACTAAAAATTCTAAATCAAAAACTAAAAAGTACATCGCCAATTTGGTTGCTGCTGATCTCTCGTCCTTAGAGTCACCCAGCAAAGCTTCAAATCCATGCACTAAGGATCCATCTCCCAGAGTGCTACCTCCTACATCGCTGACAATCGAGGCTGGTGATCTCTCCAAGGGTAAGAAGTCTGATCTTTTGCTTATTGCTTCCACTGATAATGAATAATTACAGAACTCTCAGGATCAACTTATGAATCTATCTGTTTAACCTAATGATCCAATCATTGATGATGTTTATTATGGCCTACATAATGGCCCATCTTCTTTACAGCAGACAAAAACAAGATTTCATGTGAACTTTGATATCCCTCCAAACCACTTCAAAACTCTCGATCAAAGGAGGAATGAATTATTGTCAGGTACATCAATTCCAAATAGAAATCTTTCGTCACCAGAATTGACTCCTGTAACTATATGTAATAACATATCGAGTGCACCACAACAGCACCCATCCTTGAAAGAACCTATAGTCAACAGTACTAAACAGATTTCACATAACATGTTGGCATCTACATCTAGTTCGATACCCTTGGGCATTATATATGAAGAACAGAGACCAGAGGTATATTTGCCAGATCCTCCTACGTTACAAGATGAGCATATTAGAGTTACAATGCTTGACAGGGTTTTTTCAGATCCATTTCCTAACCGTTCAACACTATTGCTAATTCTAAATTCAGTACCATCTTTGTGCCAAGTAAATTCTGGCGATATAGCATTAGTATGGTACCCGATTCCTGCTCATCAAGACATTAGTGTTATAAATGTTAATTCTAGAATCGTGAAGAATTTGATATGGAATGAAAGACAAGAATTATATAACAGAGGTCTATGTCTAGAAGCTTTTACTGATCCATCGGTGCAAAACGATTCTATATCAAAAAACCAAAATAGCTCTTCTAATCAAAAAGACAATAAAGAAGCTCCCTGCCTTCACCATCAAGATGGAACTGGTTAAGTCATAAAATAGAGAACAGTCAAAGCCAGACAAATCACTAGAATGAATCATTGGGCGAACTCCATAGTTGCTCCTTGATATCATGGAACACTAGAGGTTTTAGCCATCTTTTATTCAATAACTCGTCAAACTTAAATAAATATGATATAGTGATCTTACAAGAAATGTGGCTCCGCTCTACTCCAGTTTGGGAAGACCACCAAATTAATATTGTTCCGGTGTCTCATCCCACAAGAGGCCGCCCTGCTGCTGGTCTACTGACAGCCGTTCGTAATTACTCCCAGTTATCACTTAGCTACTGGCCATCACCTGACGCTGGAATTCAAGTTGTTGAACTGTCTACCTCGAGTAATGGTCATCCTTCATTCCCAAGTTGTCTAATAATAAACATCTATTGGAACCCAGTTTCTCCAACAGAATCACAGTTCATGAATAAAATAGACAATCTTTTTAAATCTGGCCTTATCGAAACCCAACATCAGGACGATAATAATAGCTGGTGATTTCAACCTTAATTGTTTGTGTCCGAATATTAAATATGCCTCTAGAGCATTTAGATGGTTAAGACTGGTCTCAATGAGAAATCTCACAATGTTGAACGGCTCAACGGCAGACGACTTTCCAGCAAAACCAACTTGGAGTCGGAATGAGAGCAAATCCATTTTAGACTATGGGCCTGATCACGGCTTGGGCGTTACCGCCGGCGGTAATAGCCCTACCGCCGAACTCCCCGGCGCTAATAGCGCCGGATCACAAGTTCGGCGGTAAAGTAATTCCCCATTCCCCATTGAGCCCATTCGGGAATGCCCCATTCCCCATTGGGCTCAATGGGGAATTTTCGCGCTCTTACCGCTGGCAGATTTCCTGCCGGCGGTAATAGCGCGAATTTTCAGCGGATTTCCCCCCAGCTCAGAGCTGGGGTGAAATCCGCCGAAGCCCTGATTCCGCGGACCCTTAAATCCGGCGGTATTAGCGCTACTGCCGGATTTAAGGGTTACCGCCGAAGTCGTGATCAGGCCCACAGTCTTTATCACTGCTGATGCTAACAAGCTGATAGCAACCTTTCGGGTAATAGCAACAAAACTTAGTGATCATAACATGCTCAAGGTGTCTTGGTCCCCCCATTGTGTTGGTAACAAAGATGACTACACGCCACCTCTTGATATTATCCGTCCTATACACATAAATATCCACTACTAATATTGATCTCTAATCTCAAAAAAGAACTGAGACATATGCTACGGAACCCTTTAAATAGAGGGTGCAAGGTATTAAAAAATCAATTAAAAAGACAATATAAGAGACAAATTACACAAATTATACAAAATTACAAACAAGAGCAATCAGAAAATATGTTAAAAGCATTAATGACTAAATCATCAGGAGAAATATGGAAAGTTCTTAATTCCTCACCTGATGATGCTCGTAGATCGATGTTACTGAAGCCCATCTCGGAAAGTGTATGGATGACCCACTATCAAGCACTCCTCCAGAAGCCTATAGAACAAGACCATGAAATAATTCCTGTGCCCATTCTAACTGATTCCAAATTTGATGAATTAGACATTTTAATGTTAATTAAGAAACTAAGCTCATTGAGAGCTCCGGGCCCTGACCATCTTACAAATGTTATTCTTAAAGCAAATCCAGAGATGTGGTCTTCTGTGATTAACAAGATATTTATCAGAGTTATTAAGTCAGGACAAATATCTCCCTCGTGGCAACAGGCCATAATAATTCCTATATTTAAAAAAGACGATCGGTCGGATCCGAATAATTACAGACCGATAGCATTACTTGATGCCCCGGGCAAGATATTTGCCAAATTAATTCTGGTGGAGTTCTCAAAATGGCTGTGTGATAACAACCTCTTGGATGTCAACCAGTCGGGATTTTTACCGGGAATTGGAACAATGCTAAATCTATTCATTTTATCTATTTTAAAGGAACAAGCAATTTGATCAAATCATCCAATTTTTATTGCTTTTATAGATTTTAAACAAGCATTTGACTCAGTGTCAAGGCAAGTTTTATGGGAAATACTGCTCGCAGTCGAGTGTCCGTCGTATATCAGATTTTGAATATACACATTTTATTCGAACACAACTATAAGAGTGAAATTAACATCCAACGGCCTGCTATCCCAACCAATACCAACTAATTCAGGATTAAAATAAGGATGTCCGTTTGCCTCAATTCTATTTAATTTCTATATTAATAATCTTCACTTTGCCTTTAATTCAGTACGTTCATTTCCATCAAAACTAGACGATCAAGAAGTTTCATATCTGTTGTATGCTGATGATTTGATGATATTAGACCAAACCCCTATTGGTCTCCAAAGGAAATTAACTGCTCTTCATGAATATGCCCAGTCGAACAAATTGATAATGAACTCCTCCAAATCGAATATATTAGTATTTCAACACAAACGACCTAAAGGTGATTTTAAATTCAAGTGGCATTTGGGAACTAGTTGTCTAAAACAAGTGCATGAGTACAAATATCTAGGGGTGAACATAAATGCTCATCCGTTAGATCTACCATACATAAGTGAACTCACTGCGCGAATGAGACTACTTGCTATTCAGGGTAAAGCACTACAAAGAAAATACGGGAACTTTTCTATTATTCCTGCAAGAACCTTTTATCTACAGAAAGTGTTACCAATAATAGCTTATGGTAGCCAAACAAAAATAAATCCTATGGCAGTGAAATGGGATGTGCTTGAAGGTATATTTTGGAAACATATTCTCCCGGTACCCCGCTGCACTCCCATTTCCTTAATAAGACATGAATTGGGTCTTATTTCCTTGAATGCTTCAGTGTCTTGGCTGATGTTAGCACTTTACAGAAAGTCCATAGTCTCGACGGATGCGAGTAAAAACTTGTTTCCTTTAATTAAAAAAGTGTTGATCAAACCATCGTTTACACCACTGCGAGAATGGAATGAAATCTGTAACCTAATTTTACATCAAGCTGACATCTCTTTAGATCAGCTAATTGAATTCCCGGATAAAGCCAAACTGAAGTTATGGAGAAGTGACTGGATAAACACCATCGATCAACTCAAAGTATACTAAGCGGTCAAGTTAGGTGCCTTTGAAGAGCGTGCTATGAATGTGTTACCGCAATACTTGATTACATTTCCAGACAGAAGATACGCGGATGCTTTTCTACGTTTCAGGTTCAACCTACTTCCTACGAAAGCTAAACTTTCCTCACTGAACAAGTCTCTTAAACTATCTAAAGTATGTACTTAGTGTGAAATGCCTGATTCAATTGAGACAACGAGACATCTTTTGATAGATTGTACAAAGCTATTAGAAATGAGAAAGCGGTACCTCCATAGACATTTTAAACACCGTCATTTGCTAACTCACAATGAATTATGGGAAGCAATATTCAACACTTCTAATACTTACTTAATCATAGACATCACACAGTTTTTGAACGAACTGAAATTGATACAACTTGTCTATACTCCAAAATGTTCTAAAGTCGATGAGAATGGTTCATTTCGAAGATGAAACTGATTATTGATGAGAATAAGTTTTTGACTTACCAAATTGGTTGTATAAGATTATCTTTATTGCTACTCTATATCCATTAATATGTATTGCGCCACATGTGATGTCATATGGTTGTTTGATTGTTGCCCTAATCGCTTACTTATTAGTTCATCGTGACATTGTGAGGAAAAGAATAATGTATAATTGAAAAAGTTGTTTATTCAACTGAAACAATTTGCTGAATAAAAAAAAAAAAAAGATCACCGAATCCCACCCACCGACCCACTTGTGGCTGCCTCAAGTGGTCGGATCTCAGTGCACTGTCTTGTGCCTTCGGAGCTAAGGTTTCAGTGTTGCCATGCACTGCCTGAGAGACCACCCAGCACCTCCCACTAGCGAAGTTAACTACAAGTTCAATGGTTGTAATTTGTTCATCCAAACATACACACATTCTCAGGCTCCCGGGTCAGAGGCTGCACTAAATCTGAGCAAAACAGACACTTTATTGTTTAACATTTTTGGAACTTGGGTTAGGTGGGATCTGTCTGCCCACTCAGTATCACTGCAGGAGAGCGCCTACCTAAAACTGAGAGGTTCTTAGCAGCAGTAAAAAGCTCCTTTGGTGGTGAGTGATGCCCAGGAAGGTCTCTCCATTGCTGCACCAGATACCTCTGATTAGTGGCCCGCTTGGCAAGCACCTAGCTAGCCCAGTCCTTGCTCTAGGCCTGCACTCATCCCTGAACATGCCACAGTCAAGCGCAGTGTCCATCCATTCAATAGAGTATTGCCTGAGTCCTGGCCTGACTCAAGCTGTCCAAACCCAGCCCATGATTTAGAGGTAACCAAAGTTACTCATTTCTTAATTGATGGAAACTCTGCCCCATAAAAAACATTCTCTCTCCACAAGGGAAAGTAATTCTTTTGAAAGAATCTGTATTCTCCTCATAGTCTAGTTACACCATCAAAATATGCTAAACACCCGTTAAACGTGCATGTGCACTAATCAGTGCCAGATTAATTGGCAAAAACTATCAGAGATATCATGTGAGATTTAAACCGAATCATACCCTGCCACAGAAACGGGGGTCCATGATGGCACTGCCCACACAATAAATGACGTACTACTCCATAACTAAAAAGCAAAACCACGGACCTGCTAAAACCAAAACACAGGTGGCATCACCGTAGTGTTTCATAACATGCTTCCCATCAAAGCACCATCCACACAACCTGAAAATGTTCATCTTCTTCAGATTAAGTGTCAAATCCCATGTAACGGATCCTAAAATATCATATGGTTAGACAGAAGACACTAACAGGTCGCAGACCCTCTCAATTCTTTAAAAAAACATCTAGCGTCACTTACAATACCAAACTGCCAAAGTATCTGTACGGCGTGAAATTGAATTTCTAATTACACAGTCGGGGCTTCTACCAGATAGTTCGTTCATACACACATGATCTCCGTCCCTGCCCTGAGTGGTACCTCCGCAGCATGCCCACTGTTTCCTCTGATGATTCTCCTCAGCCCTTCTTTTCGACAGATCACGTAGGATTTCCATGCTCCTTCTCTTATGAAAGGAGATGTAGATATGCCCTTCAAAAGTGTAATCAAATTCCTATTGGAAATAGTTTGGCGATTACCACTTCGATTATTGCCCAGTGGTTACCGTGGCAAACCATGAACAGAACACAGTTAACCCCACAGAACTTCCATTATGGGGCCAGGAGAAAGCTCAGGGGCAACATGCTTGTCTTGGAAGCAAAACCAGTTTGAATCCTGGTCCCAGCGTAGAGAATGGTCACTGGTATTAAGCGTGTAATAAAAGATGCATTCATTAATAATACACTCTCATCATTGATGTTCTGGCCATGGTCCAATGTGAATCTAAAAAAAAAAAAAAAATGACAACGTCCTGGTATTTCTGGTATTTCTACGCCGTGTGAGATTAAATGAAAAGCTGCCCTTGCATGCATGACACATGTAAATGCCAGCTACTAAATGCACAGGAGATCTGGTCTTCTCAAAACAAAAAAAAAGTGTGTATCTACAAAATGAAATTCTAAATGCGAAAAAAACGACTTCATGAATAGATTTTAGGGCAAAAAAAAACCCTCAAAAGAATGTATCGTCCAAGGTCCTAGATAATCCTCGCTCGGCATGATGTCTTGATCATGAAATCATCTCTGTGATGAGAGAGCTAAACTTTTTATGAAGGTCATGAGATTCTGTCACAAATTTCAGTGAAATGCCTTATCCAAAATAATGCATTTTTTTAATGTGTTCTGGGACTCAAATTCTCATCCTTTTCTTATATACATGTATGCCTTCACTGGGAAAAGATACCCAGAACCTCATTCCGAGTATTAATGCTTCAGGCTCACCTCAAGACTTATGTGCAGCCATTAGCGGTCCAATATGAACCATCATTAATACCTCGAGTAACACTGTGCACTTTGCTAAGACACTCCCACATGCCTCAGTCCTTCCAATTTAAAAAAAAATAATAATAATACAAGAGAACCGCTAGAGCCAGTAGGTAGGTTTCTGCCACATATCAAAACTACCTTTTATTGGTAAAATTACTGAGTTAGACGTCAACCCTACAACCCAACTAACAGAACATGTAGACGCTGATCAAATGTGTGATTACAACCATGTGGTCATCCGTGCTGGATACGGCACTGAACTAGTGTTCACTTCAACACGTACACGATCCGGGGGTTGCTTGGTGGGTGCACTGGCAGTATATTGGTATAAGCTCTCTCAGCCGCCTTCCACACTGCCGACTACTCTATCTGATGGGGTCGGATGCTTCGCTTTGGCTTTGCTCTTCCAGATTTTTCATACATAAATACATGACTTCACAACAGAACACAATCAGTGGCTGCGGGCTTCTCTGAATCCTTCTTCTGGGCAAAGCCCTTGAATGAACCGCCATCTCCCCACTGTTATGGAATTGCTACTTCGAGCCCTCACAAGGCTTCCCCCTAAATTTGCAATGCATGCTGATAAAGATGCTGACGGCACTCAAATCCCAGTGCTTTGTCTGGAGCGTCATCATCCCGGATTCACCTCCGGCTCCGTGGATCTCTTAGCTTGCTGGATCCGATTCACCTAAACTTTAATGCCACGAAAATGGAATACTTGATATGTGCTTCTCCTTTGTCCAACTAAAATTCAGCTCTGGTACACAGATGTTTGTTTATCCTTCGTTCTTTCACCTGCGAACTGTCAACAATTTGTGGTTTACTGTTTTACATTTTAGAAACATCACACTATCCCTTTCAGATGATAAATAGGAAAGCCGGGACCCTGTAAAAGATATATACAAACAGATATTTTATGACAGATCAGGTTTCCCTGTTCAGTATCAAGTGTCTGCTCAGTGCTCGTCCACACCTTCAAGGTCAGGGTGATTTCAAGAGACTGTGATGAAGAAACAACAGATCTGAACAGTCTTTGATGGAGAAAAACATTGGTTTGCGCACTATGAAATAGTCTGGGAATGCATTTATTTATGTGGGAATTAAAGCATAGCTTGTTTTTGAAAGTGCAAGGGATTGTGGGTATGCAAATAGGCAAATACCCAGGGGACCATCATGTGTAGTTCTCCACCCCGGTAACCAATGTCCCTGCCCTGGATAGCCCCAGTTATTCAACATGCTCAAAAGTCACAGTGATTGTGCTAAAGAAGTGAAACTGAGTATTGGAGGATGGACAGAAAACAGAAATGGCAGAAATGAATGTTAATTGTATTCTTGAGCGTTTGGGTTTCTTTGTGGTGGTGCTGAAAAACAGTGACTAGAAATGTATGGTTAAAATAAAAGCACATATTCCTCCCGAACATTAACAGTCCTTAATTTAATAACCACAAAAGAGATGAGGAAAATGAAAGATCCATGTCCAGGCATAATGGCCAATCCATGGTCGCTTTCGAGTGACTATCCTCAATATCATTTGGCCATAGTCCGTCCAAGGCTGACCTCCTATTGTGATGGACAGCTGGGCTTGCATGTCCTTGCACACTCCTGGGAAATGGACAGAAAGCATGGGGGTAATTATCGTGATTCATGGGCAAACCATGTACTAAAAGACCCGGGGTCAACTCATGGGGACGTTTCGAGATGGCCAGATCTGTTTATCCAAGAGAGCACGGACCGTCAAGGAGACCATGGACGCGATTGACATTATCCATGGAAACCACCATGGATAAAGATCCCTTGGAAGGAGCAGGGATACCTATGCACAAGCCACTCGGTTTATCTACCATACGATGACCAACCCAAGAAGGGGGGCTGCACCCTGCAGTGGAGGAGGAAGAACACATGCTTGAGGCTCGCCTCAAACCCTCCCCTATTAGATGGAATATCAATCATTCCAGCTCCGGAATCATAGAAATCAGGTCCTAAAGATGAGTTCTGGCAATTGTGTGTTCATTTATATGTTTTGTTTTTATTGCTGTGTTTTTGGAGGGTGGGAAGTAATGTCCACAGGAACCCGAGGAGCAGATACTTCCAGGAAAGGCCAGAGCGTGGGGAAGACCATTTAAGTCGGCAATGCCATTCGGAAGGGATGTAAGATTGCCCTCTTCATGAGAGCTTTTGGACACTAGACCCAGGACCTGGGAACCTCTTCCACCAAAATGGGTGCAACCACCCTGCTGTGCCACTTATTGTTTTCCGATTGACTGTGCCTATGTAACCCAGAATGCAGTGCATATTCTGATGAATGGGTGTTGCGCTCTAAATCATCCCCTGTTGCCCCCCTCCCTTCATGTTGTGTTACGGTACTGAAATGTGTACTTCTCTCTGCTGCCATTTGCATGGTGTCCCAGAGTGTTCTGGTGGATCTGAAGAGGGGGTGGATTAGGTTAAGAGAGGGCGTGGATTGATGCGAGCTGACCGCAAGTACCCCGGCTCTCCATCCGGGTCTGTTTCTAGGTGTCCTGTGTCAAGAGCATAGAGGTGTTTGTGTCCAGATTGGAGAGTCGTGCACCTGTGGTGCTAGGATGTATTTGCCGACGGTTTGGTGAGTAAGTTTGATGTACAGATGACCTGTTCTGTCGGTTGACGTATTTTTCGAGGAGTGTTCGTTCAGTTGCCACGTGTGGATGGCTTAGTTGGTAAACACATTGAGGGCCCAATTCATGTATTATTTGCGTGGTAAATCGGGACATTGCACGCCAAACCATGTGCAGAACTCAGTTAGTCGATTCATGGAATCGTCTGTGCTGGACTTTTCTGTATTGTACGCAGGGCTTTAAGTGGGCCGGGGCCTGCCGGGGCTGGGCCCCGGCAGGCTCCGAAATTTCGTTTTGAGGCGGGGCCCTGCCGGGGCCCACTAATCTCCCCGGGCAGCCCCGGCCACAACACGAAAAGGCATTTTTTTCTACAGCCTGAAGCTCTCGCTCGTGTGCGAGAGCTTCAGGCTTCAGAAAAAAATGCCTTTCAGCTATAATGGTGGCGCCGCACCTGCGAGGCATCCCTTTAATCAAGGGATGTACGTGGGCCGGCGCCACCATTATGGAGAAACGTGAGGCCGCTGGAAGCAGAGGCCTTGCTTTCTAAATACTGAAGCTCCCACGGATTCGCGGGAGTTTCAGTCTTTAGGAAAAAGGCCTCTGCTTCCAGTGGCCTCACCCTTTCAGCCTTGATGGTGACGCTGCCCCTCCCCAGCTGGCGAGGGGCAGCACCACCATTAAGGCTGAATAGGCGAGGCGCTGTCCCCTGCCAGGCAAGCCTATACAAAATAAATGCAGAGATCAGCACCCTCTCCCCCATAGGGGAGAGGGTGCTAATCTCTACAAAAGGCTGCCTGGCAGGGGTGCCAGTAGCCCATTGAGCCGGGGCTCGTCAAGGGGGCGTGGCCTAACGGCCCATCAAGACCCCGTTGTTAGGCCGCGCCCCCTCGATGGGCCCCGGCTCGATTTGTAGTGCCATTTAAGGCACTGATTGTACGGGGACTTCGCGCAGGCCCGGGACGCCTCTGTAAGAGGGCGACTACATGGGCAGGCTGGGGAGTGGAGGCGAACAGTTTGTAACCACACATAGCAGATTGTGACATGGCATGGCAAGCATACAAGACATACACGTTATTACAAAGCATTACAAGTCTTAGCAAAGCATGAACACGTCCTAACCAGACAGAACAGCCTAGTCTCCGAACTGTCCTTAGGCAAGAGGCCCCACGTTCTCCCTCCCACTCCTTACACTCCTAAAAGCATCTGGCCCGCATTAGGCGCTATACCGATCACGAAAAATGCATTAAATATTGCTCTATTGAGAAGCACACAGTGCCATGGGGCGGCCTGATATGATATGATATGGCATTTATAACGCGCCTATACACAAGTGTTTCAAGGTGCTTTAAATGTTTGCACATTTGCAAGTAACCTTTCATAAATGCAGACAACCTCCAACTGGGCCTTTGGCGTAGGTGCCGTCAGAATATACATTTGAATGAAGTGCGGGGCTTAACCGACCACGATAACGTCGCCTTGAAGCGTGAAGGATTCGCGGATTTTCTTCCCCAGGTACAACACATCGGTCCATTATTAGCTTTCAGGCCCTGCGAAGCGCTTCCACTTACCAGCATGTTAGCCTAATTGCATGTTCCACCTAAGTGGGCATGCACAATCAGACATTGATTTGTGTATCAGTGTCGCGTTAGGCCCGCAAAACAATTGAGCGCCGCTCCATCTGCGGAATTGCTTTGCCATCGCTCGCTAATAGCGCTGCCAGCCGCGTGGGCACGAACAAAGCCCCGTGCACGCGCCCGCAGAGAGCATTCAGCAATACTGGCACCAAAGGGAGCTTAGACAGTGCAGTCCGCGGGCACAGCACTCCGTGGGGGCGTGCGCGCATCCCATCTACCCACGCATCACAACCAACCGCTCAGCAATATGTCTTTGTGGCGCCACTCCTGTTTCTGAGAAAAGGGGACAATGGGCCTCATTACGAGGAATGCGGTAGAGGGATAACAGCACCTGTAGAGCTGCCGGCCCTGTTAACCCTATACCGCCCCATTACGAGGTCTGCTCGCGGGACCCGCTAAGGACGTCTGGTAAAACCAGGCGTCCTTAGCGGCACCCGCAAGCGGCTAACAATGGGCCCGTTATGGGCCCGTCATTAACGGGCCCATTGTTAGCATGGGAATGGGGATGTACCGGGTCTGGGTTCCTGGAAATGGGAAATACCGGGCCCTCCAAGGTCGGAATGGCCCGGTATTTCCCCATTCCAGGATCCCGGTACCTGGTATGGGGGTAGCCATGCCACTAAAAGCGGCATGGCTACCTCCATACTCGGAATGAGGCCCATTGATTGTTTCTGAGAGCATGTGACGTGTGTTTGCCACTGGATGCCCAAGCAAGGGCGGCGCGCGATGTTTCATACACAGGTCTGACGCTGAATTTATTGCACGGGAGCTATTCCGTTACAACACATCCTGATCCTGTGGAAACGAACATAACATGAAGCTTGAAAGCACCTCTCCATGATCATGTTTTTAGTAAATGCACAGTCATGAGAATGCATTTCCATGTTGATGTTTGCAGCCAGCAGACTGCGCAGCCGGGCTATCATTTATTTATTTATTTATTTATGTGTGTATGTTTTTTATTTAATTTGTATACATAGGAGGAACATACAATGGGCTTCATCAGGAGTCTGGAGCGTTACCGCTACTGGGTCCGGCGCTATTAGGGAGTAGCAGTAAGGCAGTAAATCCCCATGAGGCTAGGGGGCGCTATTAGTGCATGGGTGAAATTGAACTCTCTGCCGGCACAATGACCTCCAGCTCGGAGCTGGAGGTGAATGTGGCAAAACTCTGGAATGGGCCAACCTTTAAATGCAGCGGTTATAGTGTTACCGCCGCATTTATGGGTTAAGCCCCAACTCGTGATGAGGTCCAATAGCTAAGAAATCAGATCTCACAGGAAGCAGTGAGCTTCTTTAAATGAGGTGAGTTTGAGGGACATTCTGTCCAGGTTGTGGAGGGGAGTAAATGGAACAGTCGCCGGGGACAATACATAAGTGAACATACATAGGATTAAGGACAACAAACATTTGACATTTTTAAGAGGAGGTAGGCAGGACAGCGAGGTATTTTAGGATGTGACCATGATGGTTGAAGTGCTGGAATCATATGACCCATGTAAGCAGCTCGGCCATTATACGCCACCGTCTATCAGATCCTCATAGCCTAAGGGTTGTAGGTCCATATCCAAGCAGTTTGGCTCACATTTCTGGTTAGTTCTGGTTCCAGCTGTTTTTCAGACAGTTTGGATCAGTTGTGCAACCCTAAGGTGGGATGGGAGTGGCTGGCAGACGTCTTCGGGCATCAGGGCTGTTTTGCTTAGAAGAGGCAAGGAAAGCAGCGGGTGGCCCTGTGCTGCGATGGGACATGGAAGTGTCTGGTGGACAGTAAAAGAGGATGTGACGCACGTAAGGGGTTCTGCTAGCTTTGGGCTGGCATTGCTCCCTGATGGGCGAGGTGTGTGTGACGTGTCGCAGGAGCTGCCTCATGTAGCACGGCCGGTGGCAGTGCACAACTCATGTGTTGAATAAACCAACACAGTGCAGTACAATACAACTTGCTTAATTGGCAGGAGACGTTTTTGCCAAAGTTAGTACGTGGGACACATAAATCTTCCATTGATGTGGTCATTTCAGTTTTCTGCCTTTTTCCATTAAATTCCATGTTGCTGTGTGCAATGTGTCTTCTTTGGAGACATGCGTGGGTGTATGTTGCTGTCCTCTGCTCATTCTGACAGTTCTATGAGACCTGTCCTGTTCTAAGTCCCTATCACATGTCTCCACCTGCCTTTGGTTTCCTGTACTGGAAAGAATGTGTGCTACTGCTGTAGTAAGACTGCAGTCCTGTAATATAGTGTCCAAGGACATAATATAGTGTCCAAGGACATGTCTTAAAGGTGTTGCTGTTTGGTCTTGCAGTGCCTGGTAGTGGCACAAGTTTGGGTCACTGCTCTTGATATGCCACCAGAATTATAAAATGCACTTTTGGATGTTGAGCGGCAGAGGGATCTCCAGAGTTCTGCTCTTACTCATTAACAATGTGGGCAGATTTAACCCACTCAATATACCTGGTTGCAGAGATGCGAGTGCAGGATTTCTGTTTGTGTTTCACCTCATTCTGAATACTTCTTTTTTGTGTTGGCCAGGCACCTTACACGAATAAAGTAGGATAGGTGAGATGGTGCTGGAAACAGTTTTAGCATTCCAGTCTCAGGTATGGTGGGGTGTGAATGGTGTATTGAATTGTGGGTCCTGTTTCCTATCTTCCATCAAGCACCAGACATCGATGAACACTTCTTAGAGAGAGAGGCAAGAGGAAATCAGACACCTGGGAGGATTTTCATCATGGTCATTTATTGTTGGAATGCCAGAACAGACTCAAACACATTTTTGCCTATAACCTGTTTTATAGCCTTTTAATATGAAGCAACATATTTATGCAAATTACCAACTTGCACATGGTATGCCTCTGATAGGTCCCTTTAGTCAGAGAAAAAAAAGTCCATCAGTATCATTGGATAGCTTACCTTTTGTGTACAACAAGCCCACATTAGCACAGCTGGCATCCACAGTTTTCTCTGACGCACAAAGCTGATATGCCTATTTTAGACTTGGCTGGACACAACTATGACAGTGCTCAACTCCTGCCAAGAACATTTTCACGCACCAATATCTAATCCTTTATCTGATTGCTGAGGTCCTGCCAAGTTAGTTAGTGCTTTGTATTCCCTTAAAGCCGATTTTATGGCTGCCAAAATAATACAGCTGGTCTCTTGGAATAGTTTGCATGACACACGTTGTGCCCTCTTCAATAAGAACATAGATAAATGTATCTAAAATTCCCTTATTTATCTGGCCTCATCACAGTCGTGTCTGCTTTTTCTGCCAAGTTCCATTTATAACCTAACAAACCTAAATACCTCACTGTAAGATGCTTCCAAATACTTTCTCCAATGTATCAGCCTCTGTACCTTATCTGAAAACCCTTGACATGGCTCATAGTCTTCCACGCCTGGCTTAGGACTGGAGAACATTTTGCACTTGAGTATCCATTTAAAGCACCCTTCATTTCCTGTTGCACCCTAATCCAAATATGCACAGTGCCATCTGCACTTTTTACTTTTAATAAAGACAATATAATCCTTATTTCTACAATAATGGAACTATTTGACCTCCCTATCATGTTATCTATTTTCAGTTGAGGGGGGCGGATTGGCATACCCTATACTGTATGGACCTAAGTTTTAGGCAGTGGCCTTTCATTGCTGAGGAGGTTCTTGAGCTCCTTCCTGAACTGTAGAAGCTAAGGGGTGAGTTGGATGTTGTGAGGGAGGAGATTGCACAGTCTTGGGCATAGACAGAGAATGCCGGCCTTCTGGTTCTTTCCTTCCTGCATCAGCGTAGTTCAATTCTGCACATGTCCTTGTGCTCTAGCACCTTGAAGCATCTTTTGAGCTATATGGAAATACAATAATGATCTCAGACCAAATAATCTGACAGACTCAATGAATATGGCAATGTACTACTTTATTGTCAATTTAATAAAGTAGGGTGACCTCACAGACATGGGAATGATGCATGAACACTCGCACAGAATCTTGATTACATGAAGGTCTTATACCCCAATATGTGTCATCTATGACATCATTATACGTGGCAAATGCGAAACCTATCAAAGGAAGGGATTGGTTAAGGGAACATATCCACTAATAGAACATATAAGGATTAGTACATCATTGGCTACCCCTTATCGGTAGGGCACACCTTGCACTGCTTCTAAATATGTATAGCAGTGATGAATTGGTCTATGCTACATTGCGCGTTAAGTTTTCCCTCAACCTGACTGATTGGTTGGCATGATATGCCAACCTTGGACTTTTGGCCCTTAGCAGCACGTACGTGAAACGAAACCTAGGTGTTTCAATTCAATCAGACTACTCCCCATGTTCCCAATTAGTCCATCAATTCTCTGTCGTACGCCGCAAGCCAGTCTTCCGTTTGTAGTGACCTTGTTGCCTGCTGACACTCCTGGAACATTCAAGGGAGTGTGAGCACACCACTATCTTAGCTTAACATTCTAATGAATAGACTTTGTTTTCGACTTCTGTGTCATGTGTGAAGAGACCAGGAATGAGTCCATTTCAGCATTCCATTTACTGGTATTTGATTTAATTATGGAGGGTGCTGTTGCCCCTCACTGCCTCTAGAGACTTGCTCACTCTATATCACATGAACTTTTAATACTTTTAATTAACTAATAGTTTATATAGGCTCTCATAGATGTTTTCTTCTTCTTCCATCTATGAGGAAGGTCCCACATTCATGCTCCCTGTTTGCTCTGTGCTTATGCTTTAAAAGTAGCATCCTTAACTCTGGGCAAACCTTGACTCATCGTCGGCTCTGCACACAGACGTTTTGTTGTGTCTCCTGATTCTGCAGCCTTGCCTGTCTCTGAGGTAGTTTGGTTAAGTTCAACGTGAGCCAAGGTCCATTGTCCTAGTATGGCTGTCCTTGCGACGTTATATATATACCTCCATAGCAAGCTTCTATATCTTTTCTTTCTTCCTTGTGTTACTGCGTTTTAACAGTTATTGGTCAGTAAGTAACTTTCTTCTTTAGATGCATGATTATTTTCACTTTAGGTACATGTTACTCTTAGTCCTTCAGCTACATTGTTATTTCTATGCATTCTCAAATCATTTTATCATAGGTTCATATATCTTCTTTATAACATCACTTTGGGCCTGATTACAGGGTAGGCAGTAAGGGTTTACCGGTACCGGTAAGGGCACTGGTACTGGTAAACCCTTACCGCCTTACTACGAGGTACCTTTGCGGGACCCGACCTTAACGGCTGGTGTAGACCAGCCGTTAAAGTTGGGACCCGCAAAGGTACCTTGGTGCTAATTACGGTACCGCAATTTTGCAATACCGTAATTAGCCCCTTCCCCATTCCCATTGAGCCCTTTGGGCAAAAATAGGAATGGGGAAGGGCCATGGAGAAAGGGGGAATTACCGCCCCGCCAACCTTGGAATAGGGTGGTAATTCCCCTTTTCTCCATGGTGGTACCGGTATGATACCGGCGGCAACCAAGGAGCTAATAGCACCATGGTTTACCGCCTACCGTGTAATGAGGCCCTTTGTCTTCATCAGATTTGACTTTAACGTCCGCACATAATATTAATTGATGCATTCTGACATCTTGGCAGGCAACATCCTCCCATGTTGCATTCTTCTATGCAACAGTGTGAGGGTACATTCTGTATAGCTCTCTGAGTGTATATCACCTCCCATGCACTCAATGCAGTATGGGAACAATGTAGGAGGTCCCATTTATGGCATTTCTCTTACTGTCCCAATATGACAGCAGTGAGAGGGCTGGAACTGGCAAGATAGTGTCTACCTGCTCCTCTACATCCTTCTGGTGGATTGTAGGCTTCAGGAGATCCCCAATTTCTCAGTGAGGGAGCTTAGGGATTTCATGTGGCAGTCTTGTAGATGATATGGGCTTGCAGTGGGAGCCAGTGCAGTTCAATGATGGTTGCAATGGCTCAAGATCACTTTCATTACTTCCAAATCCCTCACTAATTTACAATGGGCTACATCAAGCATGATAATATCCATTGTAGATTTTCTACTTCCAACAGCAAAAGTATATGCTTCTGATGAAGCAGAGGGCATGATCATAAGTTGAGCGGTTTGCCCCTAAATGCGGTTGTAAAGGTGTTACAGCTGTTATTTAAGGGTCTGCCCAATCTCGAGTCTGGCGTGTTTACCTCTAGAGCTTGGGGTACCACAAGTAATTATGCTGAAAATGGACCCAATGGGGAATGGGACTAACAGATAGCATTGAGGAGAAAGTCAGATATTGCTACCTGTCAACCCTTGGTGCACTCCAGAGGGAATTCAATCCCAAAATGAATAGATATGACAAGCCTGTTGGGTCTAGTGTCAGGCCCACAGCTTGTTATTCGTATATATCTCTGTATATTATACATTCTCTACGTCAGGGGTTAAAGTACTAGGGTATGAGGAAGTCAGGGCAAATGGCTAACCCCAGCTTATAATGTGATTTTTCTCAATATTGTCCATTTGACAGGTAATTTGATTCAAAGGTATATAAATTTGCAAGTCAAAACAATTTCCATCAAACAAATTACGTAACACAATTTTAAACAAAAGTCAAAAGTTAAAGAAAACTTTTTAATCAATTGAAATCTACAGTTTTTTTGTGTGAATATTTTTACAATCAAAGGAGAAAAGGTAAAAAGGGAGAGTAAAACGTAGCAAGTTTACTTCACAAGCCTCTTCAGGCATAGCATAACGTTAAGGGCATGTTCTCCCCCTTGCTTAGACTTGTGGGCAATGTCACGTCCTAAGTGTCTTGGGGGTGCTTGTTCTGTTTGGCCTTAGATGTAAGGCACTTTTTTTAGACCCTTAACATATATTTACAATGTCTCTTTCAAATTGTAACACAAGAAAATAGGGAAATAAAGAATAATACAATTCTTTGGTTTGTGGTCACCAATCCAAAATAGCATCAGATTTTTTCAATATCTTGCCAACGCGTTACGGACTTTACAACAGTCCATCTTCAGGGCCAATGATACTACTTGTTCCAAGCATAGAAGTGTTCATGTTTTCAATTCCTAAAGTACCAAAGTATAGAAAACATTCTATTAATAATCTTGTTTAACTGACCAAATGTCAGAAATTGCAACTATACAAATTACATGAGACGCACCTCTTTAGTGCTTGTAGAACCTCTCTTTTCAGACTTTGAGCACACCCATGTGCGTGGATCTGCCTGTGCCAACTGTGTATGTGGTAAGTACCACCTCAAGCAAACTCGTACAGGAGAATAGTTTCTAAAGTAAAGACAAAAGGAGGGTGGGAGTGGATTTAATAAGTGTTCCATTACAGGTTCTGGATATCACTAACACAGTTCAACTTGAATGTGTTCCTATATTGCAGTTTTTAGTCTGCATGGGTGAGCACAATCATCCAACCTGCCAACCCACTTTGCTAATTACCCCCTGGTTGGTAGATTCAAAAAATGCTATTACTATCCCAAAGTTCCCTTTAGCCACGGGTTTGGGCAATTTTGAGGCAATTGTAAGCTTTCTCTGTTGGTACAGAAGAAAGTATATATCTTACCTCCGTGGACGAAAAAAGGGCCCGCACTGGAGTCCCCTGGTATCCGGAGGGAGAGTCGCACTCTCCAATCCGTGGGTTTGTGTTCGTTGAACGCTCAGGACCCTGTATTTGTGTGTCATGCACATTGCGTGAGTGACCGGGTTGAGCCACTGATCACTCGTGCATGCGCACGACACACACTCCTTGTCTATAATAGCGCATGGGCTAGGCAGGCAGCGCGAGCGCCAGGGCCGAGCCACCTCTCCCCGGCGCATGCGCAAGGTGGGAGATGGCAGATCCCGGGCACTGCGCGTCGCTCGCCAGCGCATGCGCATCTCCATTCATTGAGTCATCCGCGGGGGAGAATAGTGTGAAATCATTCACACTTGTGTTTATTGTGAATTGGAATATCGCAATGAGCTAAAGGCGGTACCTATACCCGCTCTGCATTCCCAGAGATTAGCTGTACCTATGTGAGGTGTGTGGATATATACAGCCAACCACTAGCTCTATGTTTGTTTATTTTATAACCCTAGAATGGGTCAAGATATCAGATCAGATCCATCAGATCCATCAGTGATCCCTCTGCAAAGGGTCTGTTCGGATCTTTTCTTATCCGAGGGTGCTATAAGATCTCCATAAGAGTCTTATTTGTTTTATTTGTAAAGGGGATGATTGATCGGGGGGGGGACACATTCTAACTGGTCCAATTGTATTGGGAGAGTGGGGGTGACGCAGACCAGGGGCTGCTTGGGTCCCCATCTGTCCCATATCATGATCTCAGTATTGCTTGTCCCTACTGTGGTATTCTTTGTGTGTGTTACCTACCAGAGGTAAGGATAGTTTTTCGTGCATGTCCCATTGTTGTCTGCCGTCATATAAGATCTAATACACCATAAGGTATTAGAAAAACGTTCACATTTTATAACATACAGGTGGCTTTGCTAAATATTCCACATTCGTGGTCGGGGCAATATCCTGAAAACCACATTACATGTATTTTTAAATAACACAAAAGAACTTCAATCAAAACATGTATTCAAACATCAGATACAGATGTAGAGTGCATCCATAAAGCCATGTTGCATCTTGATATTTTAAACATAACACATCAGATCAAACTCTACGTTCATGCCCCTGGGGCTGAGACAATCAAGTGCATCAATCCACATTATTTCTTTCTGATGTAAAGTTCTTACAATGTCTCCCCCTATAGGGCCTAAGCTCACTTGTTCGAGTATTACACATTTCATTTGTGCTATGGAATGTCTGGCTTCTATGACGTGCCTTGCGACTGGTGATTTTTGACTCCTTGTTCTAATGTTGGATTTGTGCTCTGACCACCGGGTTTTGGCTTTCCTGTTTGTCATGCCTACATAGAATAGGCCGCATGGACACTTAAGTTCATATATGATGTTGGTTGAGTCACATGTGCAGGAGTGTTTAAGGGGGATAGTTCTCCGTGTGTGTGGATGTTTGATTGTGTTTCCCTTCTGTATATTGCAGCAATGCTGGCAGTTGTGGCATGGCACAGTTCCCTTGAATGTGGATTTCCCCGTTCTCGTTGTACTTATATCTGCTTTGATCAAGCTGTTCCGTAGGGACTTGTTATTCCTATAGGTGAATGTTGGACATTCCGGGAAGAGTTGCTGTAATTTTGGGTCCATTTGTAACATGTGCCAGTGATTCTTGATAATCCTTTTTATCCTATTGCTCTGGGTTGAGTATGTTGTCACGTATACCAAATTTTGTTGATCTTTAGTAGGTCTTGGTGTCAGGAGTGATTCCCTTTGGGTCAAGTTTACTTTTTCTTTAATTCCTGAGATGAGGTTTCTATCATAACCCCTTTCAATAAATTTGGTTTCTAAAGCTAGTGACTGCCTGGAGAATTCTGTTGATTCTGAGATGTTTCTTCTGTATCATAGGAATTGACTCAGCGGGACGCTGTCCAATGTTCTCTGTGGGAGAAAACATGTGGCCAAAACCAAACTATTCCTGTCTGTCTTTTTGGTGAAGATCCGTGTTTCCAGTTTTCCATTATTTACATATACTTCCAAGTCCAGAAAATGTATTTTGGACTCACTGGTTAAGGATGTGAACTTGATTCTTGGGTTCATCTGGTTTATCATGGCAAAGAATTGTTCGAGTTCATCCTTTGGGCCTGACCAAATCCTGAAGATGTCATCAATATATCGTGTGTTCAATTCTAGATGTTGTGACCATCTTGGAGAAGTTAAAACATTCTCATACTCCAAAAAGTACATAGATATGTTGGCATAGCATGGGGCCATAGCAGCTACCATGCTGGTTCCAGTTATTTGTAAGAAATGGCGTTCTCCAAATTTAAAGAAATTGTTCATTAAGACCAGTTTCAATGAGGTCAAAACGAAGACCCGGTCTGCTTTACAATCTGCTGTTCTTAGTAGTATCCATTCCACCACCTCTAAGCCAGTCTCATGGGTTATGTTGGTATAGCGGGATGTGACGTCCATGGTAAAGAGGCAGTCACGACCCTCTATAAAATGAACCTCTTGTAGTTTCTGTAAGAAACTGGTTGTGTCCTTCAAGTATGTTTCTGGATCAGCGGCTGTAGTATCCGGTCTAGGTATTGTGCTAAGGGTTCTAGAATACTGTTTGTTGCTGCGATGATTGGGTGACCTGGTGATTTCAGTAGTCTCTTGTGAATTTTTGGCAATATGTACAAGACGGGCATGATCGGGTGCTTGGTGTTTAGAAACATGTGTTTTTTTTCAGAGATCTTCCCCATCTCTTCTGCTTCATCCAAGATTTCCTAAATAAGTGTCTTAACCTGTTTTGTTGGATCAAAACTTATTTCCCTGTATGTTTCTGCATCCGCCAGTTGCCTCTCGATCTCCTCCAGATAGTCGCTTTTGTCCATTAGAACAAGTGCGCCTCCCTTGTTTGCGGGTTTGAAAATAATTGTCTGATTGTCTAATAATTTCTTCAGGGTTTGTTTTTCCCATGGTGTAAACTTTCCGTATCCACTGCTGTTAAATTGTAACTTCTTAAAGTCTTGAAGAATCATTTTTTCGAAGGTGGATAAAACATGGTTCTGGACTTGTGGGTTGAAATGGCTCTTCGGGTTAAGGTCAAGAAACTCAGATAATGCACTAAAGTCTTGTTCTTCTTCAAGGTCGTCATAGAATACCTTTAATTTAATTTTTCTCAGGAGCCTAAAAAAGTTGATTTTTTTTCTTTTAGTAATGTGCTATTGCTCTGTGGGACAAAAGATAGGGTGTAAGATGATATGTTGATCACAAGGTCTTTTTCTGGGTCTTCTTTCTCTGTGTGTTTCTTCTTCTGTCCACATCTTGTTGGTCCTTTTCTAAAAAAGGCACTTCTTCTGTAGCTGGTTCCGTATCCCGTGAGCTGGATGGTTGGGAAGTTTCCGGTGTCATTATTGGGTCCATTTCTGTACTTGATGCGTCTGAGGTAGTTGCTTCGGCTTGTGGTGTGGCTGGCTGTGGTTTCTGTCCCTGGTATGGCTTGTTGGGATGCTGTCCATAATATTCCTGCCATGTGTACACTATATCCAACTTGTAATCAATCAAGTGTATCTCTCCGGAACTTGTGTATCTTTTTTGTCTCTAGTTCCTGTTTGTATTTTTGGAGTTTTTGGTTAGTGTCGTCCAAAACCTAACAGTTAGCACCCAACCCATGATCTGGCGGAAATTCTTGCAGACGGGTGGGCACTAACGCTAATAAAGTTGGGTGGTATCCCAGCTGGGAGACCGCCCAACTCGCGATCAGGCCCAGAGTGTGCACAAATCTAACACAAATTCCAGATAGTCAAGTACAAATAATTCTGCATTAAAGGATACATGAAAATTCCTACTAGCATCATCCCATAATTCCATTGTTATAACTGGACCATCACAACTCTACCCATCCTCCACTTTTGCCTGTCTTTTAAAATTACACACTTGATTCTTACATTCATCACTCTTTTGGGGAACAATGATTGGAAGACCTTTGGCCACCTGCCCTGGAAACCTTAAGGTCACCCTTCTTCACACAACCTTTACACCACCTTTTTCACACCATGGCAGCTTTCTTACTATCTTTCAGAGTCATCTTGTTTTTCCTCGTAGCTCTGCAGTATTTATTTCATGGCAACTTTCTTTGCACCATGTGTTGGAATTGAAATGATATTTTGCCTCCTATCGCAGTATTTGAATGTGTGTTGGCCTACGCCAAAAAATATCATGTAAAAAGACTCCGCGGCAAGGTCTTGACCTTAACGAAAAATTGTGTAAGTCGCCATCTTGGATTTAGCTGCCATTTTAGGTTCTCTTGTAATGTGGAAGTCACCCTGAACATCAAAATGGAGGCCGAATGACATTCAGAGTGGGATTCTGGCCGTTGTGACCTCCGCACACATGAATAAATAATATGCCTGCAGGCCACTTGTCGGGGTCGCGAACTGAGACCTTGTCCTATCCCTGACCTATGTGTAAATGTACAACTATATCGGCGAAACTGATCAAATTGCATAAATTATAGGATTGACCTGGCAAGGAACCCTAGGCCTGGTCTTAAGAATGGTTAACCCGCGAGGGGGTTGGCCAGGGCTGGATAAAGAGTATAAAAAGCCCAAATATTCCAATGTACGGTCTCTCTACTAATGCATCGAACCTTCGTTGAAGTTTGTTACGTTACTCTGAGAGCCGAATAGCTATCCGTTTGTCAATTGACTTTTTGGTAACTGTTGTAGCTTTTAAATAAAGCACTTTGTATTCCTTTGTAACCTGTGTTGGTGTGTTTCCTTTGGGCTTCCCGGCCTCATATCAATTTCTTTGTTTTCACAGTTGGCGCCCGAACAGGGACCCTCAAGATTAATGCCGGATCATTGAAGGTTGACGCAGACTATCGAACCGGGATCGGACGGTGTGATTCTGCGGGCCCGACCGATCGAGACGCGATACCTCGGCAGCGCTGCACGATCCGATCCTTGGACGATAGTCGTGTGGTCTGACACGGCATCTTGACGAGGGTCCATTTTTGAGGCAGGCAGATTTGTCGAAACCACCAAACACAAGGTAAAATTTGTTAGGTAAGTTCTTTGATAAACCGTACGGTCCTCCTTAGGTTTGGTCAGGTGCCGTCGTGACCCGGCTCTTAATTTAACCCTGACAATTTGAATTTGGCGTATTGTATCTGCAGACACAATTATTGACCAGGTAACACCAATTTTTTGTGAAATGCCTGGGAAATTTTCTAGCTGCTTTAGGGCTCTGTTCCGCAGCGATCGACAATCTTTGGAATTTAGCCGCCCGGCACCACAGGAGGGGTCGCCGGCATGTACTATGTACTGTAAGTATGGCATTGGTAGTATAGTATTTAATGATATTTGGCACAGACAGACCAGACATGCCTCCGAATTTCAGTGGCCAATCAACGGTAGTTTTGAGATCCCCCGTATTGAATACTTAGAATCAATCTTGCTAAAAAAGAAGGCTAGACCTGCAGCCTTTGATGTTTTACAGAATTGGAAAAAAGAAGCGTTGCAGCAGCTTAAAAGTAGGGACAAACATGCACGCCGTCATAAAACAAACGCCGAAAAAGCGTTGTTATATGATAAAGAAAAACATTCAGAATCAGTTAAAAATATGGATAGGGCTTTTTCACTTGGAATCCAGAAAATGTACCCCTCTAGAGATTTCCATGTTTCTGAAGAATGTATTGAGAAATTGTTAAATGAACGCAGGCCTGATGCCTCAGCGCCACCTCCGTATGTTCCTATTTTGGGCACTCTGCCCATTCCTGCTGTTGTTCCTGCCGTTATTCCTGTTCCCCCTGTACAACCTATTGTTCCTAGTCCCATAGTTGTTGTTCCTCCACCTATCGCACCGCCCCTTCCTTCTGCACCGATAGTTGCACCTTTATTAAATTTACCTACACCTCTGCTCCCGAGTGGCCCCGTATTGACTGAAGTTGATCCAGGTGCAGGATCAAAGATCGTCACTCGTAATACTGTTTCTGCAGATAGGAAACAGGAATTGTTTGCATGGGCTAAGCACTGTATGGAGAAAGGTGATCAAGTTAATGTTTTTTCCACATTATCTAATTTGAATAGTTTTCCCGAGAAATTTTTTTTATTGAAGGTTTGGGGACTCATTTATGTGTGATGTGGGGTAGATTACAAAATTCGGATCTTCCACAAGGAGTGAGAGATTTGAATGCTTTGGCACTTTCGAGGGACACAGAGCAGAAAGTATATGGGCATGTCGAAAAGTTGTTTGAGTTTAGGAAAGACTTTGAAAAGTCACGAGATGAGGACGACGAAGACGATAGAATATATGTACAGAAACGGTTCCTTCCGTGCCGTAGATCGGCACCTGAGGAAATACGAATTTGTACCAAAGATGCGATTCAATGGATCTCGGATTCATCGATTCCGCCAGATGAAGTATATGACACGTATAGTGAGTATACAGTAGAAATGCAAAGAAAGGTAATTTAGGTAATGGTACAGTACCTGCAAGAAGAATGTGTAAGAAAGAAGGTTAGTTGCCCCATAGAATTATTGGGGATTTGTAAAAGGGCTTTTTCGCCCGACACTTCTTCAGCTGCCTTAGCGCTCGACCTGGCTCTGTTGCTTAGTAAGCGGCCGGAGGTACCTATATCTCAGTTGCCTATGAGAGAGGTTCCTCCGACCTTTGTCCCAAAAGTTGAGATCCTCGCCAACACTGGGACTGGTGCCCCCGCTGTGGATATCCCTGCACATTATGTATCACAATTCGTTCACGTCCCGTTTTCACGACAGGAAGTGAACACTATTAGACAATCAGTTCCCGATATCAGGAAAAACCCGACGGGGTTTTACAAAGAAATAGAGTCCGTCTTGCAGTCCCCTGTGTTCACCTTGAGTGATATTGACTTGCTATTTCCTGTACTCCTACCCGTAGATGTATGGAAACAGGTTCGGACAGTAGATTATGTGCCAGGGTTGGGAGATACGTGGGCTAATATGATTAGGATTGATGGGGAAAGACCAGCTAGTGAGAAACCACCACAGGTAATACTTACTTTGCCTGATAGAATTGTCGCAAAATTAAAAACTATAATTCCAGAGAAAATAATTATTTGGGACAAGCTTACGACCTGTGTTCAAGGAAAAACTGAAGGCGCCACCAAATTTTTTAACAGATTCGAGCAGGTATTTTCTGACTTCAGTGGACAGGATTTAGGTACAGAGTCTGGGAAAAGGTTGTTTGTGGACAAATTCGTATGTGGATTGTTGCCTGACATCCAGTTACAGATTATGTCCTCTGAGAGCGCTTGGCAGGCAAAATCTCAATCTGAGGTTTTGCACATGGCTCAGTATTATGAGAACCGTGTTAATAATGAGAAGGAAAAAATTGAAAAGAGGAAAGGAGATTTGAAAACCAAAGTATTATTAAAGCAAATTGTTAGAAACCCCAGAGGAGGCACGACACAGACCAGAGGTCAGTATGTCCCAAAAGGAAATGCTCCTTTGGGTCCTGTGAATATTAATCAATGTGCTTATTGCCGCCAGGAAGGTCATTGGCGAGCACAGTGCCCCGTCCTTCGCCAAAGGTCAAACAGTGCGTTTGGGAGTAGGGGTAGACGACCTAGGGGCCGCCCTGGAGCAGGGGGCCCTGATAGAGGTCAGTTTTTACAAGATCCTCAGCAACCTTTTTCACGGGAAAATCAGACCTCGAGTTTGGACTCGAGGAACATATTTGATCACCCTTCTGCTGCCTACCTTTCTGAAGAGCTTCCTTCCGACGATACTCTATTTCAGTAAGGATTGCCCGAAGCAGGGTTTGGAACCTTCACCTATTCCCGTCAATCAGAAAAGCCCCTACGTTGAATTATTAGTAGGGAATAGGAAACGCCAGTTTTTGATAGACACTGGAGCGCAGAAGTGCTCCATTGATCATTCTCGGGTTCCAAACATTCCACTGTCAGGGCAAACAAATGTTTCCGTAGGGTTTTCTGGTATACCAACTGTCTGTCCGGTTTCTGCACTGGTGTCTGTTTCTTTGGGTCCCTTTACGGACCCTTGCCCTTTTCTTCTCACTTCAAACGGTGGAGAGAATTTTCTGGGGTTGAATTTGTTAAAGAAATTGAATGCAGTAATTCATTGTTCTTCTGATGGAGTACGGCTGACGGTTTCACCACAGCAACTTCCTAATTCTCAGTTCTTGATTCGACCTTTACCTCCTGAGTTTAGCATTGTCCCGGAATGTTTATGGGCGGTAGACGACAATGATGTCGGGGTATTACAGATTGAGCCCGTTAAAATAGTTTTGAAACATGGAGTGAAACTACCACGCATTCCGCAGTATAAAATATCAGTTGAGGGCGAGCGTGCTTTGAAATGCATTGTCTCCGATTTTGTGCATCGTAGGGTGATCGAGGAGATTACAGGTAGTCAATGTAATAGTCCGATCTTGCCTGTATATAAGAAAGGCGACAATGCAATTCCATACCGGATCATAATTGATCTTCGTGCTATTAACAGAGTCGTCGCCCCACAATTTCCAATTGTGCCTGATGTGACGACGATATTGACAATGATCTCTGCTATGGCTACGCACTTCAGCGTTGTGGATTTAAAAAACGCTTTCTTTAGCATTCCTATACATGAGGAAAGTAGATATCTGTTTGCGTTCACCTTGGGGGGATGCTCATTTACATTTACCAGGGCACCTCAAGGGTATACTGAAAGTCCTATTATTTATAGTAGAGCTTTGAAAGAGCAGCTCAACACCCTTGAATTGCCACCTACTTGTACGCTGCTTCAATATGTTGATGATTTGCTTTTGGCTGCAGACTCTGAGAGTGCTTGTAAAGAAGGCACTGTACTGTTGCTTGTTCATTTAGCCAAAAATGGTCATAAAGCTTCGCTTAAAACATTTCAATATTGTTGTCAGGAGGTCACCTATTTAGGCTACCTCCTGTCAAAGGAGGGGAGAAGATTGACACCTGAAAGAATAAAACACATTTCTGGCATGTCTGTTCCAAATACACAGACGGAAGTCAGAGCCTTAATAGGTATGGCTTCTTACTGTAGGTTGTGGATCCCGAACTTTTCGCTAGTGATAAAACCGATGTTAGCTTTGACAAAGAAGGGCATTTCTCTGCCACTGCCATGGAAATCAGAACATCAACGATCATTTGAGCTTCTCAAAACCGCGTTATGCTCTGCACCGGTTCTGGGTACTCCAAATTATGACAAGGCCTTTGTGTTGTTTGTGCATGAATGTGATGGATGTGCTTTGGCTGTGTTAACACAGGAACACGGAGGGAAGAATAGGCCGTGCGGCTACTACTCCTCTGCCCTTGATACTGTCGCATGCGCTTTGCCAAGATGTTTGCGCGCTGTCGCTGCTGCTGACGCGTCTGTAAAACAGAGTGAGGGAATGGTCCTAGGCCATGATTTGATTTTGATGGTACCTCACTCTGTTGATATTCTATTGAACAAAACCCAAACGCAACACCTCACCTCTGCGCGGTTAACAAGGTATGAATTAATTCTGTTCGCTCCTCACATCCAAATTAAGAGGTGTTGTGTTCTTAATCCTGCTGAACTCTTACCTTTCCCGCAAAACACTGTTTGCGGGGACGAAGAATTACATGACTGCCTGTATACCACTGAACAAGAAACGAAGGACAGGATAGATCTCATAGATTCTCCTTTGGATAATGCAGAAGGGGAGCTGTTTTGTAATGGCTCCTGCTTCAAACTTTCAGATGGTACATCTACAGCTGCTTATGCAGTTACTACATTGAGTAAAGTTGTTGAAACTAAGAGAATTTCGCATAACTCCGCACAGGCCGCAGAGATTATAGCGTTGACCCGAGCTTGTGAACTCTCCCAAGGGCGTATAGTAAATATATATACTGATAGCCAGTACGCATTTGGGGTGGCTCACAACTTTGGAAGGCTCTGGTCGGAAAGAGGGTTCCTGACCTCACATGGGACCAAGATCCAGCATGGCCCCTTGATAGTGCAATTACTCTCGGCACTCTCACTCCCTAAACAGTTAGCGATCATGAAATGTGCAGCACATCGTAAGGTCATAGATGATGTGGGCAAAGGGAACGCTTTTGCGGACTTGATAGCCAGACAAACGGCCACAGACCTTAGCACGGACATGTATGCCTTGAGGGAAACGAGAGATGCTTATATAATGGATGAAGGTATTGGGTCTGTGCGAGATATTCAAACTGATGCCACAGCAGAAGAATCTAAAAGGTGGGCTGAAGGAATGGGGAAACTGGATGATGAAGGGTGTTGGGTGGATACATCCGAAGGAAAATGGTTGCTCCCTGATTCATATGTATTGGCAATGGTTACGATGGCACACGGTCCTACACATGTGTGTGCCCAGGAGATCACAAAAATGTTAGAACAAGTTTGGGTGAATAACAAGATTCTGGAGACTGCGAAGAGGCATGTCCAGAACTGTATGATCTGCTTACAGCACAATGTGGGTAAGATGACAGTAACTCCAAGGGGAAGCTTTGGGCCCCCTTCTGTTCCCTTCGAGGTCATCCACTTTGATTTTATTGAGATGGAACGATGTAATAATCTGAAATATGTTCTTGTAATAATTTGTGCCTTCAGTAAATGGGTCGAGGCTTTCCCTGTTAAAGATGCTACCGCCATGACCACTGCAAAGATTATGGTAAAAGAATTCTTTCCTCGATTTGGGCTCCCGAGGGTAATTTGGTCGGATAATGGTCCCCATTTTATTGCAGCAGTAATTTTGCAGATATGCACAGCCTTACGTATTGAAAAACGATTTCACTCAGCTAGACATCCTGAAAGTGCTGGGTTGGTGGAAAGACACAATGGTATCTTAAAGAATAAGCTTGCGAAAACATGTGCCGATACCAAACTGAAATGGCCAGATGCCTTACCTATTGTATTATTAGCTATGCGTACTACACCTCAGATCAAGACTGGGCTTTCTCCATCTGAGGTAGTGATGGGGAGACCTGCTAACATTTGGGGTCTCCCAAAACCTAAAGCCCTGAGAGAGGTGGAAAATGTATTGCTTGTAGACTACTGTAACCAGTTAACTATAAACCTGTATTTCATTTATCACCAGGTGCACTCAGCTTTACCTGTACGGTTCACGGGCCCAGGACACGATAAACAGCCTGGAAGTTGGGTCCTAGTGAAGGCCTACGAGAGGTCTTCCTGTCTCGCGCCTCGCTGGCGGGGACCCTACCAGGTGTTACTGGTCACCAGGACAGCAGTGCGGGTGGCTGGAAAGAAGCACTGGATCCACGCGACGCATGTCAAGAATCTTCCTCACCCGACGCCACACGTTACAGAAGAAGCAGAACCCCTCGCTGATGCTACAGTTTCTGATCTTGGAGTAGCAAACAGCGCTGTGAGTGCGTCGGAGAATTTCTCTGAGCCCGAGGAGCTTGGGAACAGTCCATTTCGTCTCTGCACTCTCTTGAAAAATCACTTCCGGAAAACACTGTTTTAAACTCCACGACGTCCGTCGCCTCCGATACGTTGTTTCCCTCAGGAAGTGACGACACCTTACTTCCGGATCAGACAATCTTGGGTACCACCAGGTACAACCTTCGACGAAGGAAATAGAACTACGGCACGGGTTTTTCCGTGCATCTGGAAAAAGGAAGTGATTGGAAGTTTTCTTTTGTATAAGAAAGTTCTGTTGAACAAAAGGGATTCTGCTGGCTAGGGTTGGGAAGGACTAAGAAATCGCGTGACCGTAGCGTCGCCAGCAACAAACATTGGGGTCGTCGATTGAGGAACTACGATGCCTGCCACCTCCACTGCTGCTCCCCACACTGGACTTGTGAACAAGGGGGTTACCAACTTGGACAATGAACAATGTGCCTGGGCCCCGAAAACGTACTGCTGTGTTTTGATAATGATAATTGTTATTTTTGCAACTACTGCTGTAGGACTTTGGTATTTTGAAGAAATCTATCCTCTGAAACCTTTACTACCGACCGAGATTGTACCAACTGTTTCGACTCCCTCTGTACACCTTCACACTCTGTCCCCTAGAGACTCCCAGCATAGACAAAAGTATCATAATAACACTCTAATGATAGTAATGAATGCAACTCATGCCATTTTTAATAAGAGTAATTGTTGGATTTGTACTCATTTACCGCAACATGGGAACAAGGGACTGGGATGGTATATACATCCTTTACCTTTAACGACTGCTTGCTATGCCTCTCTTAGAGCACTATTCTTTGGCCGATGGAATGATAGCATCTCAGGGAACTTTGATGGAACTAATCTGAATGATTTCGAGAAACGTGAATTAACTCCCCTGGGATGCTCGCTTTTTGCAAATAGAAGTAAACCTAATGTCGCTTCTATTAGGCCGTCTGATAAACTATCTCTTCCTTTTCAAACTCTAATTTCCTTTAAAATGGCTCTGATAGGCAATATAGACACCGTACCTCCTTCTTACTCTATAAATCATAGCCCTGACTCGGTCCCCTTTTGTGTACAAAGAAATGGCACTCGGCCAATGGGAGATTTTGAAGGTTGTAAGAACATTGTAAATTTGACTGGAGAAAACAGGCCTCTGTATGTAGGGGGGCCTGTTTATTTTGTTTGTGGTAGTTTAGCATTTCCCTGGTTGCCCAAGGATTGGCAGGGAACCTGTTATTTAGGAATATTGTTACCCGGGGTATTTGTAGCTAGTACATTGGAGGTTTCTAAGGCTCGCCCACGGCGAGACAAGAACGGTGATACCCCTGGGCAAGTATTGGGAGATATAGCGAAATCAGTTGTGCCCTTTTGGGGACAAATAACAAACTCTGAGAACATTAGGGGATTAGCAAGGGTACTGGAGAGAACGATCAACCGGACCACGGACATTCTCTACAATATGACCTTAGAGCAAAAAGCAATAAGATTGGTAGCACTCCAAAATCGGATGGCATTAGATGTCATTCTGGCAGAACGAGGTGGAGTATGCAAATTAGTGGGGTCCGCTTGCTGTGTTTTCGGACCAGATTCCTCACCGACAATTTTTAAAGCAATACAGAACTTGCATACTCTTAGTTCTGAAGTACATATCCCTGTAGGAGATTGGAATCTTAGCACCTGGTTCTAGGATTCTTTACGATCTTGGGGTAGGAAGGTGCTTTCTGTTATTCTGGTTATTTTGGGGATCCTGCTATTCCTTTGTTGCTGTTTTCAATGTCTTCCAAGTATATGTGGAATGCTAGGGGGATGTTGTGCCCAAGCAGTGAGCACAATAGGGCATAGAATATATGCCCCAGATACAGCTTCTAAAGAATTTGTGTTACAAGAGGTTCTGATGAACGACCTAATGGCTATAGATGTTACAGACAATGATTCGGGATGTATGGATGACAACACATGGAGTTATTTGCAAAAGTATTAGAAATGATGTTAGCACTTGGCATAGGCCAAAAGGAGGGTCTGTTGGAATTGAAATGATATTTTGCCTCCTATCGCAGTATTTGAATGTGTGTTGGCCTACGCCAAGTTGTCTAAAATATCATGTAAAAAGACTCCACGGCAAGGTCTTGACCTTAACGAAAAATTGTGTAAGTCGCCATCTTGGATTTAGCTGCCATTTTAGGTTCTCTTGTAATGTGGAAGTCACCCTGAACATCAAAATGGAGGCCGAATGACATTCTGAGTGAGATTCTGGCCGTTGTGACCTCCGCACACATGAATAAATAATATGCCTGCAAGCCACTTGTCGGGGTCGCGAACTGAGACCTTGTCCTATCCCTGAACTATGTGTAAATGTACAACTATATCGGCGAAACTGATCAAATTGCATAAATTATAGGATTGACCTGCCAAGGAACCCTAGGCCTGGTCTTAAGAATGGATAACCCGCGAGGGGGTTGGCCAGGGCTGGATAAAGAGTATAAAAAGCCCAAATATTGCAATGTATGGTCTCTCTACTAATGCATCGAACCTTCGTTGAAGTTCGTTACGTTACTCTGAGAGCCGAATAGCTATCCGTTTGTCAATTGGCTTTTTGGTAACTGTTGTAGCTTTTAAATAAAGCACTTTGTATGTCCTTTGTAACCTGTGTTGGTGTGTTTCCTTTGGGCTTCCCGGCCTCATATCAATTTCTTTGTTTTCACACGTTTTCCCCTACCATGTTGTGTTTAGTGTATACTATCCTGCCTCACATGAGAACATAACAACTTGCTATTTATATAGTGCTTTTATCTAAAGAAAGTATTTACATGCATTATTATTGCCCAATCGAAATTGGTACTAACTTTTTCGACATTGGACGGATGAAATCCTGAGTCGACTTTTTCAGGATTTGAACCTGATCACTGATCACATCAACGAACACTCAACCCATTGAGCTATCTTACAGGCTAATGATACAAATCATGCAAATGGCTCAACTCTTTCCATGCTGTGAGAGGTGTGTATCTGTATGCAAAAAGCGCTTCCCATATGATTTCTCCTGGCTGAATGGTTAACTATTTGAATCCATTCCTTTAGAGATTGGTTCGCTCTATGAAACCTTTTGCTTCCGGATGATGAAAGGCAGTGTGACTGTGCTCAATACCCTATTGTTGTTGAACTGTTTGCATCTATGCATAACACCATTATAACATTTCATGCATTACCAGCTGGGCCAGGACACCAAATAGTCTGTGTTGATACATTCATCTCCAGTGCCGTATTAAACCCTGTGGAGGTCCCTATTTTTTTTATTTATTTATTTATTAGTTTGCTTTTTAGGCACTTATACAATACGAATATACTGTTTCAAAGCACCTACAGGGCAGGGAGAGACAGAGGGTGGGAAATACATTACAACACAATATTAAGAGAAGATGTGGAAGAGGGACACACCTACTATGCTGTGTGAGTATTCAGAACGTGTAAAGTTGAAGAAGCAGTGGGAGAGACCAAGGAGGAAGGCCAGAGTGAGGCGAAGAAAGAGGGAGCATGGGTCCCAATGAGAGGATCTCTGTTTGACAGGCATTGAGGCAGAGATCATTGGAGGCGTACCAGGAATGGACAGCAGATAGGCAGTCAGGGATGATGGAGGGTGCAAGAGGGTCAGCAAGGAGTCTGAAGAAGAGCGGTGTGTCATCTGCGTAACACTGGAAGCTGGAAGAGAAGGAGGAGATGAGGCATGCAAAGAGAGCAAGGTAGATGTTTAAGAGCCAGGGAGCGAGAATAAAGCCCTGGGGGACACCACATATGGAGATGGAATTAGAAGAGGAGAAGGGGCCCAGGATGACTTGGGAAGACCGGTTAGTGAAGAAAGAGGGCATTAAATCCAGTGCCCATTCCGAGATACCAAGTGTATCATGGAGCCTTTGTATGAGGATGGAATGGTTAACTGTGTGAAATGCAGAGGAGAGATCAAGAAGGATAAGGACAGCTGGGAGATGGACTCCTGAGATGAGAGCAGCTCTTCACAGGTGTTCAGAAGAGCAGTTTCTGTGCCTCTGGATGCTCGGAATCCAGATTGATGGTCGTGGAGGACACCAACAAGATCAGTGTGAGTGTTAAGTTGGGGCACGGCCAGCTGCTCAAGAAGTTTCCCAGGAGGGGGTGATGGAGATAGGGTGATAGCTGGCAGGGTAAGAAAGGGTTAGAGGAATTTTACTTTTCAGGAGTGGGCACACAAAGGAGTGCTTAAGGGGGAGGGGAAAGATCCTGTGATGAAAGAGTGATTGCAGAAATCAGCAAGAGCAGGGGCGAGAGAGCCAATTGCAACCTGGATGGTCCTGGATGAGCAAGGGGATACCTGTTTAGAAGAGACCTTCATGGAATGGACAGCTCTGATAACTTCCCCAGGTGTGACAGGAGAGAAGGAAGAAAAGGAGGAAGGAGGGGATGGGGAGGGGTGTGGAGGGGGCATGTGGGTTGGGTTGTGAGTGAGTGAAGAAAGGGAGGTCAGAATGTCCTGAGTGTTGGTGGCAAAGTGTGAGGCCAGTGCATTGCAGAGGACCTGGAAAGGAGAAGGATAGGAGGAGGCTGCAGAGGGCTTGACTAGTTCCCTGTAGATTTTGAAAAGATCAGCAGAGTTATTCGATGCGCTGGAGACCCATGCCTGAATGTGGAATGCGGGCTATTTTTTGCACAGATGACGAGTCTGCATTCCCTTTGGAGCAGGCGTCAGGCCAGTTTGTCAGAGGATGAGCCTGAGGAAAGCCTCTTCCATTCTGGTGTTTCAGGGCTGCAAGTTTGGTGTCGTACCAAGTGTTACACTTTGAGGTAGGTTTCAGATGGATCCTCATGACTGGGGCAAGAATGTCACGAGTGTTGGTGATGGAAATATGGATGTTGCTGAGGGCAGTGTCAGAGGAAGAGTCAGAGGTGGAAGGGAGACGGGGGGTGAAGGTGGAGGCGAAGGCAGGCGCAGTCACTCATATCATCGGGTGGGTGTTAATGAACAAGGTTGGTGTGACCTTTGGGGGGCGGTGAGGGGGCCAATGGGACCCAGATGGGAGGAGAGAGTGGTCAGAATAGGAGAAAAGGGTGCCTAATGGGAGAGGGAGAGTAAGGTCAGAGTGTATGAGGGCATCCAGAGTGTGTTCACCTGTGTGGGTTGGCACTGAGGGAGAATGGAGAAAGAAAGCGAGGAGCAGAGGTCAATGAATAGAGGGAAGCAGAGCCAGGGGAGTCCAGATGAATGTTGAAATCACCCAGGAGGATAAGGTTAGAAGTGGAAGAAAGTAAAGAAGAGCAGAAGTCAGCCCATTCAGAGAGGGATAGGGAGGCGACGCCTGGAGGCCGGTAGATGGTAGCAATGGTCAGGGTGGAGGCGGGAGAGGTGACCAACTTGCAAACCAGGCTTTCAAAAGAGGACTAGGTCTGGGTAGGTAAGATGGAATCAGGAATCCACTCAGGTAAGATCAAGACAATTCCCCAGACAAAGCAGTGAGATTGAAGCTTGGAGATGATATTGAAGCCGTCAGGGAGGAGGGAGTCAAAAGCAGTGACTGAGCTGGCATTGAACCAAGTCTCGGGTAAGAGCGAGAATGTCGAGGTCAATGTCTTTAAGAAGGCGAAAGATGTCAGAGGAGTGTTTGTTGGCAGAGCGGATGTTAAGAGTCACCAGGTGGAGGTAGTCAGTGCTTTTGAAGGTTTTCTGAGGTGGGGTACAGGGGTGTGGTACACCATTCAGGGGAGGGGAAAGTCAAAATGTCAGGGTCCCACTTCGCAAATGATCACCTAATAAATGTTTTACTTTCTGCACTGCTTTATTTTGATCCTTTGTCTCGCGGTACCTAAAAGGAGTGGGGCCCATAGGCCGGTGCCTACTTGGCCTAATGGATAATCCGGCTCTGTTCATCTTACTTTCTCACTCAATCCATTGTGAAGCGAAGTTTCCCAACTCCACTATGGCTTCATGAATATTGATCAATACATGAAACATGCACGTAAAGCATATTGGCAGCTTTGGCGATACCTTCTCTTGTACTTCCACAGGATGCAGACATCCTTGATCTTGTCACCCCTCCCCGCTTGCATTGTGTGTAATGCTGAATTGGCATTTCTATGTATTGACCCATATAGGACCTCAAAATTGTTCCCTAGAGTGCATCTTAGTTTAACTACATCCCATGTGTTCTTGTAGTGCTAAATATCAAAGTTTGTCTCTTAGTTTGACCGGGTGTATGAAGCCCCACCTATCATAATTACCACGACTATCAACAAGGTCTTCAAATATATGTGCATATCCTGGAAATGCGGCCGTCGCTACTTTTCAATCTTCTTTAAAAGCATGATCTAGATCTGTGTCTTCTTCATGTTCTCGACTGTCTTGTGCCCACCGTTCCTTCCCCATAAACCTGATTTCCTGGGACACAATGACAGGAGTGCGGCTCCATGTTTTTTCCCTGGGTGATCATACATATGTATCCACCATGCTTGCCTACGTCTGTCCCTCCTCCCCAGTAGGCGTTATTCCTTAGGTGTAGTAATGCCTCTTATTCTGCTCCCTGATTCCACTGCGATCAAGCTCAATTGGCTTGCAACGGGTCACACGACATATGCCTCTCCTTACATCTGAGGCTCCACAGGGCAGCCTTGCCCAGGCAGTCTGTGTAGGACAGTGGTTGAGGGTGTCCCTTGTGTGCTTCTTCACCATCTCCCCATAGCCCTACCCTGCCACCCCCACAAGACCTCTGGACTGCTGCATCACACACCATCAATGCCCTTTTCATACTTGCTTCTTGATAGCAATCCCTGTGATATGGACTCCTTAACTACACCCTAGGGTGTCCGCAGCAGTGTGATACTTGGCTCCTGATTGAGCGCCCATGAAATCTGCTTATTGATTGCGCCCTGGAGATACGGGCACCTTTAAGACACACTGTGATATCCGCACCAGATTGAGATCTTGCTCCAGATCCATATGTTGCTTCTTGAGTGCATGGTTGTGACATGATATGATAGGTTATTTATAACTTGCTTAATACCCAGATGTTTCGAAGCGAGGACCCGGGGATCGAACCTGTGTTGCTTGTGTCGTCTTGCTTCCAAGGTGAGCACGTTGCTGCTTAGCTATCCTCCCGAGCAGATTCTGCTGCTGACTGCATTCATGTGCTATTTCCTGCTGAATGTGCCTGATCCCCACTAATATCTGCATCACTGTAATATATTTCTGACGACTAAACCCTCATGAAATGTTCTTCTTGGTTGCACCCTTATGATGTTTGCGCCTGATTGCACCTCTAAGATATTAACTCCGGATTTTGCCCCTGTGATATTCACTCCTTAAAGAGCCCTGCCATGTCTGTCTTGATCCCACTCTCATGACATACATTCCCCGAAAAAGCGGCGTGATGGCCAGTTCTTGTGTGTATCCTCATGCCCCGTTTGACCACTCGATATTTGCTTGTGATTTTCTCCTTTAAAGCTGGTTATGATAACCTAATGTCTTCCCTCAATTCTGTCTCAAGATATCGACTCATTGATTGCTACCTCAATGAGTCCTACGTCCATGCAGGTTTTCTTTGCTCCACAGAGCAAAGTATTGTCCCACAAGCTCTAGAAACAGGACCAAGCCTGCCCTACAAAAGTAATGCATTGCATCCATTCCCACAGACTTGGCTAGTTACTGCCCAGTTTCCAATGTCTTCTACCCAGTGAAGCTCTAGAAGAAATGAACGCACAAATAGCTTCCGGAACCCATGGACCACAATAACATCCTCCATCAGATCCAATGTGGATGTAAGCCAGTGTGAGAATCCAAAGGAACACTCTCTCGCGCTGGGTATTATGGGTCAATCATTTCTATATGTTTGTCAATTATTTGAAAAAGAATGGTATAGTTTGCACTAAAAAAGCATCGCAATTGCATCACTACATGTTATAAGTGCAGTCGTAAAATATATCGGGCTGTATGAAACAGTTACACAATAATTGTGTCAAAAACTGATGCCAAATTGAATGACACACCTTTTGAAAATATGAAACTCCATAGCTAAGAAGTTGAAGATAAGACAGACTGTAATAAAACAGTGTCTTACATAAATAGTAGAAATGGTATTGTATTCAAAAGGAAACTTGCTAATGTAAGAAAGTAGGTTCTGCTTAGGGAGTCATTGAAACAAAGGGCCTCATTACGACCCTGGCGGTAAGTTACCGCCAGGGCCGTGACTTTACCACCATGGCGTAAACTACGTTTACGCCATGGTGGTTGGCGGACTTACCGCCCCATTCCGACCTTGGCGGGGCGGTAAGTCCCCAATCCCCATTTACCCTTCCCCATTCCCATTTTTGCCCCATAGAGCATAATGGGAGTGGGGAAGGCGTTAATTACGCCACCGTAAATTACGGTGGCGTAATTAACTCCATGGTCCCTTAGCGCCATGGATTTTAACACCTGCTAAAAGCAGGTGTTAAAAGCGCCATGGCGCTAAGGGAACTCGGAATTGGCGGAAAGGGGTCGGCGCAGCTAACGCTGCCGCAAACCCCTTTCCGCCAGGGTCGTAATGAGGCCCAAACTATATGTAAGTTGGTAATAAGACACACTACCTGCCCCCCTGCCTCCACAAATACCTGCTGCTATGCTGGCAGCATTTTCTTTGCATTGGGGGTTTTGTCTTCAAACCCTTCTTTGGGTCGCTCCGTTGCCACATCTCTTCCCCGCCACAAACAACCCCCTCACACAAAGACACATACCTTTTCCCCACAAACAACCCCCTCACACACAGACACATACCTCCTCCCCTGTGCCTGGGAATTCCAGCTTCTGGGCTGCTACATGGAGAGCAGCCGGCTCTCAGACAGGCAACACTTTAAAAGCAGTCTTTGTTGAACACAATTGAAAGATAGCAGGCAAAAGAGCTGATATGAATACAACTCCCCTTCCTCTGACACAGGCAAAACCTCTCTCCTTCTCAGCAAGATCCCATTACTCTAATCTCCATGCTCCTCTTACCTCGCAACACACAAGTATCTTCTTCCAGCTCTCGACCACTAAGTTCTCTGCACTTCAGATCTCCACAGCTGAGGTATATACTGGTCTTATCCAGTATGAACACCAACTGACTGGTTTGGCTCGACTTTAAAGAGTGGTTATTCCCCCCCCCCCCGGCTGGGCTCTAGGGTGATAGGCTGCTCCCAGGCTAGGCTGGTCTCTGAGTGGCCATGGGCCTATGGTCAAGGTGGCTGAACGTGTGTCAGCCTCAGGTTATATCAAGGCCTGTAGCCATCTTGGATATTACAATGTTCCTGAACACATGTGAGGTCTCCTTCCCTTCCTATGGAGTCCTGCTGAAATTGCTTGCATTGAAATGGTTCCCTCTGTACTTCCAGCTTGTAAATCAAAAGTCAGAAGAGATGTTGGTAAGCTAGTCCCTTTTTGACATGGGCAAATGGTAACTTTGTAACCTCCACAACGCTTGTGGGAGAACAGTGTTTGTTTTGTTCCTTGAGCTGGGAATGCAAGTGTGTTCCTTTTCACGTTGTTGATGTGCCAAGTGCAACATTGTGACCATAGGAATCGCGCGATCTACACTGGTCTGATAAACATTTGCTGTAGAAAGAACAGAATTCAGAATGTAGCAACTTTCTTCCCTTAAAGGGAAAATGATTGGTTCCTAATCAGTTGTTTTGGTCTGGCTAGGGAGGTGGAAGTATTTCCTAGTAGTACATACACTAAGATTTGAGGAATTTTCGAAGATTTTGGACCTGACACTGTTTCCGCGGTGGCGCTAGTTTCGGGAATTATGGCTGATTTCTTTGTTGAACATTGATGTTAAAATACCGGTGAATGATATGACCCTTTTGGTCCTGGTCTTTCTGAATGCTGAGATAGCATGTAACCATGCCAGTTAGGCTTTTCTTGACTTCACGCTTTGCAAAGGGGGGGTTTGGGTTTGGATTCAGGGAGTATTCAGAAATGTGTATAATGGTGCTGGATTGCAAGCGGCATGAGACAATGTTGTTCACTTTTCCCACTAACCCTATTTCTTGTGGCTGTGATAAGGAAAGTTAGGTGGGGTTGGGTGGGAATCCTGTGGATCCCCCACTACATCTCTGCCTAGAATCTCCTCCTGAGTTGCAGGAGAGGGCAGGCGCTTCCTGATCCCAATCCTGGGGGTGGTGTACTGCAGGAGGATCACCTGGGTGGAGAAAAGGCCCAGGGTATTGAGCTGATTTCACAGGGTGAGGCATGGAATTGTTACTCGGATGAGGGTAAGATCACTCCAAGATAGGTAATAGCATCTTGGCATTCTGATCAATGTCAATCTATGGTTAAAACCAATCCAGTAATACCCAGCATTAAATTGTCTAAAGATGCTACCACTCTAGAACCATTCTTTTATACCTCTAAATCCCCCTATCTTCCACAATGCCAAAGGTATGCCAACAGGAACGCCAAACATGTGACATTTTCTGCCCCATCTGTTTCTAAAGAGGTTACACCTTTTAACTCCTACTTTTCTAAAAAGTACTACATGTCCTAAAAACCCTCAGGGACTGTGAAGAAGAAGAGGATTGAAGAGGCACGAGCAGTCCAGGCCAGGCAAACAAGCCTAATAGCTTTTGGCAAGGCCAGGCAATTAGTTCCAAGTGCCTATACCTGAAACCAATTACCCTACCTGAGGGACATGAAAAGCTGAAGCAGGAAGGACCAGTAGAAATAAGCGGAAGCAGAAGAGGCAGTGCACGAGGCTGGCAGTTCACAAGGATGTGTGACTACAACAGGGACGCCTTAGCAGAGGAAGGAAAGATTTCACCTGCAGGCTCTGAGTTTGTCCTGTGCTCACAAACCCTGTTGGCTGTGGCAGCATTGGAAGAGACTCAGAGAAGCAGGCAGTCTTTCCAGGTGTGCCTAATTGCTTTGAATGTAAAGCCGAAATTGTGTATCCACCCATGTCCCATGTGCAGGAGCAATCAGAGGGAAACAGGAGAGTGAAAGACTCTCCTTTAATTATATAGCCGGATCAGAGACACCCATGCAGCAGAGGGGTGTGGGTGCCAGGGGTGTCTATAGCAGCAACAGTAGAGGAAATCAGCCGGGAAGCAGAAGCAGCCCGCATTCGCTGGGATTGTGGAGGCGGAAAAGGGAAGCTCTTTACTCCAAATCACCAAGAACACCTAGCCAGTGACTGTAGCCAACTTTAGTCACACTTGCATATACATAAAAGTAAGAAAAAGCTGTTCACAGAAGTGGGAATCCATTTTAACAAGGGAAATGTAACACACGCTTACATAAACAAAGTTGAAGTGCCCACGTGTAGTAAAAGCATCTCTTTTCCCCATCGATTAACATAGCTTGATGCTGAGGGGTCGCGTGGATCCAATTAACATGAGAATGTTGCTGGTAAACTTATTGAAGGTGAACTGACTTTCCCAAAATGTTATAAGCACAGTCTAACATCAGAAAAAGCCATGTATGAAACAGTGTTTCCCTATTACCTTCGAGGCTCAATGCTGACCGAAAGGTGGTAACGCGTATCTTTTGAAGTGGCAGTTCAAGATCAAAACGAAATTGTGTTTGCTTAATTTAGTTTCTATTAAGAGATGGTCTTCTTGTAACATACTGAACCCTGAAGTAGAAGTTGTAGAAGTGGCAGAATCTAAACAAAGAACAAGTTGAAGAGGGAAAATCTGAGTGTCCCTTCCCTAGCTGATGGGGCCCCTAACCAGAAGAAGCACTCCCGACAGAACAACTATCGATTATCCGAGATTGCACCCAGTCCCACTGCACCGAACGTAAGCTCACACCACGACAGACACCCAGCCATCCACCTGATCAACCCCGCGATGGCAAGAGCCTTAGCCAACACAACCAATGACAATCAAGACCGAGCTGGAGACGACTATATGAACAAACTCAATTGAAGTCCCCTCAAGCCATGCTGCAGGTCGGTAGAGACTTCATGATGACATAGCCGCGTTCGACATGAAGCACACGTGCAGTAGGCACAATCGGGACACTCACACACCAATCCACATGGAGAACATACGCGTACAGTTCTATGAGCTTGAGGACAGTGACACACATCCTGTCTGCACGTTTGTTATTTTTCATGTAGGCCCGCTATCGCACCGCAGAAACGCAAGATGCCAGAAGAGCTTGTGTATACGCTTGCAGATGCTACTCGCTATTTACTCTATGGATGGACAGGAACACTCAATGGACCTGGCCACTCATTGCATGCTTTTGACCCTTGAACATTCTTATTGGAAGAATAACCAGAACTTAGGTAGGCCTCAGATAAATCCAACACACTAAACTCCTTTTACTGAGATCTCAAAGCTGCAAGCTGCTGAGCGAGCAGAATTTCGCTGGCAGGGACTGCCACCGCCAAGGCCACAATGTTGCAAATGACATTCCTCACTCACGGTGCCACGATGAGCCCAGTTACAGGGCAGGATACCACAAGTTAAAATACAAATCAAATCAAAGTAATTCGACTTACCTAGCGGTCTCTTCACACGTGATCCAGCCGACCTGACATGATGCCAAGACCTGGAACCTGGGAAGATGCAGCCATCTCACGTCTGAGACTGAACCTTGCTACATAATCGCAACAATTCACCTACAGTATGCGCTGGGACTGGACTACTCTCATGGCATTAGCAAAGACCTCATTGTTACACACTGTCACATAATCACACATTATATGAGAGCTGGTGTCTCACGGGCTGGGAACAACGATGACCCCAGGCTTGGGGGCCCGCAGCCTGACCAATCAGGACACTGGGGGTCAGGGGCAGGCAGCCGGAATCTCCAGCCAATCATCAGGGGTTCTAAAGTAACATTTCTCAGGTAGCAATCTTTAGGGATGAGCCAAGTACACCACCTGACATTGTGACCACCAATAACCAAGCACCCTACAGGTCTCCATGCTGGACTTACCACTCTGAGAGCCAACCCAGCGCGGTGTTAGGTTCGGGAAGGATTTTGATAATTGACGATGATTGTGACATCACGAGTGTACAAAAAGGGCCAGAGAGCCTGAAATTGTTGAGATGTACTTGGATGGAACTCGATGCCTAGTATGTTGTCCCTGCTCGTTTGATATAATAAAACAGCAGTTATCCTTTGCTTCTTGTGTGGATCTTGACTTCTTTGGGACATTGGAAGAAGTTAGGGTCTACCGTGAGCTGGAGGTCCACGGACCATAGGTATGGCTTTGTCGACCCCAGAATCTACCCTAACAAGTTGGAGGCACTGCTGAGATGTGCTCCTGAGGCCCCAGCAAGATAGTTTGTGACATCAGCTCGGCAAGGTGTGACCCCCTCCACCATCGGACCTCGGAGGACTGCAGGACCCTCGCGTAATTGCAACACCACCGGACAGCGCAACCGGAGATTGGCCTTCGGGAGCCGACTTCAAAAATGTATCATGCCCGCGGTTGGTGAGTGTTCACACGTAGTCCAGAACTGGCGAGGCGAGCCAAGCAGGAGGCGAGCCAGCAGCCGAGTGAAGCCTCCAGACGTGCACCTAAATGTTAGTGTGGTCCGAACAACGAGCAACAACATATTGTGTGGGTGGGGGGAGGATGTGTGCGTAGGGTGGAGGGTGTTATCAATTTATCACAACGTTTGGAAACAAGGTGGTGATCGGCATGTGTATAAGTAAAGGGAACGGAGCGGAGGTAGTACCTTCTTGTGCAGTCTAGCATCTTGGGGCTGGGACAGCGGGTCCCCAGGGGGCAGAAAACTTGTCACGCCGACAGGTCTGGAGAGTGAACACATGTGTGGGAGGGTTAGTATGGCTTTCCTATGAATCGACGTTGTAGTTCAGTGAATGGATGTGGTTTTTCTATTAATTGAGTGTTTTAGCCTGGTCAATGGATGGTTTTCCTATTAATTGAGTGGTTCAGCTCAGTTAATAGATGTCGGATTCCTGTATAAGTTAGCTGTGACTATCTTAAGATTGCGGAAGATAGATGGCTGATTAAGTTTCCGGTATTGGGTACGTATCACATGAAGAAGTGGTTGATGTTATGTACTCCACTCTGAGGGAAGTGGGAAGACAGCTGTGGGGATTATGGATTTGTGTATGATACGTGCACAAACTGTTAGTGTGAAGATTTAGGTTAGTGACATCACCCATAGGCCATTGCATAGGACATTGTTCAATTAGCAGGCTCTGAGCTCGCGACTCGGCACTCAACGTACAGAACAGGTGGCTTTACTTCCACGCGCGGACTACTCTGGCATATGGTCAAGGGGCGCGCCGAGCGGCGGCAGCCAAGTAAAGGCGGCCGGTACCAGAGTACACCACACTGGTGTTCGGTCGCAGGGGGCCTGACACAATGAAGGGGCTTGTCGGGAGACGGCAATGCCCAGGAAGGTGGATTATACTGCATAAGGTATACAGCTGCAGGGGGCCATAGACATTGGGGAGTGAGCTGGATAGCTACTGCTCATTAAAAAAAGCACAGTGGTACGAGGTTACGCCTCGCAAGAGGTGTGGCTGTTAAAAGCCACACATAGTATTAATTGAACATTGAACTGCATAACGAAAAAGTTTTTCCACCCCTGTTCTAACAGTGTAAAGTTGAAACCCTCCATTTGAGATCAGGAAAAACACACAAGTGAAAGACAATGATGTATCACGGGGCGGGGGAGGAGCATCATACGGGGTACCCGGGATGATACTGACCCCAATCCAACGTATCTGTAAAACTTTGCCTAATTATCGAGATAAAATAGCAAAATGCAGTGTAGATGGACTAAGGGTACAGAAGGGAAAGCAGCGATACCATGGCCACGTAAATGCAGTTTCACAGGGGATACCTTACAGTTACTACTCACATACATGCACAACACATACAAGGGAAAGAAATTAGCAAGCCGCCTGGAAATCTTTGAAATCTGACAAATGGGAAAGGGACATTACCATGGAATGTTGAACTTAAAGGAGGTAAAGAAAGAGGGAGGAGACACATGTGCAACACCTCCTGCACCTCCCAGCATCGCCTCGGACAATTCAGACGAGGAGAAGGAATAGGGATTATATCCGATTAGAGAACTAAATGAAACTACGGAGCCACGGGAATTAACTGCAGCCGAGGGTTACTCAAACCCCATGTAAAAGCCACCCCTGTACACCCCAAAGGCACACGTCACACGGGAAGAGGTAAGTAGCCCAAAAGTTGGAGAGGAAGGGCTGAGACAGGTGAAAAGCGAGTTTACAGGGATAGGCCCAGATGAGTGGATAGCAGCGCAAGTGCTATTGAAGTTACAAGGAACCACCACTGGAGAAACAGAAGGGGCAACAGAAGCAATAAAAGAACTAGAGTTGGGGAAAGGATGTAAGGACAAACAAATGAGCAGCACAGAAAAAGAAAGATTACGGGAGGAGTCGGAGGCAAAACTGGAAGCGAGGATCGCGGAGCTGAAGGAGAAAAGAAACGCGTTAATGAACTAGCTAGAACAGAAGGAATGGGAACGGGAGGCGCAGATAGCATTAGAAAGGCGGGAAAGGGCAGAGCACAAAAGGAGGGAATGGGAGGAGTTTCTAGAGAAAGAACGGAGAAAAGTGTTGGGGAGGATAACAACGGGAGATAGGAGTAAGGTAAGTACGTAAGCAAAGGGGCGTAGAACACTAGAGAAAGAAAGGGTTGAAGCTGAACGATAAATGGCATTCTGGAGCTGGAAGATATTGCTGGACAGCACACAAAAGTACGAGGAAAGCAGGCTGAAGGAGTTAAGGTTAGCATTGACAGAGGAAGCACGGAGTATGAGAGAAGAGGACGAGGCAGCGCTACGGAAAGTACACGAAGGAGTAATGGCAGAAATAGATAGGAAACGGGCGGGCGAGGAAGAAAGAGAAGAGCACCAGCCCAGATGGATACCGACAAAACACACAGGGAGTAGCAAGGGAACGGCCGGGGTGCATGAGACGGAGTCCGTACAACAGAGCACAACAGGAAGAGAGGATGCAGATGAGGCAAATTTTTCAAACATTGATCTCGAAAGCGTAACAGTACAGTACCCAATACCACGTAAATTGACCTTCTCAGACGGATTCTGTAGCGAGGAAGACAAAGATAGCAATGATATGGGAAAGGGAAGGGCTAAGTAAATTGTATATTACACAAACAGGTACAGGAATGTTATGGGAGTGTAGGAATCAAGATGAAAAGTACAGGGGACAACAAACTGGCACGACTACAGAGGGCACGGCAGCAACAGTGGCACCATAAACACCCTACACGCATAGGAACTGAGACCTCCCCGGGCACAAAAGAGATGGGGCAGCAGTTACACACAACAGGGGACACACATGTCAACAGGGCGGGCACACAGGGCCCTAGGAAGCATCATTCACAACACCCACTATAAATATCACAGACATCAGGGTAGGCGTCGAAGATGAGCGAGGTCCAATACAGATACGACAGTATAAACAAACACCAGAGGAAAGGGTTGAATATTCACAGATGCCATTATTAGAGAGGGAGGGTATGCCGCAATACATACCAATGGAAGCACACAGACAGGGAAAACATTAAGAATAGGTTGCCATCACTAGAAAAACAGACACCGGGGCACAGATTGGCAGTGGGGGAGGTGAAGGGGCAACTAGTATCCATGCTGGGTGACACAGCAGATGACATCTGGAAGAGGACGGGATTCCCAGGGGTAACAACACAAAACACCACACAACAAAACACTACACATGAAAGATCACCATTTAAGAACTTTAGGCATGCGGGAAGGCAAGCACTGAGGGTACAATACCGTGAAACATCAGATATAGGGGCAATTACGTCACGTAAGATGCGTGACGATGAAAATCCCATCAGTTACATTCAAGAGATTCAAGAGCTTTGGCGCCTTGAAACTCGAGAGCCATGTGACAAAACACTGGCTATCTTCTATCACATCTTGATACAAGGGTTGCCTGAATCTGTGCAGAAGCAACTCATGACATTTGTGGGAATGGAGGCAAAAGTATGGTCAGAAATACAACTAACGATAGTACACCATTGTAGGTTATGTCATGAAAAGATGAAACAGAAGGCGGAAGACAGAAAAGCGGATGAGGCCAAATTAGTACAATAGAAATTGTCAAGTGTGATGCTGGAAATGCATCGGAGGGACAGGGCCTCCGTATCCTTGTCCTTTACTGCTTTTTATCGTGTGTTCTGTCGTGTTTTCCGCGCAGGAGTTCATGTGGGACTCCTGGCGGTGCAGCTCTCTTTCTTTTGGTTTGCTGAACGGACCCGTGGGATACCCTTATGGCACCCATGGGTGGGGGTACAACCCTGTGCCCCTAGTGTATGTTTTTGGGCACCTGTGGGTGGCCCACAGAGCAGGGTATGGGCTGGTGGCAGCTCCATGCTGAAGTTGACAGGTGCGCGGCGTATCCTCCATTTTGGGATACCCCGGCCCTGCCATTGGGATCAGTTGATTCCTGATGGAAAACAAGATGGCCCCGGTGGCCTCTTGCTTTCTATTACCCATTACCTTGTTTTCCCAAAATCCTGGGAAGCCCTGACTCTGTCCCTTCCCCCTGACTGGCTGTTGGATGGAAGTGCCATATATGGTGTTGTTGTGAAGGCCCAGTCAGACTAGCTGGAGCCTTCCCGATGATGTATGTTGTGGGTACCTCCTGTGGGTGGGACCTGGGTGAATAGAGTGTGTGACGAATATACATTCTGTGTTGTGGGTGTCCAGTATCTGGTGGTTGACACAATGGGCCTCATTACGAGTTTGGTGGAGGACCAAGGTGCAATTAGCACCATGGTCCATGGCGGTAATGAGAAAATTCCGCCATGGGGGTTGGCGGACTTACCGCCCCATTCCGACCTTGGCGGGGCGGTAAGTCCCCAATCCCCATTTTACCCTTCCCCATTCCCATTCTTGCCCCATAGGGCATAATGGGAGTGGGGAAGGCGTTAATTACGCCACTGTAAATTACGGTGGCGTAATTAACACCAAGGTCCCATAGCGCCATGGTTTTTAACGCCTACAAAAAGCAGGCGTTAATATCACCATGGCGCTAAGGGAACTCGTAATTGGCGGTAAGGGGTCGGCGCAGTTAACGCTGGCGTAGACCCCTTACCGCCAAGGTCGTAATGAGGCCCAATGACTGAGACAACCCTGCCCGAAACCGGTATGAATGCAGCTTGGAGTGTTGAATGGCTTGGTACTTGTCCCAATACACATAACTTGTTGTGAGTGTCTGGAGAGAAGTGAATGGCCTGAATACCGTGTGTGCCTGATTGGCTGCCTGCCTGCATGAATGCCCGTAGTCGTGATTGGATTCTTGAGTGTGACCCAGTGGAATGAATGGGAGATCAACAGTATATCTAGGGACCTCTCACTGCTAGGACTGGTGTTCAGAAGCTGAAGTCCACTACGACAAGTAACTGGATTAACTGACGCTTGACCTTGAAGCCCTGCTGGAGGAGAAGAAGTGCTGTTGCTCTGCTTCACAATCTGAAAGCTGCTGTGCCTCCAAGGACTGACCCACAGAGGACCTGGTAAGGCACCCTCTTCCCGAGCTACGAGGGACCATCGTGCACAGCTGATCTTTGCCAACGCTCCCTGGTAGACAGACCTACGACAGGCTGTCGACCCGATACGGGGACTGCTGCGGAACTCCAAGGAGAAGCACCCGGACTGTGGTCCGCCACTGTCGACGACCGCCGTCACCGACCGGAGCCACCGTGCTCCCGTTTGCCTCAGAACTTCCATTGATCATCGGACGCTCTCGTCTGCATCGTCATCCGCTTGTCTCCCACAGGAGAAGCCCCGACCGACGACGCGCCGAGGAGCATCCACCGGTGGGTTTCCCGCCACCTACACACCGCAGAGACACCGACGACTCGACGCCCTTGCTGGGCCACAGTTCTTCATCATCTCTTTGCGGTCCAGAACTATTGTCACCGAGGTGCCCCGCACGCCTCCTCCTTGCAGGACGCCAGCGCTCTGTTGTCGACGAGCACCGCTAGGAGCGAAGCTGCCACTTCCTTGCCATAGTTCACCCTGTTCACCGTCGGACGTTCGATGACCCGTGATTCCTGCCTTAAAGGGAGGGCACTCAAGAAGGGCCGTCGATTCCCCGACACCGAACGCCCAGTTCCCCGACACCTCTCGACGATCCGTGGCTCCCGCCTGAAAGGGAGGCACTCAAGAAGGATCGGTCGGTGCATCATCGGAGAACTCTACTCCACCAGGTACATTGGGGGGGGGTAAAACCTTAACAGGAAGACGTAAGACTATTGAACATTTGGACTGGGCTTGTGCTATATATCTTTATTTACAGGTTGCCCAGGTGGGGGGATCTCTACACAGAACTGTGCCTAGCGGTAGGGGTCAGCATCCTGCCTATTGTTTCAACCATCTTACGTTCCTTCCTATCTCTATTGCTGGTTTACTCGTTATTGATCTGTGTGACATTTTAACCGTACAGTTGATGCACTTTAATGAGATTTGATAACATTAGTGGTACCACTCTAGACGTCTATGTATTTATCATTATTGACTTCCAAGTACAAAGTGCGTTATTGTGATTGTGTACATACCTTTGAATATTAATTATATAAAGACTGTTTTCAGTAATACAGTGTGTGGACATTCCTTTGTGGGGTTCGGGGACTACACTGTACTTAATAACCCGCCTGCATCACCTCCTGAGAAGCTAGGCCTTGATTGCTCGACTACGTTACCAATAATAGAGAATCTTGGCTGCGGTCCTCTGTGCCTCTGCTCTACCATATAGAGAGCAGGAGTACAGACACCCCCTACTGGTCTTTACACTGGTGGCAGCGGTGGGATGCTTATGGTTTTAAGACTCAGTGTATAACCGTGCCACTTACAAAATATCCGCACTTTATTCGATTAAGGTTTGGGTGTGTACAAAATAACTGCATTACAAGCAATGGGGTCTATTGCAAATGGTAAATTGACCCGGATGAGCTTAGAGGCTCTCCAGAGTGCTTGTGAAGCCAGGGAGTTAGACTTTGTGGATAAGTCTAGGGCTGAGCTGATATCTGCCCTGGTGGACTACCAGACCGATGGTGAAACTCTTGATGAGGGGGGGAATGCAGCCAATGAGGACTCTGCCCGTGGGGTTTCTACTGAATCTGTTTCTGGGAATGCCGCCATTCCTGCTGCCTCTGTTCCGAACCCCAGCAATACCTTGGAGCTTGAGTTATTAAGGATGAAATTGGCCTTTGAATATCGCAAGTTGGAGATAGATAATGAGCTTAAGAAGGAGGAGTTGGCTCAACAAGTGGAGCTCAAGAATAGGGATCTTGAACTCAAGAATAGGGATCTTGAACTCAAAGACAAGGACACTGAATGTCAGAGAATACAGCTAGAGAAAGCTTGAGTGGAGACTTCAGCGAAACCCAGTGAGAGTGTCAGGTCCCCAGCCACTAAATTTATGAAGGATTTGGTTGGTGTGTTTTCGGAGGTTTCTGATATCCTCCAATGCATTAAAGCGTTTGAAATGACTTGTGCAATTCATGATGTTGACAAAAAAGATTGGGCTAAGTGTTTGCTAAGCAGAGTGCCTCAAACCGGATATGTCTGTATTCTGAAGCTGAGTGTGGAAGAACGGGGTCAGTATGAGTCTATGAAATCTGCTTTGATTGGCAAGACACCTACCCAATACCTTAAAAGGTTCAGGGATTTTAAGAAAAGAGAGAATGTGTCTTGGGTTGATTGGGTGAGTGCTGCGCACATGAATATGATGGGGTGGATTGATGGTTACAAGGTGAAAACTTTTGTTGAATTGTCCCACCTGTTGTTTTTTGAGCATTTTTCTGAAGCCTGTTCACCGGAGCTGCGTCAGTATGTTTCTGACCAGAACATTTTGGATCCCTTTAAGCTGGCTAGGTTGGCTGACAAGTGGGTCTCCCACCGGGTGTCCCCTAAGGACTCCAGTGGGAATGACAAAGAAAAGGGGGCCTCTCAGAAAGCTGAGGAGTCCCAAAAGCAGTCACAGTCGAATAAACCTAAACCCTCCTCTCCTAAGACCCAAAAATCTAGTGGGGATAAGTCACCTGTGGGTGGAAATAAGAGTAGTTGTCCACCTGCTGCAAAGCAGGCTCCCGGTGGTTCCAGTACCGTACCCCGCACTCCCGGCACTTGTTGGGACTGTGGGGCTCTGGGTCACAAAAGGGGTGACTCCAAGTGTAAAGGTAAGGCACTCGGAGTACAGGCTATCAGCCTGACCTACCCTTACCCCATGTCTGAGGTGGAGGCCACGGCCCTCCCCTCCTCTACCGGGATCACTTTTGGTGTACCCATAGAGATTTCCTTAGTGTCCCTTGGGGCCTGGGACCAGTACGCGGAAGTACTGGCGACTATCCCACAGAACACTCATAGATTTTTGAGAAGTGTCCTCCTGAATGGCCAGCCTTCTACTGGTTTGAGAGACACTGGAGCAAGCATGACAGTGGTGGACAGGACCCTGCTCAAGCCAGAGGACTATGTAGATGCTCCTCTAAGAACCACCAGGTTAGCTGGTGGGCCTCCCAAATTATCGCCTGTAGCCCGAGTCACACTCATAATTGGAGACAAGACAGCAAAGCTTCCTGTCCTGGTTCAGGACAATGTCCCTGCTAACATTCTGTTAGGTAACGATCTCGTCGAGTTGGGATTGATTGCGGATGGTCTTCCCATGACTGCTGCTATGGTCACTAGGTCACAGGTGACACCGGGTCTGGCTGTGAGTCAGGTACCCAAGCCAAAGGCACAGCCTAAGGCACGACGAAGGAAGAGCAAGAAGTCCACCTCTGTGGAGGGAGCCCTTTCTCTTCCTGCTGTTCCCACAGCACCCATTGGGATCCATGCTCCGGACGGGCTGGGTCCAGTGGTAAACCCTGTCTCAACTCCTGTGCGAGAAGAACCAGGAGACTCTCTTGTGGGAGAGGTTCTCAACCCGGAGGATCATCCCGATCTTCACTGCTTGTTAGCTGAAGGGGGACCCTCCCGGGCAGACTTCTGCAAAGGACAGAGAGAGTGTCCCTCTCTCGAGGGCCTGAGGAAACAGGCCCTGTCCCAGGCATAAGGAGAAGTACCTAGGACTTTCCGCATTTTTTGGGAGGGTGAGCTCCTTGTTAGTGAGCCCACTAAGCCTGAACGTGGTGCCCTCAAGAGGTTGGTGGTACCCCAGGTGTACAGGCCCTTCCTACTGCAGTTGGCGGATGAGGTGCCCTTGGCTGGTCCTCTTGGTACCAAGAAGACTAAACAGAGGCTCTCTGCCCATTTCTACTGGCCCCGTATGGGAGTAGAAGTGGAGTCCCACTGCAGGACCTGCCCAACTTGTCAGTTGTCTGGCAAGACTGGAGGCAGTGTCATTGCCCCACTGCAGCCATTGCCAGTGGTTGGCACACCATTTGAGAGGGTGGGCATCGACATCGTCAGTCCCCTTGACCCTCCAACGTCAGGTGGACATCGGTTCATCCTGGTTTTGGTAGATCATGCCACCAGGTACCCTGAGGCTATACCCCTTCGGACTGTTACTGCCAAGGTGGTTGCCCGGGCCCTCCTGGGCATTTTCACCCACGTTGGATTCCCCAAGGAGGTTGACTCTGACCGAGGATCCAACTTCATGTCTAGTTACATGAAAACCATGTGGAAAGAATGCGGGGTAACCTCCAAGTTCTCCACTTCTTACCACCCCAGATCAATGGTCTGGTTGAGAGGTTTAATAAAACTCTCAAGGACATGCTAGGTGCTTTGGAAGAGCCCCTAAGGAGGAAATGGGATCTCCTCCTGCCATGCCTGCTGTTTGCTTACCGAGAGGTACCTCAAGAGGGTGTTGGTTTCAGCCCCTTTGAGTTGCTCTTTGGACATCCCATGAGGGGGCCCCACGCCTTGATCTTAGAAGGTTTGGAAGCCACTCTTCCCAGTCCCGCCAAGCAAGTAGGGGACTATGTGTTAGGCCTCAGACGGAGGATGACACAGATGATGGGACAAGCAACGGCGAATCTCAAGGCCAGCCAGGAATTGAACAAATACTGGCATGACCTTAAAGCATCGCAAGTGGAGTGGACTCCGGGACAGGAGGTCCTCGTGATGGAGCCTACCAAGCCTCGGGCATTGGCAGATAAATGGACTGGACCCTTCCGGATAGTCTCCAAGATGGGTGAGGTCAATTATCTGGTTGACATGGGCATCCCAGGGGTAGCCCCTCAGGTATTCCATGTTAATAGGCTCAAGCCGTTCCACCGGCGAGCAGAAGTCTCATGTCTCTTGCTGGCTTCAGAGCAAGAAGAGGATGAGAATGAGCCCCTTCCTGATTTGCTGCATAGCAACCCTCAGGATGGCTCAATGGAGGGAGTACAGCTCTCTCCAGATTTGACAACCGAGCAGCAGAGGGCCTGCTCCAGCAGTATGCCTCTCTGTTTTCCCTGATGCCAGGCCTTACACCGTGGTGTAAGCACGAGATTGACACTGGTGACAGCGTGCCTGTCAAGAGCAGGAGCTACCGAATGTCAGATACGGTTAAGTACCACATCCAGGCTGAGGTCGCCAAGATGTTGGATCTGGATGTTATTGAACCCTCAACCAGTCCCTGGTCCAGCCCAGTGGTCCTTGTCCCCAAGGCAAGTTCCCAGGCCGGCACCAAGGATTATAGGCTCTGTGTGGACTACCGAGGAGTCAATGCCATCACCAAAACTGACGCGCACCCACTGCCCCGGGCTGATGAGCTCGTGGACACCATAGGTGCTGCCAAATTTGTGAGCACCTTTGACCTCACCTCAGGCTATTGGCAAATAGCTCTGACGGACCATGCCAAGGAAAAGACGGCGTTCTCCACCCCAGAGGGACTCTACCAGTTTAGGGTCATGCCTTTTGGGTTAAAGAATGCCCCTGCCACCTTCCAGAGATTGGTCAATCATGCTCTCAGTGGGCTTGAAGCCTTTTGTGTGGCTTATTTAGATGACATTGCCGTCTACAGTTCCACTTGGGAAGAGCACTTGACACATCTGGGTAGAGTGTTGCAGGCCTTAAAGAGGGCTAACATCACTATAAAGGCCACCAGATAGCTCAGGGGAGTCACGTATCTTCATCATGAGGTAGGAGGGGGTCAAATCCAACCTCTCCCCAGTACGGTACAGGATGTACAGGACTGGGAGACTCCCACTACTCAAACCCAGGTGAGAGCCTTTTTGGGTCTCACTGGGTACTATCGCAATTTCATGGCGGACTATGGAACCATAGCTGCACCACTGACAGCTCTGACTTCACCCAAGCAGCCTAGGAAGGTCAATTGGACTGAAGACTGTCAGAGGGCCTTTAAAGGCTTGAAAGAAAGTCTGTGTCGGGCACCCGTGTTGTGTGCGCCTGACTACAGCAGACCCTTTATCGTCCAGACGGATGCCTGCGACACCGGAATTGGAGCTGTCTTGTCCCAGTTAGATGACAAAGGGAGAGAACATCCTATCATATTCATCAGTAGACAACTCAAGGGTAGAGAACTTATGTTGGCTACTGTTGAAAAGGAATGTTTTAGTATAGTTTGGAGCCTTAGGCGTTTTAGGCCCTACCTTACGGGGTCTACCTTCAAGGTCCAAACAGATCATAAGCCCCTCAAGTGGCTTATGCAGATGAAGGGTGAAAACCCGAAACTGCTCAGGTGGTCCATTAGCCTGCAAGGGCTAGACTTCACCATAGAGCACAGACCAGGGAAGAGTCACAATAATGCAGATGGCCTTTCCAGAAGGTATGTTGACCGTCTGGATGAGGGTGTCTATCCCGTGGGAGATTAGGCACCCTCCACCTCAGACTGGGGGGCGGGGGGGCGACTGTGATGCTGGAAATGCATCGGAGGGACAGGGCCTCCGTATCCTTGTCCTTTACTGCTTTTTATCGTGTGTTCTGTCGTGTTTTCCACATAGGAGTTCATGTGGGACTCCTGGCGGTGCAGCTCTCTTTCTTTTGGTTTGGTGAACGGACCCGTGGGATACCCTTATGGCACCCATGGGTGGGGGTACAACCCTGTGCCCCTAGTGTATGTTTTTGGGCACCTGTGGGTGGCCCACAGAGCAGGGTATGGGCTGGTGGCAGCTCCATGCTGAAGTTGACAGGTGCGCGGCGTAGTCTCCATTTTGGGATACCCTGGCCCTGCCATTGGGATCAGTTGATTCCTGATGGAAAACAAGATGGCCCCGGTGGCCTCTTGCTTTCTATTACCCATTACCTTGTTTTCCCAAAGTCCTGGGAAGCCCTGACTCTGTCCCATCCCCCTGACTGGCTGTTGGATGGAAGTGCCATATATGGTGTTGTTGTGAAGGCCCAGTCAAACTAGCTGGAGCCTTCCCGGTGATGTATGTTGTGGGTACCTCCTGTGGGTGGGACCTGGGTGAATAGAGTGTGTGACGAATATACATTCTGTGTTGTGGGTGTCTAGTATCTGGTGGTTGACACAATGACTGAGACAACCCTGCCCGAAACCGGTATGAATGCAGCTTGGAGTGTTGAATGGCTCGGTACTTGTCCCAATACACATAACTTGTTGTGAGTGTCTGGAGAGAAGTGATTGGCCTGAATACCTTGTGTGCCTGATTGGCTGCCTGCCTGCATGAATGCCCGTAGTCGTGATTGGATGCTTGAGTGTGACCCAGCGGAATGAATGGGAGATCAACAGTATATCTGGGGACCTCTCACTGCTAGGACTGGTGTTCAGAAGCTGAGGTCCCCTACGACGAGTAACTGGATTAACTGACTCTTGACCTTGAAGCCCTGCTGGACGAGAAGAAGTGCTGTTGCTCTCCTTCACAATCTGAAAGCTGCTGTGCCTCCAAGTACTGACCCAGAGAGGACCTGGTAAGGCGCCCTCTTCCCGAGCTACGAGGGACCATCGTGCACAGCTGATCTTTGCCAACGCTCCCTGGTAGACAGACCTACGACAGGCTGCCGACCGGATACGGGGACTGCTGCGGAACTCCAAGGAGACTGACCGGAGCCGCCGTGCACCTGTTTGCCTAAGAACTTCCATTGATCATCGGACGCTCTCGTCTGCATCGTCATCCGCTTGTCTCCCGCTGGAGAAGGCCCGACCGACGACGCACCGAGCAGCATCCACCGGTGGGTTTCCCGCCACCTACAGACCGCAGAGACGCCGACGACTCGACGCCCTTGCTGGGCCACAGTTCTTCATCATCTCTTTGCAGTCCAGAACTATTCTCACTGAGGTGCCCTGCACGCCTCCTCCTTGCAGGACGCCAACACTCTGTCGTTGACGAGCACCGCTAGGAGCGAAGCTGCCACTTCCTTGCCATAGTTCACCCTGTTCACCGTCAGACGTTCGACGACCCGTGATTCCTGCCTTAAAGGGAGGGCACTCATGAAGGGCTGTCGATTCCCCGACACCGAACGCCCAATTCCCCGACACCTCTCGACGATCCGTGGCTCCCGCCTGAAAGGGAGGCACTCAAGAAGGATCGGTCGGTGCATCATCAGAGTACTCTACTCCACCAGGTACATTGGGGGGGTAAAACCTTAACAGGAAGACGTAAGACTATTGAACATTTGGACTGGGCTTGTGCTATATATCTTTATTTACAGGTTGCCCAGGTGGGGGGATCGCCACACAGAACTGTGCCTAGCGGTAGAGGTCAGCATTCTGCCTATTGTTTCAACCATCTTACGTTCCTTCCTATCTCTATTGCTGGTTTCCTCGTTATTAATCTGTGTGACATTTTAACCATACAGTTGATGCACTTTAATGAGATTTGATAACATTAATGGTACCACTCTAGACGTATATATGTTTATCATTATTGACTTCCAAGTACAAAGTGCGCTATTGTGATCGTGTACATACCTTTGAATATTAATTATATAAATACTGTGTTTTCAGTAATACAGTGTGTGGACATTCCTTTGTGGGAGTTCGGGGACTACACTGTACTTAAGAACCAGCCTGCATCACCTCCTGAGAAGCTAGGCCTTGATTGCTCGACTACGTTACCAATAATAGAGCATCTTGGCTGGGGTCCTCTGTACCTCTCCTCTACCTTATAGAGAGCAGGAGTACAGACACCCCCTACCGGTCTTTACATCAAGATACGCCCTAGAGGGAGCACTAATAACAAACCCTACACCACCAACTCAGACAGCAGTGTCCCAACCCCAACTACTACCACAACCACAACTACAACAACCATTGCCACAGCAGTTGCCACAATACAACACAGTCCAGCAATACAAACCACAAACGGGAGGGATACATGGATATGGGCGGGTACCAACAGAACTTTAGAGGAAGAGGAGGGGAAATTAGGGGGGGGGGATTTGGACCACCAGCACACTACCCAGGAGGAGGGTTCAGGGGTTACCCACAACAGGGATGGCAAGGCCAAGGGGAGGGAGGAGGAGGATTTCCATACCAAGCACGAGAACCGCCTAAAAGTTGGACATGCGGACTAGTAGGTCACATCTCCTGCACGTGCAGATACAGAGCAGCACAACAAGGGTGGGGTGAGCAAGGGCCACAAAGCCACCAAGGGGGTCAGAATGGGTATTATCAGCAGGCAGGACAACCACCCACAGTGCAACAGCAAGGCATGCCTCAGCCACAGCCACAACCACAACATCAACAAGTACATGGGACACTGCAACCCCAGCAACAGCAACAACAGTAACAACACCAACAACTACAACACATCCATATGGTACAACAACCAACACAATTATAGGATGACATACAATAGCCAATGGACACAACGGTGGTAGTGCCGGTAACACGGATGGGAGGGGTGACTATAATGGGACATAACCCTTACACTGGCAACGGACAATCCCTGTACCCACAATAGGACAGCCCACAGGCTACCTTACTGTGTCCCATCCTATCGGTAACACCTAACCCTGCGGAGGAACCTCACATAAAGCTGGCGATAGGTGACAAGACATTTTACTTTTTGGTTCACACGGGGGCCACGAGGTCATGCGTACGGGAAGGGAAATACACATTATCAGGTGATGCCATGAACACTCAAAAATGTTCTGGTGCTCGGGAAGTGGTTCCATTTACTGATAACATCGCCCTATCTATTGGGGATCATGACTTGTCACTGCCTTTACTATACTCTAAACATGCATCCGTAAATATTTTTGGACGCGACATAATGAGCCGGATGAACATGACCCTCTCTTTCACAGACAAAGGTATAGTGTGCTCCACACCAGGCATACACATGCTCACAGTAAGACAAATACTCCAAGCAAATTGTGGTAAGAGCGTGGAGATGGGGGTGCCGGTAGACCCGGAAGTATTTCAATACGGGACAAACATGACACTTTCATGGCTACCAGGAATAGCAGGGAAAGTATGGAAAAGATCAGGTGAGTACCTTTTCAGTAGCAAAACAAAATAGTTGATGGCTGGAAGGTTTAGAATAAATCTTGACCTCTGGCATTGCTCTGGGCAACCCTCCAGACAATCGTTCTTCGCCTGCCAAGGCATTACAAAAGGGGAAAGAACATATGCAAATCAGGCTTGGTTTCACACCCAAAGGGGCAGTCCAGCCCGAAATACTAGGTCACATCCCTTTTGCACGAGACCACAAGCATCCCCAGACATGTTTCAGCCTTGTTGGGCGTCATCAGTGAGGAGTAGCTTGGATCTCTAGGCCCAGCAGGCAAGGGACCCACATCTGGGCATACCCTTCCCACTCGGGGTGACAATAGCAAAACAAAAGAGTTGATGGCTGGAAGGTTTAGAATAAATCTTGACCTCTGGCATTGCTCTGGGCAACCATCCAGACCATCGTTCTTCACCTGCCAACCCATGACAAAAGGGGAATGACCATGCGCAAATCAGGTTTGGTCCCACCCCCAAAGGGGTAGTCCAGCCCGAACTACTAGGTCACATCCCTTTTGCACGAGATCACACGCATCCTCAGACATGTTTCAGCCTTGTTGGGCGGCGTCAGTGAGGAGTAGCTTGGGTCTCTAGGCCCAGCAGGCAAAGGACCCACATCTGGGCATACCCTTCCCACTCGGGGTGACAATAGCAAAACAAAAGAGTTGATGGCTGGAAGGTTTAGAATAAATCTTGACCTCTGGTATTGCTCTGGGCAACCCTCCAGACCATCGTTCTTAGCCTGCCAAGCCATGACAAAAGGGGAAAGACCATATGCAAATCAGGCTTGGTCCCACCCCCAAAGGGGTAGTCCAGTCTGAACTACTAGGTCACATCCCTTTTGCACGAGACCACAAGCATCCCCAGACATGTTTCAGCCTTGTTGGGCGTCATCAGTGAGTAGTAGCTTGGGTCTCTAGGCCCAGCAGGCAAGGGACCCACGTCTGGGCATACCCTTCCCACTCGGGGTGACAATAGCAAAACAAAAGAGTTGATGGCTGGAAGGTTTAGAATAAATCTTGACCTCTGGCATTGCTCTGGGCAACCCTCCAGACCATCGTTCTTCGCCTGCCAAGCCATGACAAAAGGGGAAATACCAAGGTATAGTGTGCTCCACACCAGGCATACACATGCTCACAGTAAGACAAATACTCCAAGCATATTGTGGTAAGAGCATGGAGAGGGGGGAGCCGGTACACTCGGAAGCATTTCAATTCGGGACAAACATGGCACTTGCATGGCTACCAGGAATAGCAGGGAAAGTATGGAAAAGGCCAGGTGAGTACCTTTTCGGGCAGAAACGCCCACAGATGAGAAAGAAGGAACGTTTGTGTCAATAGACATTGAAGGGTTAGTGGCACGGGGAGATTGGGTTGCAGTACACACCCTAGACAATGAAGGGAAGGCCTGGAGGGCTGTAATAGTGCTAGCAGAAGGGTGTAGATTGACTCAAGTGTCTGATGAAGAGCTCTTCTCACAAGGAAAGGGGACGAGTGAGATGATGTTGGAAATGAGTGTATACGTTTGGATATGGTTAACACACGGAGATGTGGCCCGGAAAATGGCAATGGTACTAGAAGCACCACTCCCAGCACCTCCCTCATTCTGCGAGAAGGACCTAGCAAAGGAACCATCTTCATTATGTACAACAAGCCCCTACGATCTGGGGTGCATAAAAAGCATAGGGGGAGTAAAATAAAATGAAGAAAGGAGCAATTCTGCCCAGAGTTAGACAATACCCACTGTCAAAAGAAGCAGATGAGGGCATTTATGAGACGATAAGTGCCCTCATTGAATGAGGCATTCTGGTACCATCAGAATCACCTTGCAACACTGCTGTGTACCCCGTCCGCAAGGCAAACAGAGGTTCATGGTGTTTCATACAAGATTTAAGACCCCTAAACAACATTTTGGAGGCAGAATATCCTGTAGCAGCTAACCTGGCTACAATACTTTGCGGCATTCCAGCAGAGGCTCACGGTTCACTGTGATTGACCTCAAAAATGCCTTTTTCTCGATACCACTACACTCGGATTCCCAAGATTTAACGAGGTTCATGTATCGCAATACAAAATGGAAGCACACAAGACTACCTCAAGCAGACTACGAGGCGCCATCAATTTTCAACAGAGTGATCCAGACGGACCAAAGTAATATAGAGACAGAGAGTATGATTTGACAATATGTGGATGACATCCTCATCTGCAGCACAACAGAAGATGAGTGCAGGAAGGACTCGGTCAAAATGCTTACAGTATTAGCAGAAAAAGGATACAAGGTAGACAAGGCAAAATTGCAATATTGTCAAGAAGAAGTTCTATACATAGGGCAAATGATATCACAAAAAGGCAGACATATAGCTCCACAGAGGGGACAGACAATACTAAACACAGCACAACCACAGAGAGTATGAGAATTACAGCAGTTCCTTGGTCTATGCAACTATTGCAGGGCATGGGTGTTTGATTACAGTACATACACAGGTCCCTTACTTACAGCCCTCAGGGAAGCACAAAGTGGACAGTAAACGCTAAGGTGGACATAGGAAATGACAAATGCATTTAATGAATTAAAAGAGGCGATATCAACAGCACCGGCCCTGGGTACCCCTAATTATAAGAAGGAGTTTTATATATTATCATACTCTGATGGGGTGGTAATGTAAGCGATACTAACACAAAAGACAAGCATGGGCCACAAACCAATTGCATATTACAGCGGCTAGTTATACCCAGTAATGACAGGACATTTCCCATGCGAACAACACTTGGCTGCTGCAGCTTTTGCTGTAGAAAAGCATCCTCAATAACAATGGGATGTTCCACAACACTTTATGTGGAGTACGCCCTTTTGGCGATTTCACACAAGCCAAAAAGCACCCTGACTACACAAAGAGCAACAGGCTATGAAATAATCCTCTCCCAACCAGAACTAAAAATAGTGAGGTGCAAAAATGTTACCCCAGCACAGTTCCTAGCAGAAGTAGTAGGAGACGGAGAATGTGTCCATGATTGTACAAAGACTATTGAACTGTACTCAAAAACATGTAAAGTAGAGGAAGAGGCACTTGAGGGGGTGGAGATGTACTATATATTGATGGGTCATCAAAAATTGACCAAGGTGATGGAGTGAGAAGGACGGGGGCAGCGATGGTAAGATTAAAAGAGGACTGGACAAGCGAGGCAGTAAGATGTGTTCGGTTGCCTCCTCAGTATTCAGCACAAGTAGCTGAATTAGTAGCTCTGTTAGTAGCCCTTAGAGAGAGTGAAGGAAAATGGGTCACTATCTATTCAGATAGTGACTATGTAACATCAACAGTGCACTCTGGCCTAGCAAGGTGGTTAAGAAGAGGGTTTAGATGGGCAGACAGCATGCCAGTACAGCACACACTCCTCCTAGGGGAACTAATTGAGGTTGTAACATATCCAACAGAACTCACATTGGTGAAGTGCCAAGCACACACTAATGGGGAAGACCCAATATCAAAAGGAAATGAAGCAGCAGACTTTTATGCAAAACACGCCTCATATTTTGTGGAGTAATGGGACCTCCAAGAAAAACAAAAAGAGCGGGGAGGGGCAAGACAGATGCTAATGAAGGAAGGTTACAATCATCTACCAGAAACTCAAATCAAGGAATTACAGGCAGCTGCATCAATGACAGAAAAATAACTCTGGGTAAAAATAGGGTGCTCAATGTCCCCCACAGACGCCTTATGGAGACAAAATAACACCGTAAAAGTAGTCATGCCCCTCACATTACTGCAAACAGCATTAACCCAACTACACCATCCTGCACATATTGGGAAGGATGTGATAGCAGCACAGATTGGAGAATATTGTTTCTGCCCTGAATTAAATGCACACCTAGCAAACTTCATCAGTAATTGCCTCACCTGCCAGCAATTCACGGCTGGCCATACACTTAAGGTGATCAGAGGAATAATACCATGACCATAGGGTCCCTTTCTACACCTCCACATCGATTATGTTGATATGGTAAACGTATGCCAAGGCTACCGCTACATGATTGTGGTAGTGTGCCCATTCTCAGGGTGGATAGAAGCAGGCCCGTGCTCCCATGCTGATGCATTAAGGGCGGCAAAGTTCTTGGTTAGAGATATCTTCCCAAACTGGGGCGTCTGTGAAGTTCAAAGATCAGACAACGGCCCCCACTTCGCCAACAAACTATTCCAACACATCACCACATTGCTCGAGTTAAAGCACAAGTTTGTGTGTGCATATCACCCACAGGCCAACAGCGTCTGTGAATGCCTTAACAGCCTTCAAAAAGAGAGAATTGCAAAAACACAACAGACAACCAAAAAGAATTGGCTGTATTGTCTCCATCTGGCTCTATTTGAGCTACAGAAGCGACTGGTCACCACAAGGTGGTGACCCATTGCCAAATGCGCTTCCCACTAACTCCACTCACAAGGGCCATGTATGATTATGATGGGGTAGCGGAAATATTGGGGAAGGAAATGTATGAATAAGTCACTTCACTGGTTACTAGTGCTTCATTTATTTCTCAACAGATCCAACGGACACAGGGGAGGTCAGAGAACAATCAACAACAAGCCAACAACACTCAAGAACAAGCCAAAGACTCAGTGATCAAAGAAGGAGACCAAGTTCACAGATAGAGTGGTGAAATTAAAAAATAAAACTGTTTGGTCGCATTTATGTGACATGAAGCCCTACAAAGCACCGGCCTCGCCCCACCCCAGCATTGACAGGGCCAACGCTTCAGCAACGGATACGTCAGACAACAGCAGTATTCCACTATCAGTACCTACCAGTTTAGATATTTCTAAGGACACGAGTGAACAAGAGAGCACAGATCACTCAATGATCAGATGCTCACAGACATCTGACGTTCCCACAGCCATGTTAATTGAGATTTAGAATAAACTGGATGTTACTACCAAAATACATAGAATTATAATTCAAATGCTGGTTGTACAAATAAAGGACACTACGATATAGATAGGGCTAGCCAGCATGCACTCACCCAGTAGGAATACACTGTGTTGCAATGTCTTTGCATGCCCTCTTCTCCCTTTTTTTGTCTCGCACATGCAGGGTAATGCGTCTGACAAATGTATGTGAATAAATGTTGAAGATAGATTGAAAAGATCCTTCTAATTATAAAGATAGATTGAAAAAAACTATTGATTTAGATGTTGCCTCCCATTGAACACCATGAAGAACTCTCCTACTAGTATATTCATGCCCTGCGAAGACCCACCAATTCCAGATTAAATGACTATTTAGTTCAGCAGGCTTAGAAACACATATAAATACTAATACATTAATGCTGGTTTACTGCAATTTTCAGGCGGGCAACTATATCAACTCAACAACTACCGGACTACAGTAAGGGTTAATAATGCCGACATTAATAAAGATTGTAATAAAAATAATGTGGGTAATTTTGGCTACCGGATTGGTAGCTGCCATTGTTTGGCAAATATACACAGCTTTGCATGTATCTACAACATCCCATACTAACATTCCTCCCACCCAAGCTGCAAGGAGCCCTGTGTCAGGTGGTGTCACAAGCACTAACGAGAAGGTAAGGAGAGGTTGACGTAGTATTGGTACTGATGTTAATGAGGTTGACACATATCTCACTGGTACAGCACACATCACAAACAACATGTGGTACAAGCACATGTCAAAAATTGGTAAAGACACAACACGGGACAGCTGCTATGTCTGCTCATTGATCCCATATTAAATTAAATGGCAACAGCTGAAAAGAAACACAGCCTCCCTGAAGAGGGTTGGAGACTCGAAAGTACTTGGAGGAGCAGAACTACTGTGCATTTGAACTGGCAGCTGGGATTTAACCCTGGTATATTTTTGGGACATTTTGTGGCTGTTGGGAATTAACCCTGGTATATTTTTTGAACATTTTGTCGGATCCAACCCTATTACCACTTACATTTGGGATTTAACCCTGTTATTATTTAACATTGCTGGGATCAAACCCTGTTATTACTAGTTTAAGGCTTAAAAAGACTGGGGACTAGAGTGCGCGCCTGACCTTTTCTTTTTTCTTTCTATTTTTCATTGATCCCATATGCCCTGAGCACTACCAGAACCTTTGTCGCCACAAAAGTACCAGCAACAATGGCACAATGCCTCCTATACCTTGAATTGTTCCAAACACAGGGGATATTCCAAGGGAAAACAGCAACCCTCCAGTGGAGATCAAATGCAATGTACCCATGCAAGGATAACTTCATAAACACATTACCTATGTTTGACAACTACTGGCAGCACACACAAGCACTCCGGTACATAACTGATGGGCCAGAAAAAGGAGAAACAAAGGAAGTGACGTTAGACTATCTGCCATGCAAATGGAGAGCCAGAGAAACAGGCGGAGAACCTGGGTGCTGGGAACGCCCCCAGATGTTGGTGTTCAGGAAAGTATACACTAAGGATGGATGGGTGAATGGAGTGGTGGGAAGCAAGCCATTAACATTAACCAAGGCTGCAGTAAACAAGGTCCAGGAAGAAACCGATAAGTGCCTCAAGGAATGGGCTATGAGTGCAAGTTTGCTGACATGGCTGGATAAAGAAGGTGGGCCACTGACGATCATTCCTCTTACAACACCAACCCTATGTTACCAGTACGATGGGGATATCGAAGTGGGGACAAATAAGGGATGCAGGAGAATAGATAAAATACAAGACATGGGATCAGGCACAGCGGTTCTGATGGATCATTATTGGGCATGTGGGACAAAGCATATGACAGACTACCACCTAATTGGGGAGGGATCTGCTCCCTCTCACATGTTAATGTACCCTCGCTGATAGTACCTCAAAAATATGTCAAAAAGGATGACTTCCCAAAAATGGATGAAGAAATAAGTGGAGGAAGAGATTGCTATCACCCACCACACTACCATCTGGCAATGACATCACAAAAGACACACAATTACGAAGAGTGAAGCGGCAGGGAAACTACCTATGGGGAAAATCAGAAGCTACACTGAATGAAGTATCAGCATCACATCAGCTGTTCAGCAGGGCTGCCATGTTTTTCTCTGCAATAATACACCCAGGGTTCTAGACATACACAAATGCAAAGTGGCTCCAGAATATGCAGTGGGAGCTAATGATAACGATAAACTCAACAGTCAACAGATTTAACACAATAAAAGAAGAGCTCTGAGCTATACGATTAGTGGCCCTACAGAACAGGTACATGCCTGGACCTGCTCACAGCAATGAAAGGAGGAGTATGCGCAAAAATAGGGAGCTCCTGCTGCACATTCATTCCAACAACCAACGAAGATAATGGAATGTTATCAGAAGCAGTATCGCAATTGGCAAAAATGTACGCTAAAATGAAAGAAGAATCAAAAGGCACGAAGAACGACGGAAGCTGGTTCTCATATCTCTGGTCATGGATGCCATCATGGCTAGCTGATGGCCTAAACATACTAGCAGGAGGCCTCATTTTGGGGTTGGCTTCTCTACTTGGGATAAAACTGTGCATGGCAAAATCAAAGACGACTGCAGAAGAAATGATTGGGATGAAGATACTCCTATTTGCAGAAAAAGAGCTACAAAGAAACAGAATGCATATGGAACGAGAGAGGCTAAGACAACAACTAATGGAATCAGATATGTATCCACCATCAATGAAATTATAAATGCAAGGAATCCCAAGATGTATGTCGGAAAATGGGTTTACTGCAAGCCCGGAGGAGGATGTGTGTATATGTACTGGTCGTTTGAAGAAATGTGAACCACTATAGACATATAGCGGGAATAAGGAAGGTATGGCGCCTGAGGGATTGCAAGAGAAGCGAGAAGTCCAGAGGGGGACTGAAGAGGGAAAATCTGAGTGTTCCTTCCCTTTTGATGGGGCCCCTATCCGGAAGAAGCACTCCCGATAGAACAACTATCAACTATCCGAGATTGGACCCAGTCCCACCGCTCCCAACCTAAGCTCACACCATGACAGACACGCAGTCACCCGCCCAATCAATCCTAAAATGGCAACAGCCTTGGCTAACACAACCAACGACAACCAAGACCGAGCTGGAGACGACTATATGGACCAACTCGATTGACGTCCCTGCAAGCCATGCTGCAGGTCATTAAAGACTTCATGATGACATAGCCGCATTAAACAGGAAGAACACGTGCAGTAGGCACAATTGGGACACTCACACACCAATCCACATGAAGAACATACGTGTACAGTTCTATGAGCTAGAGGACAGTGACACACATCCTGTCTGCACGTTTGTTATTTTTCATATAGGCCCGCTATCGCACCGCAGAAACGCAAGATGCCAGAAGAGCTTGTGTATACGCTTGCAAATGCTACTCACTATTTACTATATGGATGGACAGGAGCACTCAAGGGACCTGGCCACTCATCGCATGCTTTTGACCCTTGAACAGTCATATTGGAAGAATAAGCAGAACTTAGGTAGGTCTCAGATCAATCCAGCACACTAAACTCCTTTTACTGAGATCTCGAAGCTGCAAGCTGCTGAGCGAGCAGAATTGCCCTGGCAGGGACTGCCACCACCAAGCCACAATGTTGCAAATGACATTCCTCACTCACGGTGCCACGATGAGCCCAGCTACAGGGCAGGATACCACAAGTTAAAATACAAATCAAATCAAAGTAATTCGACTTCCCTAGCAGTCTCCTCACACGTAATCCGGCTGACCAGACATGTTGCCAAGATCTGGAAGCTGTTAAAAAGCAGCGATCTCACATCTGAGACTGAACCTTGCCACATAATTGCAACAATTCACCTACAATATGCGCTGGGACTGGACTGCTCTCATTGCATTAGCAAAGACCTCATTGTTACACACTGTCACATAATAACACATTATTGATACACATTATATGAGAGCAGGTGTCTCGCGGGCTGGAAACAACGATGACCCCAGGCTTGCAGGCCCAAAGCATGACCTATCAGGACACTGAGGGTCAGGGGCAGGCAGCCGGAATCTCCAGCCAATCATCAGGGGTTCTAATGTAACATTTCTCAGGTTGCAATTTTTAGGGATGAGCCAAGTATACCACCTGACATTGTGACCACCAATAACCAAGCACCCTATATGTCTCCATGCTGGACCTACCACTCTGGGAGCCAACCCAGCGTGGTGTTAGGTTCGGGGAAGGATTTTTGGTAAGTGATGACGATTGTGACGTCACGAGTGTACAAAAGGGCCTGCAAGCCTGAAATTGTTGAGATGTACTTGGATGGAACTCAATGCCTAGTATGTTGTCCCTGCTCGTTTGATATAATAAAATAGAAGTTATCCTTTGCTCCCTGTATGGACTTCGACTTCTATGGAACATTGGAGGGACTTAGGGCCTTCCGTGAGCTGGAGGTCCGTGGAGCCTAGGTACGGCTCTGTCGACCCCAGAATCTACCCTAACAAGTACTATGCAAGCCTGTGGACCAATCCCCCTTAAAGCAAATTCAGCTAATTGAATAACTGAACAACATTATTTTGAGTCGCTGAAACTGTTGTTACCCCCAGTGTCCTCTAAAATAAGGGTGACAAGGTTATCCAAGACTGAAAGAGTGACACTACAGTTTCTGAATAGCTACTGGAGGAAAAGGTGTTGATGAAGCTGGGGAAGGGAGCTGGGTACTTATTAAAAGATAACTTTTAAATTTGTAGAGCTGAGACTGTTCTGAGGAAATATTCTGGAAGCTAAAGACATATTTTATGGTAGTTGCAAGACAGAAAAGATAGGCAAAGAGGCTGCACTTTCTTGCCATAAAAGAGAGAAGAGTGCCTTGCCAACCTGTAGAGGCTCAAAGAAGTCTTGTTGAAGTTGCCTACAACTTTAAGTTGCAGTAGGAGCAGTAGAGCTGTGGTCACCAATTCTTTTGTCAGAACTGTAGTAGCAGTTTAATGTAGTAGAAGCAGAAGTTAACTGTGGGGCAAGAGAGCCTGCTCACACAGTATCTTGAGCAGAAGGGAGTTGCTGCAGAGAGAAACCCTAAGCAGAAGCATTGTAACAAAACTATAAATAAAGATGCTGCAGAGGTTAAAGGGATGGTCTAGTAAAAAAATGTATTTAAAAAATAGATAGGGCACATAAAAAAAAATATACTAGCATCCTCCGTTTTAAAACTTCCTATGTAAAATTTTGAGCTATTCAAGCTCAAAATTCGAAAAAGCAAGCACAGGGGCGCCGCCATTTTGTGAAATGGAGGCCCTCCTGTGCTGGCTTTTGCTTTTGCGGCACTAATGAAGGAAAAGCCAGCCAGCTGTAGTAAACAAAGTCTACCGCTGGGTGGCTTTCCCTTCATTAGTGCCGGGACTCGGAGGACGCGGACCGGAGACCAGAGCAGGAAAGCTGCAGCTGAATCTCGGTAAGTGCTATTTATTTTTTTTACAAAAAATAAGCACTAGCTGAGTTTTTTTTTTCTAAGTTTTCCGGGCTGGAGGAGCCCGGAAAACTTAGAAATAAAACCGCAGCTTTAAAAACGTTGTATTTATGTTTGCGGTCGCTTTTGAAGCGACCGCAAACATAAATACAACGTTATTGTGTTGGAAAACGCTGCGGTTTTTCTTTCCAAGTTTCTCAGGCTCCTCCGGCTCGGAGGAGCCTGAGAAACTTGGAAAGAAAAACCGCAGCGTTTTCCAACACAACCGCGTGTGTTTCTGCCTGCTGTGGCTATCACTTTTGGTCTCGAGCACCGGAGACCCAAAGTGAAAGCCACAGCAGGCAGAAACACACGCGGTTATGTTTACATGCCGTGTAGTGTTTCTACCTGCAGCTGATTTCCCATTTGGGGCTCTCAGGCTCCCCGGAGCCCGAGAGCCCCAAATGGGAAATGCTAAATGCTGCGTTGTCTGCCTAAATCTGCTTTCCCATTTGGGGCTCTCGGGCTCCCCGTGCGGAGCCCGAGAGCCCCAAATGGTAAAGCAGATTCAGGCAGACACAACGCGGTTGTTTTCCGCAATGCCGCGTTGTGTCTGCCTGAATCTGCTTTACCATTTGGGGCTCTCGGGCTCCCCGTGGGGAGCCCGAGAGCCCCAAATGGTAAAGCAGATTCAGGCAGACACAACGCGGTTGTGTTTTAAAACCGCAGTGTTTTCCAACACAATAACGTTGTATTTATGTTTGCGGTCGCTTCAAAAGCGACCGCAAACATAAATACGTTTTTAAAGCTGCGGTTTTATTTCTAAGTTTTCTGGGCTCCTCCAGCCCGGAAAACCTAGAAAAAAAAACGCAGCTAGTGCTTATTTTTTGTAAAAATAAATAAATAGCACTTACCGAGATTCAGCTGCAGCTTTCCTGCTCTGGTCTCCGGTCCGCGTCCTCCGAGTCCCGGCACTAATGAAGGGAAAGCCACCCAGTGGTAGACTTTGTTTACTACAGCTGGCTGGCTTTTCCTTCATTAGTGCCGCAAAAGCAAAAGCCAGCACAGGAGGGCCTCCATTTCACAAAATGGCGGCGCCCCTGTGCTTGCTTTTGCGAATTTTGAGCTTGAATAGCTCAAAATTTTACATAGGAAGTTTTAAAACGAAGGATGCTAGTATTTTTTTTTTATGTGGCCTATCTATTTTTTAAATAAAATTTTTTACTAGACCATCCCTTTAAGTAGAACTAGAAGAGTTAAGTGGTACTGTTGTCTTAAATTTGATCTATTCTTCTTCAATTCTACCTATTCTTTCCTGGAAGAAGGTTATCCAGGAATCCCATTGGTGCTGTTGTTTTCTCTGTGAAACTTGGAAAGGGAGTATTTTCATCAAGCAAAAAAGAACTGTTACCAGTGGATGTTTATGTATGTGAACTTTTGTTTCTTTGGAACTTTTCAACACTTTGTTCAAGACATTTCTTTTCCTTGGTTATTCCTGGGGAAACAAGATTTGCCCAGGCAAGTAGAAGTCATCAAAGACGCTGGTTATTTGGTAACCTTTTATTTATGTTGTTTTCATATTGCTTTAAATGTTGTTGTGGTTTAATGTGAGGGTTAGTTTTGTGAATGCCAGGAGGTTTTCCCTTACATACTAGACTAGGTAGGGAATCCCCTGGTAGAGTAGGTGTAGTTAGGGTTTGTTGCTTAATTTGGTTTAAAATAAAATATTGAACCTTGAGAAAACTAACCCTGGTTGTGAGTCTCATGTTACTGACCGCCTCACAGGGGACACAGCTTAAGACATGAATATGTTTTGATGATATTTTACTCCTGGTACTGGAAGCTGGGTTAGGCTTTCTTCAGCACAAACCTTTGGGGTATCTCTCAATATACAGAAATATGAACCCCACTTCTGTACAATCTTCCTCTGTATGTGCAGTGGCACCTTAGCAGCTGGACCTGTCTGCCACAATAATTTTTTTAAAGGTCAAATGTGTCCTATTTAATGTTTTATTGCTAAAAGGATTTGGAAGACAATGGGCCTCATTACACGGATGGCGGTGGACCAAGGTGCTATTAGACCTTGGTCCATGCCGGTAAAATACCGGCACCGCCTTGGTGGAAAGGGGAATTACCGCCCTATTCCAAGGTTGTTGGGGTGGTAATTCCCCCTTCCCCCATTGCCCTTCCCCATTCCCATTTTTGCCCTATAGGTCATAATGGGAATGGGGAAGGTGCTAATTACGGCACCGCAAATTGCAGTACCGTAATTAGCTCCCTGGTCCCTTTGCGGGTTGGTTTTTAACGCCTGCAAAAAGCAGGCAGTAAATTCCCAACCTGCAAAGGGACCTCGTAGTAAGGCGGTAAGGGTTTACCGGTACCAGTAAAATACCGGTACCGGTAAACCCTTACCGCCTACCGTGTAATGAGGCCCAATGAATGGCATGTAGGACCACAGAGAGGAGGGACCATTTAATTTAATTCACTTGTGTTCGCTTATTGAGAGTGAGACTCCCACATTTTGAAAATGCCGGTCTCTGGATTCTCAATCACATGCTTCATATTCAAACCCAGACCAGTGACGAATCAACATACAGGGGAAGCAGTGGTCGAGGGGCGAATATTGGTTTCTAAACCATCAATCAGCCCCACACCTGTAGTACACCAGAATGGATCTGAACAGATTGGAAACACAAGTCAATTATGAAACCTCCTTGTCCAATTCTGGTAATGTGGACGGATTAGCAGGCTTATCTCCAAAAGGCTGTGGATTGTTGGTTACTTGTAACAGAACGAAAATACAATTACTACCCAATGGTAAAAGCTACTGTCCAGTCAGGCTTGCATACAAATATCTATTTTATTATTATAACAGACAGATCTAGCACACTACAAAATACATCCCACCCTGTAAAGGACACTGCAGAGGACAGACAATTTCAAAGAAGGAAACGGGGTGCACTCTGGATACTGAAAGGAGGGTGGTTGATATAATAAATAATCGCAACAGTTCAAGGATAGTTGGTTTCAGCACATAGGGAGCAATGGGTCTTAGAATGTCTCTAGGGACCCTCGGGGAAGGACCAGAGGTACAGAACCACAATATATCTTGTACTTGTAGGTGGTCTTGGTGCTCGACAGGGTCGAGTCAGTTTCAGGGCACTTCGCAGCTTCAGTGACAGAGTTCACGATGGGAGAAAGCTGCGAGTATCAGGTGGCAAACAGTTCAGCGAGTGAAGCTGGATGGACAGCTGCAGGCTTGCCTACATGGTGGCTCGGGTCAGGAATCGCTGTCTCAGTGCTGGTCGGCGGTTCTGAAGCACTGGTCGGGACTTCTGTGATGTCTTTAAGCAAATGTGGCTTAACAACGTTCAGCGTTGCAGATAGTTACAGCTCGAGGAACACGACTGGCTGGAAAATGTCCTACAAGGCAGACATCGGTAGATGCTCTTCTAGGCACTTCTCCCAGCTTCTTCAATGGGCTTGTGTTGTCCTTTAAGATGGACAGCCCAAAGCTGAGGAGAGTGTTGCAGGCAGCTGTCCTGTCCTTTATTTTGGGTTCAGGGACCTTCTGGCAATTCACACCTAAGAAGCTTGCTGCAGAGCCAAGCAGGACACGCTGTGTGAAGGCTGGGTACTGGTTATGGAGCGGCTGTGGGGTCCACTAGATTCTGTATCTCCCTCTGTTCCCTGGGAGATGTTTAGGCGAGGGATCTTGCTTCCCTCTCTCTAGGTCCTGGCCTTCCTTCACTGGCAGAAGCTGTAAGGCAGACTTTACCTTCAGCCAGTGTCCAATGATGAGTTCTTCTTGTTACTCCTTGCAAAGTCTTCAGTTGATCTGACAAAAGATGTGTTCAGCTCTCTTTTAAAGGCAAATGGGCCTCAATGATTGGTGTAGGCTAAGCCTACCTTAATGAGCCAATCCTGGGCCTCCACTAACAATCTCCTGTATGCGTGAGGTGCTTTGCCACAGAAAAGGTAAAGGGGTGTAAACATGTAATACTAAGTCCCGCCCACCTTCCTATCTGTTGTGGATCAAAGGGACTCTCTGGTTAATGGAGCTCGCAGTGGTTCCTGATCAAAGTGGCAGGTCTCACTTGAGGCTGCAGTGACAACAGACTTTCCGTCTCCAGCAAACCACATTCTTGTACCTTCTGTATGGGGTTACCTACTGTAAACACATAGTCCCAGACATGACAGGTCATTGCCCTTGATAGTGCATGTCAAAGGTTGTTGGGGTTTCCTGTCTCCTTTGTTAAACCTCTGCAGCCAGGCCCCATATGGGCCTGTTTGAAGTATACTCTATTAGTATGTTAATTATATTAATTTCTGCCACCATCTGCAGAGGGTAAACAAACTGACAGGGCAAATCCATGGAGCCTTTGATAGTTAATTAGGCTGGCCATGGCAGGAGGAAGGTTTTGCCTTCTCCCTGTTGAGATGCCTTGATGTACTCTTGGCTGTCATATTCCAACTAAATATGACTGGTGGGATGCTGCCTGTAGGCTGTGTAGGGGTCTATGTGTATGTTGTGCGGTGAGCCTAGGAAAATGTGTGCAAAGGTTGATCTACCATCGTTCAATTTGGTTTCATTTAAACATTTTGAAAAAAGCCCAATCAAGTGCACACCCGACTTCAGACCCGGAAGCCAGCACTGAAACAATGATTTATGACAGCAAGCCACTGTGTAGGCCAGCCTGCAGCCGTCCGGCCAGCTTCCTTCACTGAACTGCCTGCTGCCTGATAGCCACAGCTGTCTCCTGTCTTGAACTCTGTTGCAGGAGCTGCAAAGCACCCTGACACCAGATCAACCCTGTTGAGCACCAAGAACCTCTACATGCACAAGGAACATTGTGGTTCTGTCCCCCTTGTCCTTCTCCGAAGGCCCCTAATGACATTTTATGACCCATTTCTCCCTTTGTGTTGAAACCAAGTGTCCCTGAACTATTGCGATTAATTACTTAACCAACTACCCTCTGTCAGTAACCAGAGTGCATCCCTTTTCCTTCTTGAAACTGTCTGTCCTCCTCATCCCTTTACGGGGGTGTTGTATTTTGTAGTGTGCTAGAACTGCCTCTTGAATAATAATCAATTAGATATGTTTATACAACCTTGACTGGACAGTTCCCTTTACCACTGGGTAATAATTGTATTTTCGCTGTGTTGCATCTAACCAACGATCCATGACCTTTCAGAGATAAGCCTTCTGTTCCATCCACGTTAACAAAATTGGACAAGGAGGTTTATAATTGACTTGTGTTTACAATCTGTTTGGATCCCTTCTGGTGTACTGGAGGTGTTGGGCTGATTGATGGTTTAGAAACTGATATTTATCCCTGGACCACTGGTGCCCCGGAAGTTGATTTGTCACAGGTTGATCGCCAAATGTAAGATTGGGGGTACTCCACTTGTAATTGTGAATGCATATGGTCCTAACCATTCTGACGTCGGGTTTCAGAGGGGCCTTAGTGAGAGGCTAGAGAAGATGTTGGGCATGTCCAAGATCATTGAAGGGGATTGCAACTTGCTATTGGATCCTGTGTTAGATACACGATCCCAGACACCCTTCCGTAGATCAAACATGCATGTAGCCTTTGAATGGTTGGTTTCAGGACAATTATCTGGTGGACATTAGGGGGATATGCCACCCAGACTTACAGGAGTATATGTTTTACTCCCCTCCGTAAGCCTGGTTTTCTAGAATAGAGTATTTGTTCATGAGTAAAACATTGATGGCGCAGGTACATGGGGCGGGCCTTTGTCTGATCATACACTGGTGATAGTTGCTCTGGATTCGGCAGAGAATCTGGGGAGGAGTATTATATGGAGACTAAATACTGATTTTTGGCAGGCTCCAGAGATTGTTACCTCTCTAAATCTTTTTACTAAAAAGTACTTTCAACACAATGGGCCTCATTACAACAGTGGCGGCACAGTGATAACACCGCTGGTAGTGCTGCCGGCGCCGTTATCACTGTCCTGCCACATTACGAGTTCTGCTCCCGGCAGCCGCTCTGCACGCCTGGTCAGACCAGGTGTGCAGAGCGGCACCCACGAGCAGAATTGGATGGTAGCAACGGTACCGTTATGAACAGTACAACTGCTACCATCCTCCCTATTCCCATTGAGCCCTATGGGGGCTCAAATGGGAATGGGTACGTACCAGCTCTGGGTCTCGCGAAAGGGGAATTACCTGGCCTACCGAGGTCGGAATGGCCCGGTAATTCCCCTTTTGCGGGACCCGGAGTCGGACCTGAGTTTGGGGGTAGCCATGCCGGTATAAACTGCATGGCTACCTCCAACCTCGTAATGAGGCCCAATGAGTCTGGGGGCCTCTCTCTGGGGTTGGTATGGGATAGCTACAAGGCCACACTTTGAGGGCACATTGTATAATATGTAGCAGCACAGAATAAAACAGTGAAACAGGAGGCAGCCAAGTGACTACAGACTATCAAGCACATGGAGGCTGACTATTCTAGCTCGCTGTCCCAGGGAAATTGACAAATTGAAAATAATTCCCAATTGGCAGCGCTCCTCTACAGTTCTTTTATTCACAAAATGAGTCCACACAAAAAATGGGGGTTTACGTTTCTCAGCATTAGTTTCTTGATTGATACCCGTAACGTGGTACAAGTTAATGCCAACGTGATCATATCCAAGGTGGACTCCATGCTCACTAATGGACCCCTCTGCATATACCATGGTGGGGTTGGTTGGAAACAATTAAAATGTCGATTTCCCTAGTGATCATATATACTAATTTCATGTTGCCCCTGAAGTGGCCGCCACAATTCTTCACAACAATGCATAGAATTCTTTCTCAATTCTTATGCGGTAAAGAGAAACCCAGAATTTCACTAGGCAGGATTACCCGGCCCTCCTCGCAGGGCAGAGTTAAATTCCCACAGTTCCAGAGGTACCTGGATGCACTAGTCTGGTTCTCTGACCCTACCCAGCATCATGCACTTCAGGGGCTTGAGGTGGAGGTGGACCTGGCAGCATAATGCACCTCGGGGGCTTGAGGTGGAGGTGGACCTGGCAGCATGATGCACCTGGGTGGCTTGAGGTGGGGGTGGACCTGGCAGCATGAGGCACCTGGGCGGCTTGAGGTGGGGGTGGACCTGGCAGCATGATGCAACTCGGCGGCTTGAGGTGGGGGTGGACCTGGCAGCATGATGCAACTGGGCGGCTTGAGGTGGAGGTGGACCTGGTAGCATCATGCACCTCGGGGGCTTGAGGTGGAGGTGGACCTGGTAGCATCATGCACCTCGGGGGCTTCAGGTGGAGGTGGACCTGGCAGCATGATGCACCTGGGTGGCTTGAGGTGGGGGTGGACCTGGCAGCATGATGCACCTGGGCGGTTTGAGGTGGGGGTGGACCTGGCAGCATGATGCAACTCGGCGGCTTGAGGTGGGGGTGGACCTGGCAGCATGATGCAACTCGGCGGCTTGAGGTGGACCTGGCAGCTCCTTTCCCATCGCATGATATTCTGTTCCTAACTGCTTAGTCCACCACTACAGAACATGTTCACATTAATCTATGCCCACAAGGGCCTACCGGTCTGGTTTGAAATTGCTGGAACGCCCCGGGGAGTGGAACCACCAAAGCCAATATGGTATAATCATGATATAAAGGTAGAGGATAAACCAATTTTTGGCAGATAGCGATTTCTGCTGGGATATTATATGACAAACACATTCTGGGCTGAGGGGGCGGGGGTGGGCTATTTCTATCCAGGAGCTACAAGATAGACAAAGTCTCCCTACGGGGGAATGTTTACGGTATTGGCAACTGGTCGGTTGTGGCTGGACGGGCATGGAGCCACGGCCTAAGGGGGTGGGCTTTGTCAGCTCCTCGGTCACCCAGACCCTTTACATGATCTATACTAGGGCCCTCTTTACCCCCTCTAAGTTGGGAGGGTCAAAGCGAGATATGAAGACTTCCCTCTGCTGGTCCTGCCGAGAGGTGAGAGGCTCACTACATCTTATGCCGTGTGATTGTAAATGTACTCACTTTTATTGGGTGTCAATTTGGCCAGGAATCCTGAGCACACATAGGGCCTCATTACACGGTAGGCGGTGAGCCATGGCGCTATTAGCGCCATGGCTCATGCCGGTAAAATACCGGCACCGCCTTGGCGGAAAGGGGATTTACCGCCCCATTCCAAGGTTGGAGGGGCGGTAAATCCCTCTTCCGCCATTGCCCTTCCCCATTTCTGACCCATAGGGCTCTATGGGAATGGGGAAGGTGCTAATTACGGCACCGCAATTTTGCGGTGCCGTAATTAGCTCCGAGGTCCCTTAGCGGGTTGGATTTTAACGCCTGCAAAAAGCAGGCGTTAAATCCCCCAACCCGCAAAGGGACCTCGTAGTAAGGCGGTAGGGATTTACCGGTACCGGTATTTTACCGGTACCGGTAAATCCCTACCGCCATCCGTGTAATGAGGCCCATAGAGTCCAATTGCAGTTATCGTTGTCATCTGTAATATAAAGGTTTCCTGAATAGCCCTCAGTCTGGGTCCCTTTCATGTGGAGCTGGCCTCTCACGGAATGGGAGCTACCATTTCCTAGAAATGGCCTGATGCAACGTTGCGTGGTGGGTGGCACTTAGCAGTGGCAGCCCGATAACCTCAACATACATGATATGTAGACTAGAATACTGCTGCCATGTTTGTGTAATCAATTAAATATCACACTATTTCTGTGATGTATCAGTCGGTAATTGTAACTCAATGGGCCTCATAATTACGACCCTGCTGGTCTGGAAAGAATGGTGGCGGTAAAACTGCTGCCACCGTTCTTTCCAGACCGGCTGATTCAGAGTCCTGCAGGCGGTGGGGAGTCACTCCCGCCAGGTCTGACCTGGCAGGAGTAACACCACCTGCCTGCAGGCGGACATGGAAACACCGGCTCGGTCATAGACGGAACCTGTGTTTCCATGGTCCCCCTATCCATGGAGTCCTATGGGACTCCATGGGAATGGGGATTTACAGAACTCCGCCTACTCAATTACCGGGGTTGTAATGACCCGGTGATTCCGGCAATCACAGAGGCGGAGTGGTATTACGGGTACGGCGGCAGCCTGCCGGTTTTTCCAGCACAGCTACCACCGACTAGTAATGAGGCCCAATGAAATCAAAAGCAACTCCCTTGCAGGGTAGCAGACAACAAGAGGCTACTTAATGAAGATTGTGTAATTTGGGACAGAAGGCCGCCATGGGTCGTTTAGTTTAGTGTTTTATTTATCGAGCGCCCCTAACCCTGAGGTATCTGGGCGCTTTGAGCATAGTTGAATCATTACAGGTACAGGTCGTGATGCCATGGGTGTCGTGCTGCAGGAATGTAATGGCCAGGATCAGACGGTGCTGCAGTATCTGGCCTGTCTCTCGATTCTCTCTTTTCCTTGCTTTTCCTTTCTCTCACTTTTCGACCGCCCCACCACCCAGCGGACTCCCAAGAATGTGTCATGAATTGGATAGAATGGGCCTCATTACGACCCTGGCGCTAAGTGAAAAACGATGGCGGTAACTGGTTACCGCCATCGTTTTCCGCCAGGTCCGATCATGACTCGTGACCGTAAACTACGATGCCAATAGCGGCATCGTAGTTAACGCTGCCGCTAACTGCGCTAAGGGTGCGCGCACGCGACCGCCCACACCGTACTTAGCGCCATGGCGGAAAGGTACGCGAATGCCGACCCAAGCGGACATGCACCTAGCGCCATCACCGAGGCCGCTAAGTACCTTACCGCCATGGCGCAAATAACGCCATCGCGAACCAACCGTAAAGGGCCATGTCAAGTGAATGCAGCTGCCACAGGTGCACAGAAACAGCACAGGTGAAGGCAATACAGACTCAGGGGAGTACAAAAAGAGCACACCCCACCCCTAACCACACCCAGTCACACTCCACAATGATGCCAATACGACTAGCAATGTTGGGGCTGGAGGACCTGGTAGCAATGCATGTGCTACTACAACAGCAACAACAACAACAGGCAGCACAGAGGAGACGCAGGAGGAGAAGGAGGGCAAGGCAGGCCCAGCAAGCCCCACCAGCACAGCCAGTGCCACCACGCAGGCAGCCCCCAATCCCACGCATCAGAGCCAATCCAAACAACCTCACTGCTGAGCAGATCCACACCCTGTACCGTTTGGACCGGGACACCATCACCGCCATCGTAGACATGACGCACGACGACATCGTCAGCATGATAGCAAGTCCAACCGCCATCCCCCCCCTACTGAAGGTAGTGGCTGTACTCCACTTCCTGGCCACAGGCACCTACCAGCACACAGTGGGGCACCTGCATGGCATTTCACAGCCATTATTCTCACGAACACTCATCCAAGTGCTCGATGCCCTCCTCAAGCACACAGACGACCACATCTCATTACCACGGACTGGCCAGGAGATAGCAAACACCAAAGTGGGTTTCCATGCACTAGCCGGCATACCTGGTTGCATTGGTGCCATTGACTGCACCCATGTGGAATTGGTGGTTCCACGTGCCATGGAGGTACCGTACCGCAACCGGAAACAGTTCCACTCAATCAACGTGCAAATGGTCTGTGACTCCAACAAGATCATCACACATTGTTGTGCCCGATTCCCCGGATCAACCCATGATTCCATGGTCCTGAGGAACTCCACAATACCACGCTACATGGAGCGACATGCAGGCCCAAGATCCTGGCTACTCGGTGAGTGCAATGTCATGGAAGTGGGCATGGGAATGACGTACCAATGCATACTCCACCTGGCAGAAAGGGGGGGGGGGGGAGATGCATACTCCACCTGGCAGAAAGGGGGGGGGGGATGATGCATACTCCACCTGGCAGAAAGGGGGGGGGGGGAAGATGCATACTCCACCTGGCAGAAAGGGGGGGGGGGAAGATGCATACTCCACCTGGCAGAAAGGGGGGGGGGGAAGATGCATACTCCACCTGGCAGAAAGGGGGGGGGGGGATGATGCATACTCCACCTGGCAGAAAGGGGGGGGGGGATGATGCATACTCCACCTGGCAGAAAGGGGGGGGGGGATGATGCATACTCCACCTGGCAGAAAGGGGGGGGGGATGATGCATACTCCACCTGGCTGTGAGTAACACAGAGAACGGAGACAGAGGAAGGGCACCCACAATGCACACAACCCATCTGCATACATAGGGTGATGGCATGCAAAACAGGCCATGGCAGCAATGAGCATATACTGGTTGCATTGTGTGAATCAATTAGTGCATGTAGAAGTGAGCCAAGGTAACAGTTCGATGCCAGCCATGGTGGAACATCATGTTCCTGATCAGACAACATGACTGACACATTCATTCTCGCCTACATACAGGTGATGCAGCCTATCCCCTGAAGAGGTGGCTCCTCACACCAGTCCGGAACCCGCAGAACCAGCACGAGGAGGACTTCAACCGTGCACATACACGTACTCGTGTGGTCATAGAGCAGACATTCGGCCTCCTAAAGGCACGGTTCCGAAGCCTCAGCAGGTCTGGTGGGGCACTCCTGTATGGCCATGAGAAGGTGGCAAAGATCGTCATGGCATGTGTCATGCTGCACAATATGTGCGTCAGACGAAATGTGCCCCTGCCCCCTGACGCAGAACTGCAACCACCTGACGATGAGGATGAGGAGGGTGCAGATGGGGCGCCACCACATGGAGGAGGCGATGCACAGGAGGGGCGTGCCATGCGCCAAAGTATCATCGACCACTGCTTCTAGCACACACGGCTGGTGTTCATCGCATGGAGACTGCACTTGGGGCACTCTGGGACATACACACTGTGGACTGTACACCAATAAAGCACACATATGCAATGAAAATGTCCAGACATTTTTTTTTTTTGAAAGAAAAAAGTGTATTGGAACTATAAACTGTCGTGTCACTCCCCCTCCCACCTCCCCCCTGCACACCCCAACACACCCCCTCCCACCTCCCCCCTGCACACCCCAACACACCCCCTCCCACCTCCCCCCTGCACACCCCAACACACCCCCTCCCACCTCCCCCCTGCACACCCCAACACACCCCCTCCCACCTCCCCCCTGCACACCCCA